>NC_067284.1:10650846-11334418 GCF_020740795.1 Apus apus
GGAGGCCAGGACACTCTCATGAATGCAGGTTATGCAGTTTTAAACCCCAAAACCCTTGAACTCAGATGTCACTTTGGGCAGGTGCTGTAACCATGGGGTGTTGTGTAGAAGTTGCACAGCTCTTCCTCTAGCTAGGTCTTCCAGGAGAGGAAAGGAGCTAGCAAACCTGCACAGGGATGAGTTAGCAACACAGTCCAGAATGATGTTCTTATTTCCAAATGCCAGTTTTACAAAAGTGCTTGGTCCTGGGCTGAGGGTAGTTTTATGAGAAAACTGGGATTTCAGACACATTTCTCCTTTCCGAACATTGACTTCTGGCTCACTTTGGCTTTCTCCCAGTGTGTCAGTGTGTCCCACTTTCTCAATTCATTGCACAGGGCTATGGGTTTGTGTGCACGTGGGCTTTGTGTACTGCACTCCTAAAACTGCAAGACTTACTAACCCTGCAAGGTCCATGCTTCTCTGTGTATCTCGGTCTGTATGTCCTTGCTTCCAGTTGCCTCTCAACTGAACAGCAAAAGCCATTTAACAGGCCAGTGAGCTTGGTCCTTTCAAGTCAGTCGGAAATGAGCTGCCCTCAGAAACCATTCTTCCCTTTTGTCCTCTCATCAGGATTTTGCAGTTATCCTTTTTCATTCCTAACTGTGGCTATTTAGAACTTGAGCCTTTTGTACTGATATGTAACTGCCACAGAAGTGGGCAGATTTGATTATCTTTCTGATCCTTGTGAGTAATCTCATTTCAAACTTTGACCTCCCACAGGCACCTGCTCCTATTGACATCAAAGCCAGCTCTTTATCAGGGAACTAGCTTAGCCTTATGGCAAAATTATCGATTGCAGATGACTTATATGCTTTTCCTGCTGTGCTCCATCAAAAGCTGATTCTCTCTTTTGTTGCTTCTTTTGAAAATTAGGTTGAATTTGTTACTGTCTCAAGCAGCTTGCTCTATGCTAGCTCATAACTTCTCAGGAATTATCTCCGTCTCTCTTCTTTTTGCATCCCCCACTTCTATTCCTCACCCTCTGCACCATTATTGCATAGTGCCTCAAAGACAGGCAGGCACATTACCCTGTTTTTTCATCCAAACTTTATGGTAGAGTACAATTTCTGCCTGTTGTGTGGCTGTACTCAGCAGACCTGCTTTCCATGTGGTGTTCTGGAACAGCCTTCCTGTGGGAGAGCAGGTAAGATCTCCATCTAAACCTTGGCATGCCACTGGCTTCACTTCCTCAGTCTCTTCCCTTTCTGTTGGAAGTATCTTGGGGCAGGAAGTATCTCACCACTTATGTGAGCTCTGCCTTCTGGCACAGGGTTTCAGTTCTGGCAATAATTGTAGTGGCTAATGTGATTATGATTGCCTCACCTTATATGCAAATGTCTCCTAGCAGGCTCACCAATATCTTAAATGAGAATTTATCACAATTGACAAGTTCCCATTTTTTAGATAATAGGTCTAATTCATCTGGCTGTGATCAGTTCCCTTTCCTAGTAGAATTTTCTTCTATTTTGGCCAGAATCCAATCATTCTTTTCTGGGGCTAATGATGCACTGAATGAATGTATCTGTTTACCAATGCCAACATCTTACATCACATAAAATTACTTTTGCCAACTTCATGTATTTGACAATTTTCTTAGACTTTTCCTAAAAGGATAATTACAAGCTTGATACTGTAAGCAAAAATCTTAAATAACTACCTTATGTTCTAGCTTCAACGTCTTATTTTAAGTAGTCTATCCTCCTAGTTTTAAGCAATTGCTCTTGACAGCCTTTCCCCTTTGGTGCTTTATTCCATTCAATTTCACTTACAATGTTCTGCCTGCTCCCAAAGTATTAGGGAGTAAGTGACCATTGAACACAAGACTCTTGAAATCAAGGTTGAGCTACAAACCAAAACACAGAGAAAAGAACCCTGGGAACATTTCCTATCCCTTTACATAAAAGACCTCAAAAGTGGCGGTTCCCCAGAATTAAGTCAAACCATGTCTCGATTTGAATTTGTCTCCAGTTGCAAGATTCCCAAGGCTTTGTAGTGCCTGGCTGATGACATTACATAGGATGAAATGTGAGCTGTGGGAACAGGAATCCTTAGTCTGTACATCTGGTAAATCAGAAATCCACAGGAAGAACTGCCTGCCTTGCAGGTGTCACCTGCTGAGAGTGATACTGCAAACTATGGCCCTAGACTCCTCTATGCCTAGCAATGGCTGCTTAATTTAGTGCCTTCATTATCTTCTACATTTGTTATCAGAATCTGGAATTATCTCTGTTACTACTTTAACTCATTTTTTTGGTAAAAATATTGATGATACAACTTTACAACCATTGAGACTGCTGAAGTGTTATGACAAAACAAGAATAGAGTCTAGCAGAGAATAGATTTCAAAGGGCTTCGCTGAATTTAACCACAAATCTTATGCTCAAAAGCATATAACCAAAATAAAATAGCATGCTAACAATAAATGGAAGCTGTCTTACTATCTCAAATCCTATAAAACACATGTATAAATGTCTGCCTAAAATTATGAAATAACTCATTCTTTGGAGAAATAACAGATATGTTGAAGGACCTTTTGGATAAGAATAATTTCTATGAAAAGACATAAAAAATGTTAACATTTGTGTGGGCTGTGGAAAGAAGAAAAGGATAAACACACATATGTGCACATTATTGTGAATCTTTCCTCCCTACTCTTAACAGGTCAGTTGTCTTCACTGAACAAATGTTCTTTCAGAGCAGAGACCCTATCTACATACAAATCTCAGAATCAGAGAAATTACAGAATTGTTCCGGTTGGAAAAGACCTTCAAGATCATCGAGTCCAACCATAACCTAAGTCTACTAAGTCCAGTGCTTAAACCACGCCCTTCAGCAGCACATCTACGTGTCTTTTAAACACCTGCAGAGATGGTAACTCAACTATCTCACTGGGTAGCCTATTCCAGTGTTTAATAACCCTCTCAGTGAAGTTTTTCCTAATATCTAATCTACACCTTCCCTGACACAACTTAAGTCCATTTCCTCTAGTCTTGTTCCTTGTTACTGGGGAGAAGAGACCAACCCCCACCTGGCTACAGCTTTCTTTCAGATAGTTGAAGAGAGCAATAAGGTCTCCCCTAAGCCTTCTTTGCTCCAGGTTAAACAACCACAGTTCCCCCACACGCTCCTCAGAAGTAAGATTCATTCTCCAGACCCTTTGCCAATTTCTTTGCCCTTCTCTGGCCACAGTCTAGCACCTCAATGTCCTCCTTGTAGAGGGGGACCCAAAAATGAACACAGTATTCGGGGTGCATCCTCACCAGTGCTGAGTACAGGGGGAAAATCACTCCCCTAGTCCTACTGGCCACACTCTGACACAAGCCAGGATGCCATTGGCCTTCTTGGGCATCTGGGCACACTATTGGCTCATAATATATGCTCAGATACAGCACAGTGTGTCTTCTATTTGATGGTCTTTATGTCTCCGATACACGACAAACGTCATAAACTGGACACTACTGATTGACAGGCAACTCTTTTCTTTTTAGTTACACAAATTCCAAAACCTGAAAAATTTAGAAAACTTCTCATTTCAAGTTGGATATTGAGAACAGATTTTTACATATATATATTATACATTAAATGATTTTTGATGCTACTCCAAGCTTGTTTTTTCAGCGCCAATTCTGTCATTTTTCTTCTTTTTTACATTATTACTAATATAAATAATCTAGGCACTAGACACAACCATCCCATTTGTACCAGTTTGCAAGGGTTATACTACATTCAAATTCTGACATTTAACATGACATACATAATTTGAAACCACTACAATTCTGGGTTAAATCCAAAACTGATTTACAAGAGGTAAAAGGTATGCTCTTTATACATAATTGCACCCTCAGGAATAAAACAAAGTATAATAAGGTGATAAGGTGTAAATTAGACTAAAATATATGTTCACCTTTCGTGTTCTTTACAGCTTCAAAGAAGGCCCTTTGAAAAATAAAGGGAATTTTCCTGAATTCATCAGTATTTTGATTCAACATAACATAAAATACTTTCTACATTTTTCTGATGGAATTCATTGCACCTAGGGAAAACAACAGTTTCTATGTTTTAAAAAATTTGTCTACTATATGCACACTGTTAATCCAGGCTAAAAGTTAATGTGAAAGATTTTTTCCCTTCCTCCCTCCACATAAAGAATTAAGTATGACAGTCATCAAAGGGGAGCAACCATGCATCTGATGGTTTTGGGTGTAGATACATCAATATTTAGGTTTTTCATTTCTCTCTGGAATTTTTTCTTCTGGCAAACTACACTACAAATTATCAGCTCATACTCCAGTTTTCCTCAAGACATAAAAATCCAGGCGCAAAAACTACCAAAGTCTAAAATTTCTGTCTTTGGTGGCATCTATTAAAAAATCCTTAGGACTCTTAGTATGAGCATACATGAGTAGCAGCTATTAGCAGAACTGCTGTTCAGACTGGTGCAGACATTTTCCAAAGGTTATGCCATCCCACCCAGAACAGTGGTCTGTTCATTATATGATGAGAGGACACTTGTGATCACACACCCATACTTTGTTACTGGCCACACTGGTTCACAAAAACCAGCAGACACTTCCAGTTTTAGCTGAAAACTTCATATTTCCAGGCTGAAATCAACCTTTAAATGTCCCCATGGAATATCGGTCTACCTTGTCAAAAGCAGCCATGTGGAGACAGGAAAATTGAAATGCCTTGGCTGCAGGACACTTTCCGGGTTCACAATATGATCCCAAACTGATTGCCTGCCAAGGGCACTAGTGACAGCAGCAATAGAAAACTACATTAATATTCTTTGGTTTGAAAGAGAGCATGAACTGCAAGGCAGAGTATGGCCCCTGATACAAAATGTGCTTTTGTGGTATTCATGAAGTAGGTCAAGGTGTTTGCTGGAAATGCAAAGGGTTAGCAGAGAGCTCCCATGTGGTGGCACACTCTTGCCATTACATCTCACCTCTTGATCTGGGAACTACCAAGTACTCTGTGGTAAAACTGGAAGAGAAACAGCAGATAAGGTTCCTGTGTCTGCCTGAGTGCAAAACACAGAGAGCCAAGAGCTAGATGATGTTCAAAGAGGCCTCTCTCAAAACGAAGCAGCTCTCAGTTCCCAATCTCACAAAGTACAATTTGACATCTGCTCTCACCCCATGCCTTTGGTCCCTCAGCAAGACATTGTTAATCCTTGCCTTTGACTATTGCTCCATGACACAATGGATCATGATGCATGCTGCAGGGGCACTGAAGCCAAGAGTGGTCAGAAAGCTAAAATCAGGACTGTGTAAGTAACACAGATTTCAGAGATGTGACCTGCCTGTGCATTTGGGCCAGTATCTCAGCTCTGTGTTTTGTGGTCAACACTAACTCCATTGCATAAATGTAGCTGTGCCCTAGGCAACGTGTGAACACAGCTGTGAGTAAAATGAACAAAATACATTTTTATACTTTACATAGTTCCAGTCAGATACCAACTAATTGTCGTTATTCTTCTCAGTGGGAAAAGATAATTCAGTATAATGTTACAGAAAATTAGAGCATTTAAGTAATGGGTATGTTTATGTGTTATGTTATTTATGTTTGTCATAGATACATATAAAATTTTAATCACCATGAGAACCAGGTTTAACAGTCTAACACTTCTAACCTATTCCTTCTGGACCAATCTTCTTAATGAGAGAATTTCCCCTTTTGGAGATGCAACAACAGCTGTCCTTAGGAAATCCATCGTGATTGCAACATAAATTCAAAAATTCTGTGGTTTAAACACTCTCAGAGCTCTTGAAGGCAAATTCCTGATTCATTCTGGCATTTTCAACATATCCTGGAAAACCGTAATGAATGTTAGAATAAAATAAATTTATTTTAGCATTTATTTAATCTAAGTGCCTTGGGAGTGGAAATTAGTGACTCCCATTTTAACATTCAACCTTTTTCTTAATTCTATTCATGTGTATCAGTAGCATTGAGTGTCCTGATATTCACATGAGATGCTGGCTTTTTACAAAATTATTCTGAGCTGCCAAAACTTTGTGCCTATATCATATTAATTCTCTCTCTTCATCTCACTCCTCACACTGAAACACATGGTTATTCCTACCTAGCAATTCTGTTTGAAGGACAGTATAGCCCTCTGAGATGTAATGTCTCCCACAGGTGTTTTCCTTTCTTTCTTCCCAAGTCACTTCATCACAGGCTGCTTCGTTTTTTGTGAAACTTGCACTGCTACCAGAGGATGACCCAAAATATTCTCTTGAACAATTTTATTGAAATTTCTGCTTTTATAATACTAGATGTACTTTGAACAATTGTCTTTTGAGAGGAGTGTGTGTGTGTACAAATACATGTATGTTACTTTTTCTTTGGGGTGTTTACTTTGCAAGAAGGCAAGTGATGCTAAGCTAGTTCACTAGATTGTGTGCAATTTTCCCAGGCTGAAATCACTGCAGATGGAGCCAAATCAAGTATTTCATGGGCACCAAATGCCCACAAAGCTGACTAGGAAGGATTTAAGAATGCTTTTTAGGAGAGTTACCAGCTTGTTCTTAGTTGGCCTTCTCAGGAGCCCATAACCCAATTTTACGCCCATGATAGGAGGGTTCAGATTTTGAGAACTGGCAGAAATAAAACTCCATAATCATACAGGGTTTCCAGGATTGCAGGAATATCAGGTTCTCCTTTCCCTTTGACATGAATTGTTTTTTAAGGAACTTTAATTTTCAAAACACAATCAGCTAACAAAGCAGATTTTATTTAATTTTTTTTAGATATTGTCTGGGAAAGTGCACATGGCTTCCTGCAATGCACACACACGGGCACATCTGCTACAGTGCTCCAAATGTGGGGCATATTTTTTTCCAGTTTTGCCAACTTGATTCTTAGTCTACAGTGATTAGGCCAAGAATTTAAGAGAAGTATTATTCGGGTATTGTGACAATCTGCACCTCCATTCCCATAATAAAACTGTGTCTTTGAGAAACAGATTATTGTTTCCTCTCCCAGTAACATTTTTGCTTATTATTTATTATTATAGGCTGAATTTCCTAAAGGAGCCTTAAAGAGTTTGGTGCCCAAATCTCAATGAAATTAAGAAAAATGTGTGCACTCAATGCTTGTGATTTCTCTTTAAAATCTCAGTCTTCATGCATAATAAATCAGACACTATTAACTATTGCTGGCTGACATCATTAATGTTTGATTTCCCAGAGAAGCCTGATGACAGAACTGAGTCTAATCTTAGGATGGCTTTCAGAAAGAGGAGACAAGGTTAGTGACCTTACCTAAGTGTGCAACTTTGGATACTTAAGAGGCAAGGTAGTTAAAAGTTTGTCAAATGAGAAATGGATGGCCTTTTTCCTCACAGACTGGAGTGAATTCCCCTTGATGAGAAAGGAAATTGTGATGGGAATCTGGGACATCCTGAAATCTTAATGCAGGAATAGGGCTTCTGAGTAGAGGCTTGCAGCCAGCCAGAGCAGAACAGCAGCTTGCTTCTTATTAAAGCATTAGTGAAGCATTGAATTCTAGGGACTGAAATGCCTTATTTTTTGGACATCATTTATTTCTTTTTTTGGGCAGCCACTGACCCTGAATTTCCACTTGTATGCATCTTGGGTTTGCTTACTGTGTGGGACAGCACTGGAGTCTTCCATTTGCTTAATTCGTGGATTTTGGTTCAGTGATTTCAGTTGTTTGTCACTTTGCTTATTTGCTTTGATTTGCTTCAAAGCGTGATTCCCTTCGGGGTCCCTTGACTCTCTTCAACTGAATAAACTGTGGCACTGGTCTTTCACTGTAAACTAGAATCAAACACAGTGTAATATTCCAAAGACAGAATGCCTACAGATACCACATTTGCTCCTTCCAAATATCCATTCCCAAGAATGAAACCACAGCACAGTAAGATTTATTTGCATTTCTGAAAGTTACATTTTCACAGAGCAATATAATTTAGGCTTCAGATATTTGTTTGTTTGTTTGTCTATACTTGCTGCATTGTACTGGTTCAGCTATTTGAAAATTATAAACTAGGGGATGGTTCTGCTGTGCCTTTTGCAGACTCTGATGTACTGGCATCACCTCCTCATCTTCATATCAGTTTTTTATTCTTAAATGCATTTGAACCTTCATAGGTGTTCTCTACACAGAGTGGAACAAGTCATTAGTTAATTGAGTCCAGCCTCTTGATTTGAGAAGGAAAAAAAAGGTTTCCAATAGCCAAGCACTTTTGGACAGGAAACAGGTTAAAAGGGTTATTTAAATTATTTCAGCTTAACTCTAGAAATACAATCAATATAAACCAAGGCTCTTGCTGATCTAACTTAGTGAATGAATGTCCAGATTTGTATTTTCTAAGTGGAAAATAGAATCCAGCATCTGCAGTTTACCCATCTGTTGCCCTGTCTCCAGCTGCAGCCACCTCTGATGTTTCTGAATGGGAAATAAAGACCAATTAAGACATAAACACTGAGAATACATCTGCCCAGTGCACAACAGAAGGTCTTTCTCTTCACTGAACCCCTGAAGTCTCAGTAAGATTTTGTTGTAATCGTTCTCTTAAGAGTTTTCTAAGGTCTGTGCCTAACTTATCCTTTCCTTGGGCTCCAAAAGGATGACATGAATAAGGGATTCATACATTTACAAAAATTGAGGTCAGAAAGAATCACTACAGCTGTTCCACCTGAATGCCTGGATCAACTGCAGGAAAAATGTCTCCCACAGACTGGATTAAATCCTATATCCGAGCAGGATTTTTAACTTTATTGTAAAGATCTAAATCCATGTGGAGTACCCCCTTTCTTGTTCCCCTTCCAACCCTGTTATTTAGTTTTATTATCTTTTCTGCTGGAAAGCTATGGCTTATTTCAAGGCTCGATTTGTCCGACTCTTTGCCACAGATCTTGTCAGGTCTTTGTCAACAAGGTCAGAAAACCCTTGCTATTGGATCTCTTTTCCATGCGTAAGTACCCAGACATAGTGGTCAAGCCACCTCTCAGTCTTCTCTCATATAAACTGAAGAGATTGAACTTTGTAAACCTCACATAGGACCATTTGTTTTCCTGCTGCTGGATCAAGCCTCCCAAACCTTTCATCTCTGGCACTGTTATTAGGCTGCAGTGCAACCCTGGAATGTGTGAGGGCTCTTCAAAGGATTTTAGACCATCTGATGTCCACACCGAAGCACTGTCTCAGGGCAATGAGATTTCTTTTGATTCAGATCCTGGCTTTAAGAACCTGAAGGCTATGGCTGTTTTAGGGCTCAGTAATGGCTTTGCAACAAATGAGGAGGAGGGAGAGCAGCTAATTGTTATGCCTCCAGTTTTCTCTCTGCTATGCAGAACATATTCGTGGTGTCTTCAGCAAATGACTCTGTGGACATGTGTGGAACTACATCAAAGCTCTGCTTACACCTCATACAATCTGTCATATGTATGAAGAAGGAAATGTAACAGTTCTCAAGAAGATTCTCCCTTCTATTGGTCACAAACTCAAACCTAAAAAAACTACCACAAGGGACAAGAACACAAATACATAAACATGTATACACACTTCTTTGCCCATCATTTCACATTTCTAATACAAACAAGTGTGATCTAGATCAATGTTTTCTAACCCTTCATACTAAATATGGGTCTAATGCATTTTCAGTGACTTTTCAAATCATACCTTTTGAGAGGTATGCCCTAAAGTCCACAAATGTGCCAGTAAGTCTTAACATTGACTTCACTGAGTCTTAATCAATTCCTTATACTATGAGATTTTAAGCCTTTAAAGTTATAATTAAATTCACTGCTTACTTTGTGCTATCCTCTGACACCATTTCTAATCTAGATGGGGTGCTTATTAAACTCATTTTACAGGACCTTCTAATGAACTATAACCTAATTTACAAGGAAGTAATACGGTAATTTAGGAAATAGTTAATCATTTATTCTCCCACGATTTTGAACAGTTTTCAAAGAATGAGTAGGCTTGAGGCAGAATAGAAATTATTGAGAGCAATGAAATGCATTTTATACGAGCTCCTGTACATTTATAGGTTTGTTAATTAATAAAGTTACAACTATAAAATAATTAATAAAAACAAAAAATAAAATCTTGGGTCTTGTTTGTGATTTTCTCTCATGCTTGGTGTAGACCTCTGTCACATGGATCAGAGTTTCTCAGCTAGGGGCTAGGGTTACAGACATTGTAGGCAAGGAAATAAAGCAGAACATCCTTCCACAGACCAGGTCTCTTGTTTGACAAGGTTTTAATATAATTCTCACACACAGACTCACAGTAGCAGCTCAGTGCCATGTTTATTTCCTCACCTCACTGATGGAGTATGTTTTTCTCACCTTTTCACATGATGCAGCACATCCCAAAAGAGACTAAAACCTCTTTCACCTTCCTCCCATGTTCAGTTATCAGCACCTGGCTCTGTTGTTTTCTAAAGTCACCCCTGAGAAGGTGGACTGAAAATCAATTGGTAATAAGCAGCAAGAATTTGTTGTTGTCAAGGTGTCACAGTGCAAAATTAGTAGCTGGTTTTCCCAGACATCTCTGAAGCTTAAGTAACCTACCCAACTACCCTCAGCCACAAAGAAAGAACAGTATGTCATCAGCTCTGCTGTCTCTTTGGTATCTCTCCCCTCAGCTCACTGAATGCAATCCTTTGAAGGTGTTTATTCTGCTTTGTGAAGCACGTTGCTGAATCTGCAGTATCCAAACAGTATAATGAGAGTGTCAAAACTCAGTACTAAGTTAAACATTTCTTCTGAACAAACTTGCACTTCTGACACCCGATTCCATTTTGGCACAATGGAATATGTAAACAGAGAAAAGGAAATCAGTTTCCCCTTAGAATCAAGCAGGAGCTCACAATTTGCAAAGTTTTGTCCATTGCTGTCTTGTGAGTAGAAGTCAATTCACCTTCACCACATCCAAGCAGTACAGGGTTGGGCTGGAGCAGGGCAGGGCGGGGTTGAGGGCTAGGTACAAGACACTCATATGCCACCAAAACAAGGCAAGAGCAGGAGAATCCATGTGGGTAGCAATGCGTAGGATCCTGCAGTATTTGACTATGAGTCTTCTTGAAGCCCTGGCACTGGCCATAGCTTTGAGGACTACCCATGCGGCTTCCACTAAACAGCTGGAGATATGACCTCCCACTCTCCTCCTACAGAACAAAGGCAAATTTGGATCCCAAATCCACAGATGATCTCTGCAAGCTCTAGTGCAGGAGGTTTGATTCATCAGCTTCCAAAGTCTCCCACATACAGCCTTATCTACTGCTCCAAGTGCCTTATTTAATTCACATTCCATCAATTCTTAATACTATAAGTACAACAATAACAAACCCTGGATACTTTATTGGTCTCTGTGAAGACTGCAGTTACCTGGCACACATAATAATAAAGTTTAGTTATCACAGCAGCAAATAGTAACGGCTGCATAACAATTTGCATTCCAGATCCATGTCCTCATTCCTTACAACCTTCAGGTGTTCAAAGAGGTGCCTCACACTGAGCTATCAATTCCATATTTAGGCACCTTGACTTTAAATTTACTAAGTACCTCTTGGCTCTGATGAATGTCAAACAGCATTCAAATTTAGAAGACTGAATGAATTTATAAATTTTTTTCAAGTCTCTGGGTGTGTCCTTGAAGGTAAAGCAACTTCTTTATATGTTTGTGTTGCATTCAATAGAAACATAGAATCATACAATCAGAATGGTAAAGGTTAGAAGGGACCTTAAAGATCGTCAGGTTCCCACCCCCTTGCCGTGAGCAGGGACACCTCACATCAGACCAGGCTGCACAAGCCTCATCCAACCTGGCCATGAACACCTCCAGGGAGGGGGCTTCCACAACCTACCTAGGCAACCTATTCCAGTGCCTTACTACCCTCATGGTAAGAATTTCTTCCTGATGTCTAAGCTAAATCTAGCCTCTTTCAGTTTAAAACCATTACCCCTTTTCCTATCACTACCCCCTCTGGTGAAAAGCCCCTCCTCAGCTTTTCTGTAGCCCCTCCAGGTACTGGAAGGCTGCTAAAAGGCCTCCCTAAAGCCTTCTCTTCACCAGGCTGATTAGCCCGAACTCTCCCAGCCTGTCTTCATAGCAGAGGTGCTCCAGCCCTCTGATCATCTTTGCAGCCCTTCTCTGGACCCTCTCCAACAGCTCCATGTTTTTCCTGTGCTGAGGGCCCCACAGGTGTACACACTATTCCAGGTGGGGTCTCACCAGAGAAGAGTGGAGGGGCAGAATCACCTCCCTGGCCCTGCTGGCCACACTTCTTTAGATGCAGCCCAGGATGCAGTTGGGTCTCTGGGCTCCAGCACACACTGGTGGCTCATGTCGAGCTTCTCATCAAGTACCACCCCCAAGTCCTTCTCCTCAGGGCTGCTCTCTAGCCATTCTTCCCCCAGCCTGTATTTGTGCCTGGGGCTGTGCCAACCCAGGTGCAGGACCCTGCACTTGGCCTTGTTGAACTTCATGAGGTTGGTACTGGCCCACCTCTCCAGCCTGTCATACTCCTTCTGGATTATTATCAATAATAATAACAATAATATTTTCCTTAGAATAATATAAATAATAAGGACATTGAAAGTAGCAGGGGGGATGATATTTAAAAAAAAAAGAAGGAGAAGGGCCCAATTAGCTATTCAAAAGTTACCAGAGCTAAGGTTTCACAAGAAATACAAAATTTCCTATTGGAAGAAAGCCAGGTACATTAACAACTGAGTTGCAATATGAACAAGCAGACAGAGAAGTGTGTGTTTGTGCTCCTTAGCTTTTACATGTCAAGATTTGTCAGAGATCAATCACACAAATGTTTACATGTTTAACAACTACTTGACACTTAATGCTTTCAGACTCTGATTTGAAATTGTAGACCACAATTTTTCTGTTGTGCAATGCTCTTATTCTTTTGTTACACTCAAGAAAACTGATCTCTCAATAAACTACAGAGTACTGGAATTGTGGCTTTAAAATAACGGTTGAAGTAGAAATGTTGCACTTTCAGGTATCTGACATGGAGAAGGAATTATTGCATGTGGATAACGAGTACCTGGATATGAGGACATGCACAAAAATTTGAAAACATTTGGGGGCTAATGAAACTCTTATGTAGCTACTAAGTGTAATTTCTCAAAGGCTTCAATGTAGAGAAGGGAAACAAATTGCCTTCAGTCACCCAGATGGCTGTTACCAGGAACAGAAAATGAGAAGAAAACATCAAGTAATCAACTGGGGCAAGTTCTAAGGAAATTAAGGTATTCAGGAAAATAGAAGAAAGGCATGAAGAGAAAAATGAAAGAAGGAGGAAAGCAGAAAGGAAGAAGGGAAGGAGGGTCTATAGGAAAATACCACGCATGTGAGAAGGATTGATGTGATCATCAGGTAGGTCTTTTCCAACTTCTGTTTCAACAATGCAGGGTTCAGTGTGGGCCAGATAGAAGATGCACAAAGGACTTTGTAGTGCTGGGCTCTAAGTCTTGCTTTTCCCTTCAATTTTTCAGAAAACGTTCAGGTACTGATCATTTTTCTTTCATAATGGAGATTTCCCCTATAGTTTGGACCTGTTCTAAAATACATACCTCCTAGGATAAAATAATAGACTCCATTTCATTTTAGGTCCTATTAGTTCAAAAGCCACAGTCGTTTTCTGAGTGAGGAGCAAAATTCAAGTGTCCAATTAATATCAGGCTCAAATTCTGATTTAGTGACCTGTAATTCACCTCTCTGCCCTCATATTCATTTTCCATGGATAATTATTAAATAAACATCCCATCTCAACTGATCATCTTTTGACCCAAGTATGATGTAGGGCTTTGGTAGCTTTATACTTTAAAGGAATTCAAAAAGAAAACAAAATAAAGAAAGGATATTTTAATAGCATACATTATACCAGCAAAGTTGCATAGAATTAAAAGCTGTAATTTTTGGAAAAAGGTTAGCTTCAAATATATGGCTTAAGCAACAGGGAGGCCTCCATCTTTCAGAAGCAGTCCACTAGGAACACAGTGCAAGAGTGGACTCTTCTGAGCTTCGGAATACGGCCAAATCCCAGATGCTCAGGATTAGCTCAAACTACTTCATCTGTGTCAAAGCAAGTTCAAAACCTTCACAGAGTACCAAGACCCACTCGGAGCAACGATAAACTTCAATTTGATGGAACGGGAAGCAGAGACTAAAAAGACATTGCTCAGATGGGGAACTCATTTCTTGCATCTTGTACTCCCTTTTTTATCAAAAAGAAATTGCCAAAGGCTTTTTGAACAATGGAGAATGTGCAATTTCTTTCACAAACATACATCTATGCTTTGTTTTCTTATTGTTGCTGACAGAACCCTTCATTATGCCCTTAAAGAATCATTTTATGTTTATTTGTGCTGTCTATACAGATTTGGGGCCTTGTTTTATGAATTGCCAGAGGGCGATGTCTTTTTTTAATAAAAGTTTATTACACTTTGATTTATTTCCCTGATATTCATTGTGTGTTTCTGTGTTACAGTTACTCATTTTTGTTTTAAAACCCAAATTACTCTAACTAATGTACCAGAGGAGCACTGTAACTGTTAGCAATTGACAATGCAAAATGTTTCTCAGCTTTATTTTCAATACAGATGTTTCCATGGAAAAATCACTGAAGGCAATTTTGCCAGGGTCCTTGTTTATTAATTCATAGAATTTTGCAAGAATAAGTCATGAGTGTGAAGCAGCACAAATGTGAGATAGAGCTCAGCCATCCAATCATGTTACCACAAATTAACAAATCACAGTACACCTTCTGAACTGTGGTGGGGATGTTAAATGTATCCACATCCAAGCATTTACCAGCAACAAATTATTTATATATATATATATATATGTATATATTTAAAATGTTGGCTTATCTTAGCACATAGTGGAAGAAGCTTACACTAAACCAAATATATTAACATTTTGCATAATCTAAAAGCTTATGTAGATACAGTTCCTATGGCTCTCCTGATGTTTGGTAAGTCACTAAACATCAGTAACTTGAATATGATTCAGAAATACACACCAGAATGTCTTTTTTTTTTTTTTTTTTTTTGCCCTTTTTCACTATGAAAATCCCTGTATTATTTGCCATTATTTGCAGTTGCTCTGGATAAGATTAAAATTGCCTGAGTTTCATCATTTGGTGATGAATCATTTTTATCTCCCAACAGAGTTCATGTCTTTAACACTAGTAAAGTTCTTCAAAAGTGATGATGGCTTTTTAGTAGGGCCGAATGGGATGAAATGAAATGTGTCAATGAAACCTGAGGTGTGTGTTATTCCCTCAGTGCTAGTGCTGCTTCTCATACTGCCAATGGGGATGGTTAGATTAGGCAGTCACACTGAGCACACTCCATAGAGACTTCTAGGGGAGAATCATTAACACAGCCTAGTCTTGCCAGACTATGACAATCGATTCTTTTACAACTAGATATTCATGCTCTCTGAAGGACATAACTGAGCTGGCAGGCTTCATCCTGAAGAGAAAGAAATTGGCAACACTTGTTCAGCAACCTTTGGTGGATGGTGGTAAGGCAGTGTGACTTCAGCTGCTGAAAGGACAAAGCTGTCTGGCCCTGCTAGCAAGAGATAGGAATTAAGCCATGAAACTAATGAACAGTAGAGGGGCTAGAAAGCAAGGTTATGCTGTCCTTCGCCTGTTGAAATAGTCCTGGATTTTAATCCTCTGTCCTGTCTCCTGTGCAGTCAATAATGGCCATTACACAAGGTTAAAACAGATTTCTGTACAGATGGGCTGTCCTGAAAAAGCCCCAGTGGGTCATCCCGATGCCTTCCAGTAGCGAACATTAAAAGTGCTCTGGACAGCAGGGATTTGACTTTGAAGTCAGCTTTTCTTAGAGCAAGGGTCAGACCATGGGACCTCCAGAGTTCCCTTGCAACATAAACTACTCCACCACTCTGTGAATCTGTCCCAGTTGTCCCACTCCAGCATTTGGCACCAAGAAATGGAAATGGTGCTGCTGTGCCCTGTGCTGGCCATGTTACCGTACAAGCACTCCAGCACCCGGGTTGAAAACTAGGGCACCTTTTAATTACAGCTGGCCTGGGTACGGTCTCTCTAAAAGGGAAGAAATCATGAAGAAATCTGCTGATAGTAGTGGAATTGCCATACTACAGAAAGCACTTGAGATCATCCGATTCAGTATGTTTTTAAATAGCTTTGTTTCTTTTTCTTTTAACAGCATTTGTTTCCCTTGCACTTACAACTCATCCCGCTTTCATAAGGGAGATAATGTTCAATTATATAGCATGCTGTAGGTAGCACATGCCTGTGCTATCATATGCAGGCACTCCCCTCCTTTCTGAGGCTTCCCAGGCATTCCAGATCCCCTTTTATTATCTACCAGCCAGTATTTGATACAGAATCTGGAAATTATTTTGCTGCCAAAAGTGTACAAGGGAGGTGGAAGACAATCTGTGGGCTTCTGCTAAAGCAAACACAAAGAAACATTCTCTCATCTAGTAAAACAATAAGATTAGTCCTTTTATCATTAATTTTTGTTCTCCCCTTCACTGCTTTGTAAACACCGCTTGTATGACTTTGCCTCTTATCATCTGCAAACTGAATCTGCTTTTGTTGAAGCAGTGTCAATCACAAGGGGTTTTCTGCTCACATACTTAGTGATATGACTGATTGAAAAAGAAGACAGGCTTTCATTTGGGTCTGCAATGTGGGACATATTCACTGTTGGAAACTTAAGTCGGGGGGAGTGAAGAAAACAAAGGGAACAATTTGGTAAAGCATAACCCAAAGTTCACTTGCTCTGTCAAGGAGATTAAGATTAAATGGAAGGAGGTCAAAGCTATTAACATTTAGACTACAGGGTATATAACAAGTTAGCATCTAGTTAGATATTGGCTTTCTAATTGAAGAGAAGCTTGTTTCTAACTTTTCTGTAAACACTAGCATTAGCAAAAGCCTGGGTGGTCTCTACATTGCAACCCAGTAGACATATTTGATCTACATCTCCCTGCAAAAAATGTCCTCTATGACCAAGCTCACATTTAAATTGTAAATGTCTCTTGATTCCTTTCTGCCAACTGTGACAGCATTTGCAAAGGGAAAACTTCACAGTGATACCTCTGGGTTTACTTTAAATTTGTTTTCCCAAATGCCAAATTCTCCTTCATACCATACACTTTGTGACAATCTTATTTATGTTCAGCTCTTTGGACCAACAAGAAGATTACTGCAACCATCAGTGAGGAGCACAGACATGACTTGTTTGATAATTAACTCCCATAGCAAGACTAACTCTTACACAAGTCAGATGCTTATTTATAGAATATCCTTCACATTTTCAAGTCACACTATTCTCTGATTTTACAGTGTTCTCTCTACAGCTTGTAGCTGTAAATCCAATGGTGAGTGAAACAGGATGAGTTACCAAGTGAAAATAATCTAGATAGCAGTCAGCAGATTTAGCCTTTGGAAGGTGACTTGGTTAAGCCTTTAGTAGCACTGACCCAAATACGCAGAATGGCCATATTGCAGGCAGACCTGATTACACTGCCTTAGCACATTTTCTGAGAGTGAATACATTTTGGCTTGATATGTCACCAGCACAACCACCCATTTCTTACAGGGGGATGGATGAACGCAGGAAGAGTGAGCTCGTGGCCTCCTTCCCGTACATTCTGTCATTACAGCGTAATCCGCCTTTAATCCAGGGCTTCATTTCTGTAACCCACCTGCTTTCCATAGGTGGTACTGGTACGGAGGTATTGATAAACATTCATAGGAAAAGGATCATGCAAATTTTGAATGATAAATAATCCTCAGAAAGACATTTTGGCTGCTCTGCTAAAATTTGAATCACAGGTTTCTCTCTCCCTCAAGAATGTGAAAGCTGGACAGGGCCATGTTCAGCAAGCTGTCCCACGGAAAGGCTGATGTCATGAACTTGCCTGATCTAATGGCATTCTCTGTCATCTGTACTTAACATGGCTTTTTGCACCATCAAAGGAAGTCCTACATCTAAACCCATGGTTTAAACACCACTATATTGCAATAAACAGATCCAGTTATTTGCTGAAGCAGTTACAGCCCAGGGCTTCCTACAAACCTTTTTAAGCCCACAGAACAGCCCATCAAAGTAAAGCACTTGAGGATATCACCTTAGCTTTTAAAACCTATCCAGTCCTTTGATACCAGGAAAGCCCGATGTGTTAAAATCTCACCCTCGCTGTGGAGCACAGCATCTCCAAGTACAGCAAGGGTCAACAAAGCTTTTCAGGCCAAATTGCCTAGAAGTTACTTGTGGCTTGTCTCACCCCTCTGATTCTGTCTATTCTCTCCATGTATCACCAGTCCATCACTCCACACCTACTGCAATACCATATTGACACCATGACGAGCAAGACTGGGCTGCCCAGGTCTCATTTTACTAGACACTTGTGAAAGGAGGCAAGTGTCACATTGTCATCTCATTAGTTAATCAAGTTCACATTGTTGAACACAGTAGTCTTCCAACAGAAGAGATAATACAAAACAAAATTCTGGGAGAAGAGCTTGGTTCTAACAGACAAATAAAAACCTGTTATTTCGGAAGGATCAGAACAGTTTATATTCAGCTTTCTGAAAGCAATAAAAATAAAATATGGCAAAGACTGAGATGTATTCATGAAACACTTGGCACTAGAGAGTCTACATTTTTCATCAAAAAAGTAATTTCACAAATCTCTGTTTTCCAAGAGATGCATTTGCTTGAGCATTTAGAGGCCACAGAAGTACATAAGTTTATCGTTATTAACTATAGTGATAGTCCTAAAGCAAAAGGTAACTTTATGAAAAGCAAAGGGCTTTGATAAGAAATGCAATACATTTTTTACGATGCAAATTGACTAATTCTGTTCAATATTGATCTAATTTGAAAGAAGGAATCATAACTGCACCAAAAAACAATAGGACTTCAAATTAAAAAATACAAAAGTGTATTCTGTTTAACATCAACAAACCAAACATGAATGGAATTATAAATGAGATAGCTGCAAGGTGCCCTAAAAAATCCCTAGAAACAAACAGGAAAAACAACATATTCAAAACGAGATCATCTTCACTAGCTCAGGGCACAAAGTTGGCTGTCATTTCTGACTTTGTCCATTAGCAATTACAATACAGTCAGATCCTAAATCCACTGAAATTAGCAGTGTCTCCCACTCAAGAGTCAGTTTCCTGGTTTCTAGCGTACGTGTTGTACTAAAGTCTGACTCTCTAATCCAGTTTACCATCTGGCAATTTATCCAGGAAAACATGGAGAAAGTATAAAAAGCTGAAACAGGCATTATGCCCTTCTTAAAATGTCAGTTGGGGTAGAGCTGTTAAACATATTCCACTTCTACTCCATCTCTCTTCTTTGGAAAGGATTCTGTGGGAGGCCAGTTCTGTCCTTTCTACATTTTGTTGTGTCATCCTAATAAGGCAAAAGAAATACTATAAAACTAAGAAACAGACTCAAAGTTTAAAGTAATTATTAATCTATAGATTGGTGTGCTACAAAAGAGGCACAAAAAGGTGTGCTTTTTTTCTGTTCCTACTTCCTTCTGCAAGTAATTACCAACAGAAAAGAAAAACTAGTTCCTTAAAGAAGAATCCATAAAACAAGAAGAAAAATAAACCATGCAATGTCAGCACTTTGATCTGAATAGCATTGTTTGGAGTTTTCATGCCACCAAATTAATATATCCTTGGAATATGCCATAAATTATGAACTCCTTAAAAAGTGCTGCATCCAACACTTTTGAAATGATGTATTGCATTATTTTATCCTTATGGTTGAAAAATTTCATAGAACTAGTCTAAAGAAATCAGCAGTAGCTTAGATAAAAGTGATCATGATTTGCTTCTGTTTGTTAAATGTAATCAGAATTAAGTCAGGACCAGTAGTATGTATACTTGATGGATTGGAAGAGCCAATTTTGCAAAGCTGAAAACAATTATGAGCTAAATCAGTCGGGAGAAAGAAATTAGAGAGGAAATGTGGATAATAACTGCAAAGTGTTTAAAAACATTTTACCAGAGGTTTAAAAAAATAATAAAAAATTAAAGCTGGACTAGCCTAAATGTTGATGTGGATAGAAGTAAAACACCTATGTAAATCAAAATAATTGTGTAAAAAAAAGCATTTATTAGAAGTAATGAGAATGAGAAGATAAGAACTACAGGAAATTTATAAGGATGAAAGCAAAAAGTAAGCTTTTTCATCAAGTTGAGGATAGTAAGAAAGATTTTTGGTCTTAACTCCACAAAAGTGTAGCCATGTCAATAACATATGCAAAAATCTGTATGTTCTGTAAATAAATCTGCTCTCTTCGAAGAAATACTAGTTCTGTATTAAGAAGAGAATGCAATGTTGTTAATTCCAGCAGTAAATTAGAAGAATGTTAACTAACAAATGAAATCAGCAGACCTACAGAATTTGTAACCAAGGGGTTTAAAAAAGCTGGCTGAAGAAATTTCAAAACGATGTACATTCCTTTTTCGTAAGCCAGAAAACACAGGAGACATTCCAGCAGAAAGCAAAAAAACAAGCCAACATCACAAATATTTACTTCTTTTTTCAAGTTATATGTGTAACCCAGGCAATTACAACCCTTTCAGCCTGACTTGAAAGGACACAATAATATAAAAGCTAGTGGGGGACTAATTTAGCAAAGAACTAGAGGTGTGTAATGCAATTAACTCTGCAAAATGGTTTAAAGGAAACAAGAAGTTCTTGTGAGCCTGAAAAACTGAACGTTTTTACTGTCCTTAGGAAGTAAAGGAAAGCAAATGTAGCCATGCATGTGTAACACAAGATGGGCTAGCAAACCAGGGTCCTTCCAGGTCTGCAAAGAGCCTGTGGACAAAAGTAACAAAACAGAACTGACATCAGAGAGATTCAGGCTTTGGCAGAGGCCACACAAATGTTGATAAGCCTCCACACAGAATAAAGCACCTTTGAAAAGTGGTTCTATGTCTTGTAGCAACAGCTTTTAAGTCCCCTGAAGCTGACAGTATGTCTTTTTGTATGCCTGGTCCTTAATTTCAAACGTCCTTTTTCCATACTGATAGTCAAGCAAGGTTTACCTGGCATGGAGGCAGAGGAGAAAAACTTTAGTAGGTCTGCGAACATTCAGCACAAAAAGGCTTTCTGTATTAATACAGTTCTGAAAGGGTAAACTAACTCCTAACCAGGTAACCCAGCTAATAATTGGGACCCCACGGCTAGGGTTAACTATGTGTAATACTGCCATTGATTTATGACTGTCAGGTTCACAGGTTATTTAGA
Source organism: Apus apus (assembly GCF_020740795.1). NCBI lineage: Eukaryota > Metazoa > Chordata > Aves > Apodiformes > Apodidae > Apus > Apus apus. The sequence continues at coordinate 10,672,182 of NC_067284.1, forward strand.
TTGTTCAATTTAGCACTTTTCCCCAGCTTTCAATTGAACATTTTGAATCAGGTGTTCAATGGATTGATCAATACCAAGTACAATAGGTCTCTGTACCGCTCCATAAACAAAGTTGATTTTTACAGCCTTGGTGTGATTTAAACCTTTAACACTTTAAACCATGCTGAAGCCCTCTTGCCATGTAACCATATGCTTCCCTTCACTTTCCTTAATTCGCATCAGATTGTGACTTAGCACCATGCAGGGCAGTGAAACCTGCTCTGTACCTAGAGGGCCTGACCCTGCAAATGTGTGTGGACAGCACTGCGTGCAGGCAAGTAACTCCTTTGGTCCCCATGAGGCTATTCACATCTATAACCCTGTTAAGTGTATTAGTTGTAAGGGCAGGACTGACATTTGAATATGGAGCTCTGTGGTTAGGGAGAGCTTTCTGAGGACACAGAGACCACAAGGAGAGGCAGGTCTCATTAGCTCAGTGTGACTTGCACAATTTTTCCCCCTGTCAGATTCTCTGCTCCCCATTGCAATAGGCTCATATATCCACCTTTTCAACCTGTTCCCAACCTCTTGACTGTACATATCAGAGGTAGTTGGGTAGGGGACTGCTCATGTCCACTTGCCAGCTGAATTTCATGCAATTTAAGGAGAAGATGAATCTCAGGAGAGGAGAAAAACTCAGATGCAGCCCTGAGGGTTCTTCATTCTGTAGAGCCCTGCTGGATGGCGAACTGGTTCTGCACCATAGTGTTTAAGTGAACCCATCAGACATACCACCCTGCACTGCATGATCTAGCCCAGTCTTTCCTCACAAATTAGCAAAGATGATATCTTAAAAAGTCTGGAGAATTAAAACCTCAGATCAGGTTTTGGGAAGGACCTCATTCTCGCTGCTGCTCCTTTGAGTGCAGATAGCACAGCAAAAAAAAAAATCTCTGCGCTTCTGTTCTGAAACCAGGGTTATAATTCTCACGCAGGAGCTGAAAAGGAAAGGGATCCTCTTACTTTTCTTTCCTCAGCACAATGTCACTGACCTCCTGTTCACACATACACACCCATCATGTTATGCTTGAGTAAGTGTTGCTGGTTTGGCTGACTTTCACTGGAGATATCTCAAGAACTGAGAGTCCATCTGACTAAATACCCCTCAGGCATGCGAAAAGCTTGTAGGGATAACTGATGCAGTCAACACATGGAGGAGTTTACTGTCTTACCCCGAGGTAAGAAACAGATCCTCCTTAAGAACTTAAATAACTACAAATGTTTTCAACTTGGTGTTGGTATAAAATAATAAAAATAATCAGTCCTTCTTTCTTCAAAAAGGGGAAGGGAAAGGAAGAGAAGGGAGGGGAAAGAGTAGCTCTAGGAGCCACCACCACAATCCAACTTTCATCTCACACACTAAAAAGACAGAAAATATGAAGCAGTCGCAACTGTCTTAAAGAACAAGTTAAATGCTTACCAGTCTGGGATCTTTTAATATCTGTTGAGCTGTGTCACAGACTGCACACATTTATGCATTTAACGCAGCTTTAAATAGGATACATAAATGCATGTTGTTGAGCAGTGACAGGAGAATGAGGCAAGTATTTTTACTTATAAAAATATTCACATCATGTGTTGCTGTTCTACTGTGAAAAGGTGCCATATTCAGCATCCCAGGTGCTGGGCCTTGAACACCTTCTTTTGGCATCCTTCCCTGTTGATCAGCCTCTCTGAGCAAAGGAGAAGCATTGAGAAGAGGTCAAGTTTGCTTCTGGCCTCAGAGGTTGCATTTTGAAGGAACAGTTTTCTTATTTTCTTGTACCATCAAAACCTGTGAAAAGAAAATGAATTATGTTTTGATTTCTGCAAGAAGCTGGGGATTATGCAGATTATCTCCTGATACATTATAAGGAGAAATGCATATTTTCATAAATAATGTAGTTATCTAAAACTGTAGCCAAATAAAAGGCACCCATCTCTTAGCCATCAGACCCAGGAACAGCTATAATTTAACAAACTGAAAATGGAAAAGAAACTTCTTTTATGAAGCTACCCTCATAAAATAGTATCTTGATATGAGAAGCTGCTGTAACACAGCCACAGCATTAAAAGCAGAACTGTGTGTGTCTGGAATGAGATTTTACCTGAAATGTTATTCAGTAAAATAAAAGAATCATTAAAACATATTACAACCTATTACCAGAAAAATCTCTCCAAATAATTTTTATATTGCCATCTTCCTCTTTCACAAACTCACTGGAAATGTTGAGGGTAAGAAGCCAGACAATCAAGAAATAGCTGAGTATCATAAGGAAAGAAAATATTTTTGCTGTTGACATGGAGACCTGTACAACTGCAACCAATGACCTGGGTGAGGTCCCCTGGAACCCCACAGGCACTGTAAAACTGGACAACTGAGTCTCGTCTCTGCAGAACTGCAGGTGACAATGGATCTTCTCATCGTGACAGCGATGTTCACTTTGTCAGTAAATGATGCATTAGCTGATGACAGCACAGCCATCATCACCAGTGTTCTTATCTTCATTTGCTTGGTGCAAGTTAGGATACTCCTTCTAGAGCTACATTTACACAGGTGCTGCTTCTATATACTTTTTAGCATAACAGACTTTTCTTCAACTCTTAAAGATCAAAGACACTACAATTCTGCTACTAATGATGTTGATCATGCATATGTTGCTTTTCACTTCGGAAAAAGTTGATAGATTGTCACTGAGAGGAGTAACAAATGGAAAAAAGAGAAATTTCCACATTGTCTGATTTGAATGCCCCTCCTGAAGGAAGTTGTCTGAAGGCTCCCCAGTCAGACTTCTGCTAACCAGCTCATGGACAAAGGCACCATATAATTAGAGTCACTGACATTTTAGTCATTTTTTAGCACAGGATTTAGCTGAAAACAATCATACTTACGTTTCATTGCTCAGAATACCACAGTGTTTAAACTGAACTTTTAAAATACAAACTGCTGTAATAAAATATTATAACTAAATTCTTTTCATATTGGTGTACAGTCAGCTGCAGGTGAAAATTGTTTATAATCCATTTGCACCATTTGAAAATTCCCATTCTTGATCAAAGTTAGAAAAAATTATAATATTTACTAAATTAAAAATTCACAGACTAGACAATTTAAAAGATTTTGTACCAAACAACTTGTAACCCTCAACTTCTTATGGTTGTTCATTTAGTCCATAAAGTTTTTTTCTTCATTGTTTGGCTATGATCCCTTAAAAAACCCAACAAAACCATTAACCAAATGTTAGGCGAACCTGTGTCCAGACAGTGACTATGAAGTTCTGCAACAGTGCTCTTTTTAAAACTCTTCATTATTAAGCCACCACTGATAAAAAGTAGATGTCCTGCAATATCTCAAATCTCTTGATGTCTGTTATAAATTTCCCTATTCTGCACTGGAATGAAAGACTCAGCTCTGCATGTCAAGGAAGTGAGTTTCATAGTCAGGCAGCTTAACATGCCAATTCACTTGATCCATAAAACACTGTCTGCACACATGGACCGAATTATAGGCTTTTCAAAGGTGCATGAAAAAGAGCAATCTAGTGAATAAGGAACATAGAATGCAGCCCTGTCCTGCAAAGCTTTTTCTAAACAAGTACCAAATCTTAAAATTAACCCACCATCATACCAAATAGTCTCAGTCAGATACAGAATGACCCATATTTAGGCATAAGCAAGGTCAGCTCTGCTGAAACCCAGTGTGACAGAAAGGCCTCTGCTCCAGGAAAAAAAATAAATAAATAGTAGGTTGTGTAACAAAGCATTAGCGTTTAGATCTAGACAAAACAACCTGGGATGAAAACCTGCTTTAAGTTCATGGTAGCTTCATATTGAAAACATACAGAAAACTAAAGAGTCTGTTTTAATTACTCACCCAAAAGCTGCAAGATCAGAGAAGCTCACTTTGTAATGGCATTTTCTGGAAAACAATATTTCCAATATAAAAAACAGCTGAAGAAAAACATTTAAGACAATTTCAGTTAGAAAAGCCAAACAGCAACCCAGAATTAAGATTAAGAACTATAAAGATACATTCTACCACTTTATGAATGACATTGACAGGGTCTGAGGAAAGAAGGTACTTTTGAGAAGGGGGCAGCTACCAGTGCACACTGGTGATACTCAAGAGCCACAAAATTGCTGAACCCAGGTCAGCTCTTTATTAAGAGAAGGACTGTTTTGACAACTGTATAGCAAACAAAATTATTTGGTTTCTGGTAAGAATATCTCAATCCTTGTTTCCCACATGGATTGCCTCCCATGATGGAAATGTTACCTTTCCATGTATAAAATGTTGAGGACTCAGTGATGGTAATGAATATGAAGCCAACATTTATCTTAGTGGACAGTTTTCCAAATGTGGACAGGCAACCATATGCACACGCACTAATCAAGTCTCCCTCTTTCCACAGAAGGCTGCTTAGAGAAATAGATGGCAGCAGGACTGCCTAGGCAATAGGGAACAGATGGAGAAAAATTTAATTCCCAGGGCCTACGGCTGTTAAGGGATTCCCCATGACACTTAAGCCTTTGAAATAGGGGAAGAAAGTTCCCCAAACAACAGAAAGCAAAATTTTACTCCCTACTAACTTTTCTGTTTATTTAAAAAACCTCTTTCAGTGGAGAAAATACTTCCCTGCAGCAGATATAATGACTACCCCAGATCTGTGCAGCAATCCCATGGTGTACGCTGTGGTTGTCCTGCCAGTTTTAGCTAAACCACGAAATGATGGGATGCCAGCCACAAGAGAGCATATTATGCTGATGTTTAGCACTTACGTGTGGAGAATATTAACTGACCCCTTTTATTGATTAATTGCACCTTTTAATGCTGTTAGGGAAAGGGTTAGGTTATAGACTCCTGCTGAATGGGACAGGCAAATGGCACACGGGGCTTATAAATCACCCAGCTCACAGAGGACTCAGCAGCTGTGCCACAGTACAGATGTGGAGCATAGTAGAATTTAATTGTGTTGTTAGTCATATGAACAGAAACACATGGACAACTCTTCTTTGAAGAAAACAAATTTATTTTGACCATGATCAATACAGTTACGATTGATGACAGTGAAGAATCTCACTTGAACCCAGGGAAGCCAACAGGACTTGATAAGATAGCTGAGGGGTCACCAGCACAAAGACCTCAGACGAATGCGACCATTCTGAAGCAATGGGGTAATGTCTAGGGAAATGGTAGTCCACTCTGACTAGCTTCCTGCCAGGCAAGGCTGCTGCTTATTTCACTGGGAGCAACTGCAAATTAAAGTGTAGAGGGTGCAACTGGGAGTGGGCTGAACATGAGTTAACAGGCACCAAAGTCTTACTTTTAAATACACTAGTAGTGCTTTCCTTCTCTTCTCTGCTCTTTAATTTCAATTGGATCACTAAGAGAAGAAATTAAGATAATATTTAAGCTGTGAATTAAGTCTCAGCAAAAGAAAAAGTAACCCAAGCAGTGCTGGGAGCCATTTGGCTAACAGAGCAGTTAGCAGCTTTTTTGTTGAGTCAGCTTAACAGAGTAAAAAATGTTTGTATTTGTTTTTGGAAAACATCAAAGCTGCAACCTTCCAATCCTGACTAGCCTCTAGGTGAGTAATCACTGCAGTGATTGCTGCAACAGCGGCTCTTTTTGATCTAGCTGAGCCAGTAACTCTGAACTTACTTCTTGAAACAGGAGGCTAGTTTCTCTGGTCTTTCCCCCTCCACACTATACAGTCACAGAGCACAAGGCAGTGGAATCCCTGAAGCTGAGGCTTGCAGTTTAAAGCTCTTGCAAAGATTCATTTACTTGAAAGTTCCAGATTGCAGTGAGGAGCTGGAATGGGATGGAGGGGGGTTTAATTGTATTCTAAATACCCCTGCAGGAGGAGATTTATATAGCATTAAGATATAACCTCTTGTCTCTCCAACTGCCATGTCCCAAACCCATGAAGGAACTGCCAGGCATCATGGCATGGGGACACTCAGCCCCATCCCACCCCACACTGAGCAGCAGTGGCTGTCTTCACACACAGAATATTTATCAGACTGTCCTTTCTCTGGCACAGACTGGCACAGGGGTGGTCCCCAGGGGGTGCCCAGCAGGATGAGACAATCCCAGCTCAAGATGGAGGGAGGAACTGCAGGGACAAGGGAAATGGTGAGAGGTGAGAGCCCTTTGGCTCCTTCTCTTAGATGTTGGCTGACTGCATAGGAAAAATAACCTGCACCGAAAAAAAAAAAAAACAAGGCACGTGAAAAAGGAGGAGTGTAAATTACCTCTTCATTTCACAGGAGGGAGAGGCAAGACAAACTATGCTGCTTTCAGGTCCAGTTCCTTCCTTGTGTACTTCCTGAGGCAATGCAGTTACGTGCCTGCCTAATAGCTCAGTCTAGCTCCAGGTAAGCAGTCATTAGTTTTCTTAGGGAACGCTCTAGCAGTAAGATACAAAGAGTGGGTACAATTATTCAGTCATTAATACTGAAATATAAATATATAGATAGACATATATGTACACATATAAATATAAGCACAGGAGTACACAAGCTCACACAGACAGCTTTATGAAACTGATAGATCTGGTGCCACTTTCTGTAGGGGCAGAACAGAAAGAAAGAAAGGGGGGAAAGCATATGAATTTAATATGCTCAAACATAATCGCCATGAGTAAATGTTAATGCATAGGGATGAACTTTTTTTTTTTTAGTTTATACATATTAATAGGCTCTCTCTTTGAAAAAGAATGACATCAGACACTGATAAATTTGACAGAAGTGAAAGGAAAAAATGGTCGCACTGTTAGGAACACTCCTGAGGTGGTGTTGAATGGTGTCTTTGATACATCAGCCTTTAGTGTCTGAGCACATTTATATTAACTCACATGTACATCCAGAATTCAAATGAGCTGCTTCTTTAGATGCTGACTTTTAGCAGCAGTCCCACCAGACGGTCTGGAATCAAACTCACAGTTTTGCACTGTGGTGTGGTATAATTTTCTCAGTACAGTTTGTGCTTACTGAATCTCTCAGAAGATTAGATAAAATGACAGTGTGTAGCAGATAGTTAAAGATCCACCACAAGTCTGAAAGGTGAAAAAAGAAATCTTCAGTGATCACCCTGTTCCAAGTACAGACATTCTTCTAAGCCAAGTGACGGGTGCAAGTTGGTTTATTAAACATTTCTGGAAAAAAAGAGATGAAAAATTGCTTGGAATGGATTCACTTAAAGGCAAACAAGAGCTAACCATTGACATGTGAACAACTCAACGATGTCTGAATGCTGGTGCATCACCACAATATGGATGCTCTTTATAGCCCTTCAAGTAACCACTGTGAAAACAGTGCTACACACCTGAAATATATGTTCATCTGTTAATATACCACTATGGTAACTCTCCATAAATCTTCCAGTAAATCCAGCATACCGAGTGCATCACACGGCTTAGGATTCACGGTAAGATTAGAAATAAATAAAAAGCTGAAGTGTTACATCTTTTTCTCATTATGGCCTGAAGTTGCAGCAGGGGAGGTTTAGACTGGACATTAGGAAGAATTTCTTTACTGAAAGAGTGATCAGGCACTGGAACAGCTTGCCCAGGGAGGTGGTTGAGTCACCATCCTTGGAGGTATTCAAGAAACCTGTAGATGTTTAACTTCAGGGCATGCTCTAGTGGCCGAGACTGTAGGTTGGGAGTTTGTGTGGGTTTTGTTTTTGTGGTGGTGTTTTTTTTGTTTTGGTTTTGGTGTTGGTGTTGTTGTTTTTATGGTTGGACTTAGACTTGGATCTCAGAGGTCCTTTCCATCCATGACGATTCTGTGATTCTGTTTCTGTGATCCCATTGCATTTAAGAACTAGACATGGGGAGGCTGGGATTTTAAGATGAGAGTTAGTACCACTGACACATGTTTCTGAGCAGCTTCTAACAAAAAAAAAAAAACAAGAAGAGAGGAAAAGATTTGGGAACTGGAAAAAGAGGCAGCCGTGGAAAATGAATGTATAAAGAGAAGAAACAGAGATGAGCAAATGTGTGTTAGATAACAAAGATCTATCAGGTTAGGAAAGAAAATACAAATGAAAAAAGTAGAAGACAATAAGAAATTGTTAAATAATTGGAGGCCATAAAGGTATATGTCATATAAAGCACATGCATCTGTCTGTTTGAAAAATTTATTTTGAAATATGGTTTTATAGAAATTTGAGTTATTCAGTGAGATTTCTGTAATAATGTCTGCTTTCAACAGACAACAGGAAAAGCAAAATTCTTTAACAAAAAGTTAAATATTCAATAATCTCTTTCCTTTCCTCTGTCCTATCAGCATGAAAACACTTTCTTTGTAGACACACAGGTACATAGATAATATATATATCTACCTTTCTGTTAATGACATAAAAATAACATGATTAATTTATTTCTTTTTTTAAAAATTTAGTTTCATAACAAAACAAAAATCTTTGTTTGGGCTTTTTTCTTTTAAAAATGTCAAAGTCTCCTTTTGGTAAGCAAGTACAGGACATAATCTACAATTTTACTTTTTTTTTTCAGCTGTCAATCATAAGACTGCAAATCAATTTACATGTACAGCAAAGATGATTAGCACTAGGAACAAACATAAGCTCTTATGTGCAAAGGAGCAGACATTTCAGTCCACTTAAAACAAAACAGCTTTTATCAGATCTATTTGAATCTCTCAATGCCTACTATCACAGCATGCCTCGTGTTTAAAGATAATTAAGGTGATAATACACCTGTTAACTGTGGGGATATAGTGCCTACTATCAGACTGCTTAGAATAACTGGCAGAACAGTTGAGCAGACTGCATGTTCCTGCTGGCTAAAAGAAGCCTCACAACCTCATCCTGTCATCAATTAAATAAAGCATGAGTCTTCCTATTTTATAGAGCTGAGGCCACACACTAATAAATCAATGATTTTACCAATTACTCTCTTCTTCATAATCAAGTGGACCAATTTCCCTCTTTGTCACCCTTGTCTGAAGCAGCTCCCTTTCCAGCAATGCTTCTCTTCAGGGAAAGTACTCCACCTGCTTCCTTGCTCTCTAAATAGCTAAGTGCTTAACACATCTTAACTTCTCTTAGAGCAACCCAGTATCTGCAAGCTTATTCAAGGTACACCTGAGTTTTCCCTCACCCCATATTTTCAGCATCATCAGCACCCATAATTTAAGCAAGCATCCCTGTCTAAAGAGCAGTTTGCTTCTGAATAACAGAAGTGCTCAAATGCCGTGTTGCTGCATATATTAAAAAATCACAGAATAGTGGAAAAGAACCCAAGCAGAAAGTAAGTTAAGAGCTCCTGTTTCTACAAAATCATGTGCTTATTGTTAGGATAGAGGTGTCTGGTGTAACTGCAATGACCATTTTTACTTCAAGCTAGCAAAAATCTGCAAGAACAATTACATCTCAGCGTTTTACTCATCTGTGGATACTGATTTTCCTCCTCCTGCAAATACCCATTCTTTGTGTGTGTCCAGTGGCTAGAAGCCAAGAAACTCATTTTACGCTTGATAATTCATTGCTAATCAGTGCTAATCTGTTTGGGAAAACATCTATAGCTCAAGCACAAAGAGTTAGATCAGTTGGGCTGCTTTAGTGATAACTGTCCATTGCTGAGCACAGCTCCATGAGCTGCTTCATGGCACCCACCTGGAGGTTCACACACTGGCTGGAAGTGGCTTCACTCCAAGAACTGACAAGACATTGGTGCTTTTTGAGACATGGGCATTTAAAATAAAAGCTAGAAATTAATTCTGGAGCTATTTACACCAATTTTGCTATTCAAATCTCTCCCAACAGTAGTCATTACTAGAACAGGTCTACCACTGCAAAGATTTTGGGAGGCTGTTTTGGTCCTACTGAGACCTGCTCAACTTAAAATAAATAATTGTGAGAGCTTTTTAAGGGAGATACACGTCATGCCAGGTTTGCTTTAAATTTATGGCACTTGAATTTCCATTGTGCTGATATCTATCACCCTGGTGTTTCATATGGGCAATGATTAGGAGCAAAATTTTTATACTGCAGTCCACAAACACAACCCTGAGAAATCCAGCTTCCCCATAGAAACAACTGTAGAAGGAATGGAGGCAAATACCCCAAACTGAGTCAAATGGAACAGAGCATGCTTTTCAAACCCTGGGAAGGCACTTAGACAGCAAATACTGACTTTACTTCATGCAAAATAAGGTTTATGTTATTGCTGCAAAATTCCTCTTCTGATATTATCCTGTAGGCTTTGAGCCATATGTTTCTGCATAATGCAGCAAAGGCACAATTAAAGCTTCTCTACGAGCTGGTGCTCTGCCCATGCCAGGGATCTCTGGAGCAGAGGCACATGTGGCAAGGGGAGCCAAGGCACGTGCAGGCTGCGGGCACTCCTGCATCCTGCTCTGCATCCAAGGGCTCCATTTGGAGCTGAGGTTGCTGAGGCATGTCTCAGCTCAGCTTGATGGATCTGTAGGGTGGTTATTTAAATGAGATGTTGTCCCAGTCTTGCCTGGCACATTTTCATGACAGCATTTCCCACTCACCCCTATTTTTTTTTTTTTTAATCTGTTAAAAATAAGACAGCATGAGCCTCTGAGAAGCCTGTGTGTAAAATTAAGGCCTGCATTAAAGCCAGGTAGAAAAAACTGTCGTCCTGCAATCATTATTTGGAGATGCATCCATCTCTGAGGGAATCAGTTATGTGCCAGAAACCAAGAAACAATCCCTTACAAACGGCAACATTAGGGGAATCTTAAGGTTGAAATTTAAGCACTAAAAAGACAGAGTGCACCTCAGGAAAAGCTAGATTAGCTACCTTATCTCTGCCTGCAAGCATACATGCAATATTACAGCCCTTAATTAAACAGACATGTTTTCTCTCTGACAGAACGTATCAGATGGTCTTCTAGTTTTTCTGTGTTTAGCATATATTAACAATTTGTCTCTTCACTGTGTCCATCATTTAATTAGCATAAAAGCCTCCTAGTCCTCTGTTCACTTGGTCATCTTTATAGTACACTCTCTTATCTCAAAGTTATTTATTTTAATAATTTCATCAGTACAGATGTATTCTGCATTCAACAAGAGTTTTTTCCTTTTAGAAACAGATGTAGTTCTTTATAATAATTCATTACTTACTACCTCGCAAGCTGTTTTTGAGACAAATAAACTCACAATTCCATTACCAGTATCTTTTAATGATGTTTCTGTTTCAGATTGCTTTATCATCAGAGGCTAATCCAAATTTCACTGAACTTTCCCATTAATTTCAGAGATCTGAAGGCTCTGTTCTTCATTTCCAAGCAGCTGCCCTCAAAGCACATCTCAGGAAAATCTGTACGCTATTTATCCAGTGAGACATTTTAAAATAAAGAGAAAAATATTTCCTTAACATCAAAATGCCTCTCTAATGAGCAAAACATCCTGCAGAGGTTTTTCACTAGTTAGCTGAGTGCATGTCCTAGAACACAGTAAGTGAAAGAAACCTGCATGTTCAATGATAAATGAGAACAGAGTGTTTTTAGAAATTATTTTAAAGCACAGCACAAATAAGTTTCATGTGCAGACTTGCAAAATCATCATACAAGGCAAATCTGAAATATCTTTCAAAATTATAAAGCTAAAACTGAAAAGAGATGGTATTACAAGAAAGTGTTAGATGAACAAGGTGGTCTCTGGATCTCTGGGCTGTGTCTCATCTATCCCACACTCCTAAACATGACTGTGGATCTTTGAGGATTTCCTGCTAAGGGAAGCTGTCTGCAAAGAAGATGTGTAGCTCTGAAAACTAGAGGCTGTGTGGAATGACTCTTCTTCAATACTCTTGTACTCAGCATATTTCTGGGCATGGGAACCCAGGACTTCATCCTTAGGTCCTTGAGGACTTTCTGTAAATCCTACCCTATTTTATTAAGTCCTTGATCATTTGAATTTTTCAACCACAAATCTCTCCAATCACATACAGCTTTGTTCCATTGACTGGTGTAACCTATGAACATGTACGAAAATTAGTCAAAATAAACAGGGATGTCGTGATGATAAAAGTGACCATCATATAATCCCTCTATTCCATGATTTTCCTTGGTGGTTATAATGTGGACTATGAAATTTCACTATCTATATCATGATCCATTCATCAAAAAAAGTTCTAACAATTGGAAAGGATACAGGAGGACTTGGCTGTGTTGGAAATTCACCTGGGTCTTGCCTCTCAATTTTCTCCAAACCTAGAATTTCTCTTTTGTGTTGCTGCTGAGTAAGTACATTACAAGACCTCAATGATATTTCGGACAGAGTAAATAGGAGATGTTAGTAATATTAAGTTAAGAATACTGAGTACTAGGCCCTCATTGTACTGAAACTCACACTTAAGCAACAGTTATCCTGAGGGCACTACAGGAGGAGGGATATTCATGCTTATTAAATTATAAAAATAGTCAAACATTAATTGTCTATAATTAACCTATATTTTCTACAGGGGGGACTGATGATTGACCCTCTGGAAATTAGAAACTGAGAAGACCTGTTACACAACTGATTTTCTTTCCTTGTCACTACAAACTTATTCCCTGCAGTTCCTTCTCTAATGATTTCTTCAGCAGTTTATTTTTTTTTAAAAAAAGACCTGTCATTCTTCCTTGTCCTTTCACAAAAGAATAAAGAGATTTAAGCAAGAGAATAAATTGAGATGCTGTATTTCTGTCTTATCAATATCAGAAACTCATCCTAATAAGGATTACTCCTACACGACTCCACAACTCTTCCTGCTTCCATAATTTTATTTGCAAGTTGCATATATTTCCATGTTTGATCTGCATTAATATTGAAATCCTCCTGAAGTTTCTGGAAAGATTTACATGTTTTATCATCAGATAAATCCTTTATTATCTTGTACTGAAAGTTCATTCTTCTTTAAAATGTAATAAATATTTAATTTGTACAAACAAAGCAAAAGCAATGATGGAAAAGAGGTATCCCATGAAAAGAGAAACCTGGAGATTGAATTCACAACCACATTTTTCTTTCTGCATAAATATTTCTGGAGTCAATACCAAGTAGAAAACAAACAAACAAACAAAAAAAACCCAACAACCCAAATCTCCTATGTAGAAGGCAGAAATTATACCAGGTTATTATCCTCAAGCATTACATTACACATGCACTGTTGTACTTACTGGATGGACGAGTAGCAGAAGAGACAGGATATTCCTGTGGCTGCTTGAGACAGAATGCAAGAGACAGATGGAGGGCACAATGGAACTGAACAGACAGCAAGCTTGACAGTAATGCTGGCAAGAAGAAGTGATAAGCAAAACTCAGATTTATTTTTTAAATTTTGTTTCCCAAGAGCTGTAAGGTATTTAACGGGGTTTTTTTTATTTATGGTAATTTCTTTAGAGTTATTAATCTCAAAAGACGTCACTTAGGGAATCAGAGATTATTCAAGAACATCATATCTCATGTTGCTTCAGCATTTCTCATCGCATCTTCTTCCCAGGACATCTGCATGGGCAGGGGGTTGCATGGAGGGAGGCCGTAATAAGAGAACAGAAGGGAAGGTAGGAGGAATAAGAAGGTCTTCTCCCAGATCTTGCACAAACATAGCACAAGAAAAGGGTGGGAAAAGAATTTCAAAATATTTAAAGGCAGGTAACTTTAAAAGTTGGGTTGGTGTTTGAGGCAAATGTCATTGTCTTTAAACGTAACCTCGATCTAAACTACTATATCATCCAGAATATACACTGCAAATGCTGCTGGTCTCACTCCTGGTCCTGCCAAGCAGTTTACCCCCACAGTCAAAAAGGAATTTCATCTCTATCTTATTTGGCTGTCTGTCTTTTTATCTCTCCTCTATCTTGCAATCCCTATCTCTGTGCCATCAGTCAGTAAGACAGGCTGGGGAAATACAGAACCACGAGTACATTTGAAAGTCCTGGATAAATCATTAGAGAACATGCTACAGGGAACAACTTTGCAGTGACAAGGAAATAAAATCAATTTTATAATAGGTCTTCTCAAATTCTAATTTCCATAGGGTCAGTCCTCAGTCATCCCCATAGAAATCTCCACCCGACAGGGAGGGAAAGAGAAAAATTGGCTGAGGACCCTCTCTGAGAATGTTTGACTTCTTCCTCAGAGGTAAGGGAATTTGCTCCCCGTGCTCCATGGAGCAGTGATGGGGGGATTAGTCTCCAACTCCATTAAGTTTTCCCAGAGCCACAGGGGACTGTGCAATCTCGAGCTCTTTACTAAATGATAGTTTGCTCAAAAGGCCTCCTGCTACACTTGAAATATAGGACAGGTATTGCCACATTAGCTACAGACCCATGCACAGAACCCGGGGACAGAGGAGAGTGGTAGTACCATTGAGACCAAACATTTTCTTACTTCCTAGCCAATACAGAAAAAGAGGTTTTCTCAGACTAAGATTATATGAAAAAAAATCAATTTTTTGGTTACCAGTAAAATTTTAGAGGGGAGCTGAGAGTGTCCTACTTTCCAGCATTAAAAACTAGCACTCTGAAAACCTCCATGCTTCACATGGTATAACACTGAGTTTTAGTATGCAACTTTTTCTAATATTACACTCCACCAAGGCACTGTGTTTTTAGGATTGCTATCTACAGAACAAATAATCTTTATGCTGTCACAAATCTTGCCTGTTCCAGGAGTTTCCTCCATGTGATATCCTCCAACTGCTATTTCCATTTCAGATCATGCCTTTATACCTCCTCCCACTCCACTGAGCGTGTGTGTGTTACTGCAGCTAAAAGTAAGGGGCAGACACTGATGTCTTATTTATGGAAACACAGTGCAGATGACTCACCATGCTGACAACCTGAAAACTCCTTTTTTGCTACAGGCTGTTTTTTTCATCTGATACTTGCATTTCTCCTCCTTTACTACTTGCTAAAAGTCAAAGTGGACATGCTCGTGTATCACTCCATATGTGTGACTGTGGTTATCAGAAATTCTTCTATGAGCAAACTGTTTTGGCTGAAGTCACTTGGTTTCACCAAGGACCCAAGGATTATTTTTTCCCTTTTTACCTGCAAAGAAGGAAACATTCCATATCAGTATCATCCATCAAGTCAGTGATTTCACATAGGTAAAAAGGTGGGCATAAATTTTATTACTGCAGTGTCTCTTTTAAGCCTCTGTGGAGGAATAAAAGGGCATCAAACCACATATGAATCACTTATGAATCATCACCATGGTCTTTAAGGTTCCTGTGTTCTGCTCATATAAATGAAGCATCAGCAAAAATTATCGGGTCAGGTAACTCTAGTGGTCAAATTCTCAGTAGCTGTGGGTTGCTATCAATCTACTGAAATAAAACCACAACAAAACAAAACAACCCCCCCCCAAAAAAAAAAAAACAAAACACACACACACAAAAAACCCCACACACAAAAAAAGAAAAAACACAAAAAACACACTATTTAGGAAGTGTTTATCTTGCCATCCTCACCTGCATTTATGGAATTAAAAAGGAAACTGCATCTCAGACTTGGGTACAAAGACCAGTTTTACATGAACAGTTAGATAATATAAAATGGTACCAAATAAAATTCAGGGCTGATGAATTCCCAAATAGTTTATCTCAAAGAGCATGCAAAGATGTGTTTCACTGGAATAGAATGTTGTCCAGAGATAACGTCAAAGTTTACACAATACCACTGCTGTTACCATTCAAAAAACTCTATTTACAGTTAGAAAGATAAACTGGGCACATGAGAAAGGTAATACACAATATAAAATTAAATAGTTTGCAGTCTCCAGTTAAATTAAATGAGTAGCAATACAATCTGAGAAAATATGGCATTCTTTTCATGCCTATTATATAGACAGTTATCGGTGCTTGTTATTATTATACAATCACACTTCAGATGTTCACATATCTCCAGTTTTTAGCTCTTCCAAGAGTTATAGATCTGGCACTCCTCTGTGGTCCAAAAATACAGCACAGCTTCTTTAATTTCCTGAGATACTGCACCTGCAATATATTCATACTAATTGCTCCAAACTCATAGGCAGACATGACAAAAGAAGCTGAATGGCACTTCAGCTTTTTCGTGCAAAGGAAACATAACTGGTTTATAATATACTGTAAGTTTTAAACCTGCAGGTTAAGTATTCATTTAATTACTTAGGGAGAGATTGCACTTCTACTTCTTACCCTGTACAACCCGTCTCTGCACCAGCCCAGAAGTACTGGGAGAGATCTCAGACAATATTTTTGCATCTCTCCCTTTTCCATTATTACAAATGCAATATTGCTTCTAATGTCTCCACTCATCCACTCACCACTGGTATTTTCAGCAACAGGTTATTTCAGCCAAATACGTTGTGGAGAAAATAGAGGAAGAGGAAGGGAATATGGATTCTAGTGTTTCCAAGCAATTGGGTTCAACACGGCTATTACAAATCTTGTAAATCAGATCTTTTTCTTGTTAAGTGATGTTATTTCAGACCCTATCATCAGAATAGCAGAAAAAAGAATTATTCTGCAATGAAATCAAAGGTATTTTGAGTCTCCTATGAGATAACTACTTCCCTCTGCTACAACAAATGCAGTAAGATGCATTAGTACCAAAAATCATTGGCCCAGTGAGATGCATCAGGACTGGCTACTAAAAATCTACTTTGGCTCAAAACATTGAAGCCTGTGGTTTTTAAAATTAAAGAACCAATTAAAAGACTGGCCTGTGGATTTGTGTGCATGTTTGATCCAGCAGTCATAATTTGTTTTCTGCAGCACCCAGAGTCATTAAATTTGTCTAAAGGAACTACATTAAAAAATCATCAAATGTTATGGACCATGGCTTAAATTTTCAAAAGTAATTCAAGGATTCAATTTCCATTTGCATTTCCTAGGTAGTAGTTAGGCTTTATAAAATTAAGTAATGCAGCACCACTCATAGTCCTCATCCTAACTCGTAGAATCCTCACACATATTTTCCATGGATAGACACACCTAAGTGCAGGGTCAACTGAAAGCTGCTCAACAGACTATAGATTAAAACAACAAGAAAGAGATTTCAGTGAAAAGGGACAGTTTGCTTGTACATGCATTATTTAGGAGCCATTAAACTCCTAAATAATCCCAGCCACTTAGATGATACAAAACATCAGGCTTCCTTGAGAGTGTTGGGGGCAGGATTAAACTGTTCCTTCTTCCTTAATCATTACCAGAGCTTGCGTTCAAACCAGTGCCCCAAGTCAGCATCCCAATACCCAGCTTCCTAGGGGATGGGAACAACGCCTCAGTTGCTAACACGAGAGCTGCTCTTTGTAGAAAAAAAATTGCTATGCAGAGGTCTGAGGCAAGAGACACTGGCTTTAAACCCAGCAATTAGGAAAGATATCTAAAATAGGAGTTCAGATCGACATCTCATAGGTATCACTGCTGCAGAGCAGCAATCTCAACCTGTGTTGTCTGCCTCTCTCTCACAGCTACTATTTATATTAAGCCTTTTTTGCCCATGATGGTAACATCAGGCCTCTAGCAAAGACGGTCCCACTTTGAAGACTTCAGGGCTTTAGACCATGGCAGTCCTTGAGGTAGAGCTCAATATTTCAGTGAGTTTGGACAGCAAAATCTTAAGCATATGCAGAACTTAACATGCTAAACTAATAGTCAGGAGGCAAGTGACAGCTGAGAAGTAATTATAGCAATGGTACCTGAATGCAGGGACGAGGTGATATCTACATTGTGCAGTGGATTATGGTGAAAAAAAGCTCTGAGCTGACTTTCAGAGTACATCCCAGAGTTCAGCACAACAGCATGCAAAGACATTTGCCTGGGTCTCAAAGGCAGCCTAGCCTTTTTGGTATGGCAGAACATGCATTATTAAATTCAATCCCTGTTTCTCAGCAGAGCTAATTAGTTCAGGTGCAGCTCAACACTGCTATAATTATACTCCATCTGCTTCCAGAGCTAGCTAGTTTGGGTGCTGAGAGCTTGGAAATTTCTCTACAGTACTTCCTCATGGGAGGGGGCATGATACTATTATGTCCCTAGGCATGAAAAGAGATGGATTGACACTTTGGACCCTTTGATCTTGCGAGCCATAGCAGCCTAAATCCTGCTGAGTTAAATCCTCTCAAGGGACAGATTTTTTAAGACGTTTAAATAGCTAAAGCCCCAGGTGTGGCCCCAGTGTGATTTTCGAAAAATGCCTCATAAGCATTAAGTATTTGTGGGGTGGTAAATGACTCTGTGGGCAATGCAGCAGTGAGAGCCCCGTGTCAGGCACCTGACGGAGTTGTCCTGTCACACACAGCAGCCTACAGAGCCCCAGCTCTTACTGAAACCTCCATGTGCTCAGGCTGGCTTTGCTGGCTTGCAGTACAGCATGCAAGTGCTAAGACTCATTTGGCTACACAGAAAAAATCAAGCCTGTCTGCTTCCCAAGAAATGGATAGCGACGACTCAGATGAATGTTAATTCAGCATGCTGTGTTTGCTTCCCTTCAAATGAAGCGTTGATCCAAAGACTATTGCAGTGAATGGACTATCTTTCCTCAGTGTCAGTTCTTATTGGATCAGGCTCTGAATTTGTGGCATGGAGCAATTAGTATGAAATAGATTAGGCAACAACTTCCTTTATTCAGTCGTACAAGTTATTTCAAGATGAACTGATTGCCCACATTCGTTTTCTAAAGGCGGCTAAATCATCAATACCAACAACACTGGAATTAATCAACACAGAATTATTTCCTTGCTCTCGCAGGCGTTTTGCTTCATATCACTTCACAAAGGCTGTCAGGGACCATCTGTAGCACTTGCATGCTACAATACAGTAGTGCCCCACCACATTTTTCCACACTCAGATGAGGATATTTTCACTGACCACACGAACCCCACAGTATGTTCTCATCCCACTCGCTGAGTTTAACTACACATAATGTCAGTAGCATATATACATATACTGGTGGGTGTGTATGTGCATGTGTGTCCAGAGATAGTGTGTTCTGCTTTCATGTGTGTTGTGCAGGCATGAATGACACCTGCATGTAACAGCATGGTGTCTATGTGAGCATCTATGTCACTGCCATTAATATTTCAGTGGCCACAACACTGTCAATGCCAGCGCTCTCAGTACTGCCACGCCTCTGCTTGCTTTCTGCTTTCCAAGCACCTTGCCTAAAGCTATCGACGTTGTTGGATTTTGACTGAAACCTAATCAGTTGTTGCTTATTTAACCAATATGTGAACATGACTTTGTGCAATGATTTTGGAATGTGACAAAGGGAGACGCCCCATGCCACCCACTCTTCAGAGAAGAACTCTGCATTTCTGCTCTTGCTCAGCCATGGCTGTGTCACTGCCGAGCTACTCTCTGAGGGTGTGGGCAGCTTCTGATACCTCTAATTATTTCTTATATAGAGGTCTCTGGCGCTACTCATGTATATTTGGTATATTCAGAGTTCTGTTTCAGTTCTCTAACGCTGCACTGCAGCTCTCTGACTGTATCAGGTGCCTTAGGTGATTCACATGGCATTTGGTATAGCATGAGAGATAGTACCTAAAATGTCTCTCTGAGCCCAGACATGTGCCCCAGGTCTCCAGCCATCTCTGCCATCACCCTTCAACCCCCATCTGTGCCACCACGCAGGCCCCAGCTTGGGCCTCCTGGGAAACTCCTGCTTTCATATTCCCATCAAGGGCAGCAGTCTGCTGTCAGGAAAATCAGGCCGAAAGGCAGGAATTAGCTGCCTGATTGAGAGGTAGCAAGGAGCAGGTATAAGTGAGCATTTCTGCCCGTCTCAGTGCAAGGCCAGCAGTTTAACTCAAAGCATCCCCTGCAGTGGTTTAGGCTGTTAGTGCCTTTGTACTGAAGAGAAGAGGGAGGACTCGCAGGCAGTCACAGCAGAGAGGCATTTTGAGAAGCAATCTCCACTCAGTTACCTTATGTATGCTGAGAAGTATGTGTGAGTGACTCAAGCCTGTGCAGCGTATATTCGAGCAGGTAAGTTAAAACCACTCGCAATTAAAAATAACCTCCCTGGCTTTGCAGAGGGACAGTGGAGGGGACGTGACACAAGCCCTGAGGCTCAGCTGAGAGGCAGCAGCTAACGGCTGAAAGACAGAACCTGACTATGTAGCAAGCTGGACACAATAACAAGGCATCAGGGAGCTCTCAGACTTGAAGCCTAGCACTCAGGTGTGGGCTAAAAAGCCCTCTTAGACATGACCATAGCTCATTCAGGAAGCCTTGTGAGTCTCATGGACTGCAGCTCCCTTGAATGACTGAAGGGCTAAAGGCAAAAGCAGCTGATGCAAAAGAAATTTTCTAGAAGTCTTTTTTTTTTTTCTCTCCTGTTTTTTTTCCCTTCTTTATCATTTTGTAACAACCTGCCTATGCAAAGAGAAAAGCTGCAATTCCAGTGTTTCCTATAGGTCTAAATTTCAAATTTTCAGTTAACTCTTTTTTTCAGTTTGCATCCATAGATTATATATTACTTTTTTAATTAATTGACATCTATTTTGCTTCCTAATTCATTTTTCTGGGAAATAAATACTTTACTGAACCTGTTCCAGTCAGGTTTTAATGCTTAGCCAAATATCTTAAGGCAGTGAAGGAAAAAACAAACAGCTGAACATCTGCTGAAAGGGTTGCAAGGGTGAATAAGCTCTAATAGCATCTAATGAGCTTCCAGAAACATATTGCCTAAGAAGCAATGAATATATCCCAGTCCTTAAGCCCTTACTTATAAGACTATCCTGGTCAGTTACTTAATTCACTTACAGACAGGAGTAAATTCAGATACAGAATATATTATCAGCTACTTCTAAAATGCATCCTACAGCAACATACTCCTCTCTCTTCAAGCAACCATTAATTGGGCTCAACACAGACACCAGTTTTATGCATTACTGGTGAAATTGTCCCTGGGAACTTAGAAGACTGGAAGGAGTCTCTCACCATAGCTGAAATTCTCCACTATTTTGCTGCACTGCTTGACTGTCCTGTAGCTCCAAAGCAGCAAATTGACCAGACACACGTAGGATCTCACGTGTGACTTTCACCCAAAAGCTCCTGGGGACACAGCTCAGCCCTGCCCCTGAAGTGAGCATTGCAAGGGCAGGCTCAGAGGTCAAGGAGAGCATCAGGTAGCTGTTCAGGTGTAGAAAGAATTGTCACTACTATTCCTCAACCCATTGGCCAAAGCAATAGTATGGAAATTGCTGCAGAGCAATCCCTGCTCTCTGCTTTCAACTTCAATTTCCCCTCCTAGGGTTGCCTTCAGTTCAGCCACATAAGTCTATCTGCCATGCTCAAGTCTGCTCTAAGTAAATGCAACACCAGGAAAGTCAATATTGAGTTTCATTCACTTACAATAGAAGTGAATTTAGCCATAAATCGATAATAAAAAGCGAAATCTTCCCTACGTGCCTGTTCTTGTAGCTGTCCTTCATCCAAGGAGTTCAACCCCACTTAGAGAATCAATGTATCGATAGAAAGTAAACTGTGTTTTCAATAAAACTGAAGATGTTAGCAGATTCAGCATTGTATGATTATTAATTTCCAAAGTTAGCCACAAGCTTTTAACAGTTTCCATTAAATCTCCAAAACAAATTGAAGAACTTGGATAAATGTCAAAAAAACATCTGTATTAAAATACTTTGCTCTATCCCTCTACATGTGCTGAAGCAACTTGGCATATACCTAGGGCAAGCAAAGATAAACTGTTGTCTGAAAACAAGATGCTTCACTGCCTCGTATTTCTGGGACAGCCCTAAGCTCATTCTGCCACCTTGTGTGATCAACATATATTACACCACAATCTCATTTTCAGGTGCACATTTTTTACCCCATTTCAGTAGGCCTTACCTCTTATTTAATACTGTTCAAAGCCCAGAGTCAGTTAAACTGTGTGGAGACCACGACTCATCTCTGATATTCTGATATGAATTGCCAGGACAAACTGAATTTAGTATTTAGTTCATACTCCACCTCTCAGAAAACCACTTAGTTTTAATAATTAGAGCACTGATTAATCCTTACCAATTACAGGACAGAACGGGCGTTTTTGTTAGATTGTTGTTACATTGTGTGTTCTCTTGAACATATAAATTTCTTGAAATTATTTGCCAAATAATGCCTAGAAACGGTTTTAATTCATATATCCATTTCAAGCAATTTGCTGAAAAAAAAAAACCAGTTTTTCAAAACCTGAGCAGTGTGACTAGTCCCTCCTTGTCTTATGGCCTATTTCCCCTTTACAGAAGCAGTTTTTTCACACTTAATTACCCTGAATGGAAAACTGTGACCATTAGAAAACACTTTTTGGGTTTCAACATAAAATGCCTGTGGAAAGCAAATAGAAAGAAAGTCTTTCAGAAAGTTTCTCCACTGTTTTCTCAATGTTCCTCATTTCTGCTGCTATGTTTAGCCATGACAATACATTTAGAAAAAGAAAAAAGGGGAGGGAAGGGAAGAGAGAGGAGAGGAGAGGAGAGGAGAGGAGAGGAGAGGAGAGGAGAGGAGAGGAGAGGGGAGGGGAGGGGAGGGGAGGGGAGGGGAGGGGAGGGGAGGGGAGGGGAGGGGAGGGAAGGGAAGGGAAGGGAAGGGAAGGGGAGGGGAGGGGAGGGAAGGGAAGGGGAGGGAAGGGGAGGGGAGGGGAGGGGAGGGGAGGGGAGGGAAGGGAAGGGAAGGGAAGGGAAGGGAAGGGAAGGGAAGGGAAGGGAAGGGAAGGGAAGGGAAGGGAAGGGAAGGGAAGGGAAGGGAAGGGAAGGGAAGGGAAGGGAAGGAAAGGAAAGGAAAGGAAAGGAAAGGAAAGGAAAGGAAAGGAAAGGAAAGGAAAGGAAAGGAAAGGAAAGGAAAGGAAAGGAAAAGCCTTTAATGAAAACCCAGGTTGAAGCCTGTTGGATAAAAATATTTGGTGTTTCAATTAGTTGATGAATTCAGCTATCTTGTTCTGGAAACAGGGACAGCATTTCTGAAGTTCATCTGCAAAAAAACCTCTGAAGCTTTTTTAGCCAGACTATCATGAGAGGCGCCACAAGGGATTCACATGCCCAGAAATGACTGCTGATACAATTCAAAAATCAATAATGCTACACAAAGTTGTTACCTACAGATGTCATGTTCCTTCAAAGTACTAGCAAACGCCTACTCACCTAGAGGTACTCAAAATACATAAATGAGACACCAGCTGTGTCCAGACAGGCTCCTAGTATTGAGGGGCATTTCATCCTGTTAGCAGGAAGGAGCTCAGTGCATCCAGGTTTTAAGTGTCTGTGAGCTTCTGTGTGCTGATCCACTGGTAAGCGGTGGCGGAAGGTAGGAAGCAGAGAAAACAATTATCAAAAGCTCCTTCTAAATCCTAAAAACGGAGGCACTGACATCTATTATTGCCTTATGCTCTACAGATATGGAACTACATTTTCTTATCTAAGAAGTGAACTGTGGCTCAGACTTAATTAACCAGAACTGCAGTGCCTATAAGATCTATACTAAAAACACAGTGTACACAGTTGAAGCAAAACTCGTTCCTGTAGTCCAGTTTTAATGTCTTTCACACAGGGAAATAATTATACCTAAAAGCTGGTGTTTTCACATTATACTTATGGAATACAGTTCATCTTACAATATCTCATCATCACCTTAAATTCTGACCAGAAAACTGTTTATGCTAACATTGCACCATTTTCCTTACTCTACATTCTGCAAGTAATCAGATCACAGGGCTGATCCCTAGTCCTTCTGTAAGGAGAAAAAATTGAGGCAGAAAGATTCAGAGTGATTTTAATAAGAACCATGCAAAATGCATCTTTAGGATACAAATTCCAAATAGTAGACAGTTTGGATGCCTGAGAAAGCATTAATAAATTGGGAATTTACCAAATATTTCAGGCTAACCCCTCCTAAATTAATAACAAGAATAATTTCAGAAAAATCTCTTTTGTTTCCAGACTTACTCTGCATAAAATTTAGACTTCTCTTTTAGAAATTGTGTTTATGTATATATATGTATATATAAATATATATCTAAAAACAAAACAGAAAATTTTGCTTCTGACTCTATGTTTCAGGTTGACTTAGAAAGGTAAATCAAAGTATTTTTTCCAATCACCCACTGATTAAAAAATACAACCTTCAAAACATTTTACACACAGTTCTAATTTCAAAGGACTTTGGCTCAAGTTCCAGAAGCACAGAGCAGCCCTAAAACGTGCATAATTAGCCTGGTATAAGGGAGCATGCAGTAAAGGGACCTGGAAAGTTGAATCCCTGCACAGGCTCTTGCAGAGCCTTTGGCAAGTCATTTTATTTCCTTATATCTCTATTTCCCTATCTATTAAGTTAGAGCAATAATACCTACCTTCCCTGAAGAGGTGACAGTAATTAAGTCAATGTTTTGCATAGCACTTTCAAGATGCAAATCTCTGCATTGAAGTTGTAAGTAGTAGTATTATTATCATCATTATCACTGATTATCATTAAGCTAAAGATACTGTTTAATTCTGTATGCTCTCTTCTCGTTCTGAAAAATGCATTCAACTGCCATTGTAAGCTAATTATACCATCTACTCTTAACTATAGGAGTACAAAAGCATACCTTCTGCTGCATTTGCAGTCTGCTCCCTCTTTCAAATACTCTTTGTGTAAAGGAAAGTATATTCTTAACTGTTGCCTTAAGGAAGTTTGCACAGTATTGCCAAATTAACTCATTGCAATTAGTATCTCAAGTTTCTCTGCAATCCCAGGAAAATAGCAGTAGCCACAAACTCAATTAATAATGATGACTTTGTAAAACAGAACTGGAGGCTAATATTGAAAGGGCTGTCAGAGAGCAAAAGGCTGCTTTTTCAAATGACCTTTAAATCCTCTGCGACTCCCGCAGAGGATAAAAGGTAACATGAGGGACAAAAAAAGGCTTTTCTAGCTCACCACTTTTCTCCAGGTCAAGGAAACATTTGTAATGAATAAATAAATAGATAATTCATCCCCCAGCTGCTTCAGCATCTTTTCTGATATGAACACAGGTAGCAAGCATGTCTGTGGAGCTGGATGAATTTCAGAGACCTGTAAAAGTGCTGAGGACCAAGCTCAGAGAGTGTGAGTTGCTCGATATGCAGAGCAGAAAGGACCAGAAATTTGCCCACAGGGCTTCAGATGTAGGGTGTATCTGTGAACCATAAGGCTCTAAAATGCCACTGTCAAAACTAGTGGTTCCTAAAATCAGCCTCACTCAGTCTTTTCTGATTTTGCTCAGAAGAACCCACAGCTGTGCAATGCTGTCCTACCACCCTGCCTGCTCACTGATGCAGTCAGCTGCAAACCTTTGTGTGTTTGAGCTTCCAGATATCTGGGCAGAGAAATGGCCAACACTCAGGGTATTTCAAAGCCTAACAGTGAAGAAAATAGACACACATAGACACAGAGTAGATAAGTGGTATGCCACATCTTAGCATGCAGCCATGGAGAAAGCAGTTCTCCTCATGATCATTTATGTGTTATTAGTCTGAATAACAAAGTAATTTTTTTTAATGGATATTGAAATTTTACAACTGTCTGCCTAGAAAGAACCTTTACAAGACAAGACAATGGCCCTTCATCTCAGTCAAGGCATAGTACAGATCCACCAACCATTTGAAGATCACTGTGGCTCCAGTCTCCTCCATGTGCTGGGGAATTTCTGTGCTGCAGGAGAGGCTTTCTGCTCTGGCCCTGGTCTTTCACATACTGGAGGGCAGTCAGATGTGGCTGCATTACTCATCAGAATCCAGGATGTCAGGCAGGCACTTCCAAGCTGGTAATCAACACACAGGCTGTTGTGTGCTGTTGTGGCTGCCCTCCTTAACACAGGGACTGAAGGGAAGGCTTTCCTCTCCTGAAATCACCTTTCTGTCAGTTAATGTGACCCTTTCTTTTTACCTGAGAGAACATTCAATATATAATTGCTCAACCATCATAAGGCAAAAGAAGTTCAGGAAGATTTTCCAAAGGAAGAGACAGAGTAAATTACTTCCTCACTGCAAAGATGGGGTTGAGAAATTAACAAACAGTATTAAATAGCGTTAATAGCCAAGATAATGGAAGAAAACTCAAGAAACAAACATACATACTCATTTGGATTGAGAACAGCCCCGAGGAAAAGGACTTGGTGGTGCTGGTTGATGAGAAGCTCAACATGAATGTGCAATGTGCGTTTGCAGCCCAGAAAACCAACCATATCCTGGGCTGCATCAAAAGAAGTATGACCAGCAGTTCAAGGTAGATGATTCTCCCCCTCTACTCAGCTCTCGTGAGAACTCACCTGGAATACTATGTCTGGTTCTGGAGCCCCCAACATAAGAAGGACATGAGGCCATTGGAGTGAGTCCAGAGGATGGCCAAGAAGGTGATCAGAGGGCTGGAGCACCTCTCCTGTGAAGACAGGCTGAGAGAGTTGGGGTTGTTCAGCCTGAAGAGGAGAAGGCTTTGGGAAGAGCTTATAGCAGCCTTTTAGTACCTGAAGGGCCTATGGGAAAGATGGGGAGGGACTTTTTACAAAGGCATGTAGTGATAAGATGAGGGGTACAGGTCTTCAAACTAGAGCAGGGTAGATTTACATCAGACATTAGGAATAAATTCTTCATTGTGAGGGTGGTGAGACACTCAAACAGGTTGCCATGGGAAACTATGGATGCATCCTCCCTGGAAGTGTTGAAGGCCAGGTTGGATGGGGCTTGAGCAACCTGGTCTAGTATGAGGTAACCCTGCCCAGGGCAGTGAAGGTGGAATTAGATGATCTTCAAGGTCCCTTCCAACCCAAATGATTCTATGATTCTGATTATATGATTTTCCCATCATCTCTTTGTCTTTCTTTAAGTCTTGTAGAAAGATAACCAGAGGTGGGGTGGAACTGGCTGTTGGTATAAAGAAATTTTCATAATTGCAATTAAAAAAAAAAAGTATCAGGAATGACTTAGAAATGTTATTCCTGTCATGTAGCTTTCAATTGCCCTTGCTTCTTTGTATGGTATTTTTAAAATATGTTTAAGCATTGCTATACAATTTTATAAGATAACAGAAGGGGGGGTAGGATTCGACAGCTCAATAACATCTCAAATGGTACCCAGTCTTTAAAACTGAGAACACTGAATTTTGCCAGCTAGACAGCTGTGCAATGCAATCAACCCACTGACAAGCTGCAAAATATACTTTATTATACAGTATTGTGTCTTATCATACAATAATATAAAAAATATTTATTGCTGCACTTAAAAATGATATAGTTCTAGTTCCCAGACAAAACATGATTATAATGTCTCGGTTTATTACTTCATTGTTTCTCTTTTAAGTAACATCTGAATAGGCTCAGAAATGGCTGGAATTTCAAGTTTAACCTCTGCTAAATCTACAAAACCCCTGGACATTTGTATCTCACTCATTCTGCTCCTCAAAGCTTCAGACTGATAGTACAGGAAATTAAATTGACCCATTTATTCATCACTGTAGAAGGGCTTACATCTCAGCAGCGTGACTGCCATCATGTCAGGGCTGCCCATGACCTAAGTCTTGAGTTTCAGAGATTGCCCCAGCAACACTCGGTAATAAGTGGCAAAACATTATTACTTCCTTTGGTACTCATTATAAAAACATTAATTGGGGTGAAAGGTAATCCACTTCATACGCTAAGTCATGGATCTTCTCTAAGGGTGGACAAGGGGGATTGCGAGAGTAAGTATGTCATGGTGATTTGTTGCCACAAAGTTTCCTTGAAGATTGAATGAATGGAGTACTAAGGGGGGGGTCACAACAAGGGAAAACAGTCTTTTGATTTAAATTATCCAGATCTGGTCACCATCAAAATAAGAACACAACACAGAAAGGAGATGAGCTCTAAAGGAATGTCAGTAAAATTTATGCAAACCATAAACCATTTTTTTTTCCACTATGCTGTTTTGAATAGTTTTGTTTTATTTATTTAAGGGAATTACTCCATGGCTCACGCACTGCAGTTCGTTAAAATTCACAGTCCTTTTTTCCACCCCATTCCTATTGTTTCTCCTTTTCAATAACTGATTTCATACCCCCCGAAAAAAAACAAACCAAAAAAACCAGCAATTTGCTTCGGGTTGACTCCTGTGGCAGAAAAGCATTAAGCTCACAGCCAGACAGCTGTTTTCCCTGCTCTCGAGTGTTGTCACTCTGCCTTTTTAAGCTCTGTTTTATCAGTTGTACAGAAGTTTTTTTCTTCATTCCAAAGAGCACATTAGCTCTCATTAACAGTAAGGGGAATTAGGTATGCACAGTTAGAAAAGGAAAAATACAAAAATCTAAAAAAAAAAAAAAGTCCTGCACTATCTAAGGAAAGAAACAGGATTCCCCTGACAAATGTATATTCACAAAGAAATATCACTGCAAGTAACAAATAGGCTCCCTTGGCTAAGTCAAAGATCATTTCCAAAATTTCCTCAAAGCAGGCCCTGTCTTAGGGACATTTCAGCAGGAAAAACGGATTCGGCTCAGCCTGAGGTTATCTTGAAATTTTGGACTTTCATCTTTACAGAACAATAATGTTTGAAAAAACAAAAATTTAAATTAAATCCCAAACCTCGTAAGGAGGCAACTCAGGGGCCGGCTACTGGCAGGGCTGGAGAGAGTGCTGCTGCCAAATGGAAAATGTGAGCTGGCAAGGGGACCTGAAATCTTAGATTTTGAACTTGGCAGATCTGAAAAGTCTTGGCATTTGGTTACAGATCATGGAATGCAAAGCTTGCAAACAAGTTTTTCCCTATAAGAGTATAAAAAGCACCTTTAATATGTCTAAAAGAAACTTCCATCTACTCTTCTTATAAACTGCACTGGTGTGTTTTGCACAGTATGAAGTGGCCTTTAGAAATGTGTTGATTTTGCCTAGAAATCCTATCTTCATTTGTCTTGCTTTGTGTCTCATGTGGGCCCCTGTGACTTTTTGACCCTCCAGTAAATTTTAGCATCATTCAAGAAGGTCGAGCAGTCAGGGAAAGCAAAAATAATTAAAAAAGAAAGAGCTGCAGTGGATGGAGAATTATCATCATAAGCTTTATTAGATATTTCAAATGCTGCAGACTTTAATAGCAACAAACTTTGAAAAGTTCAGTCTCTGCTTTTACCAGCATAAGGGGACACTGTTAATTTTCCATCTGATCTTTAATATCACTAATCAGAAGAGTTACATCATTCTGTAAAGTTATATGAACTATTTAAAATATTTAAAATACATTTTTAAAGTATTTTATATATATATATATATATATATATATATATCTCATTAAACCAGTTTCCTAGTGTTTCCCTGTACTCTCCAGGGCAGGGAAGAGTCACATAATTACTTGCATCTCCCCACTCAACTTGGTCAAAATCCTGTCTGCATTTTCTCAGTCTCTCCATTATTTTTTTTCTCTTTCACAGTGTAGAGAGCAACCAGACAGTACTGGCAAGTCACAGCTTTGAAAGTAAATAAAGGAGGGATTGCAGTATATTTAATAGCAACATCTTCTTCCTATTAATATCGTTACTGTCATCTTTACCAGCATTATAGCTGGAGTTTAAGCACATAAGAGACACAACTGCTTTCATAAGTCACCCTTCTCCTGCAATTTGCTTACACGCAGTGAGCAATTTGTCCCGTTAATATCTTGTTTAGCTATTGAGAAGTCGGAGTTTGAAACCACTGAAAAGAAGCCCAAGACATAAGGTGCACAGGAATGTTAAAAATTGTTCTGTAGCCGAGCCAACCCCCCTCGGACGCTGCATGTGCAGAAAGTCTCCAGCCCATGAATCATCTACATACTATGTTGTGGTCCATGGTGCAAGCTGTAGAGAAACACATGCCAAATGTTGATCTCCAAAGCCTCAGACAGCTTAGTTGGTATAAATTATCTCTTAGGATGAATTATTCTGTCTTGATTTGAGAATTTGACACTCTATCCATTTGTAACTTGTTTCCTTCATCCTTTGCATGTGTTAGCACAGATATTTTAAATCACAAGAGATCCATTCCCATTACTTTGGAAGGTTTCTTCATATACACATTTCCTTGTTCCATAATATTCCTTTACACAATGGGTTTTTTCCCTCATATATCCTGGAAAAGGAAAACTGCATAAGCACCATGAAAACATTTCAGCCTTTCTTTCTTTTTCTTTCTTACCTTTACAAGACCACAATATTACCATTAATTCTTCTTATTATTCATTTGAAGCTACATTATTAAAACTTTTCTCTGGATTTCCTAGATAAAACACACCTTCCAATCAAAACTCTTTATTGTTGGTGCATTTTTGAGGTGAAAATCTGATATACATATATTTTTAATAAGACAATAATCAGATTTGATGTTACACCCCCACTTCTGCAAACCAGAGAAGCCCTGTTCTGACTCCTGGTCCCCACTGAGACAGCTGGCTGAGCTAGCTCCTGTAAGGCTGCCCCAGAGGAGGACACAGCAAGCTTTTCACCCAGGTCTCCCAAGGTTTCACAGATGATTTAGGATTCAAATCCTTTTCTCTAACTCTCTCCTGAGGATTTCCCTTTCACAAGAGAAATCTCCTGCTGGTGCAGAACTGTACTGGAACTCACAACATCACCCTCCCAGCTACTGGTCTGGGGGGATGCTCTCCAAGATGATAAACCAATGTCTCCAAGGAGGCTCTTTCACTCACTGGTTCACAGGAACTAATTTAAAGGAGTTCCTAGCTACAGGATGATTGATCATCAAGCACTACTGAGAAAATAATGGGCTTTTAAAAGATTACATATTCCAGAAATTATCTGTATAGAAACCTGCTCCAAAGTTCCATTGGATTTGTCAGAAGTTCAGCCAAGCTGCAGGTAATGGCAGACTTGGCCAGAGCCATGGAACTCGGGGATCTGCTAAAATTCTGAGTGCATTTCCATGAGAAAAATAAAAATTAAATATTGGTTTCTTTAATTTAATTATCAAGCAATGCCTTGCCACCACAACACCGAAAGGAAGTACAATTTCCACACTAAGAAATGTCAAGGAGAAATGGCCTCTCTATAACCTTAATTCCTAAAAAAGGTACATCCTCCTGAGCTCATCACAATGAGGGGGACATCCAAGGGAGAATACATAATAATTGCAAACGTCAGTGTTAACTTACCCAGTTAGTCAGACATTTTGGAGACAATATGACTTGTTAGAAAAGAGATTCAAGTGCCATAAGATGAATTACTGATAGGAAGAAAAATAAATAAATAAATGAATAAATAAAAAATTTAAAGTACCACAAGGTGATAACCCGGCATTATCACATCTTATTCTTTAAAATATCTACTCGTAAATAAACCCTGAAGCCAACATTTGGAAACAGAAGAGCTTGACAAAGAATTTAGGTGGCCTCTGCTTCAAGTGTATATAGGATCATGTACATGACCAACATGGAAGTCAGCTGCCACAGCAGACCTTTGATGCTCTTGTGTGCCCTCCAGTTTAGACACCTCCTTATGCAAAGGCAGTTGCACTCGACAGACAGTCATTCTGAACTTGCATGTGTAAGTTCAGATGCAGAAGCCATAAAACATTGAAAACCACACTTCACAAGTTCACACGGCAGAAGCTATTTGGCAGATTTGGCCGTTGTTTAAGACTCCCTGAAAACAGATGGAAACCTGATGTCTTCTCACAAGTTTTGTTCCTACATTACTGCCACAGATGGTGCTCTCACCTCTTTGAAGAATAGATCTTTTTCCTTACAGAAGCAATAACAGAGTACAAAATATTTCATATTACTGCTGACATAACTGATCTCAAGTAATTACTTCTGAGACATTGCAATCTTCTACCATATTTTGCTTTCCTCAACTCCCAGAACATACTCTGTTTCTCTGTTTAATCCTCTTCTATTCAAAACCAACAGCAGGCAGGAGACTTTTGATGTTGAAATATCAAGTCAGATATTTGCCTATATTTTCTTCTCAAAAAAGTCCATATACCCCTAATATAGTGACATTTGTAAAATCACTCAATAATATAGTTCATTGAAAATGAAAATGGAAACTTTTTTCAGATGTTTTTTTAAGACCTCGTACAGGTCCTTGTGGGAGTTTTTTTGTCTTTTCTTCCTCCCTCCCACTGCCCCCCCACTCCCCCAACTAAGGACAAGTAACTAGATTACTATATTTCAACTTCCTGAGGGCTTATTTCCCAAATGGATGTAAATAATAAATCAAGCACCAATGGGAGAAAACTTGGTTCTCAAAACAGGCCTCTGCATTTCAGCATCTAGAATGTTACACAGTGTTTGTGCTGTTGTTATTCTACTTTTTCACCTTTTAAACAATTACTTCACTGCTATTTTCCACTCATAAATATTATAGGAAAAATCAGCTCCTGTTTACACAAAACAGATTTTGAAAGCAATGAGGAAGGAAAAAAAAACCTCACTTCCTATTCATTATTTAAATCCACCATCTATTAATTTGCTAAGGAAATATATTCTCAGGCAAGCTTCAAAAATTGAAATGTCTTGTTATTAAAATAAACAAATAAATCAACAGAAATCCATGCAATCAGTCAGTTCTGCCTATTGATCACCATCTGGAAAACTTGAAGTCCAGTCCAGGCAAAAACCCCTGGCCCCTAGGTGAAGTGCAGCCTATTAGTTATCATCTATGCTTGCTACACTCAGCTGCTGCTGGAGCATGTTGACTGCATTTTTAACAAGTAGCTCTTCTCCTTTGTCTCCTCGTAGCCCTCCCATCAGCCCCAAAGAGTGCTTGCATACCACTAGTATGTCATTGTTTTGGGGTTTACTTCAGCTCAAAATATCTGAAATGATGGAGGGTTGCATTAAGGTTTGCCACAGGGAAGGTTTTCTAGCATGGTGCCTACACCAAATGTGACAAGGTATGTCATGAGGGACATCAGAGAGGTCTGAGTACAAAAAGCCTTCTGAGATCATGCTGTAAGTCTGTTCAGAGAGGAGAAAATCTCCAGAGAGATAAAGTTTTCAGTCTTACCCATATTGCCCCCAAGGCAAAATATTCTTAAACCCCCACCTGTATATGACCACAAACAATTGGTTCACCTCAGAGTATTCCAGGTGCAAACGTCTGTGAATGATCAGGAAAGCTGAGCCTTGGAGAAGCCTGAGGAATTTAGTTATTTTTTTAGTCTTCTGGGAACTTTGGAATTAGCAGGGAGAAGAAATTTCAGAAGCTTCTATTTATTTTGGTCTTGTAGCTCATTAAAGGTTCATTACTGGAACCATAGAATCATAGAATGGTTTGGGTTGGAAGGCACTGTGAAGGTCATCCAGTTTCAACCCCTCTGCATGGGCAGGGACACCTTCCACTAGTACTCAAAGCCCCATCGAACCTGCCCTTGAACACTTCCAGGGATAGGGCTTCCACTACCTTCCTGGGCAACCTGTTCCAGTGTCTCAGCACCCTCATAGTGAAGAATTTCCTCCTAATGCCTAATCTCCATTCTTCAAGTTTTAATCCATTACTCCTTGTCCTCTCACTCTTAGTATAAAGTCCCTCTCCAGCTTTCTTCTGGGCCCTCTCAAGGTACTGGAAGGCTGCTAACTTAGAATTACATGGGTGCATCACCTTTGCTAAATTCTATTGTACAAAGTATAAATAAAAGAATTAAAATAATCTGGAACTGTACAAACTTCTGTTGCATGAGATGTCAGATACTTGATTACCTAATGTTAGCTGATTTCTTGAAAGTCTTTCTACAGTGACTTTTCTAATTCTGGAAGACGGATGTTTTGATTTAATTTCTCTGTAGAAATGGTTCTTTGTTGGTTTTTGTAAGTGATGCCAGCTTTCTCCAGGGTCTGATCCAACTCCTACTGAAGCTAAAGACTCTCAGTAACATCAGCAGGATGAATTGAGAGCATGAAAGTGTTGAGGATAAAATTTAACTCCTGACTAAAAAAGTAACTCCACTCCTCACTACCTGCGAAGATGGAATTTTCTCCAAACTTCTGAAAACCAAGTATGTATGTTGGATACTCAAATAATGTAATTGAAATGATACAGTAAACATATATATGTCTAAAAATTGACTCTACTTTTGCTAGATAGAGAGAGAATTCAAGAGACACACTGAATTCCTGTGGCTTAAGAGACATTTTGCAGTTCACATCAGAGATCAACAGAAAAATCTGATGGTATTGTAGTCAAGATTAAAAGATGCAGATCCACTTCAACAGAACTGCTCTCTACCTCCATCAGCACAGGAATCTCAGTGGGGTTTGTACAGAAAGTTTGGCTGGAAATTCTGGAACTTCTCAAATTCCCAGCTGTGCTAGTGCACAGGTCTGAGGTGACATGAGGAACAGGTAAAATTTTTTTGGACAGAAAGCCCTCCAACAACCAAGGACTGCCTTGAGATAAAGGGCAGTCTTCATAAAGACTCATTACAGAGTTATGTCCTTTACACGGGCGGAGACTAGAGATATATTCAAGAAGCTGGAAAAGAAAGGATTTCAAGACAAATTAAGCATACTACTCCATGTTTGATTTTATTGAGCATAAAAAGAAGACAATTTTGTCTAAATCTTAGAAATGTTAATACATGGAATCAGAGAAAGCATTCCCCATTCCTAGAATTTCAGACATTTGTTCTTGACCACTTAAAATTACATTTAACCTTCTGGCTAAAAAAAGACAGATTTTGGAAAATCACGTTACAGTGTGAATAATTTGAACAGTTTGCTTTTAATATACAGATAGAGATCTTGAGACAGAAATCTCTTCACTTACATTTTCAGGATTGGGTCAGTTATTTAGTGAAACATAAAACAGAAGGTGAAATGTAAAAGAATAATGAAGTGTTATGAAGTAGGCAGACAAAGCATATCCAGGTAAAGCAAGAGTGCACGGAGGCTTCTTGTCCAATGACAAGGAATCAAGCCAAAGGATCCTGGATACATATTAATGTATTTGAGCATAACCCAAGTGCAGGTTCTTTTCTCATTCCACTGCTACTAGAGACAGTAATTTGGCTGGCATCATGAACACATGACAGGGCATTGCAAGAGACCACAGGACTGATAAGAAGCAGTACATTAAATCAGAGAGAGGGGAAATTAAGCAGTGTTACTACCAGGCAGAATATTGCTTTTGGGAGAGAAACTTACCCAAGCAAATACTTGCTTGGTTTTGGATCTAATTGTAGACATAATAGTATCATGTGCTACTGTAACCAAAATCAGATTGTATCACTTTTTCTTTGGGAAAGGTGCTTAAGTGTGCTTCACCTTAAGGATAATTTTAAGCACTGCCCTGAATCAGGGTGGAAAATACAACTATCTTCTTTTGTACATATTTAACTAATATTTTTTTAGTATTCTGTTCTGTTGTTGTTGTTATTATTATGGTGCAGCACTGTAGCACCTCGTCACTGCCAGTTGGTTTAAATTTTCCAGTGAATTTTCTTTACTTAGAAAATGCCATATATCTGTCTTCTTCTAAACATTTCAGGTTTAAAACACGTTTCAACAATCTCAAAGCAAGGGTTCAAGCCTTTCTGGTATGGTGGTGGGCTGAATTCACAGAAGACAAAAATAACCCAGACAGATTCCAGGGCCTCCAGAGGCCTCAGTGCTTGAGGTAAACAGTTTGATTTGGAGAAATAAACAGTGGGGGAGAGAGAAAGAGAACTGGAAATTTTTTGTACTTGGATGAACTCCCTGGTTTTCTAGACACTTAAGAGGTGTTTGCTGTATTAAATAGGTTAAAATCCATCATGTCTTTTCACATCATCGTCACAGAACTTAAAGTAGTAAAGTTCTGTTATCCCCATTTTAGAAGTGAAAGAAGCAGCATAAAGTGACTAAGTGACCTCAAGTTTCACTGAAAATTCATGCAATGCGAGGAACTGAATCTCTCCAGTCCCAGTGCAACATTTTATCCATGAGATGCTTTTTCTGTTGCTGGTAGCAAGATCAAATACAGCTAATACCCATTGACTACGCCTACATTAGCAAATAAAATGAGAGATAGATGGCTCTTTGGCCCCGAGGCCAGCTGACACAGTGTGGTTTCAACCTACACAGCCAAGTTTTCGCACCCAAAATAGGGATTTCATATTCCAGCTGTTTGCCAAGAGCATTCACTCCCAATCTACATACATTCCGGCGCTGCATGGGAGAGCGCTGCTTAGTACTGGCCAACATTCTGACAAAACCTGTTCTAACAATGTAACAGCATGTATGATTGCAAACCAGAGTCTATTTCCAGACACACATACACACACACCCCAGGTCTTCCAGTACAGATGTAGCCTTGTTTCCCAAATATCAGTTGTTTGAAAGCTTTGTCTGTTGAGAACACAAAGTGTTTGAAAAGGCCTTGCCAACAACACTGGGACTGTAAGTTTTTCTTTTGCCTTCCAACTATTCCTATAACTGTAAAGTCTCAGCACTACCTTGTTCTGCAGCAAACATTTATCCAGCAGTAACGCTGTGAAAAGAAGAGGCATTTTGAAGTTTCATGCCCAAGTGCAACTTCAGGAACAAGACAACGCACTATAACTCTGTTCTTGTCTTTTCTGCCTGCAGCTGGGAAGTTTGGAGCCACAAAAATCGATGTCCTATTGCTCAGTGATTTCTTTTTGCATGTTTCTTTGTGCGCTGGAGGGAGAATATTCATTTGCTCTCTTGTTTGAAATGCATTATTTAGTTATTTTTCACTTACTAGCCCAAGACAGAGATCCGGTATGACATTAGTGTTCTGAAGTGCTATTGATTACCAGTACAAAATGAAAATATGTAATTGACAAAAACATCGGGATCCTATAGGGACCTAAAGTTCAAAAGGTTAAAAAGGAAATGCTGATCTGTTGAAACAAATTGATCTACATGCAGCCAAGCTAAGCTGAGTCTCCAAGCAAGCTGGAAGAGACAAGACAGAGCAGATTGTTTGTTTTTCATCTGTAGTAAAAATACAATGGGTGTAATTTGAAAAGAGCAAGTGTCACATTTGTGTAGAGTCTTCTGTTTGTTCTTCAGTTCATTGCTAGCGATACAGCTCTTTGTTTTGCAAATAAACTGTTTCATCTCCGTACCTCACTCCCAGGACTGTCAAGGCTATGGCAAACATGGAAGTTGTATTCCTGTCCTGCTGGGAGGAGAGCACTATGTTTTGCTGCTGGGTATGCCCTATTACCACATGGTAAGTAGTGTCAATAAACCTCACAGAGAGACATGCACGTCTTGCAGTTCACCTAGACCAATGCCTTGCTATAAATGAGGCTTCTGTAAGGAAGATTGCTGGGGGGGAAATAAATCAGAAAATATCTTCCTCCCTTGCAAGGAGGTAAAAAACTGGTAGCTAGTAGGTGGTGCTGCTCCTTGTCATGGGGACATCTACACTCAAACCATTACCCACCTTTCCCCAAAGGTCCACACTGCCTCAGGAGTAATAAGCTCAAAACACTCAGGGCTAGACTGAATCATTTCTCACTTCACTGTGGGGTGCCTCCAAAATGAGTAACTTCCACTTCTACTCTGCTTTGACTGTGATGCCAACTGGCTTAGGTAGGAAAAACAGGGATGCTTTGCTGACCTCTCAGGCTTTTACCCACAAGCAAGAACCACAGGTGAATGGGTTCTGCTTTCTCTTATCAACCAGAAGTAACTGGTGGAAGAGCAAGGGAAGGGTGCTTTGAAAGCAGTAGTTTACTCCCCATCTAGAGCAAAGGTGGCACAGGGCAGAAGGCTGTCACAGCTGGTTGTCTGGTCCATTGCCAAGATGGTTGCCACTATGTTTGACCTTCACTAATACTATACTCTGAAGGTTCAATCTAGACTCATGAAGCCATTAAAGGAGAACATGCTCTTCAAAGGGAACCCCTTGACTCTCATTCCAGGGAAAGAAGTTTACAGATAAATGCAAAAATATCTTTTCATAATTTTCCCTTTAGCTTTTTCAGCAAATGACATGCCTACCATCTGTCATTGCATTGATGAAACACAACAATGTGCACAGAATAATATATTTGCCTATATTTGTTCCTCTTTAGAAAGGAAGAACATAAGAATGACTGTGTCAGACAACAGGAAGGGTCCATCTGTCTTAGAACACTCTCTGATGTGGTCAGTCCCAAACATGCCCAACATATATTAGTATAAACAGGAGACAGAAGTTCCCCACAGCTTCCTGCAGACAGAGCCTACAGAATTTCTTGAACTCAAAGTCATTTATTTATGTTCCATAACACAGAATGGATTTTTCATCCAGAATTTTTTGTATAATATATTTTAAAACCATCTAACTTTTGTCGCTCTCAATCTCTGGGGAGAGGGTTCTGCAGTTTAATTGTATATTTGGCAAAAAACCTAAAGCTACGCTACTTACATGGTGAGAAACCCTCAGTAATTGGGTGCATTAGAAAGGGTGTGGTTAGTCGGTCAAGAGAGGTTCTCCTTCCCCTCTATTGTGCATTGGTGAGGCCGCATCTGGAGTACTGTGTCCAGTTCTGGGCCCCTCAGTTCAAGAAGGACAGGGAACTGCTTGAAAGAGTCCAGCACAGAGCTACAAAGATGATTAAGGGAGTGGAACATCTCCCTTATGAGGAAAGGCTGAGGGAGCTGGGTCTCTTTAGTTTGGAGAAAAGGAGACTGAGGGGTGACCTCATCAATGTTTACAAATATGTAAGGGGTGAGTGTCAGGGAGATGGAGTTAGGCTTTTCTCAGTGTTGACCAGTGATAGGACAAGGGGTAATGGGATCAAACTGGAGCATAGGAGGTTCAAGGTGAATATTCGAAACAATTTTTTGACTGTGAGAGTGACAGAGCACTGGAACAGGCTGCCCAGAGAGGTTGTGGAGTCTCCTTCTCTGGAGACATTCAAAACCCACCTGGATGCATTCCTGTGTGATGTGCTCTAGATGACCCTGCTCTGGCAGGGGGGTTGGACTAGATGATCTTTTGAGGTCCCTTCCAACCCCTAGGATTCTATGATTCTATGATTCTATGATTATTCCCAATTCACAACTCTATTGATTGGTGACACACCCCCATTCAGTCACCTCTCCTTCAGGACAGAGGGCTAATCTGTTCAGCCTCTCCTGTGCAGAAACCACTACTTACCTTTGATCCTTTCCACTGCCTTTCTCTGGGTTTGCTACAGGCTTTTTGAAATTGTTTGATCAACACAGAATACAATATCAGAAAGGAACTCAGCATTTATTCAGAGGCATAATCATATGAGATATCCTGACATTTCTATGGATGGATAGTTGGCACCTCAAGATTTCAGTAAGCCATGTATAGTCCCAGCACAACTCCAAGGTAATGCAACAGCATCACCTCAGATTTTGCACACCAAAGGTGGAAGCCCAGAGGACCAAATCCACTGGTCAGAAACCTACCATTCATTTCATCAGCAATATGTTTTAACAGGGATGTGCCTAAGCACATTTGTAAATTTAAGCCTGAGAGACAAATTTGCTCCAAGTCAGAGAGGCAGCCTGTGGTGGATAAGGGAATTGAAAGTGGGTCTCCCATATCTCACATTAGCACCATAATCACTCAATTTCTCTTATCCTGTGCACTCATTGATGTTTAACATTCTTCATCCACTATATTTATGTGTCATCTCTGGAATCCTAATGCATTTCTATATGGAATATAAAAAAATCGACACTTTTTTGAAAAGGGAAGGTTATGTAATGAAGAGCACTTAAAGATTCCTAAACTGAGATTTAGATTTTGGTAATATACAGACTATGAGATGCCTGAATATTAATTCATCACTCCTACGGAGAAGGCAGAGAAAAAGACATCATGTTTACTAGCTTTAACACTGGCTGCTCTTGCCAATTGAAAGCACTTAAATTCTCCATTCCTACAGCTGTCCCTCCTGCAGACTTCTGAAACAAAAAAAGCTGAAATAAGATAAAAGAGCAAACAGTGCAAGGGCTACTGAGTTGCTGTTTTAAAGTTTAGCTCTGTATTTAAAAGTTGTAAGGTTTGAAAATGTGCCATTAAGTTATACCACAGGCACCTATTTGAGCAGAGTTCAGCTTGCACAGTCTCCTTTCCATTGAGAACAACGATCCAGAGTCAGGTTTTTTCAATCAGGTTAGGAATTCACTGTTCAATTTCTCAGGTTTGCTTTTGGCTTGAAAGAGTGCTTATAAATTAAAAGCATACCCCAATAAGACACAAGCTTTGATGTCTAATAGGGGTTCTGTGAATTCATTATTTTAATATTTTAGATTTATAATCAGAAGGCTAGCCATTTTGCTCCAGTCTACGTAATACATTTTTCATGGTCCCTTTCCCAGCTCCCTCTGACAAATATTTTCCTCCGATTACATTTGTTAATACTGGGGATGTTTTGCAAGCCCTAGGGCACTAAGATCAGGGATGATTTGAAACATCAAATTTCCTAGATATTAAAAATATAGTTCAAAAGAAGTTGAGGGACCTTTGCATCACTTGAAATATTTATCTTTAATAATACAGAAGCATAAATCTGCTGAAAAATTACTTTGAAGGGTGGTATAACATCTAGCCACGTAGAAAATATAAAAAAAAAAAAAAAACAACAAAGAAAAGGGAAATAACTAGTTTAAGAGAAACTGCACAGGATGAGACATGACACAGTACATTCAAGAGTTCACTTTTTGAAGGAAGCTGCTGTTACAGTTTACAAATTGTTCATCCTCTACTATCTGCTAGTACACCAGGACACTGAAGCTCCACAACATTCCCTCTTGGGCAAACGAATGAAAAAAAAAAAAAAATCACAGATTTGCTCTAATCTTAAAATGTTTATCCTCTTTTTGATCAGCCAGCCTACATAGGCAGGCCATATATACCAGCAAAGTCTGGCTGCTTTTCCACTCTTCCTTCACATGAAGCAATCAGAAAACTAGCTTAGGTGGGTAGTTAAGCTGAGTTTACACTTCCTTTGCATTGCTAGAGCAATACAAATCAGTGGAACAGTATGTGCAATTCAAAACAACCATCAGATATACCAGAGTCACCAACTGTAACTAATAAAGTATGGAAATTTCACATTAGCTCTTTGATGTTAAATCCATCACACTCTCAGCTATATTTAGGCCAGCAGTCTCAGATCAGGGATGTCTTAGAGACAGAGTTGCAGAACCAATCCTCAGTTTAAACTTTATTGGAGTATTTGCTTCACAAATATTTTTTACTTCACTTATTATTGTAGAGAAAATCCAATGTGCTGAAGTTTTGCTTTTTGT
Organism: Apus apus; assembly: GCF_020740795.1. Taxonomy (NCBI): domain Eukaryota; kingdom Metazoa; phylum Chordata; class Aves; order Apodiformes; family Apodidae; genus Apus; species Apus apus. The sequence continues at coordinate 10,713,373 of NC_067284.1, forward strand.
ATTTGCACTGCATGGTACCTGCTTAGTGATTGAAAGTCACACATTAACATATGGAGCCATACAGAATCCTAATTTTCCTTTGCTTATATTACTAGGAGCAGAGGTAGCTCCCCTTTTCTTCAAAACATATTTAGATTTGCACTGTACCATTTAGAATTATCCTTTATTAGAGAAGAAGAATTTTCAGGTAAAATGTCATTATTTATTGTGGTTGTTTTTCCTTTTGGCATCTGTAATACAGGAAGAACAGAAATGCTAAAGCAGGTCTGACAAAAATAATTGATGAATTTAGAAAGTTAAAATCTTCCCAGACCCTTTACTGAAGAACATATCCTATTACAGAGTCATTTTCCAGTGAACCAAGTGTCTTTGCAATACACTGATCATGGCATCCCAACTCATTACATTTATCTTATGTTTGGAACTATGCTTGTCCCTGTTTTCCTAGGTCCTGACATATGTACTCATATTTGGTCATTTTATGTATTTTGTATTTTCTTGTAAAAAACTTCAAACTGACATCATAGAATCACAGAACTGTTCAGGTTAGGAGGGACTTTTAGATATCACCTAGTCCAATCCTCCCTGCCATGGCCAAGAACATCTTTTAGTATATCATGTCGTTCAAAGCCTTGTCCAACCTGACCTTGAACACTTCCAGGGGTGGGGCATTCACAACTCTGGGAAACCTGTTCCAATGTCTCACCATCCTCATTATAAGAAGTGTCTTCCTTATGTCCAATCTAAATTTAACCTTTTCCAGTTTAAAACCATTGCCCCATAGCCTATCACTACAGGCTCTGGTAAAATTATTATTATTATTAATATTAATATTAATATTAATATTAATATTAATATTAATATTAATATTAATATTAATATTAATACAATAATAAAAATAGTTTAGAAATAATAAAAATAATATAAATAAAATAAAATAATTATATATCTGTCTTTCTTAAAAGCCCTGATAAGCATTGAAAGGTCTCCCCAGTAAATTTCCCCAGAGCTTTTTCTTCTCCAGACTGAACCACCACAGCTGTCTCAGCCTTTCATTGTAGCAGAGGTTTCAGTCCTCAGATCATTTCCATGACCCTCCTCTGTAACCACTCTAAAAGGTCCATGTCTTTCTTTATATGTCTTTGTAGATATTTAAAACAATTAACTGTTTTTAGAAGGACAGCAATTCCATATCTTTCTTACTGGAATTATTAAAAATAGTAGAAGTATTAGAATAGCTGAAAGCTTCATCACTGACCTGCAACCTCCTGTGGTGTAGCAATATACAAATAAATACTGCCCCAAGAAGTATTAGCACACTACCTGGTTCTGGTTGACTAATTCTGTTTCATTTTTAATTTTTAGCAAAGAATACATTAAAACAGAAAGTAGCTAATGTTGAGGGTACTTAAAGTATGTCATTAAAGGCATTCCTATTACTTTCTCTAGGCAGTTTACTTTTAATTTTTGGAAATTATTCCCTGAAGGCTGGATGCACAGGTTGGTCAGGAGCGAAGGGCAATGCTAAGGGTATAAAACATACTTTAAAAAAAAATAACTTGGTAGTTGGGCAAGACCATGTTCAGAGTGAAAGAGGCATACTCAAGAATGGAATACCATTATAAGAAATTAATTATTTTCATCAGCATCAACAGAAGTTGAAATCTGAGTACTCTTCAGGGGCCATTTTTTTATTCAGAACTTGATTAAAGAGCAAGGTTAGAGTAGCAATATTAAAGCATATCCCCAAAAATGAATGATACATCATCCAGGGCCAGGTCATACTCATAAAAACGCTTTCCCTTGCTTATAAGTAAGGAAATCAACTAGGAAAAAAGTGGCAAAGCAAGAGGTAACAGTGAACAGGACTGGAATTGTTCTCAGTCCATCCCCTGCCTCAAGGCTATTTCAGCTGTAAGATGTCACATCATCCTAGATAGATATGGTGAGAAAGCCTCCAATGATACGGCTTCTACAGCATTAGGAAAACACCTTGTTCAAGTGATTCAGTCTCCTTAATGTTAGGAGCTCTAATATTTAACCTTAACCCTTCTTGCTGCAGTTCCTGCATATTGCCCACACCTTGAATACCAAGAACAGAGTACTCCCTGGCTCTTTTGCAGAAGACTTTCACATCTTCAAAGCCTGTTGTCATAATCCCACATTTCTCATGAAATGAGATTCTCTAGACCAGTCACAGTGTTCAGGGTGTCCTTACCAAGGCTGAGTAGAGCAAAAAGATTTTGTCATGTGACTTGCAAACTTCCTTTTGCTTATACTTCTCACTATGAAGTTTGTCCTTGTGTAACAGCAAGACATTGTTGACTCATGTTCAGGTTGTTATCACTATCCTCACAGATTCTTTCCTGAAGGACTGTTGCTTAATCAGTTGTTTCCCATCCCATATTTGTGTAGGTGATTATCACTGCCTAACTGAATATCCCTATTGATTTACAGGTTTTTATTAGAAACCATTTCATCAGTTCACTGAGATAATTTTGAATTTCACCTCTGTCTTCCAGAGGATTTGCATGGCCTCCCAGCTTCATGTCAACAAGTTCAGAACATTGGCAAAGTCCTGAATAAAATCTAACCAGAAAGACCCCAAACAAATCTGTCTATTATTGTATATTCCTATTTAGATAATAACCACAGAGTTACTCTCTAGATTTTATTATCAACCAATTTCACTTCCTCCCTTCCGAGCTTTCATGAAGACCATGTTTATCTAAAAAAGATATGGATTTTGTGCTTCCCTCCTATCCATGTGGCTTGTATCTTTTAATGCAAAAACACTAGTTTTCTTGGATTCATTTATTTAACTGCTAAGTCCTTTTGGGTTTTAAACATATTTTTATCTTCAAGTTGAATGCAGCACAAGTTGCTTCATAGATTGTTCCAGAATTTTCTAGGATCTTAAATGAAGGCTTGTTTTTCCCTTCTATAAATATAAACCCTTTTATAAGTGCTTTTCTAGTTTTTCAGTGCTTCCTTGCTGTGATAACAAGTGTTTTGGTTATCCTCCATATCTTAAACAGAAGTCTTAGTATTTTCAAATTTTTTAAATATCCCAGGATGATGCTGGCCAGCTCCACCCACCTGAAGACACTTCTCTAACTTGTACCTTCCTGTTGTAGTCTTGAAACTTATCTCCATTTACAACTGATATCAATTATGCTGTAAGTTCCTCTAAGCAGTCTTTTCTTCAAAAATTGACAAAAAAGGGACATCACATCCCACTAAGCCTTCTTGCTTTCTAGTCATAGTAGTTTCACTACCCAGCAGAGAAAGAATCATTTTCACTGGCATTTCTCTTACTAATTACATATACATGGAATTATTTCCTATTACTCCTGATGTCTTTTGCCAGGTGTCTTCTGTTCTCAGTCTTGGCTTTTTTTTTTAATTTGTCCCTGCGTTCACATTGTGCTCTCTTACAGTCATCCTTCAATATCCAATCTAATTCACATATTTGGTCTGTGTGTGCACATGTAAGAGGTCAACAGTGACCTCACTATTTTGGAAAGACAGTTTTTGATACATTCTTATTATGCTTTGTCACTGCTGTCTTTTCTGCCTGTGTCCTTAGTGCCAACCTCTTCAATACATTTTCTCTGCATTTAAGTTTACTTTTTTTTTAAAAAAAATGTGTTTTCTTGCCCTTCTCCTTCCTTCCCTTCCTAAGTAGATAAAATAATTTTGTGGTTGTTCTCATTCATAGCACTCTCCACTTTCATATTTTTAAACAGTCATTTTGTAACTGCTCATTACTTCTTCAGTTGCATTCCCAATCTTCTGAACCAAAGGTTGTCACAAATGGGATCCCCTTTCTCCCCTCAGTTCTTGCACTTCTGACAAACTTTTGATCAGTAATTGGTTGAAATGACAGTAAAGAATCACCTCAGGTGACACATGGACAAATGTAACGGGATACTCAGCATGATTTCCATTATTTTCATGCCCCAGAAATGCACTGGAGTTCTCTGGAAGAGTTAAAAAGCATATGGAAAAGTGTCATCCAGACAATACCTTTCCTCACCCCGCCCTTTACAAGGTTCACCACACGAGACTCTCAAACTAAGCTCTCCTGGGATAAAAAATTAAGTTCCCCTCAAGGGTTAATTATTAGTTTAGGGATATAAAATTAGCTATAAAAGTAAATGGTAATTTTTCACATTTCAGGTAGTTTACCAATTATGGTCTTCTGTGCCAAAGCTTCTGCTCCTCAACACACTCATGAATAAGGAAGCTAAGTTTTCTGATTATTTGAAATTACTAACTTGCAAGCTGACTGTGAAGAGCTGCAGGAGATATTGTGTTTCTAAGCGAACAGGTAATAACACATCAAATGAAATCCACTGTCAACAAATACAAAGCAAATAACAGGAGTGGGAAATAACTGCACAACATAAACACAACAATGCTTACTAAATTAGCTATTACCCCTTACAAAGAGATTCTGCACTCATCCCAGAAAACATCATCTTCATGCTCAGCAGCAGATGAGAAAGGCAAATGGACCACTGGGGACTAATAGGAAAGAAAAAATGAACAAAACAGACAGCATCATTGCATAACTCTGTTACACAGTGTACAGTTCACTTTACCTCATCCCCTCAAAAAAATAAGGATAACAATTATTCACAATATCTTATAACCCAGTAAATAGGGACACCATATTTAATTATCAATAAGCAGATTTAAAGCATCTGAAAATTAAGTCCTTCTTTATGTATGTCCCATAATTTAATCATGGAACAAACTCCACAATTCATAAAAGAAATTTCCGTCAAAGACAAGTAGATGCAACAATGCACAACAACCTTTGGCTCAAAAAAAAAAATCTATGAAGTGTTGAGTACCACCTGAAGGGAATGTATATGTCACTTTCCTAATATTCTTTCCCTCAGCATCCACCATCGGCCACCCTTAGGGTAGAATAATAGGTAAATGTCAGTCTGATGCAGTGCAGCTGCCTTTAAATAACTGGAAATATATGCTATTAGCCTGTTCCTAATTTCAGTAATGTAGATTGGCAGTATAGCACATTTTACTTCACAGGCAAAACAGGAGTGTCTACTCAGGATTTTTTCATTTTTAGTGCACCACGACTGAGCTTTTCATATGTATTAAATTCTTGCACCAGAAAAAAAAAAGGCAGGATGAGTATGAAATTTGGCCATGAAGGAAGAGGTGGAAATGCAAGAGTGTGAAAGCCAAGACTTGGGCCAGTGTCACAAAAGGCGTAAAGAAAAGAGAAGTCAAGGCTGTCTCATCCACAGTTATCCTAATCTGATGCAAGCAAAAATTAAACTGGTGGGATAAAAGCGGCAAGAACAGGAGTCGGAGCTTGTGAGATGAGGACAGAAGGAAGACAAGTAAGGAGTGTGGATACATGTGATGGGGTGAGAGACGTGGCTGAGTGGCAGGGGAACCATTACAGCTAGTACTGTACACGCATAATAAGATAAATCTATTGTTAGCTTACTAAGTTTATACAAATTTTACAGAAACATGAGGCTCCCAGCGGATGAAAAAGTGTTACATTGCCATCTAGAGCAGAAAAAAGGAAAATGTGGGAAAATACTAGGTGAACGCAGCTGCTTTGGAATAAAAAGAAATTTAAAATAAAAAATAATAATAAAAAATAATAAAAACACAGAGAAGCATTCAGAACTTCTTCAACCCAGAAATCCTCAGGAGTGGTAGGGATGCTTTTTGTCAAATATTGATGGGAAGGAAAGCCCCAAGTCACTTCAAGGTAGGACCAGAGCTTTGGCACCATGTGGCCTGCAGATGAGCTTCAAACTAGTAGGGTAGAGAGAAAAATAGCTACAGGAAGAAAATACTTGATTTGACAAGATAAATCTCACGAGCAGCCTTTTCTGGTATCCTCCTTCTAAAGGGGCCAGATGCTTCAGAGGAAAGCCCAAGACATTTGCAAAGAAAAACTGTCCATTGAGGTTTTCATTGTTGTTTTTTTTTTAAACTAACCCAAATAAATCAATGTTCAGTTCTTACATAACAGAATAAAAGTTTATTGCGTTTCTAAATCAGTTTTCATGCCCCCAATATAACTACGTGCATTCTCTCTACAGCAACATACGTACAAGCCAGTAAGTGCTCCTCATTAGTGAAAACAGAGAAGCATACATACTCTCAAAAACAGTTGTAAGGAAAGATGTTAAAGAAGGAAAATATTTCAAGGTATTCTGCAGAAACTCAACAGCTTTACAAACTAAATTAACTTCCCTATTTGTAAATTTAAAGGAACATAAAATCCAAGCTAGAAAAGCATGTGAATACTCACACAGCCAATTGTCCCCTGACTTGCACTGCTAACGGCTGATGCCTCACATCTCTGGTAGAAATGCAGCTGCTGGAATGAAGACCAAGCAGCTCATAAGCACTGGGGTGGCAGGAGGGAGTAGAAGCAGTGCTGTCCCTCTAGAGCTCTGTCCTTGCACCCTCCCTGCCACCCACAGCAGGAGAGCAGTGTCACCATCTTTACACTAAACCACCTCTGGCCCCACTGCCAGCATGGAAACTACCTTCCCCACTGCCAGCACTGCAAATACTCATCCTATCTGACCCCACAGATAGTGACTGCCTTCACCTCCCACAGCAGGAGCCTGGGCTCCTGATGCCTCAGGCTTGCTTATTCTACCCTATAAATGAACGTGTGGTGGGACAGGCACCATGTTCCACTGTGTCACAAAGCACACTTAGGTTTTCAAATCATCAACATCCATGACAGCTCATACAACAGTTTACAGTGTGACAGGGCACCTGGTAGCTTCCAACTGTTATGCTATCTTCCCTGCACAACCTCCATGAATCAGTCACAACAGCCAGATCTGTTTGCTTAGGACTGAGCAAGAGCAAAACTGAATTACCTCTTGTTATTAGAGAAATTTGTCCCAGAGGAAGGTGTTGAAATCACTGAAGCAAGAAAGCAAGAGAGCATTTCATGGCTCACTGCGTTATGAATGGTCTATGAATACACAGACAAAGTAGTCTCCAAAGCTACCAGACTCCAGCTATGGGCTCCATGTTTGATTAAAAGATTATAAATGGTCAGACACATACTACTGTTCTGTTCTCCAACAGTTTATGACTCCTTTCCATTTTACAGTACTCAGTGGCAAAGCTTGCCTAGTCCAGGCATGCACTGAGACTCCTATTGTTTACTTTGGTTGATTCAAGTTGACATGTTTGAAAATTATTATATCCATTTGTTCTGCTAGATATTTTGTCTCCCTTGCTTATACTTCTTAATTTCTCTCTTCTCCTATTATTGGTCTTATGACTAAAGGCTTTAATTTATTCACCATACAATAATTCTACACACATTTTCTGTCATTCATTACACATTGTCTCCATTGTGTCCAGTATCTCTAGGGTGTAGTAAGAAGAATCGAGAATATAAAAAGTTACACTATATATTACCTCATACGTCTGCCTTAGACTTTAGCTATTGAACTTCTATGCACTTTAATAGAGCAGACTTTTCCCTACTGAAATTATTCAGTCATGAAAGTTTAATAGTAGGTGTGAGCCCACACGGTATCAAAGTGCAAAATCAGGAATGTTAGCAGACACAGGAAAATGTAATCAAGACACATCTTAGTACCTCAATAAATCTGAGGAGCAAATTAGCAGAATAAGCACAATAATCCCTACCTTCTTTTTATACCCTTCTGCCTTTATTTTCTATCTTCTGTCTTCCTGTTCCAAGCTTGATTTTTGTTCACAATTTCATATGTAGTATGTTTTTTTTTAGCACTGTCCTTACATAAGTATACTTCAATTTTGACAGAGAAATTATGTCCAAATTAATACATCACTTAATAATTAAAAGTTCAAACTGACATGTCCTCATTTCTGGACATAGAGGAAGAAGAACATCCATTACACATACGAGAAAAGACAGTGAAAATATTTCTACCTAAAAAGTCTCAGATACCTTGTCAGGATCTCAGTGAATTTTGACTCTGCTTTAATCCATTTCAATTAGTCTTAAGCAACATTCCCTACAGTTGCTTAAGTTACTAAACAGTCAGATGGAGTCTTAACAACTGTCTCTGGTGGATTTCACTATCATGGCTAGAAGATTCAAAGCATGGCCTTCCCCACCAAAGGCAATGCCTCCACATACTTGCCTTTGAAAAGAAAACCAGAGGGAGATCCTACTATTCCAATTTTATATCCGCAGAAGATTTCCCAGTTAATAGCCAGCAGGTATCCTCTGCAAATATATTTTAATGGAATCACTTAAAGGAGATTTAGCTTGTTGAGATTCAATATTTAATTGTCTGAAATTAAAAGAACACACTAAAATCTTTCTAAACCTAAAGGAATTGCTACAGGAGGAAGAAAGTAACAGGTAAAAGACAACAGAACTGAATTCTAAAAGCAGAGTCTGATTGCAGGGTTTTTTTAACAAATGCTGATATAATTACTTCTTCAGATCAATTTTGCTTGAACATGCATCACTGGGTCTCTGAGGAACACCTGCAGCTCTCCTTCCTCAGTCACCTCTTACAATTTGACAATAATATCAGGGAACAAATGTTTTGAGAAGGATTTGGAAAGCCATAGAAAGATAATTAAACCAACTCACTCTCTGAAGCTACAATTAAAATACAAGCTTCCTTGTACCCTTAAGGACAAATTAGGAACAAGAGCATCAAACAAGAATCTACAAACATGTTACAGTCAGAAAACTAAATACAAGCAGCATATTAAAAAAAAAAAAAAAAAATCAAATGCAAAGTCCACTGATATTCAGAAAATATCCACAAAAGAGACAGTGCCTTCCTGACCTTTACCCAAGTATCATTGTTATGAACTGCTACCATTTTTTTGGTAACAGCCAGAAGTTTGACATCTGGGAGTAGTGCCTCTTGATCTCCTTCCCAAGCACTAGAGAGCTGCATTAGAAAAAGAGCTTACCTCCTTTAAGATGTAAATGTGCTTTTCTGCTAAGAGACTACCTAGTTATTGTGATGATTACTGCTGGCTAACCTGCAAGTTGTAAGCTTCTGGAGTCTAATTAGAAAGCATCTTGCAACTCCAACTGTTGTAATGAGGCACACCCACTACCTCTTTCTTACTGCCTCAGCCAGTGCTCAGCCTCAGAAACCGTCTTTTCAGAAAAGCATATCAAAAAAACCTTTAGTCTATATTCGTGTCACTAAGTCGATACAAATGCACTCTGAAACCTTACCAGTGCTCATTACAATAATGTTATAATCCTGATCATTTTTACATAGAGCTCTGAATTAATACCTTCTTTCCACAATAATGTTTCTGCACCTTCTGTCACAGCATTGTGTAGGATTTGTTCAGGTCTTTTCTGGTTTTCAAAAAACAGAAGGGAATATGGCTTGTTGGAAACCGACTTTGCCAGGTTAAGCATCACCTTGTGTTTTTACAGTTTGCATTCGTGTTACGGGAATGAGATTTATGTCCCTAACCTTGGAATATTCTGAACCAATTATTTACTTAATATTTATGTAGAATTATCTATGATTGCAGCACTGACTATGAAAGCAACCAGAAAAAATTCTGCAGGTGGCCTGTAAAGCTATTTTTGAAGTTAGCTGAACTAAGCTCATGCAGTGGTCTTACAGAATATTAATATAGTGTTATAAACTACGGTACCCTCAGGGTGTTCACCTGCCATGGAATTTAATTTACTTTGTATCTCATCTAATAGACTGAATCTCATCTATTAGGTAAATATAATGTGAATACGTTTCCTTGTTTCTCTAAGGAGTTTATTGGTAAAACCTGGAGAGGCATTCCCACAGAACTTCTACTGCTAAAATTAGCTGGAAATTGAGCTAATGTGCCCTTTTCTGTGTTAAGCAACACGGAATAGACAGTCAAAGTACAAAACAGCACCCTCCTCAGAGTCGATGCAGCGGCTGCACTGCTCAGGAAATACATTCATGTTTATTCTCTGTATTGCAAGGAGGAAAAACTACAGCAGGCACTGGGGATTTCAGCCAGGGGCCGTGTCTCCACCGTGCCAAATGCTCTGCCAGCCGAGGGGAGCACTTCCCAGGGACAGCACTCGCTCTGCTCTTGGCAGATTAAGTGGCACATTCTTCTGCCTAAGCAGGCAGACCTCAGCTTCTTAGGATTATCTGAATGGTTAAATTGGCTGAAAACAAATTGGGTATTGTCTGCAGCCAGCATCTCGGCACAACTTCAACAGTGGGGGAGGAAAAGGGTTGGAATAGGCTTTGTGTGCCTCTTGCAGTACCCAGTGCCTGGCTGTGGCAGTGCCGTACACGTGGCACTTGTTCCCACTGCATCCAAAGCCTCCAGGAGCAGCAGTTTGCTGGGCAGGCTGATAGGCAGCATGCGGTAAGGGCATTTTCTGGGGAAAAGGACAGAAGCCATGTGGCATACAGGGGAATGCACTTTCTGATTAGTTCTACTCGTGCTAAAAAACGTTCTGGTAAGAGGAAGGCCATTGCAAATTTTGCTCCTTCCTTGTTTTTACATTAACTCTTCTCTATACAACTGACTGCTACATACTATTGTACCTATTTGGTTTACTCTTTGTGATCTGCTATGGCTGCTTAACACCAAGGCCACTCCTACACTTAGTTCCTTCATGCCTCTCTGTCCATCAGGATGGACAGACTCATAACACACTTTTTCAAAAAACACAAAACAGTTTACCCTTACAGATATTCCAGAACAAGCCCCTTTATCTGTAGCCTGTGCTTCTGTGCATGAAGTGTTGTCAGTGTAACTCCAAGGGATAGGTCCTCCAGAAAAGCTAGTAGAGGCAGGGAATTCAGGCACCTGACAGGGTAAGTGTTCTCATTTTGTGTATGTCATTTATGATTCAACTTAGTTGTTATGTCAGACAGAGGAAAAAGACATGCAGGATGCATAAAAGCAGAAAAATGCATTGCAAAAACAGCTTTAGAGAGGGTGAATGAGAAAAAGATAGAACCCATGGGCAATTTAAAAAATAAAAAGTAGATGTTATAGTTCACTGAATCAAATATGACATTATAGTGCAGAGGAAATTGAATTCATCTGTACTCGATAAGGGTGGCTTCATTATTCACTTGTGTCTTTGCTTAGTTGTGACACTCATGACTGATGAGACCATCCCTGTCTCATGAAGATAAATTCAATATCCGTAGTATCATTCTAATATATTCTCTATATATAGAGAATGCATTTAATGGATGGTGGTGGGATAGTATTTTTATCTTCACTGGCTCATGAAAGGAAAGAGCCTAATTTCCCAGAGCTGACACTTGAGTCACTCTATATGGACCCCTCTTCACAACTGCTATGTTGACGGTGGAAGTGTCAGGATGGGGACATGGGAGAGGGTAAACAGAAGCTGTCTTCACTGACTTACGAACCAAGATCTGAATATAGAATCAAAACAGAGAAGAGATTTGGCCGTTGTGCCCTAATTTTTATTAGATACTTGTCTGTGTATGAGCACACCACTACCATAAATATAGTCAAAATGAGGAAGCACCAATAAAATGTACTGACATTAACCTAGGGCTGCTCAGAGCTGTAACTTTCCTCCTCTTCCTCCGTCCTCATTCAGTTTTCCAATCCAGTGAAACATTCCTCCTTGATGAGGACTCCTCCCTCCTCCTTCAGTAGCATCATATATGCATGGACACTTCTAGCAGACTAGTTTAAAAATGTGGAAATCTTGGAAGCTGTTCAGCAGAAGTGATCCCAGAAGAGAAATGATTAATAAGCAAAGCACATAAGAGCAGGTCAAAGGTAGTTATCATAAATTTAATTTCCTATGCCTCTGTAATTTATCACAGCTCCATACAGTGTGTGCACAAGCTGCTTCACAAGAAAGTTTTTGCCTGATCGATTCAGGGGAAGGGGAGGAAGAGGGAGAGCACAAGCCAGCACAAGTTTCTAAAGTGAAGCAAAGACATATCTACACGTATGCACCAGGTCAAAGAACTGGTGCAGCTGTCTGCACCAAGGCACAGGAATTTCCGTTTGGAAGCTTCTGGCTGGATCAGGACAGAGGTCTATTAATTCAATATTCATATTCTCACAACAAGACAAGTGAAAGATTTTACTGACAGGTAAAAGAAATAGTGGAGAAGAGAATTCTGAAATAAGCTGCACATACAGGATTTTCTTTTAAATCCCATCCTTTGGCAGCTGACAGACATCCACTGCATAACGACTTCAATATCTTCTTGTGGGTAACTTTTGCAGAGTAACTGGGCAACACCAGTATTGCTCAGTTTGCCAGTGTCTTCATCACAGCCACTTGGAGTTTCCTAATGCAACCGTTAAAATCTTCTTCAGTCTGAAACTTAGCACACAAATGCATGGGGAAGTCAAAGTGAGAAATAGTTACTTCAATTTCTAGAAAATTATTACATACTGCCTCTGTTCTGGAGTATAGAATATGATAATTTTCTTCTATTATCATATGCATAAATTATTAATGGCGTTTTCTTCTTATTTGGTCTAAAACTGTGATTATATAAAGCACATATTTTCTGTCATCCTATACATACCAACATTAATTTGTTAAGCACACAACAATACTCCTCCACCAGATGATCAGTGGCAAAGTGTTACACAAATAAATACCAGTTGTATACCCAACTGTAATGCAAATTTTAAACTAGGTCAAAGGTGTTCAGAAGATAGTAAAGAAACTGAACGGGGGGGGAAAGTGACAAAGCAAAACAAACAAAAATGACACTAGGGAAATCCTTTGGGTTTTTTTATTATTAATTCACACCATTTAACGAAAGTGTAGTAAGAGACTAGTCTTTTTTTTTTTTTTTTTTTATGCACAAAGAGCCCCTTCCATGATCCTCCTCACTGCCTCTCATTGCTGTGTGCCCTGATTCACTGCGATAACTCTCTACATTATTCTCAAATTCCAGGAGAAACATAGAAAGGCCATTTTTAGAACTAGCCCTAGAAACACATATATGAACTTGTAAATGTATGTATTTATGGATCGTGTTTAGATTCACTGGACAACTGTACTTAAAGAGCTAGATTTTTTCTTAATTCAATGGAGCCAGGCCATTTTACACCAGTTAAAGAACTACTGCAGTAACTCACTGTGACATTTCTGCTTGGCTTTAATAAAGTTTTACGTGTCTTTTTTTCCCTCTGATTTTCAATATAGAATTTAATTGATATAAGATTTGAAATATTATAATGTAAAACCATTTCAAATGGAAGTATCAGTTTCCAAGTGATCAAACTGTCTATCTAGTTTACTCCCCATAAAGCCTCTATTCAGACACATTTAATATTGATGTTATACTTTTTATTAAAGATTTTCAAGATACCATGAAATTTTGAAATCTTATACACAAAAATGTTTGACAGTATATTATATAAAAAAATAGAAGGAAGCAAAATGAAGAGGTTTTTTTCTTTCTCTGCATACAGTACATAGGAGACTTTTCCTACTGCACAGAACAGACATTCTGCAGCAGTTGAGATAAGACAAACACGTAAACAAAAACCTGAATAAATTCTGATCACAAAAGAGAAACGTATGGTTAATACACAATATCCCAGGGGAAAAAATGTTGTCTCATTAGTGGCATTTTGGTCAGATTCTTCAGTATAGTCTATCAAAAAAAGTGTCCACCCAATAGCAAAGGAAATATTACCCTTGCCTCCCCACAGCACGCAACCCCAGCTCAACAGCACTCCACACACGTTCATTCCCCAAGTGCTCCAGTGGTAACACAATTGCAGTAATTATGGCATGAGCATGTTCTATGAAACGGATACTAGTTCATTAATTAGAAGATGAACATAATTGATTATTCCAACAGCAAGGCTAAATACAAGGGTAATCCTGCAGAGAGATCTGTAGGGGGAGATCTGTCCAAGATGTGCCCTTGACTTATTTGCTTCTCCCAGGGGGTGGCTTTAAAAGAGCACAGACTAACAAGGTAATAATTACAGACTGCTATTAATGATAGTTAAGTCATTCATGACCTGTTCCCCTTCACAAATTGCTCCAGAACTGATGTGTATTGCAGAGGATGCATTTGCCATTTACAGCCATCAGCCAGACACTTAGACAATTGGGACATGGAGGTCTTTGACCACCTCTTCTTATGGTGTTCTGATCAGATAATGTTCAGATTTAATCTCACGTTTACTGTTGATATGTTGCAGTGGCTCAATAAGGGCATGCCAGCATTTCTCCCGTGGTGTGGCAGCAGAAATCTTTTGAACAAAGTAAGGCTGAGCAGGGAGGTATCCCTGTTTGTGCCACCTTCCTTTGTCACTGAGCACATGGCTTACCAAGAAGACATTGTGGACAAAAATCCTCTCACACGGCTTGTTAATAGAGATACACAAATGAAGCCCCTATGTTTTGACATTCAGAGCCTAAGCACATGTTCTCAAATGCCATACTGCATTAGCTGACAAACCCCTAGTTAGGATCACCAAAGGCTTAATTACAGCAATGATTTAAATCAGTCCATTCACATTTCAAAAAATGCAGCACTTTTCATGGAGCCCCCAAGCCAGCACTGCCAAACCAGAGCAACCACGTCCTTCTTTCCCTCTCACCTTGTCACAGGCAGATTTAAGGGTTATTGCGTCTGGCTTGATTCGAACATTGTACTCAGTCCAGCTCGTGGTTGACCACATATGGGTATACTAGAGGAGGGTGAAAACCAAGAAGCTTTTCCTTACCTCATTGAATTCCTAATAATCACTTACCCTTGGCAGTCATCAGCTCTTGGCAGCCCCCTGTGCTGCCTGAGCACAGAAACAGGTCCAGTCTTGTGCTGGCAGCAGAGCCACCAACACCACTGCGGAGGGCAAGGGCAATGACAGAGTCTCTTGCCACCTCTCAACTGGTAAAAAGAAGCCAATTCTCACAGGGGAAAGAGTGTATACTACATCTTTTCAAATAACTGTGTTCTCTTTCACAATTACTGAGTACTCTGAAGCAGTCAGAGTTCATCCAGAAACTCACCAAGAGGGCTGGGATCTGAAGTTACCAGGCAAACTCTGGGCTGATGTAAATCAGTATGAGGGCACTGATCTCCGTGAAGATATGCTGATGGACAAGTACTGAAGATACTCTGTAACCTTGCCTGAAATTATTAAATCAATCCAGATTCTTTGATATGGACACTGTAGAAAATAACAATATTAATCTCAATAAAATGATACTGAGGGTAGAAGTCTTTTTCAGTTTCTTTATTTGATTAAAGCGATTCTGGCTCAGTGTCTCCAGCATATTATCCCATGATGTAATTGAATAAGGAGATTGAAACAGAAAGCTGCTTCTAAGTAAGAGAATACTTCACTGGGGCTTTTGTTCTTATTTAGTATGGTTTAACAATTCCTTCCATTCACTGATCACGGATGCCTGAGAAACCTGAACATACCCACCCTGCCTGGATGGGGCTATATTCCATGGCCCATCGTGTTTGGAAGCACTCATATTTGTAGTGGATAAGAATCCAAAATGGTAAAAGTAACCACTTAGGTCAAGTTCCTCTGTTCCTCAGATACACACATTAACTCCAGGATTTTTGAAAGTGCCAGTGGAAAAAGAAAAAATTAAAGTATATTTTTTATTGTGTCAAGAAGTTATAGAAAAATGTTTGACATCTGGTATGCTGCTCACTGCTAAACTCTAAATGCCACTGTTGGGCTGGTTTTTTTGCTATATCATCTTCTGTTTTTTTTCAGGGCAACTTATAGTAGTAGAAAAAAGCAGAATTTTTCCAGTATTAAACATCATCATGTTCAATTGCATTCATATTGAATGTTTATTAAATAAGATGACAGCATAGATGAGTATTAAGAATTTAAAATTAAACGCTATGAAATAAGTTTCTGCTGCAAGTGAAGCCAGCAAATATAGGCCCAGGTCAAATACACCTAAGGGAAGCAGTGATTTGATATACTGATCAAATGGATGCAGATGTTTAAGGATATGGTCTTCATTAAGCTGCTCCTTTAGTCCACAATGAAATCTAACTTAAAAAGCAGACGAGGCTGAAGAGATAATTCTTCTGCTTTTAAAGAAGCTGTAAGTTATATATATATATATCACAAAGACAAAGAGCAACTTGCAATTACTATTTCTTTCTTTAACTAGAATTTCTAAATTTCTAGTTTCCAAAGGGTTTTGCAAACCCACTCAAAAAGCAGGCTACAACATTTGTCATACCCTATGTGTGATAGATATAATCCTATAATTTCCAATGCATTAATGAGAGGTTTAATTTTCCATTTCTTCCCCCCCGTGAGCTGCTGGCTGGCATTGAAATCTCATTTATGTCTGCATGAGTACACAAACTTAATCTGCATCACTGTGAAGTCAATACCTGCTTCGACTTCTTTTTCATTGTTAAAAAGCAAAGCCCGACCTGGAATGCAAATACATAAGAAAAAGTTTATCTCATCAGGAGTCTCCCTCTTCTTTACTTTAAATCTCGTCTGATAAGAGGACTTGCAGAGCTGTATTGATTTGTAAAATGCTGCCTTCCTTTCCTCTTCAGGACTCCCCATGAAAGGTTAACAATTATTTTAAACTCTGTAAGGTGGCACATTTGCAAACTCACCCCAATAGCACTCATTTTTTCTGAGTAACAGAGAATCCCTATCAAATCTGAGACTAATTCATGCTGGACTTAACACAGAAGTCAAATCAGTTCCTCCCCTCTGCCAGGGACTACTGGGATGCGAAAGCTGGATGGTTTCCACCACCAAGGGAGAAGAGGGGGAGGCGAGTCAAAGGGCGAGGAAAACAGTCTTTGTTCTTCTCATACAGACAAGATAGTATGGAGGGTTGCTACTCTCTTGTCTCACTATGGAGCCTTTCCATCTACCAGCTACCTAGAAAGAGAGCTCTCTTTTTTCCTCTCCTTTCGTTCATAGTGAGAGTGTTGAGGTAGGTTTGGGAAGAGCTGAGAACAGACCATAACAGATTATTGTTCTAGCATTCCTCTTCAGAACAAAGTGAAAACCTCAAAAGTTAAATATAAAACACATTTACCCATCTCTCTTTCAAGCTGAGAAACGGTTGTTAAGTGTTTTATAACACAGAGTAAAATGCAATGGCTTATCTTTAATGCTTGGAACCTCTTCGAGTACATCAGCCAAGTCGGACTGTTTATGTTTGCACATGCTTGTGTGTGAATACAGCTGCAAAACTGTGAGGATGGTGGAAAAAATAGAACAAACCAATTATTTTTGCATTGACAATGGTTGTATTTGTGGGAAGAAGAGTTGTCAAAATATCATTTTCCAATAGTAACATCTTATTTTTGTGTATCATTTTGATTCCTTTGGGGAAAAAAAAAAAAAGACCCCAAACATATAAGCAAAAAGAAAAACTATATTAGCTAAAGGCTGAAGAGTTTTGCAGGGAAATATGAACCTCTGTCTTTCAACTGAAGCAAAACATCCCAGCAGTCACATGAACTAATGATTCACTTCAGTTCAATATTCAATCTGATTCTTATAAACTGTCACAAAGCTTTACAAGAACTGTATTTTAGAATCCACACACCTCCATTTTCCCAAAGCAACTTGCTTCCTTGGAACTGCTTTCCAACAGGGGTTTCCATTTCATACCACTTCAAGGCCCCAAAGTAATCCAAGCTGCAATACAGGCAAGGAAGGCAGACCCATTGAGGACAGCAAGGTATGAGTTATTTGTGCTTCAAATAACAAGAAAATCACAGTGGTGCCCTAGTAAACTACTGCTTAAAAAACCCAGTATTTAAAACTACACTTGTTAACATCAGATTGTCCCAAGATAAAACCTCTTGGTTCAGTTAGATAAACAGATTTTAAATGTTAAAAAAATAATTAATAAATAAATAAATTTAAATCACATTGGACTAACCTGAAATAAATATTTTGCTTTCTGTTTTCAGTCAGGGATTTTCATGTTTTACAGGAAAAAATAAGATTTTCTAGCAAAAGTAGAGACATGCCTTGATAAGCCCAACTATTTTTATTTCAGTTATGAATCCATACCCGTTTACTCTGATACAAATTAGGATTTATTACAGCATACAATTGGAAAATCAAATTCTGGGCCATTCAAGTGACACTTTATACTCAAACTATAAAAAGTGCATTCTGGAGCTCAGGAATGTGGCCTAAACTAACACTCCTGGATGCCATACAACACTTCACATAAAACTGCTGGGATGCTCTTGTCCTCCTCCAGCTCAGCGCAGGACAATGCAGAAAAGACTTTTCACTTCAAGTTCTTTACTGCACCCTTGCTTATATAAAATCTCCAGGGTTTTCATTTTACCCAGGGAAGGATTTTCAAGGAAGTCTAGAAAATTTTGACCTGTAGTTCAGTAAAACCAAACCCCCCTTTAGGTATGCAAGTATGACAAGTACAATAATAAAAATAAATATTTCTATTTTGTTTCACAATTTCCCAGATCTACATAAGGTTTATCAGAATAGATTTTAGTACCCATTCCTTCAAGGTAGAAGAGTAAATATATTTATGCCATTTTATGTATAAGATTTCTTCTGATTTACCAAACCCATAAAGCAAATTTTTGAATTCTTGTTTTCCTTTTCTTCATAGGCCAAATGGTTCTTCAAATCCCATAGATATTCCTGAGGCAGTTTTGGTATGCTTGGGTAAAATCAAGCACACATAAAGTAAAACAGTTTTCCTGAACAGTAGTAGATAGTTATTTATTCTGGAACAGCCCCATGTATTATTAAAACCATATTATTATCATAGTTTGTTTGGGTTTTGTTTGTTTGTGGTGCTTTTTTTTTAAAGAAAAGAACAAGAAAAGAAGAAAAAAGAAAAAAAAAAAAGACAAATATTTATTATTGTAATTATGTTTATCTTTATGTAAGATCTTGTTATCAGTACAACCTACTGCCCTGCAATGAAGTTGCTTGGTCCCTGAAAATTTACTGACAAGCTCTAGTGAGGGTTGTATGTGCTGACAGTTACTCATCCATGCTCGAGCTCCCACACCTTCCTTGGAGTTTTTCATTATTCCTCTAACACTTTGTTTGCTATTAGGATTACACGATTTATTTGTTCAGATTAGGAAGTCTCTTCTTGATGGGCTGCTGTGTTCAGTAAACAGCTCCCAACAACAAACAAGGATTTAAATAATCACTGTGTAGTCAGTAGGCACCAGCACATCAGATCTCACCTCTCCAAATCCAGGTAGCTGTCTGTCAAATCACAACATTTTTAGCACTAAAAGGTAGATTATTAGCTGCACCAGAATCATCCCATCCACTTTTTACGGAGTTTTAGTGAATTTACCAGAAAAGGGTAACAGATTTGCTGATTTTGTACAGGGTTCTGCTACAACATATCAGGTTTGTCTTGAACTTAGTGAGAAATTCCTAAGCAGCACCAGGAGTAACAAAGCCAGAGTACAGAGCAGCATGGACTGGCTATTCCCCAGCCCATTTTGTGCCTTGGAGGGAATATTAGACTAATCATGTAAAAATTCAAAGACATTCAGCCCAGTTAAACACCTTTCTGACAGCTGCAGCTAGTATCATTTGGATTTGGCAGGTACATGCCTACTTGATACAAGTACATCTGTGTGTAAAATAGCTGGTCCTAATTAAATTTTAACAGGAGGCAATAACTGCTTCAAAACTAGGCCAAATAATCATATTAGGCAGATAATTCAGAAATCTAAAATAATCTCCTTTTATACTATTAAATCAGCTTCCAATTTTAATTTTTAGGCTCACTTATTTTCCACCACCTAATATGTTATCTTAAGCACTTACATTTTTTAACGACTAAAGTACAACCCAGCATTTATGTTTGCGTTTAGGCAAATACTGATTAACTTTATTAAAAAGACTGGAATATTAACATGGGTCTGGAGATTGTGTTATAATTAGGTTGCCACTATGTCTTGTGTCTGTAGATGCCCAGAACCATTCAAGGAGCTCAAATGAACGAAAGCAAACTCTGAGCTACAAGGTGTTATAGGCTCATGTCAGCAAGTGAATCCTACAAGTAGTAGGGACACAGGCTTCTTCCTATTTGCCAGGTTCTTTAATGTGAAAAGATTCTTGTTATTGAATCAATAAAGGACAGGTGAAAAGTAGGCAGAAGGAAAACAGGTTAGATGAGATAAAGAAAACTTGACTATCAATACAGAAAAAAATGGGCACTTACTGGTGATTACTAAAGTACAGAAGGGGATTTTTAAATTACTTATCTGATTAGTGGGAGCTAATCTCTCAAGTAGAAACAAATTCACATAAATATTCCATAAATTAAATATTCTCTTGTCACTGAAGCTGCTTTCAATTGTTGGAGAGTTTTATTTTCCCCTCAGAAGGAGACAGCTTATTACATCGATTTCAGTCTCCAGAATGCATTCTGCAATTATGTAGTTTTAATTTTCTGGCATTTTTATTTGTATGAATGTCAAAGCCAGATATTGACATGAGTTAGAAAGAATATCTGATCTCAGATCTGAAAAAGAATCAGCTACAATCCTCTTCAGCAGTGTACTAAAATTCAATCTGAAGTATGTGCTTAAGTCCATCCGTATGCAGTAATGCATGTAACCTATGTTTAATCTTACCTCTAAGAGAACTTAAATAAGAGCAAAGCAGCATGGAGACCTCCACCTCTATTCTTATAACTGTTGAAGGTGTGCATTGTGCCTTACAGATACGTGCAAGAAGAAAGAGTCAGGGATCTCAGCTTATTAACATTTCAAGAATTCATTGCTCAGCTGCTGTTTGTTTTCTCTGACAACCAAATGTTATGCAGGGCACTTTTGCCAGCTGCAGTCTGATTAGGTATCACCTTTTCCATAGCACTGCCAGGCCAGTCAAACTGTGGCATACAGAGAGTTTAACCTTTTGTAGATCTTATAGTAGACAACTCCAAGTTTCAGGAGAAAATCCACAACAGAGAGAGCCTGACTACAGCTTGTAAATCAAAGCACTTAGATAAGACATGAGAGCCAGACCTCTCAGAGTTGATCATGCTGACAGTTGAGCTTTAGATTCTTGCTTTATAAATCACTTCCTTACCAACAGCTGCAAAATCAGGATTTGTAAGCCAAGGGGGAAAAAAATGACAAGGTTTTATTTTTTATTTATCGATATGATTTGTAAATCTGTTGTAGGAATTACAGATCTGATTTAAGATTTGTTAATCCTGTTTAGGATATGGAAATTTTTTCTCTGACTTACCACGTACTGAAATACTTTAGTAAAAAACAATCTAAAAATCACTGTTAGAAAGGATATGTATAAATCAAGACTTCGCAGTTAAGATTTGTTGGCAGGTTCTATAAATTGCACGGTGCATTTGTAACTCAGCCTCTTACAAGGGCAGATTTATAAATCCTACTTGCAAATTGTCAGACAACTATTATGGGCTCAGTTCTAATCTGAGAAACAACAGACGTGCTTCACTGTGTTTGAAAACCCTCTCTCTCTGTTTTCCTTTATCACTGGCCTCTCCCGCAGCCATCTCATTTGCACGAAGAGGGAGCAAAGCACCATCACCAGGAGAAGGAGGGAGAAAAGAGACCTGTATTACCCTCACCCTGCAACCAAGTAGTCAAGCAGCGAGGAAAGGATTTGGCAAAGGAAAAAAGGAGGTGAAGTGTTGGTAACAATTTGCCCCCCTGTTACACAGCCTTCTGGAGCAGCCTGAGTCAAAGGCTCCCTCCACAATTTTAGCTGGTGCCTGTGGGGATAAGGAGAGCAGGTTATCCCCACTAATGCCCTAGGTTGCCAGGCATCAGGCACAGTGAAAAATTAAATTTCACATTGAAGGCAGTGGAAAACTGGGCCTAGCAGATACAAACTAAAGCAAGAGGAGTTTCTTTCTACAGTCCCAGTGATGCCTGCCTGCCTATCTCAGATTACAATGAGGAACTTCTGGGAGAAACCCTGGCCCTGTGAGGGCAATTGATTTCACAAGGATAGGGTTTCACCTTATAAAAAGGGCATTGGCCAGATTCACAGGAATGCTCTGCCTGCCCCACACCACCCTGATCACAACAAGCAGCTGTAAACTTGCCTTTCTGCTACATGCTGCAGCAACAGCATCTCCTGTGGGGAGAATAATGGGGAGCCAGGAGCAGTGGCAACATCCCATAGCTGTTCTCCCACAGCCCATTTCACAAAGCAGCATCCCTCAGTAATTATAAGAAAATTTACATGAGTACCTGCAGCTGGTATACTTCCTTTCAGGCCGTTTTACAGTAGCCATCAAGGTTTATCCAGAAGCTGAGTGTCATAGGACTGAAATAACATCACTGTTTTTCTGTGAGAATTTTTGGTTTTTATACTGTGTGAAAACTGTGTATAATAAGAAATGGCTACTCCTAGACCCTATGCAGAAGATACTGAAATGTGTAAAACCTTTTGAATTTTTCTGCCTGTCAGACTTCTTTGACTTTATAGCTTTCAACAGAAAAAGAAGGAGTGATGAAATATGTTTTGTTCTCTGCCATATTTGAAATTTGGCTCTAAGCTTTCATCAGTGACTTCCTATTTTATATTACTGAAATGCTCTTTTCCCTTGAATTGCTTGGTGCCTTGGATTTCTTACAAAATAAAATAAATACAAGAATACTAGCAAACATAAATTATGTGATTATTTCTTTCATTCTTGCTGGCATTTTAGAGTCAAGGATCTGATCATTGCAAAACTCAGCAAATATATATATATATGGAACTAAATTTTCAGGGAGTTTATGTTAAATATGCAAGATAAACTGCATGTCCAACTGCATCTAAGTACTATTATAAGGGTAACTGAAGCAAGCAGTGCAATTAGAAACAGGAAAATTTGCTTCCATAGCTTTGCGCCTAACTGAATTCTCAATTCTACATGGAAAATATAATCAGAACTGTAGGATGGGGTTGAGAGAAAGTGCTTAATATTCTCTAACATGCTAAGTCAGCCCTTTACAGACTATATATCTAAAACATATGAAAGTCAATTATCTTGAACACAGATGCCTTCTCTTTCTTTTTGATTGCATATTTCAAAGGATATAGCCTCACTGTGCCCTTGTGCATGTGTCTGACAGAGACAAAGACCTACAAACATTAGACTTTTTCCCTTTTTTTTTTAATCTAAATGAAAAAAAGGTAAGAAGAATATTCTTGCAAGGAGAAAGAGACTGTGGGAGCCCTCTGAGAGTGAGTCTTCACATCAGTGGTGACGAATTGCAGCTACAGTTGGAGAAACACTATAAATATTAACTTTAACAAAACAACACTACACTTCAGTAGAAATAGGGTCTTTCACATCATTATCTTGCACATGATGAATGAAACAGACCTGTCCCACAGTAGCCTGACTGATCTGCCAATTCCAGCAATGCTGGAACTTGCTGTTGTTTTCCTCATTCCTCCTCTGGTCTTTTTTAGGAATGACAAGAACAGTTCACCTGCTTCAATAAGGCACACATTTGGGCTCAAACCAATGAGACTGCTTCTAGATTGGAGGCGAAAGGCACTTCACAGTGTGCCCTGCAGTCCCAGTCTCCTGATCATCCTGCATCAGGAGACCTGATAGAGTACAGGCCATGTCTACCTTCTCAGGTTTCCTTTCAATGGAGAGCCACAGAAGGTACAGGGATGCCCCCTGAAACAGGATAAGCATGTGGGGCACAACTGAATCTGGGAACTGTGAAAGTCTCTGGCATCTCAGGAAATGTGATGACAGCGCCACGGAGAACGACACAGAGAAACCACTGAAACTAGAGGCCTTCTTTCAGGATATAAAGGATCAGTTGCAAAGATATCTTGGCAAAATCAAGGTAAGTAAAAGGGGGGTTCTATAGCTGCAGTACAGGGGTTGTACAGCAAAATAGTAAAATCTGTAGCATGAGGAAAGGAAGCACCTTATTGTTGCTGCAATTGTATATTTTTATGGAGCAATGAACTTCAGCTCCCCGGAGGACCAAAGACCTAACAGTGAACAATTTTTTATTTAAAGTTTAAGTTAAAAGATTTAAGTCTAAAGTTAAAGTGCACAGCTTCTAAAATTATAAGTGTCAAGAGCACCATCTTATCAACTCCAGCATCAGCAAAAGAAAAGGTCAAGGGAGTAGAAATGACAGAGGAAGGAAGAGACAAGAGAGAGAAACCTCCTGGCTTGCCCATGAAGAAAGGACACATACCTACCAGACTACCAGCAGAGAAAAAGCACACAAGCTTATAGCCTTCCTTTTCCTGCTCAAACAATACCAGGTCTAACAAGAAAAATTATCCGCAGTGCGTCAAATCATTTCTACACTTGTCCTGCCTAAACTTTTACATTTTATCAATCTATTCATTTCTAGTTTCAGAATAATGACACTAACCTACCCACTACAAATGTTAGCAAAAACTCAGGTCATTTAGGAACAGTGACTGCTATGTCCTCGCAGTGTGGAAAAGTCCCTCTGTTCCTCCATGCTTGAATTCAATCAACTGCAAAATAAAAAGGAGAGATGCTGAGGAAAAGACTGTAAAATTCTTCTTGAATATTTGCCTTCATCAGCAGTGGCAGCAGTAAACATTTTTATTGAAGGTTTCAAATACTATGAAAAGAGGTAAAAGTGTCCTAATAATTTTTTGTAAGAAACTGCCCTTTTACTGGGAAATTTCAAAATCTGCAATTGCAGTTTGTCATTTACCCTGCTACCTTTCTCCAGAGGTCATTTCAGCAAAAATGAGCAGAGACTACAGCTCCACAGAAGCAGTGGAAATTAGCTCCAATGTTTATCTCATTGATGAAGTTCTGAATCTGCTAGTGGAACTGCAGTAAGTACTTACTGCTCTTGAGAGCGAACTCTTCAGGCAAATCATCTGATCCACTTGTTTGCTGTCCTCTTCCCCTGTAACTGCCTGGATAAATAGAAAAAAGTCTACTGAAAGAGTTTGAATTTCAAGTGGGGACTGTAATTAAGGACTTGGCTTTCTTCTGGAAAACACTGGGCGTTACAACTTTAAAACACCTGAAGCCATCACCTTTCCACATATAGCACCTCATCTGGCTTTTACAGTTAAGAAACCTCACTGCTGTTTATCAGCAGTCCAAGGCTGAGCCAGGTTTGTGGCAAAAAGCTCATTGTCATCCTGCCAGCTGGTATTCGGCTTTCCCTTCAGGGCAACTCTTACTCCATAGCAGAGGAACCCAACACAGGTAGATGTACAATGTGTAGACCCCAAAGTACCAAGCAGAAGGCTCTCCATCCAGCCAGGTATGGGACTGACCCCAGAAATCACACCTACAGCCAGTATGCAGAAGCCAAATGTTCTTCTGGATTGCCTCAGAGGCCATCTCCAAGTAAGAGGGTTTTTTTTCATTTTACCTATGCCACAGTACAGAGGTGACAGAGGCAAAACTGACATGCACTAGCAAAAACAGCTAGTAGTCTTGCCCTAGTCTGGCCACTTCCTTATGAATATTACAACCACTGCAACAGAAAAGGTCAAGCTGTTCTTGGAAAATGTTACATGGGACTAAGAAAGATGAAGTACTTCCATAGCATCACCTCTGGTCTGAAATAGCCACTACCACTTCCATGCAGGGTTTGAATTGACACACCCATATTGACATTCTTGTTTCTACCTCTTCCTGCAGTTTCAGATAAATCATATCTGGGCCACCAGTTTGGAGACCAGGCTTCCAACTCTTCCGTGACACACTGACTGTATGAAGCATGGCTTGCGTCATGTTCATCAGTAGGAGACTGAAGAGGACAAACAGAGATTAAAAATACAGCCAGTTGTGGCCTAGACTTATGGATGTTTTAGGACAAGAATCTTAAACACCAGGAAATGTCTGCTGCATTGTGTACCTGTACTTTGGAGGTGAACCACATCACTCAGACCAGGACAGGAAAGAAGTCATCTTATGGTAAGGAAGGGCTGAGATTTTTTGTGTAAACCCAGCCTCTGTCAGCCTCACTCCTCAAGAGACAGTTTTTCAGGTTTCTTTGTATTGAATTTGTTCACTCATTTTTTGTGCTCAGGATCTCCTGTTGGACTTCCCTTTGTAGAAATTTTACTAGCCAAGGAGGACCATAGACATTTCTTCTGCTTAAAACGCTTTGAATGATCTGTACCATTGGTGCTTCATCAAATAACTACGCAAGGCCTGTCACAGCCCTGCCCTGCAGAACTCATGAGCCAAGTTTATCATCACCCAAACAACGCAAACTCTACTTGCATTACAGACACTATTGGCATGAGACAGTTGGCCCAAGAAGTCATTTCAATTCCGGAATAGCTATCATAGACCTTAGTACCTATATTTTAAAATAAATGTCCTGTCTTAAACAAAAACAGGAGCATGTCCTCTAATTCTATCCCTACCCACATCATCACAATACTATTGTTCTCCTAGTGCTGGTGTCTAAAAAGACCTTCAGAGACAGGTGGGCAAAGGAGATGTATCTCCACATTTATATCACTGCCCATGGGATATCCCAAGGAGTTAAATGCAGTTTTCCCCTGGTCTTCCCAGGACATCAGAGAATGTTTAAGCTTTGGCACTTGATGATGCATGACCTAATTTCAACGGGTTCATGGGTTACTCTGTCAACTGAGCCAACCTAGTCCACAATGTGAATGCTTTTGGTGCATTCCAGCCACAACTCCTAACTTCCTTCTCAGTGGAAAATACCAAATTTTGACAAGCTTAAGATATAACCTTAAAATGTTAGCATTTTACTTTGTACTGAGATGGTCTAAAAGCACAAAGATAGTTGTGGCAGAATAACTTCTGAGGTCATTATGATTTAATTGCAAGTACCTGAGCACCAATAAGTGATGTGGCCTTTTCCTTAAACTTAAAAGTTTGAAAATATTTCAAAAGTTTCCCTTTATTAAAACTTGGTGAACACGGCTTTAACCATTACAGAGAGTGAAATGATAAATGGATCAATCTTTACTAGCAAACAGTAGTAATGAGGTCATACCTCATTCTTTATTAGAGAAAGGCTCTGGTGTTTAATCATCATTATATAATCATTTAGTCTTCTCCAATCTCTGCCTTTATAGATATTGCAGGCTTAGGGCCTGCACTTTCACGTGGTTCTGCACAGGGGAACCCCATGATCAGCTACTTCAATCAGCTGCAGGTTTCTGTCTTTATACCATATTTTCATTGTACATCTGTGTTCATATGATAACACAGATAGAACTCCCTGAAGGATACTATGGGGAAAGTTAAAAAATGGAATATCTCCAGATAAAGACATTGCTACAAAAAAGAGAGAGTCTGAAATCTCTAGTAAGACACAAGACAAGACACTGCCTATGGCATAATACCCTCTTGGAGAACATCCAATCACCCACTGTTGTCTAAGGACAAATGTACAATTCACCAGATGTACCATGTGTTTGCTTTAGCACGGATCAGTGTTCAACTGTTCATTTTTTGATATAAGCCTCTGAAATCCAAAAAGAATGGGAAACATAATGAATGAGTTCTAAGAGAAATAAACAATATCAAATCCTCTGAGCTTATGCTTCACTCCGTGACAGATATTTTCTTAAGTTCACTTTCTCTTAAAGCAACTAGGAATTTTCCTCTTGGCTGGTAAAAAGTCAATCAGCAGCCACTTGTGAAGCCAGCAATGATAAAATCAGCAAGACTTACTCTAATGGGAATTGCTTTCCCAAGACTTCAAAAATTATTTTGTTTCACAATGATAACTACAGGGAGGAAAGTAAAGAGATGCTGACTCTGTCAGTTTCCTTAGTAAGACAAGAGTTCACACTTCACCACCCAACGGCTAATAGTTCTCTATCAGACATAGGTTCAACTTCTCTTCAGGGGTGCTGGGGTCTGCTACTTTGTGTAAGGAAAAAGAAAAACAAATTAGAAGTGTTAAATGTGTCTCAAAACCCAAGGACATTTTAATTGGAATAAAAGCAGCTTCATGGTGGGGAAGTGGAGGAAGAGCAACAAATTCTCCTTAGGCATTTTAGTACATATAAAACAGGTTTCCTTCCTAATTACAGACAGTAAGATCTAAGACAAACTAAGGGTCTTGTGCCAGCAAAACACTATATTTTAGAAGTGGAAATGCTTTACCAGGGCATTTTCCAAAGCTCTAAGGGGTCTTCACTGAGGAATCAGACAAATAGCCAAAGGAAACTCAGTGGGACTGGTTTCATAAAAACATTAACATTACCTCAAAAACCTCTTCTTTCTTTCACACATTTATCTTTTTAAATAAGTCTGACACAAAACATTAGGTTTATCCCTAAGCCTTCTCCTGCTCACACAGCTGAAACTGCAAACCCACCTGAGCAACCCTTTGTCGAGTCCTGTAAGCCCAAAGTGTCCCCAGCATCAGCAGAGTGGGGCAAGCCCTACCTCAGAACTGTACACAGTGAAACCCACCCAGCTGGACCTGCTTCTGAGTAAACATCATCATACCTAGGTCATTGCAGCTTCTTTTTATTTCTTCAGGTGCCTGGCTATGGTTATCACATTTACCCTCAGGCAAGACAGGGAGTAATATGATGCTGCCAAAAGTAGAGATTCTCCCTCCACTTTTCTGCGAACCTGTCCATCCCCTCTGCACACACAGTCCTGCCTCCTCAATTTCAACAGCCCTGGTGTTCTATGACCTCTTCCTCTTGCCTCTTTTTTTCTTTTTTTTTCCCCTTTTTTTTCCTTGTTATTTTTTCATTCTTTAGCTAAGCCAGCTTTGGCCATTCAATGTGCTGAATCAAGTGAAATCTGAGAGTGGGGATGAACAGGGAATGCAAGAGCAGAACTGTCCCTTTTGGCAGCTACAAGCTGCTGGAGCAGCACAGTTATCTTGTCAAATAACATCCTTGCATGACACATTCTTTCAGCTTCTTTAGTCCTCAGGTCCCATTTCACAAGGGGTCAGATGACTATTTGGTAGTTAAAAAATAAAATAAAAAGCAGGCCCCACAACCTCTGCAGAAAAGAATCACTAGAAAAGACTGGCAATGCTAAACAGGAAGTTGTCAGCAGCCACTGAAAAGACTAAGATAATATAATGGAATGAAACGCCAAAAATCCTCCTTCCACAGAATGATTTTCACAAAGTTCCTGGTTTTCTGTTTCTTTCACCTCTGGCTGAATAAACACAAACCTTTTGAACTCGTTCTGCTAGCTGAGCAATCAAGAGAAAGGGAGGAGGTAAAGAGAGCCATCACAACAGAGCACTGACAGCACTTATCACACACGACTGTATCATTACCCATGGAAGGACGGCTCCATGCCTACACTAGTTGGGCACGGAGGATTTGTCTTGTAATAACATTTCTGACAGAAAATGTCCATAGCAGCACAATCTATTTCTCATGCACAGAATGAAAGTAACAACTAAACAAACAAACAAAACAAAACAAAACAAACACAAACAAAACAAAACAAAACAAAACAAAACACAAACACAGAACTCAATGGAGAGAATCGGGTACTTCTACGGCCCAATACATCCCATCCTAAAGTACATGTTGAAAACTGGCCCTGCCTTAAAATTGCCTATTTCACTCTATTAGGATAAAGTGAGATTAGGGTGGCTAACTGAGGCACAGTGGTTTACATCACAAACATTTGAAGGAAAAGAAAACTCACCCCATGTGTCAGGTAAGGTGCAGTGATTGTCCAGGTCTATGACATTACCCTGTGGCAAATGTTTGTGACTCAGTCAAGATTGGACCTCCATGAGCTTACCCAAACAACTTCCCTCTCCATTTCTTAACTCTAGATATCCCAGCCTTTCTTGCTCACATCCTTCATCACAGCTCCTTTTACCCAATATGTTCTATTTTCCCATTTCCCTTCTAGGCATGCCTCCTCCTTCAGTACTGGCTTAGGCTGTGTTAAAGGGCATTGAGGAGATTTTTGTGGGCCAGAGTGCTAGGAGGTGTGTGAGACACATCTGCTGCAGAGCTTTCTGTCCTATATCAGTAATCTATAATGGCAGAGGACTGGACTCGGTGACCTAGTAGGGGTTTTCTGTATGAAATTTTGCATTTCAGGCAGAGTAGATTTTTCTATATGATAATTTTCACTTTTCTTTGATGGAGGGCAAATATATACTGTTAAAGAATTGCAGCATTACCAGAATCATAAAAAAAAGATTTATATTTCATGTTCTCTGATTGCCTCATAAACTGTAAAAGGAAAAAAAAAAAAGGCATTTAACTGAACACAAGGAATGACTTTTGAACACCCATGATAGGGATGTAAATACAGTTTTCTTCTGACACCTTATTCATTTGTTGCTGCCTTTGTCTCAACATTACTACCCCAATATTAATATTCCATCTAATAGACTGAGTGGCCATTACAGCCTTCTCATTGTAGGCATTAGCCTGTACTTTTTAAATGTTGTATATAGAAAACCAGTGAAAGAAAAAGGGAGGAAATTATATTTGGTTTAGTATTTAATAGAACTACTTTCTTTATAATGGTTTTCTGAAGCCCATTCATTTTATCATGGCTTGAATTTACATCAGGAGATAGAAACCACGCTGGTACTGAAGGAGACTTCCACTGGAGTCTTCCTCCTTCACAACACAGTGGCATCTGATCCATTTCAAAGGGCATCACGGCCATGCAGACACACTTCTCTGCTTTGAAAGATCCTGATCTAATGACCAAACTTCAGAAATATTTGACATACAGCTCTCTGCCTAAGAGCATGTGACTATAGTAAATGCTGTTTATAAAAAGCAAAGCTGTGCTAAAATGCCTGTTTGCCCCCTGCTGCTTAGCAATAATAAAGATTAGAGCCAATTGTTTTGTACACTGAAGAGCCTGCACTGGGTTCTAGAGAAGAACATGTCAGCAAACTAGATAAGGTCCCTATTAAATTTTTGTTGCTGTGGACTGCTGACTTGGGTCGTTATACACTTAAATTGAGTTATTGTCATTGCCATATAAAGAAACAAGGAGCTTGTTGCCTCCAGGAATGTAGCATACCTTTTAAAGAATGGGCTCTCCTGACTGATTTATAAAACAGTTCTGTTTGCATTACAGTACCAGGCTATTGGGTGTTTCAAAACGATTTAGATGAACTGTCCTAAGAGTTCGTGCGCATTTCAAAAGACAAATAGCAGAGTCTCATGTGAACCTGCTTCCAATAATCTAAGAAATTTATTGAGTGACAGTGAAAGACACAGCAGAATTAAAACCCTCTTCTCGCCCGTAATCTAAAAATGTTTCATTTCAAAGTAAGTGTGTTTAAGAACTTTTGATTTTATTAATGTCTGTTAATTATTTGTTCAGATAAAAAAAAAAAACAACCAACCAAAACCCAACAACCAAAACCCAAAAACCATAAGCCAAACCAGAACTTGTCCTGATTTCCTTATCCCAAGAGAATTAGTTTTTCATAATCTCATCTTTTTATTATTTATAAAATAGTTAACAGTACTAAATTTTAATAAAGAATGGGAACAATGGAGGGATAAGATGACAGTAAAAATGAACTACTTCTCTCTGAGCTACTTTTTTCAAACAAGATGTATTGCTGAGGGAAACTATAACCATTACATTTCACCATTGTCTTCAACAGAGCCAGGATTTCACTCTGCACATTTTCCACAGCTTTTTCCTCTTAAATGTATCTAATGGCAGTTAAAGATAGGATGAAAGTGTCTAGGCATATGCTATTTTACTTAAATTCTTTTAATTCCCCATGCCTAGGCTCTGAATAGCTGCTGCATTTTAAGCAAAATTCCATGGTGAGCAGTAAAGAAACCGAAATTAGCAGATGTAGGAATCTCTGACTGGAAGAGTATCATTCCCAGCCGTGTAAGACAACTACATATTCAAGCAACACAAGCCTATGCTAAATACTTTCTCAGCTTTCACTTTGTTCAACTAAAGAAGACAATATCTTTTTGTTTGCTCTCCACTCCCCCAACCATCTTCCTGGCCTTTCTCTACAGCTTTTCTGGCTGCCATTCTCTCTCTCAAACACAGGTCACCAGGGCCGTACAACAGTGGAGGCATTCCTCATCCAGTCACATCCTCCCTCTCTTAGCAGTTCCTCAGCAGACACATCCAAGGACTGGATTTTCTTTCTGTAACGTTGCATCATTTCTGCTACTTGTATCATTCTTCAATCAAGAAAAAGACTCTCTTCTTCTGTCTTTCCTCATAGTGAGATCACAAAACACAGAGGAAAATCATTATAGGAGATTCTTGTACTTCAAATTCTAAATTCCATTCCATTTCTGTGATCACAGTTCTCAAGGTGATCCAGTCTTGCCAATGTAATATTACAATTCTCTTCTGCATTAATGATGCCTCGCTAATGTATACCATAAGCAAAATTAGTTTGTGTTCTAAACACTGAGCCTTTACACAGACATTAATGAAAAGATCATAGGAAACATATTCCAATAGTTTTGCCAGAGGAAGTCTAACAATAACCACCTCTACCCTGTATCACAAATATATATCCTCTTTTAGCCAGTTCCTCTCCTGACAGGGTGGGGGATTTTATCACACTCACTATGAAGCTTAACTTCATATACTGTTTTACTACAGTTCTAATTAGTTAGTTTTACTGTATTTCTTTTGCCTGTAAAATAATTCATTTTCATTCACAGAGGAGAAGATGCAAGGATAGGCTTGCAGATTTCCATTTTGGTAAAATTTTGTGACATTGTATCCAGTTGCTTACTTGCTTTTATGTCCTTAATTATTCTTTCTCTCAAAACATGTTCTGAATTTTAGATGACATTCAGCTAACAAAATCAGGTTTGTTTGGTTACTTTTGCCTATAAACAAGATACTAAACCCACTACAGAACCACATCAAAATGAAGAACACCCTTAAAAAAATCGATACTGAATCTGTAATTCCATGCTTTGGTCTTTTCACAGCTCTCCAAAAAAAATTGTCTGTTGCCTGGAAATTATCCACTTCTTTCATTTTGGAAATGAAAAAGTCCATTCCCTATCCAGCTCCTTTTAGTTCTCCAGCTCTGTAGTCATGCTAGGTTATCTTTACAAAGAAACAAACCAGAATGTTATATTGATTTTGGAGGCATAGAATTAGATTTTTGTTATCTTCATGTCTTTGTTGTGCCTGGGGAGCCTTAAGCCTTGGTACTATTTCTCTTGCTCATCTCCATACATGGTTAAATTAACAACCTCCAACTAATTTTTCTCTGACATACTTTGCAAGGTTTACTTCAGCTTGAAATTTGGAAATTTGTGTTTTTTCCAAGATGTTTCTTTGGAGGTTATTTCTTTTTGGTCATCCAAATCACATAATGAGCTGGACAGAGAAATGGGTTTCTTTAGCCTTAGGAAGAGAGGGCTGAAGCAGAGAATCTTATTGCTGGGAGGGTTGTCCAGAGAGGCTGTGGGATCTCCATCCCTGGAGATATTCAAAACTTGACTTGCATAAGGTCCTG
Source organism: Apus apus (assembly GCF_020740795.1). NCBI lineage: Eukaryota > Metazoa > Chordata > Aves > Apodiformes > Apodidae > Apus > Apus apus. Next base: position 10,746,792 of record NC_067284.1, read on the forward strand.
AGCAACCTGCTCTAGCAGATCATGCTTTGGGAGAGGACTGGACTAGCTGACCTCTACAAGTCATGGCATTATGAGTCCATGGTTCCTTCCAGGCCATTTGGCATTCCTAGGATACCCCTTACAGTGAACATTAATACAGCTGTGACTTCAACATATTTTCCCCCTTTTTTGGAGTGAAATTCTAAACTCATTTTCCATGATCAACTTATTCATAGACAAGTCTTTGAATATCTCACTCTGCTCCTCTCCCTTACCGAATCGTCTTTACTGAAAGAGCTTTTATTCCATTCAGATTGAGAACTCTGCAGGCTTTCCTTTGTCTGTCCTTTCACTCAGATTGAAAGGCAGCAGGGCCCTTCAATTCAAAGTAATTTTCTATTAAACTCTTTTCTCAGTCATCTTCCCTTCATCAAAATCAAGCTTAAAATAGTATCAGCATTTGTTGGTTCAGTGACTATTCAGGAAAAATTAGGAAGACCACTCTTAGAAATAAGGAGGTGATGGACTTTTTCACAGCTTTTGATGTCTAATTTAACCTGGAGAAGATTTAGTTAAATAAATATGTTTCCAGTGCTATTTAGCTCTCTAAAATCAATGCACAATCCAGCCCTGAAGGTCCATTGTCAATAGTATGGCTTTTATCATCTTTCTTCAAAATCATTTTTACTCCAAGATTATTTTACCCACTTTGGTTTTTTGATTTTGGGGGGTTTTTTTAAATTTAGAGTTTATAACATGCCTAAATACTGAGTAAAGGCCATTTCTTTGATTCTGACTTTCCTGATGGTTTAGATCATCATATGCTCTATTGTTCCAGCCATGGCCTCCACTCTCTTCTCTGTGATATCCTCATTCTGTGTATTAGAAGTTCTAATGCCTCCACTTTTTGTCCCACACTTCTTGTATTGCTATTTTACATATTCCCCTGTGGCCAGCCTCAACCCAATGCCAACCTACTAATAGTTTCTTTTCCTTGTTTCTACTTTCCCACTTCCCGATATCCATTTACTCATGTAAGAAACTTGTAATAAATTATTGTAGTAACAATAATCTTGTAGAAAGATTATGGGAGTTTCTCAGAGTCATCTTCTGACACTTCAGAGTTTCAAAAACCTTTCTATCATTTTTGCAAATCAGAAGCTAAGTACCCTAGTTGCTCAGCTGAAATCCATCTACAAAGAAAAGTGGTTTTCTGTGAATGTCCTATTGGCTCTGAACTTAAAAAACCTTCTTAAAACACCTACCTTTGATCCCTGATTTGATCTTTGTTACTTTGTCATTCTTTGAGCTCCTTTCAGGGAAATGAAACATTTCACTGAATGTCACCCAAGTCTTCTCTTTTTTTTGGTGTTCTAATCCATTCCATCCTGAATCTGTATATATAATTTGTTCTTTTGTGGTAAACAGGGAGTTGATTTTGCCTTACTTCTGTGGGAAGGCTTTTCACCATGGTATGGAGATGTTAGATCTTACAAGAGATTTTCTGAAAAGCTTGAATCTTAGCATTGGCCATGTTTGGAAACTGCCCAGAAAAACCATAGGTAAAGGTATTGAATATAGTTTCAAAAATTTGTCCCTTCCTTTAATGCCTAGACAGGAGTTAGTCGAGTTAGTTAATTTCAAAAATCTGGTTTTCTTTTTTTTTTATGGTGGCTGCTGAACACAGTAAAACTTGAAAATCCTGACACAATCATTAGTATTCATCTACAGTAATAAAAATAAACCTCTCCAATATGCTCATTTCTCTGTGGCTTTGTATTTTTCCAGCAAGCATTCACTTGAGTAAGTCACACATTATTTAGCATTGCAGATTCAGAGGCTTTCCCATCCTATTCATGTGACTAACAGATACAGTAAGTGGATACATCTGTAGTTTTAACAAAAACTTCTGGAGTTCCATGAATGCTTTTGAAGTGCAAATGGCAAAAATCTTTTGCAAGAGTCAACAAATTATAGCCAGTTTTACATTTATAAAAATACATGTAAGAACTAAAAGGTTATGCACTAAGACTTAGTAATTAGCTCCCATCCATCAATATTCATTGCCAATGACATCTCCACCAAGGGACCCACTTAAATCAAACGACCTTTCTTCTGGCAAACACTTCTGCAGAACCACCAGCCTTAGCAGCCAACATACTCAAGTTTCACCAGACCAGAGGCAGAGTGAATATGACACAGGAATTCTTCACCGAAAATGAGCTTTCACAAGAGTGCTGAGCTGGTCTAACAGCTTCCTACCACTAAAAATATGGTTCAGCTTTCCCCTTTTTTCCCCTCCCAGCTGTGTGTACTTAGCACTTCCTTTGTGCTAGCTCCAACAGTTTGATGAGTCAATTCAGCTCACTCAGCAAGCAAAAAAGGGAGATAATTTTCTGCCTGTTGAATAAGCCGAAATGTCTGATTGAGAACTCAGACTGGCTTTAGAGGCAGCAAAAGAAAACAGGATCACACGCCCAGAGAGTGCAATGGGAAAAGGAGGCACAGGATCTCCTGTGCTGACAAATAACCACAACCGCCGACTAAAACACATTTCTTCTCTTCCACGTCCTGACATTAAAAATGGGACTAATAACATGGGCATCTTCAGATATGTTCCAGGCACTCCACTTTCCAGACAGCACCTTGCTAAGCTCTGGCAATCACCTCAATAGTTTGTTTATCTGAATGCAAACAGAATTCTATTGTGTAATCGGTAGCTGAGATACTCTTAGTTCTTGCATCTCTCTTTCAGACAGGACAGTCAGGTGTAAGTATTCACTCAATTTTCTTTTAGCTGAAAGCTACATTCTCTGATGGTCTGTGAAGAACGTGACCAATCCCATCACAAAAGATCCTCTTTCGTAGCTGCAAAGATCTTTAAAAATCCTTGAAATATCTGCCTAATGTTGTCTTAGTCTGTGTAAGTAGTGTTTCCTTTGTCACAGACAGCGAAGTATCCCACCTGGCTGAGGAGATCTTCATACTCTAGCATCCTCTTTGAAATGTGTTCTCTGCACTAAACAGTCAGGAAATCTTACTTTAGAGAGTCAGTTTGAAGGAACAGTGTTACCAAAAATACCCTTCAAACCTTACTACAGCATCTATTACACAAAACAAAAAAGCTGATCCCTGTGTGAAGTTGCACTTCGAGTCCTGTGTTCAGTTTCGGGCCCTTCACTACAAGAGAGACATTGAGGTGCTGGAGCATGTCCAGAGAAGTGCAAAAAAGCTGGTGGAGGGTCTGGAGAACTAGTCTTATGAGGATTAGCCTGGAGAAAAAGAGGCTGAGAGGAGACGTTATTGTTCTCAACAACTACATGAGAGGGAGTTGTAGTGAGGTGGGTGTCAGTCTCTCCTCCCCTGTAACAAACAACAGCACAAGAAGAAATTGTTTCAAGTTGGGCCAGGAGAGATTTAGGTGAGATATTAGGAAAAACTTGTTCACTGAAAGGGTTATTAAACACTGGAACAGGCTGCCAGGGGAACTGGTACCTCTCTGGAGGTATTTAAAAGACATGTAGATGTGGTGCTTAGGGACATGCTTTAGTGATGAACTTGGCAGTGTGGTACGTTAATGGTTGCACTTGATGTTTTTAAAGGTCTTTTCCAACAAAAATTATTCTATGCTTCTATTTTAACTGTTGGTCCATGGCTCACTGACTGTAGTATTTCATGCTTTGTTTGTTAAGAAACTATATGGGAAGGCCATCCATTTGATTTGTGTGAGGAGGTTCTCATTGGGTCAAAAAAAACTCTCTAGAGGGATTGGGGGTCTGGTGCAAGTACACTGAGCTGGGAAAACCTTCTAGATCCCAGAGTGGGGAAAACAGAGACCCTGAGGAGCAGGAGCAGGCACACAACCAGGTATCAGATCAAAGCCTAGATTTATATAGTGTTTGCTGTAACCTGAGAAGCCACTAAAACAGAGAGCAGAGCTGGAGAAAAGGACCTGTCCTTCAAGGGGCAATAGTTAAGAGAAATCATTGTTTCAAAGCTTTTAATTTTTGTTCTTATGTAGCAGACTTGAAATATCTCAGTTTCAAAACTATTGTGTTCAAAGCCCTGCTCCAGTAAACTGAAGCTTTTAGATACTCAATGCCCTTTTGTGCTCACTGGAGGTGAAAGGTGCAGGCAGCTCCACCACAACGCTCTGGCTCACTGCGCATCCTGTCACACTCAGATCAGCAGGCTGTGCCCACTGCTAACCACCCATGCTATCCCCACACTAAATCCTGACATCCCATCCTTCCAACTGCAGAGCAGCTTCTGCCATGTCTCACCATGACTGCAAGTGGTCAGCTTCCTCCAACAAAGGACCTGCCCACCAGGAGCAACTTTTGCCCCCATTCTCTGGAAGCAGTTCCAGCCTTGCCCTGCCTTCTGCAGGGAAATCCCCACCCTTTCTGCACCAGATAATCTGATATTTCACTCCAGTCTGAGAGATAACATTTATTTCTGCATTAAACACAAGGGCTTTATTTTTTTTATTATTAAAAAAATATATATATATTGATTCACTTCAAACGAGACTGCAACAGACACATTCTAACACTAATTAAAATGTTATTAGAAGAATAAAAACTTATTCATGAGTAAACTTTCTGTACACTTGAGAGCAAAATATGACATACTGAAGTGGAAAGTAATATATAAATCTTTGAGGAAGACAAATTTCCTAGTCAGCAAAAATTTGCTGAAGTTGTATACTTTTTACAAAGAAATTAATTCATTGAACTAGTCTGGAAGACTTAATAGCTAATAATTAAGAGCCTAAAATCTTATTTTCATTCTGTAATAAATATAGCGAGCAATCAAGATAGATGAGACAAAACCAGGAAGGTTTGTTGGATGATTTAAGTTGAAGAAGTTGCTACATCAATATGTTGTACTCTAAAAGGGCATGCATCATTAAAAAAGAAGGCTCTATAATTAATATGTTTTCATACAACCTGCCTTATTTCCCCTGAGATCACTAACCAAACCCTTTTAAAAATCGATTAGTTCAAGCACTTAGCCTAGTACCACTTCGGAGAGGAGCAATACAGATATTAGCTGAATTTAAAATTACAGGAACTTTATTTTTAATTACTTCCAAAAATGCCAGATTTGCATATTATTAAATACACTTCAGTGGCAGAACTGACCACTAAGCATTTTTGGACAGGGGCAGAAAAATTAATTCTATTATTTATAAAAAATTCACTTAGCATTCAGAACATCTGCATTGTTGTCAGGCATAATAAATGTGATTAAGCTTGTATAAATTTCACTGTATTAACCAGTACAATAACTCAATAGCTTTGCAGATCTGAGCAACACTGAAATATCTAAGTATAATGTAGGGGAGTTCTAGAAAAATGTATAAAGTCTGGAGGGAAGAGCTGTGCCCTCTCAAGGAGGAATTCACCTTCTTAACCTTCCAGTAAAGGGGTAATTTCTGGAGCTAAGTGATTTTAACAAAAAAGCTTTCATCACAGCTCATACACTGTTAAGCCTTAACAAAACAATTGTCGCACCGGTGTAACTATATTAGTTTGTAGTTCTCAGGGTTTGACTGTGTTAGTTAAGCAAAAAAGAACTTGTAGCACAATAGGGTTTATGTTTTGAGGCATTATGGCTGGCTGAACTTAGGGGAATTGTGTGGTATCCCTGTGCCATTCCATGGAAGACTGATCAAACAGGAATGGTGCTCGGCCCACCCCACACAATGAAGACATAACACTAATACTCAACACCTGCATCCAGAGAACTGTGTAGCTCAGGCAATAACACACCCTAAACATCTCCCAGAAACCTGATACCTGGTGCATGTCACTGGCAAGACAGGAGGAGCTGGACCTAGAGCAGAGATCCCAGTCTTGGTGCACCATTACATTCAGTCAGGATTTCCTCTGTGTAGAGAAAGGAGAAAGGGAAGGGATAAGCTTGACGTGTCTTTAGCATTAGGCTGTGCAAACTAGACATGGCACTTCCTCTAGATGCAAGGGAAGGGCTATAGGTACCCGTAGAGGGTGATTTCTCCTAATTATCCTAGACTCCTCTTTAGGACAAAATGAGCTACTTTGGTACCTGTTTCTCTATCTGTTGACTACAGATGAAGCTTAGACGAAAAGATGACTTGTCTATATTTAGATAATATTAAAGGAGTCTCCATCCTGGTATTAGTTTTGTATTATTCCAAAAGACTACACAAAAGAACAACAGGAGTTCCATGGAATGACACCTATGCTCTCCAGCTTAAAAATATAATCCTTAAAAATTAGGGAAGGCTACTTTACTCCCCAATGGTTATATGTGCTCTTTGTGGCTGGCCAGGTCAACAAGGATGGATGATATACAAAGAGCACCGTTCCACAGAGTCAAAGTTGAGGAAAAATTATCAGGAAAAATTTTTTTACTGTAAGAGTGACAGAGCACTGGAACAGGCTGCCCAGAGAGGTTGTGGAGTCTCCTTCGCTGGAGACATTCAAAACCCGCCTGGATGCCTTCCTGTGTGATGTACTCTAGGTGACCCTGCTCTGGCAGGGGGGTTGGACTAGATGATCTTTCGAGGTCCCTTCCAACCCCTAGGATTCTATGATTCTATGATTCTATGATTCTATGAAAGAAAATCAAGTAGAATGAGAAAAATGTATTATCAAACTTGGGATCTCCCATTAGTCACTACTAGATAATGTTGTCTTTTCAAAAGTTGCCAACATCATGAAAGGAGAAAAGCACCCAGGGACCACAAGTCAGCTGATATAAAAAGGATAAATTATTGAAGGAGGACTGCAAGTAGAAGAGCATATTTAACAACACCATGCAATTCAGAGAATGAGACAGAGGCTGAAGTATAAAGAAACAATTATAGGGATCTAAAAGCATATTTGAAGTGTTCTTATCCTTTTAAAATAATCCATCTCAATTAGTACAATACCTCTTTGAAGTGCCACAGCAAAGAACATTTTGTGGTGAGGCAGCTCCCTGCTGCTGTGTGGGCAGAGTGTTGAATGATTTCTTTACTTAAGTCATGGCCATGAGGAGGGAAATAAAAAAAAAAACATTTCTATCCACAGGGAGCAGCTCCTGTATCAAGTTGTAATGCAGCCATTTCTCAGGCAAAACTTTCAAATCACCTTGCAAGACATTGTGATGTTCTGTGCTAATTCACTAATTGAAATTCCAGGGATAACTGGAATAAATTATCCCAGGGATTAGTTGAGCTATAGCAAACTGGTAAGAAAAGCAGAGATTAACTCATGTGTTAGTCATCCCAAGCAGAGGTTCCTTCCTTCTGTTTTGTCTGGAAGATTGACATATATTGTACCCATCAGTGTCACAGCTGAGCACCTTTTGCACATACAGAGCTTGAATACAGTGTAGACAGAAGAAAACACCACATAATAAGTCCTGTTTCCTGCAGCTTTGTCCTGTTGACAAGTCTCTAGATTAATCCAGAGGCTGTGGTCCCATTCAGAAATTGTTACATTCACCATATACTTCCCCAGCCATTGGAAAAGAAAAGCCAGGGAGATTAACTTCTCACCTGAGTAACAAAGAGAGGAAGAGGCAAAAAAAGTCTCAAAGCTCAAGGTACTTGTCCCTTCCCCAAGTGTACAACGGCTCCCTCTGTTCCTTTTCCCTACCTCTTTCCCTTCCAGGCCTGCAATGAGGAACACAAGGATATACAATCTGTGCTCTTCTCAAGGAGTGAATAACATGAACTACAGCAGGAGGATCTGCAGAAGCAACACATCTTTCTTGCAGTGGCTTAAAGGTAAGGGGGTAGACAGGAATGAGAGTATGGCCCAGAACTGCCTTACCCTAAAAATACAGGGAGGAGGCAGCACTACTGGTAGAATTACAGCAATATACACATATGCACATACAGAAACCGTGACCAGGGGCAGAGGGAGTTAAAAATTTAATAACGAGCCCAAAATATAACAATATATTCTCTTTAAAAGCAAATATTCACATTTAGGGGTCCGTCTGTCTGAAATTATGGGGCCTGACTCACAATTTTTGAACCTTTAATATTAGCAACACAACTCTTTAGGCTGTAATTACAGCACTCTTAATTAGATTGGGAGATTGCTCCAAGATTCCTGAGACACTTTCTGTAACAAATACATGTACCCTCAGGGCAGTCATATACATTTATGGAAACAGCAATTTAAATATTTCCAGCTATAAACAGATCAAGTGGGTCTGGTGACATCACCACAATGAAAAATTGTTTTTGATAGCACCAGATGAAAGATTATTTTTAAAGGGAGTCATCCTTTTTTTTTACTACACCAAAATGCACTGCTGTGGTTTAAAATTGCAACAGAGAAAACCAAGGACTTCTCTTTCACTGCTGAGCTATGACATACTTTCTGAGTGGAAGGTTATAAGGAAACTGTGTTACACCAGAAATAGTTCTGCACACCATTGTTACACCAGTAGTAAGCTATTCAACACAACCGTGACGCTATAGTTTTTGCTTCACTTGCTGCATGGATGAAGTTGCTAATTTTCATGAAGTTTTAAGCGCATTCCTGCTTGCTCTTCTTGTTTTCCACTTTTTCCTAGTGTTCTCTTTGCTAGCCAAATCTGGTTTGGTTTTAACAGATATGAGACAAAGATTGCATTTCCTTGCCAAATTCCCTCCTACCAAATTTCTGAATTACAGAAGGCAACCCCTGTTTCAGTAGACCTTGGTTGTTTTGCTTGACCTCTACCAGGTGTCCAATTAAGTCTGAACAATTTATATTATATTCCCTTACCACTGATATTTCTAGAATTAAACCGATGAGATCTCCAGAGAAGGATCATCGGTGTTACACCCTTCATCTTTAATTATAGTGGTTGAAGATGAATGAATGTACCACAAGAATCCCAGCTGGGAAGTCGCACACTTATTAGATAGTTGATAATTTAATACACACTCTGAATTCTTATTAGTTCTTTTAAACATCTGAATAGCTTTCAACATATCTCATGACAAACTTTAGTACTTATTCAGTTGGAGTCTCACTGTATTTGATTCTTTTAAAAACAACAACAAAATACTGCACATATGCAGGCAAAGAAAGTGACTGACATTAGAGAAAAAAAACTTTTAGACAACCTGAGTTAGAAGGTTTGGGGTAATCTGTTCCATCTGTTGTTTCTAACAAATGCATATACATCATCTAAGAGAGCATGAAGAGAAGCAGAGCAGAAGAACCCTAGAGGACCCCCTAGAGTCCCACCAGAGAAGACACACACTTGTTTTGCTCCAGCACTGTATGCCCAGCTCTTTTTCATACATTATACCTCTAAGAATATTTTATTGGAAATTAAACACTAGATTAGTTCACATTCAGGAGTGGGTCACAGCAAAGCATGAGGGTGGTGGATCTTTGGAACACGTTGCCTAGAGAGGTGGTGGAGGCCCCATCCCTGGAGACATTCAAGGTCAGGCTTGATGGGGCTCTGAGCAATCTGTTCTAGTTGGAGATGTCCCTTCTTATTGTAGGGGGGTTGAACTAGATGACCTATATAAGTCCCTTCCAACCCAATACATTCTATGATTCTATGAAAATGGACTTGCTAGGTAGAACCTATAATGTAGACACCTATCATTAGGTGTCAGTAAATAGAGTGTACATCTGAGCTACTTGCTTGGAGTCCTCATAGTCTTTTGAGAGAAACAGGCACGGACCTAACTAATTTCATCTCCAGGAAGAGGTATACAAAGGGTCAGATAACGATGCAGGAGTACCATCTTCAGGGGGCACACAAATGCAGCTGAATTATTGTAGTATTGTGCATCAAAAAATGATTTAGGCCTCGCCCAAAGCCCATTGAAGTTAAGTAACAATACTAGATTTTTTGCAGCTATATCAAGCTAAATAGGATCATGATGACCCGTTTTACTCAAGTAAAGACATAGGAATGGTGGCTTTGTTCAGTCCCCCAGGGCTGGAAAGGAAAAGCAATATATATCATAGCTTAGCACCTGTGTTCCTTCCTTCTAGACTCCAGAGTAGCCAAACCAAACTGCTGAAGAAAGTTCTCTCTCTTCTGCACCAGAAACTAAAATTCAGATCTTCTGCTCACACACCTATTTTGAAGGTAGGCACAGCTCAGGAAAGGGATGCTTTGGTACAGTTTTGTGGGAAGCTAGACTATTTGTTACACTGGGCATATTTTTATGCTGTATTCTCATGTTCTTACTAATTTGCTATTTCTCAGTTGTCAAAAAAATGAGCTGAGTTGCTAACAAAACAAGACAAAAATCTGCTCAAATATCATGTATACTGAATTGGCATGGCACAGGAGAAGGGCTCACACACATTAAGAATTGAAAATTCATGGGTGACAGCACTAAAGCCTCACAAGTTTTTCTACTGGTTGCACAAACCTATGAACAACAAATCCATCCACAGTATTCTTTTACTTCTGCTGTAACAAGATGCCATAACCAAGGCATCAGAAAACAATATTCTTCTTTCTGCCTCTGGAAATCACAGAGTATTATGACATTTCAGAGGTATATTGCTTCATTTCAGTTGTAAATACCTAGTAGAGCCTCTACTTCGAACTACATGTTGTCCAGTGTCATGTCCAAAGTAATCAATGATAACACCCATACTCAGCTTGAGAAGCATGAAGTAGGACCCTGCATGGATGCACAGCAAGTTTTATAGGAACATGTACACATAGCTACAAGTGCCTTACAGTCTTTTATTTTTTTAATTCTACTAAGCAGAGCAGAATCCATTCTGCTATTTCAGCTTCACTCTGTTATCAATTGTAAATGTTCTACAGCTCAAGCACAAGATCAGTCAACCAAGGACCTTAGTAAATGTGTTATTTATACAGTTATTTGTTAAAATGAGCTTAATTGCATTGCACAATGTTAAGACAAATTGGTGTGCCCTTTAGATTCATTATAGATGACAAAATACTAAATAAATCTTAAATAGGTATTCACCTTTCATCACACAGGAACATAAATGGTTAGATCTTATCAACAGGGGAGTCTTTTTAATCTTCTTTTATTGGCCATAAAAAAAAAAAGTTGTTTTTCCTGCTTTTCTTTTTAAAAAGTCTTTTCATCCTTGTTGGGGCATCAAAGTAGATCTTCTCTCAAGTAAGGAACAAATCCATTTCTAGTGAAGGAACCCCTAACTAACTTTCCTGACCTGGCCTGCCAGGTACTATCTCACAGGGAGACATTAGTTAAGCATCGAAGACAAGCCAGCTTTTTGTAAGGGTACTTTACACAAACAAGGGGTGCATTATCTCATCACCTGGTGTTGTAACTTCCTCCTTCACTGTTCTGCTACAGATTAAAAAAAAAAAAAGAGAGAGAGACTTAGGAGATAAATGTCATCTTCTGTGTCATTAACCCAAAATCTATTACAATTTTATTAGAAAATAAGTACTAAGACAGTACAGCTACATTTCCTCCCTTATGCTGTGCTAAATTGCTTGTGAAAGTGATATATTATGATGCTTACTCTGCAAAATATGGAAGACGAGCCCACATACTGTATACATTAAATGGTAATGTTAAACTGGCAATGAAGCAATGAACATCGCCCTAAATCTCCTAGCAGGTTCTACAATTTTCCCATTTGTAGGATACTAATAAATAAAGAGATTGTTTTCATCTAGGACTAAGCAAATGGCACTAGCAAGGTTTCTTGTTGGTACATCCAGGTCACAAGCTATTAACCCTTTTTTAGAGACCTGTTTTTAATGAATACACATATAAGAAAACCAAACAAACAAAAATAAACTCCCCCCAAAAAAACCAAACCAAACCAAACAAAAAAAATAACATCAACAACAAAAAATCCCAAAACCAAACCAAAACAAAAAAGCAAACCACAACCAAACAGTGGTGCTGTATTTCTCTGCTATGGCAGGCAGTTTCTTTATTAAAAGTGAGAAAAGCCTTCAAAAAGAAAATACATTTCTGAGCCAGGAATTTAGAAATTTAGAGGCTATGAAATGTTATTAAGGTTTCTGAAAAAACAAACAAACAAACAAACAAAATTCAGGAGGGATTAAATTTATTCCTGTGCAACTGGTCAGCAGAAGGTAAACTAAAGAGCTAAGTTATGCAGGGATCTTGGGCTACATCCTTAGGGGTCAGTTTTACCCAGAAGGCAGCACAAACAGAAACTGCAAAGGATAGACCTAAAAAGCCAAAACAGTGCATTGGCAAGTAAAAGGTTTAAGCTTCTCTAGGGAGCTCTTTGCTCACAGGTAAACTTGGCAGAGTTGAATTTTCTGGATTAGTGAAGAAAACACCTCTAATTCTTGTAAGATTAAATCAACCAAAGTCATGCCCTTCAGCACAACTGCTGCGAGTCCCAGGCTTCATCTCTGCAAGAAGCACAGGGGACAGGTGTGGGTAAGGTCAGGAGCATTTGCCAGACACAGCTAGCAAGTCTCATCCTCCACCTTGAAATTACCCCCTTCTCCCAGAAGGACCCAGGTAGCTTCTGTAAAGAGCCCATTTCTAATTCTCCTGCTCCCACAGCTGTGGATGGTGATGATAGTCCATGAAGCTTTCAATCTGCACAAAAGAGCACCAGGAGAAATTAAAGCTCTTCAGGCTGAAACTGCTGCTGCAGAATATAATCAACACATCCAACACTGGCAGCTGCTTTCCAGCCTTTGGTGATTTGAGCCTGTGTAGCAGGACACAGATTTCAGAAATGAAAAAGCCCTCAGGTGGGAGCTGAACCAGCATGTCTTCAATTCAGTCTTAGTTCAGTTTAAGTCAGGACTAAAGTCCTTCTAGTTTGAGTCCCACTTCAGCCCCACAACAGATCATGACCAGGTCCAGCAATCCCTCAAAGCATTTAACACTGAAAAATATTGCCTTTAAAAATAGGAATGAACACATGACAAAGGCAAAATCTCAGGGCACAGTTCAGCCAGAGGGACAGACCTTGATCCCCCTACGGCACTGGCACCCTTTGCACTTGCAGCACAGCACCACAGGGTCTTCATACTCTTCACATCTGTCTTGAGAAGACAGAGAGAAACTGAGGCACTGCACGGCTGCTGCTGTGCTATGCAAGTTGAGCAGAAGGAATAAGTAGCCTTTCTGCTATATGTCTACATCCCAGATGTACAGAAACTCATACACATTTATACAGTGATGTATCCCAAAGACCTGCAAAGGTCCAAAAGGCATATGAAGGTCTCAGTTGTAAAACAAAAATGTATCTATTGTAAGAGAAGGGAAACAAAAAATATATATATATTTATATAACTTAATATAAAAGGTACCTGTATCGTCAAGGACCCACTAGCATCTGCCAAGCATCATGGCCCTGTACTGTGGTGTAGAAATGGGTTTTTTTCCTGCCCACTCTGGGGAAATCCAGGGTTCGAGAGAGTAAGAGGAGGGGCAGGGGCAGGAGCAGGAGAGGCCCTTTGCACCCTACAAGGAACAGACAACCCCTGTGCTAAATAGCTCCACAGCAGAGATGTCACTTTACAGTCAACTCAGTATTTTGAAGTGGTAAATATTTGCTGCTTCAGTCCAAAACTGGGTATAATTATTTCAAAGTGGTGGTTCAGTATCAATTCCCCTCCCAATAAACAAGGCTTTGAACCAGTTACCTGCTCAGAGTTAGAGCTGTGTTTAACTACCTGATTTTAAAGAAATAAGGGCATAAAATACATCCATTTATGGAAGACAAGATCCATTTTGCTTCATAGTTAATAAATTGTTCCTGATTCTCTTTGTCCAGAGCCAGAAAGAATAACTGGAACTTCAAAGGTACTCATGTTGCTGTTGTCAGAAAGGCTGTTTGTGAGCTTGCTTCATCAAAGGACATTTCATCTGCATATACACCCTCCACATTCTGCTGCCAAAGAAATGTCAGGCTGGGTCATATGCCTTCAATGCAGCTTAAACTTGGGCACCTTTCTACAAAAGACATTAAAAATTATTTACATTTTTCCTCCCTAAATCAGCATTTTCAGTATCACTTGTGTCAGTGCCAAGTTCCCCTCATTCTTCACCTATATTCTTGCCCACCTTTCCCCTCCCTTGTGCATTCCTGAATACCACTCGCATGCCAAGAAAGCCTTATTGATGAATGCAAAGTTTGTTCATTTTAGGAGAGGAAACTGTACTGTACAGCCTTCTATGTAACTTACACTAAAAATCTATCTAGCATTGGCTTAAATTTGTCATGAATAGGAGTCATTTTTCTGAATAGGAGACTTTCTTTACACAAGGTACATGCCCCAAATTCGGGCCTCAGCCTTTTTTTTACATTTCTTAACCCATTTTATGCAGTTTATGCCAAGATGACAGAAAGTGACATGCTGTGACCTTCAGCCTTCCAGGAGGAGGCTGGGACTTGATGCAGACTTTTGGATTTTGAACAAGCACTCAATTACTGTGGTGATTATTTCACATTGATTACTGTTCTTTACTGCTGATAATATTTTCTCTGATGAGTTAATTTTTTTCCATCCATATGCCTCTCCCACCAAGGTAAATTATTAAACAACTCATTTTGGTTTTTTGAGGGCTGTTGGTTTGCTTTGGGGTTGTATTTCCTTTCTTAGAAATACATTTAATTTGCCATGCATTAAAGTGTGCAGCAGAAATCACAGTACAATTTCAGGAGAAATTATGCAGGGAACAGGCAAGAACTGCACATTATTCATATCACATAAAACTTGATAATAAGTTATTATTCCTCACTCTCAAGGGGGCAAACTGAGCCATGAAAAGTGATTGCTGAGATATTCCAATGCTTCTGAAGGCATAATGGTGTGAGTGTTTCCAATATGGCTCAGCATACTGTCTTCACATTTAATGCCAATGCCAAGCACACGACATGAGGGCACTAAAGTCCTTTCAGATGTTGATGACTCACACTCTTTAAATATGTCACATGCCCGGACAAATCCACCTTCCCATAGAAGGTTCCAAATGCCATTAGATGAAGCAGATGTTCCTAGCCAACCTGACCATGACCGTGAAATGACCCTCATCTATTTTGGATTTATCAAATCATCAAAGGCTCCTGTTCCTGCCAATGAGACTTGGGGCAGGTGATTCAAAGGGGTCATTACATAGTGACCAGCTGCCTGAGCCAACTGAGGCAGAAAATACCGCCTCCAGGGGAGCTGGGCTGCTCCCAACGAAAGAGGAGCCCACAGGAACCAAGGGGACCATACGCTGGCAGAACCCTCTCCTACCAGGGTGCTGACCCACCACATCTGAGAAAAGGAAGCCCAGAGACTGTCATAGCTATCACCTTGCTGGTAACGACTGGACAAGGTGAATAAGTCAGATCTGGGGTCCATCCAGGAAGACCTTTTGGGAACAGTGGGATGCAGGGATGGGGAACTGACTGGACCATTGGTCTGCAGTCCCTCCAGAAAGTCCCAGCAAGAAGCCAAAACACAAGGAGACAGAGGTACCCCTAGCATGTCTCAGACAGGACTGGGGATCTGTGCTGAAACAAGGGTCCTTGTCCATGGGCAGGGAGTGCATGTGTAGTGACAGCAACAGAGGCCTTTGGGTGCCCTTCTGGCCCTGACAATGTCCTTCTCCTTTCCAAGGGCAGTAAATATCGGTGTTAGCCAGCCAGCTTCCAGGGTGCTTTCTTAGTGTCCATACAGCAGAACACAGGTAGTCACAAACATCTGGAGGGTAGGGTCTCCAGTCAACCACATAACACATCATATCAGATCACATACTAACCACCAACCACAGTTTCAATAGCACAAAAAAGGTAAAAGCAAATAATAAGTTCACTCAGTGTTTACATTTTTTTCCAGCAAAATCCTTAAACCCCAAAAGTTAGCAATGCAGCATTTTATCATAAACGACCCAGAGCTCACTCACTATGAAAATACACCAGAGCTACAATCATATAAGTACTCATAATGTCAAAATGTGGAAGACAGAGGAGGTTGTTCTCCTACATATTTACTCAGTAGCCTTTCAGGAGTTTTACATACTAATTATGTTGTGAAACAAGAGGTTAGTAATGAATAAAACTATCTGATAAAGAAGTATTGTAGCAGTTTATTAGAAATGCAGACTGTGTCAAGCCCTTTACTGGAATCATGCATGAAATAACTTCTGTAGCTATGAGAGAGCAATCACTGTACAGAAAAGATCCTCTTTATGGAGTGTTCAGGTGCTAAGAACCACTCAGCCAACAGCCCTTTTCTGCTTGGGTGCCATCTCCAAGTGCTTTATGATTTGCTGTCAGAGTCTTATACAATCAAAGCCTAAAATTAAGTTGACAGTGTCTGTTCCACACCAGGTAAGTACCTAAATGTATCCTTCAATCCCTATATTTAGGCATATTCTTTTTCAAAATTTATTCCTCATCTAGTTTACTAAATATTCACCAGAAACATCTCTAGGTTATCAATAGGGAAGAAAATCATAGAATCATACAATGCTTTGGGTTGGAAGGGATATTAAAGACAATCTAGTTCCCACCCCCTGCATGAGCAGGGACACCTTCCACTGGACCAGGTTGCTCGAATATCAAATATATATATCAAATATCAAAGATACATGTAAATACTTTGGTATATCACATCTCCTGTTGCCTTTGGGAGTTTTATACTACCATGGAACTTCACTAATTCTGGTGTAAACAGGTACAGGAAAGTGCAAATTACCCATGAAACCAGGGGCTAATGTTATTGCTGCAGAAGAAAGATGCAGCTGCTAGGGGTAGGCAACTCCAGAGCACCAACTGCTACTCAGTCTCAGGTCTGTGTCTCACCCTGCTTCCTCACCCTGCCATCCCCATCCTCTCTGCAGAAACAACCTATCCTCCCAGGGGGCAAATC
The DNA here is from genome assembly GCF_020740795.1 of Apus apus. Lineage (NCBI taxonomy): Eukaryota > Metazoa > Chordata > Aves > Apodiformes > Apodidae > Apus > Apus apus. Next base: position 10,763,595 of record NC_067284.1, read on the forward strand.
CTGCTATTGCCAACACTGCCCAGAAGACTAGAGCGGGTTCTTGGAGTGACAGGCAAGAGCCGCTACACTGAGCTTGGTGGAAATTTGCTGATGTGAAAGCCACCTTCAGTGACACTGTGCTGCACGCTGCTGTAACCCCAGTAATAACTGACTTGGCAAATTTCTTTTCCAGGCAATCTAGCTCAAAAATGGCAAACAGACTCTCCTTCTGTATTGTTTACCTGTTAGGGAGCAGGGAATAAATGAAGCATGCACATGGATGTGCACAGCTTTTGTGTATCAGGAAAGTTACCTGTCCTTCACTTTCTCATTTATTAAACTCTTATTTTGACAGGTTCTTGCACACATGCTTGGACAATTTTAGAAGTATCATCAATCTAACTGCAGTTGAGTTGCTCTCTCTTCCCCCCCCACTCCTGTTCAGGCTGTAACTGAACAGTTTCCTTTAATAAATGAGTGATATGGCTGGTTGTTATCAACGTACTGTAACATTTAATAGATATTCATAACATATATTAATCATGAGCAAGTTTACAAAAGATTCAATTCTGCAAGGTGTGGAGTACACTTGACTCTCCTTGAAGTCAGTGAATGTAGAAAGGGTGAAACTTTTGTCCTCCCAGGCACTGCATTACAAATGCCAGATCTTCCTTCTGGACATTAAAAAACCTGAGCACAGTGTTCTGAAGAGATGCAGTGCTATGAGGTCGGTTTGTTTTATCACTACCTTGTTCCTTGTAGACTGAAAGATTTATTTTTGTTTTAAAAGCTGGACTACAAAAAGAAGCCTTTCACCAAACTTATCCCAGGTACAGAAGTCTGCCCTTAAACAGAACTTTCTGCATTTTCTCTGTCTGCTTTAAATCATTGAGGTGCTGCTTGGCATATAAACACCCATATAGAAAATAAAAATGTTGACATTCCCTCCCAGTTGCAGAAGTCAGAAAAACTTTGTGAATTAAAAATTAACCAAGTTAAGAACAATAGCAAAGCTTCCTAAAACTTAGCAACCTATTAGAGTGAAATATGGAATTACAATTAAGATTAATGGGAGCCTACTAGAATGAATTTCAATCAGTTTTATTTTGAAAGTATGTGGGCTCCTTTTCATCATTTACATGACATTATCAAATCTAACCTCATTATTGTTGTTTCTTCTCTATCACATCAAATATGAAGCATGCAGGCAGAAAAGAATACTCTGTTCCCACAAGTACAATGCACCCTTTTTGACAACTTCCTGCAAATGTTTGAATACAAAGTACTACCAAACAAATCAAACAAATTGGTCTCTACCATACTATTAAAATTATTTGGCCAGTTCCTTAATATGGGATTTTGAGAATAGCGTTCAAATTCCTAACATAATAAAAGGGAAATCAACTAAGAATATTTAATACTAAGAAAGTATTATATTTTACACAACAGGAAGGTGCCACAGCTGGAATACACATAATTGTGTTCAATAAATATGCACCAATTTTTCTCATCTGTTTATAGATAAATTCACACTTTGCCTGGTGTTCAGTCTCCTCTTGACACCAGCTAATAATTCTAGATATTTCAAAAGGTGCCATCCAAATTCTGTTCACCACAAGAGATGATGTCCGTTTCACTCCATCAGCATCTCAGTCCTGTAGTTTATTTTTATCTTAAGAAAGTGAATTTCAGTGCCACCTGGAGCCTTGCAGCTTGAGTCTAGTAATCTGCTGCTTCTCTTTCAAATGACCGAGGCTATGGGTAAGATCTTACATCTCCATAGATTATACAGAACAAAAAAATCTTTTATTTGCTTTTCTCCTGAGAGGGAAGTCTTGACTAGTGAGAAGCTTCTTCATAAACAGTACTGAAATTCATGGGGCTGAATGTCACAAAGTCTAAGTGGTTTTCTAGTCACTTCATTCTTGTGAACATTTATACAAGAATTTAAACATGATCAAAATTGTATACTTTCTCTTAAATCACCAGAGATATTGAAAATCACCAGAAACCTGTACTTTTTTTTCCCCAGAAAGCAGAAAACTAAGTCTGAAACTAGTTACAGTTTAGGAATGGACAGCTGAAGGAGCTGCTGCAGCTGAAGGAGTTTACACTCTGGCCCCTTATCAGTGTGAATAATAATATTAAAAACTGTCTTCCTTTTGGCTTCTTCTATGTTTATAATTCAGACTCATTTGTTTGTGATATCCTATGCTACAACTGCTTTGCCTCTGAAGCCCATGATGAAATATGATATTAGATGATACTGTAAGTTTGCAGACTATTTAACAGCCATGAAAAAGGTATTCTTCACCCTTTTCTGGCTTCTATATGTTAAAGTTTCCTTGTCTCCTTCATTATAATCCAGGTTATTTTAGGGGTTCTTTACCTCTGGACATGCTTTCAAATCTCAGTATGAAAATTCAGGATATAACACATAGACAAAAATAATATTCAAGTTATTCAAGTTATTAAGTGAGAAATCTGAATGCTTTTCAAGAAGGAGTTAGACACACAGTAATAGAAATTAGAACTGTTAACTGAGCACCAATTTTCCAGCTGTCAGTTTAGCAAACAATAATAAAAAGTTTTTAATAATTCAGTTGGCTACCTGATGTTTCCTTCAACAAAAGGCACTCTTCATATGACAGGTTCTTGGGAGAAGAGATGACAAAACCCCTATATGTGGGCAGAATGCCTGTAACAGGAGACATCCTGCTAACAGCCCCCTGTAAGATCCCAGCTCTTTTGCCCTGCAAGGAGGTCAAGAAGTAAGTGGAAGGTGTCTAGGGCTGAGTGAGAAGAGGAAATGGGGGAAGTATAGATGCAATGAGCAGAAAAAAACCAGATGGTGCCAGTAGGCTGTAAGATTGTTGGTTTTGGTTTGTAATTACAACTGGCAATCATTTTTAACAACTGCTGCTTTTTTAAATTATTTAGCTTTGATTGCAATTATAAGCCAAAATCAACAATCCTAATAACAGAGCTCAGCGTCTACTGATGAAACAGAGAAACCCCCAAGAATTTGGAGCCCAACCTTACAACCCTGAAATTTAACAGGAAAACTTACTAACCAGAAAACCTTTTGGATCATAGGTGGGGTGTCAATGCATTCATAGCCTGCAACTGTAAGAGTAAGAAGGTTACAGTGAGGACACTTGGAATTTTCTTTTGGAAGTTGAATTACAGTGAGCAAAGCCAGCACTTACCAAAGTGGCAACTAATGTAATTCACCATTTTGCTGTAGAACATGTTTAAAGCAACTGGTTATCTCAAGAAGAACCAAAGCTGGATGCTTTCTAAAGTAGTGAATATTTTTTAAGAGTACATCTGACTTGTAACTTATTGAGAACCATCTTATGAGCACAAAAAAAATCATCAGTCTGGTTAAGCATTTGCAAGTAGGTGACGAGTATCTTGAAATCTACCTGCTAGATTCATCCAGCACCACAGGCTCACACAGGATGCAAAAAAATAACTTTGAGCTTGTGAGAAGTGGTCACAAGTAGACACTTGAGTACTTAAGTAGATATCAATTCCATTTAGTCTTTTTTCTGCAAATAGTTTCTCTTTGCAGTCAATCTTGAGGATGAACCTCATCTTGAAATGAAAGCAAAATAGACTCAGCAAAAATCTATACCAAATTGGACTGGAAGTGTGCTCAAGAGTACACCTAATCCTTCTGCCCACTGAACTATACCCAAGCCAAGCCTGACAGAGGAATTCCTTAGGTGAAGACCCCACAGTCTTTCACAGCTTGTGATACAGTTTTTCTGTCTTTGCTCTCATTATGTTATTCCTGACTTTAAACATGAATCCTTATAGCTCCAATTAAAGACTATTATTTCTTTTTCTATCAATAGAACATCAAGGCAACAGTTTCCGCCTCCTTTAAGTTGTGCCAAGACTGTTATGTTCCCCACTAATAATCTCCTTTCTTTACTTAACCATCCCAATTTCTTAAGCCTTTCTTCCTAAAACACAGTTTCTACTCCTACAGTTGCTGTTTTCAGCAATCTGTCCAGTTGATCCAGGTCTTTCTCAAAAGCCAGTACCCAAAACTAACCATACTATTCCAAACGACCCTTGGTCAGATTAACAGAGCAGGATATGATTTCACATACTCTACAGGTAATACTCCTGTGTAACTATTCAACTAACTCATAACAAAACTACTTTTCTTAATCTGGTTCAGTGTGTGATTCATTGTGACAGGAGATCCAGGCTGATCTCTTATTCTCCAGAATGGGAAATACTCAGTTCTCCAACCTCTTCTTTCTGTGTGTATACATAGGATTATTCCTGTCCAAGCCTAATATCTTAAAATTCTTCTTGTTGAACTGCATTATGCTGCGTTATACCACATGTTTAATTTGTTAAATTCATTCTGAAGCCTAATCCTATCCTCCAGTGTGCTCCTTAAATATTGGTATCATCTGAAAGTGCATGAAATTTCTGAAAAAATATAGTGAGTTTTATATAACTACTTTCTAAATACATTTTTTCAAACAGCATCAAATTAGTCTGATGATCTATGGAGTGCTTTCTTAGCTAGTTTATAAAATGTCATGAGAGACAATATCATAATTTACCAGGAAAAAGCAGCATTTCATTTTCTGTTTCTTCTCTATCCATAAGGGCAGGTATTATTTAGTTCCAGAAAGAAATGAGATGACGGACGTAATTTGTTCTTGGCAAATCTATGATGGCTGTTAACTCATTTCCTTACTATCTTCCAGATGTTTAAAAATACTTTGAATAGTTGATCCAATATCATCACAGAAATCAAAGCTAAACAGACCACTGTATGATTTTTACTTCTACATATCACCCTTTCACAAAGGCAGATACCATGGTTTCTCTTTTCAATCTTCTGAAATTATCTTCCAAGCATTATCAAAGAAAACCACTAATAGCTCTAAGGGTGCTTCTTCCAGGCTTCACATTACAGTGAATTTCCTGAGACTGGAAACCTGTTCTCTTCCTGAAAACAGCCAAAAGCTACATTTTCTCCTACTGGCCTATCTCCTTTCTTATTATTTTCTTCTGAAGTTAGCTTTGTTAAATTTATGAGCACAGCTGACCACTTTAGCAAAGACTGACACAAAAAAAAAAAAAAAGCCACTAAACTTGTCAACCATCTCAACTTCATTTTTGGCAGCTTATTTTATTATTCTTTTAATAGTGAATTCAGTTTTCTCCTTAGTCTTTCTCTTGTTTCTAACATACATGCAACGTTTTCTTACTAGCCCTTCGGTTCCTTCTACTTTAACATAGTGATTACTGAGAATGTGATAACTCAGGCAGTAATTCAAACAGCTGGTGTAAGAAGTACAAGGTATGTTGTGGTACTTTCAAGTGCAATTCCAGTCAGCTGGAGCAAGTAGCTACACATCAGCTTGCCTTGCAGTGATCACTGACATTTAGTGGTGCATAGTGGAGCTGGTGGTTATATATGTTCACAAGTGGAATGAGAGCTGCCATCGTGTCACGTGCCAAGAAAATGCTCCATCAAAGAGATCAGAAGTGCAGACAGCACTCTAATGGATGCCACAGCAGTATCTCCCTCCTCCCCCTCTTGTCAGGCACACTGGTGGTCAAATGTAAGACTGAAAAGTAGAGTAATCATGCACTCAGTGGGCTTACTGCACCTTGTGAGACATCCCACCCTGTTGTACCTACCGGCAGCTGCCCTTGCTGAGTTGGAGATGAATGCAGGCACTGCTAGCCTGCTTCTGCCCTAAGCCCCAGGCAGACCAAGAGGTGGGCCAACTGGCTCCATTTCTCTCTGTTTTCTTGTCAGTTCCTCTGTCTGTAAGTAATGGAAAATCTCTCTCCACCATGCCTCCCCCTTTCTCCGAGCAATGCAATTGGAGCTGTGTCAGGGCAGCTAGTTCTTTCTTTGCCCTGATTGCACAATAATGAAAGGATGGGAAACAAAGACTAGCAACTTTTGAGATTAATGCCCCTTCTGTTCTCAGCTGTCAGACTTACTTATTTTTTCCTTTTTTCAGCTAAATCAGGTCATTATACTACAAATCTTTGCTCTGAATGAAAGATTAAACTCAGGTATTTTATTTTCATCAGGGTATAATATTCAGCCCAGAATAACTGGCTATAGTTTCATGTGGATATTTGTATGGGGCCTCCTATCAAATTCCACTAAACCCTTACTGACCCTTTCCATTTTGTTGAATTCTTTAGGATCTTACTGTAGTAAAGTCCTGGCAAACAGAATTTTGCACTCAATTATACCTATCTCCACATCTGAGATGTCATGTTTTCATGAAGCCTCTTTAAACAATCAAGAGAATTAAAAGGTCTTCAGGGCTGCTTTGTAATAAAAATTGTAATAGGAAAGAAAAAAAAATCCATAACCTAAGTGTTTGTCCTTGACATAGTATTCTTTCTAAAATAAGAAGAAAAAAAAGAGGAAGGAAAGAAAAAAAGAAGCAGGAAATAAGAAAAGGCTTTCAGACTATATTTAACTGCTTCAAAGCCAACAATAAAAGTACCACAGTTAAACCAGAAGACCAAAAAGGCATAAGGTCATCAAAACCAAGGCTCATTGAGCCAGTGTATTTGGATAGATGTCATTTCCACTTTGTTTCTACAGAGTGCTATATTGTATACAGAGAGCAGAGCTCATGCTGCCATAAAATTCAAGCAAAAATTATTCAAAGTAGATTTTAGTGGTGTTATAAGAAGCAGGCAGGTTTCTTATGTGTTAATAGACTCTTTGGTGTGACTGTTGAATCTACCTTGATGCTTCTTACTATACTGATTACTTTACTGATACTGTCCTTTTTAAAAAAGACACTTTTTTAAAAAGATACTATCACAGAGGGAACGTGTTTTCTCAACCAAGAAACATTGGCTTTATGCCACTTCTGCTCTACCAGAAATTGACTCAACAGTAGCTTTGGGATTTCATTTAAACAGGGAGAGACAAAGCATGACAAAAGCGTGGAGCACAACAGCCCAACATGGGCCCCTGCTAAAGCACAGGACATCTTTGCTGTTGCAATGAATCAGAACATTTGTTTCTGTTCATGTTTTCTTTGTTTTCTCTTAAAAAATATTATCAGTTTTGAAGTAAAAGCCTACTATAAAATTCTCTTTCAGGGATAAAAAAAGGGGATGGGACTGGCACAGGCTACTTTTTTTTTTCCTTTGCTCTCTTATGAATGAATAGCACTTCAATCACATTGTTAGCATATGCAGTGCAAAGGTGGGTTTAGCCCTCGTGCTTTATGATATAGGCAGTCCATTGACTTTGGGCAGGAGAGCCCTAAACAGAGTTGCCAGAAATACTGCTTGAATCAGCAGCTGCACTAACAACTTTCAAAGGTACAAGGCAAGCAGTGTTCTATGAATGTGGAAATCTACAACTTACCTCTTCTTTATATTACTGATGTCTTCTCTGATTGATATCAAGTGTTTTTTTCAATTTTCTCCTTTGGTTGGGCTTTGAGTTCCTCTTGCATGTACCACAATTGAGAAACAAAATGCTTCAGCATGAGGAACATACAAATAAAGAGCAAACAGAACAAGTACCATGTCCCAGTTACAGGAATGGCAAAGTGCTGCTCAAAGCATACTGCTGGGCAGGGTTGGAGACTCAATCATGGCACCTCAAAGTGATTGTTCTGGTAGGACCAGAGAAAGCCTTTTACACAGTCCACTAGGACGCATAATCCTAAGAAGCCAACCCACAATTTATATGTTGTTTGCTTTGCTTTGCATTTTGTGGCACCACATATTCACAAATATTACTCAGAAATCACTTGGTCTTCTAGAAATGCTGAATTTCACTCCTCTGTATTTACTTACTGAAGAGGCATGGAAGGAAGGCCTCTTTTCCTATATACTACCAGGGGTAAGGGAGATTCTGTTTTCCTGAGCAGAGAGGTGGGAAAAGGAAGGCTGCAGCTCGGCTGGAGCATGGGGAGGGATAAGAGAGGGTGTTCACCAGGAAGAACTATCCCAGCACCCATGCGTGACACCAAAATGCTGTCCTGTCACATAATCTGCATAAGACAACTTCTGCTGAACGGAAGAGAGTTCCCATGGATGTACAGGTGTTACTCTGCTAAACCAGATATGCTTAAAGCAGAGAGCACCTTTGGCCTAAATTAATCTGCCTTCATCACATTATGTGCAGCTCCCTGTTGCATGTAAACCAATTATCTCAGAATGTCAGTACCACTCATTAACTCATGCCAAACTAATTTTTCCATTTGGGTCATCTCTGATTTGAGTCTTAACCTGCTAGTGTGGGTCTCTGCACTGTGCACCCTGAATTCCATTCTCGGTGAACAAAGGGAGTACTGCCTATCTGCCCTTGCACTCTTATATGTCAAATTTCAGTATTTTAAAATATTGAACACAAAACTCAGGCTTTTTCAGAAGGATTCATCTGCAATGTAACTGGAAGCCAGTTAAGGAGACAGTAGTGCTGTTTGCAGAGGTAGATTATAGCCCTTTTTGCTATGGCTGCTATGGCCACTGCCAGGATCGCTGCTGAAAAGCTCCTGTGGCTTGTCAAAGCAAATAACTAACTTCACTTCATTTAACTATACAGATCTGAAAACTAAGGCTGTTCAGAGTTATTTAACATGCAATTCACAAATCACTGTCACAGCAGTGGCAAAGTCTGAAAGTTGCCTGAAGCAGGAAAGCCTCACTCATTTCAGTTGCATCTCATACCCCAAGTCCTATTTCCAAAGCGATTTAGGCACCTGGAGAGTCCATGTGACTTGAGCCCAGAGTTCTCTATTCATTCCTGAAAACAGCACTCACCTCCTGTATGACCCCCTGCCCTGAAGGCAAAAGGTGCTCTCAGAAGTCAATGAGTTCTCAGCTGTTTCACTGGTAAGTGAAAGAAGTCATCTGCAGACCAAAGGAAAAAAATTAAGTTACGAGGAGTAATAATGGATTTCTAATTAACATTTATTTTTTTACTGAGAAAGTTTCCCTCTCTTCCTTCCAAACTATTTATACTGAAGGCAAGAAAGGGATAATAAAGTTGATCTCAGATATTTAGTAAGTTTAACATTGTCCAACAGGCTCTTTCAAGTGAAATTAAGTACATCTCTTAGCCTAAGAGTTCCACTAGCATTCAGAGACTATGGATATCAAAAGATACAAAAGTATCTTTAATAATCTTCCCTCTGAACCTCAGGTTTTTACCTGTAAAATTACAATTACAGTAGTTTCTTATCTCATGGGGACCTTGTAATGTGTAATAGTTTAACAGTTGTAGTTCTACAAATTATACATTGATGAGGGCTTTTATACTTACCTAGAGACATTGGACATCTAAGTAGGTGAGGATCACTAGACACAAATTTATGCTGCCTAATGTTTCAAGGTGGCTAAAAGCCACACAAGCTGCCCTTAACCTGAGGGAGTAGTCTTTGGTTAAGACAAGAGCAGTTTGGCCTGTTTTCTTCCCATAGGCAAGGGTAGGAACACTCCAGACACAGGTTTCAATGCAAGTTCAGTTTCAAATGTAACCTGGAGAGCGGTGGATTGCAGTGAAGTTACTGAACAGCCCAGCAAGCTCCTGAAGTCCTTCAAAGGCTTGTGGGATTTGTGAACCGAACAAACTTGCTTGCCTTTGAAGATCTCAGGCAGGCAGGTAAACATTACACCACTGTCAGAAATGCTGAATCAAAGCAAAATGATACTGAAAACTTCATAAAAGTCAGTGAAGAAATCCTTCTTCTGCTGCTTGTTATTGATGGCTGCAAGATAACCTTTATTTATTGAGCCCTGGGGACTTATTCAGTAGGATGTAGTGACACTGATAAGGAGGATTATTTATTGTTTATACAGTTGCTTAAAGATGTAAGGCACTGCATAAATACTCTGGAAAATATAATTCCATGAAAAAGTTCTCAATTATGCATCAAAATCCTTCCTGCATCAGAGTTATTCTGGACTTACTTTTTGCATCATGGGTTACATTTGCAATGCTCAGAAGGTCTGACTGTATCCATTATTTCACAGTAACTGATATGTTGTCTATGTAAGAACATCATAGTTCCTAGCTGCTATTCATATAGTACTAATAATCTGCAGGGCATATTGATAATGGTCTTCTCACATCTAGAAGATAAAAACACCAAGGCTTATTTGACAGAATTAAAATACAAAACAAAACAAAAAACCCACAACTTTTTTCAAAAAACAAGTTAATGGACCATGGAAGTTGCGTTCAGAAGTGATAAAATAGTATGGTAAGGACTGAGTGAGTAGCAATGATCTAGTCACTTTTTATAAGCACATTAAAATATAGCATGTCATTTGTTGGCTGTGTATGAGCTCAGAAATTTCTTAAGTAAGAAAAAACATGGTTGTGTCCATAATCTCAGAAACAAATGTAAAAAAAAAACACTTTATGTACCCTAGAGGCAGGTCAGACAGCACAGAAGAGAGTGCAAAACCTTTGGTGATCGTCTTCAGCTCTTCTGCTCTTTCATTACTGTCACAGGCACAGCAAGTAAATATATTGATTATGGGATAGTTTCTGCCACTTCCTGCTCCCAGTGAGTAGCTCCTCACTTTACATTAAGATCAGCAACAATATTGATTTAGTGATGAGTCAGACATACAGATCTGTCATATGTCCTATAACAGAGCAATTCAATCCAGTAACCATTCATGCTGGAAGATCTGCTGTTGGCTTGTGTTCTCTACATTGTATTTCAATGAAAAATTGAGCTATTTTCCATTTTTTTATGTGTACTGATTATGAATTTTTATATATGTCAAGCCTGTTTATACCAAATAAAGATGAAATAATTTTCCATTGTGCTGCTTTGTTCTCTAAGCTCTAGGTCACAGGGTCTAAATTTTCCCAGAGGAAGATGGGAAAGTTAGTTTGCAATGAATCAATAACCTCTAATCAATTGAGCAGGAAAGACATCTCTAGAGCTTGATTTAAAACACTTACCTCAGGGCAAAATAAATCTTTCTCAGGAGGCAGCCATCCTCCTGTGTCAACTACAGAGCCAGCAGCTCAGACCAGGCACCTGACTTCTGGTGACCAATATCAGGGACACCTACTGCCACCACCATTGGGCTCAACTGAACTAAGCTACAGCAATTGTACTTAGCCAGTAGGTATTAACAGAACACTGTTTAGGAAACTGAAAATTTAGGAAGCTGAAATGCTGTCTTTCTGAAGCCAGTTATCTCATTTTATTTTTTTTAATGGGTGAGGGGAGAAGAGAAATAATATCTTTATCTTGTGGGAGACACAGGAACAGAACAAAGAGACTGTTTTTTACTGCAGTTGCAGAAAGCAATCCTCAGTGATTTAGCTCCTCTAAAAGATTTTGTAGTCCCAAAAAGATTTTCTGTTAAACTCTTCCGGGCAATTTCTTCTGGGGTGTATTAACACAAATCCAGTTATACTGATCTATTACTTCTGTCTGAGCACTTAGTTTTCTTCAATTTAATAACAACATAAGGGAGTAGGAAAATGTTTAAGCAATGAGACATGACATGCTATACCACGCTGTACTGTTGATTAATGTGTATCCTGGGTGGATGGGGAGTGAGACAAGTGCCTGCACCATATGTGGTGAGTTCATTTATCAATATTAACATGTATTAACAGGTACAGAGAGAGGGTACTGAAGACGAGCTGGTTTTGGAGACTAGTCCTGCTGTGATAGCAATGGGGGACTGAATCCTGTTGACATGAAGAGTCAGCCTGACCTCTGAGGCTGTGACCTTAGGAAAGTACATGCATTTGATGAACTCCATGCCACAGGATGTTGCAGATGCTAAAAACTTAGATGGATTCAAGGAGAGACAGGGGAAGTTCACAGATCAGAAATATTGTCAGGCTATAAATTCAAAGAAACATCTCCAGGTCAGGAAGTCTCTGAGCTGCAAATTATTGGAAGCAGGGAGAGTGCCCAGGGAAGTATCATGTATCATGCACCCTGTTTTTATACTCTTTCCTAGACATCTCCTTTTGACAGCCATCAGACACAGGACAGAGAGCTAGAGAGCTGTGTGGTATGACCCCGTTCAGTGCTCTTATAGCCTGGTTTTTTATGTCCTAACTTTACAGTGTACTAGTTCCTATTAAGTCTATGCAAGTTGTTCAAGACTATATACAGCTACATGTATTCCTCCACTGGTAAATCAAACAGCATCGAGACTTTTAGATAACTGGCTCACCACAAACACCAGCAGGATCTCAGCATGATCTTCCACCACAGAGACCAGACACCACCAAGCAGCAGCTCCTGTTGATGCAGCAGCTCTCATTTCAAAGCCCTGGCGAGGCATAGTGCCTTGAGAGTTACTGGCGGCCTGAAAGTCAGAAACCAGCCAAGAGACATAACTCAGTGCAGTACGAGGCACTTCAGAAACCTCCCAGAACCACTGCTCCAGGTGCAGAAGAAGAGTGGGAGCTCCCCTTGGCATGAGGCAGCAGCTCTCACCCTCCACTGAGTTCAGAAACGTCTCTGTTTTCTACTCTGCAGGGCAGAGACCTTATAAAGCAACTGCCATGTTAGAGAAAAAGAAACAACAACAACACGTTGCCTACTGAAGCATATTAGCATGCCCCACAGCAGTTTCATTATGGCTGTTAAACACTTACTTAAGATACTGAAATAAACATATTTTCTATTCATGGCCTCCCCTGCAGCCCCCCTGTTATCCCTTCCTACTAGCACAGGAACCAGAGTGGTTCTATAGTCCAACAACCAAACAATGCTGTCAACTGCCTACTTTGAAATTAAATTAAGCTTCTCTAATGCTTCTAATGTGATGCATTAATGTACACAACAAGAACAAAGGTTTTGGTTTGGCTTTTCTCTAGTTCATGAGGTTCTGTGCTTCAAAATCTTTATTGAGAGGGTGAGGTGGCTTTCAATTATACTTTCAACTGATAAATAAATAAACATGTTTGAATAGTGATCATTTTCCAGCACCATGCTTTGCTTTTCCCATGAATTTAAAGAAATGGCTGTTTTAAAGGTGAAGAACTCTAAACTTGTCAATAGAACTTCTCTGCTATGTCTCATCCTTTGTCTCCGTTTTAGGCAACATGAGGCAGCATCTGTAACTTACATCACACTATTAGGATCAGTAAAGACCGTACAACTTTACTGCACACTCCAGTCCAAAGCCTTAACTACTCACTAGACAGCCTGTAATTTCAGCAAGGAAAGAGAGTGCCTGCAGGTGTTGAATTAATGCAGCATGAAAGCAGAACTCTGCTGTGTTGTGATGGAGCTAAAATCGGGCTTCTCTGGTATTGTTGACAGCACTCAGCTCCCAGTGTATTCTTGACTTCGGATACATAGTCTACCTAGTAATTTTGTCACATCTCAAGAACAGAGCAGGGGAAAAAATCTCTTTAGACTCTTACAGTTATAGGTCATGTTTACCCTTTGCTAAGACTGTCATGCTGTGAATGGAGCCTGTTTCCTCTGTCCCACAACACAGAAAGTTTTGTTTGCATTACTCAAATGATCAGAAAGGAACTCAATAACAAAATAAAGTCACCGACTTCTGAGAAAAATAATCTAAATTGTGATATTAACCAAAGATCAAACTCTGGGAAAAATTATTTTGACAGAAAAGGTTTTTAAATATAGAAGTTTGTATTCTAAAATCAGAGCTGAAACAAGGTGCTCAGTGATTTCAATGCCACTGATCAAAATGCCATTGACTTTGGATGAGAAAAGGGACATAGGGAAGAAAAGCTATCACCCAGACAGCTGCTTTTTACACAGACACCTGTTCAGCTATGCCTCTGTGGGGAACATCTAGATGCTGTTCCATATGTGTGACATTTCTGAGGCCAGCCTGTGGCTTTATCTCCCAGTATCTCACTAAAGCTGTGAAAATGTAGATGTCTGACTAAGGCCATGCTGACACCTGTCTCTGCTCCCAACGTGTACCACTGAGTCACCCATGGGGAAGAAGAGGCAAGCCTTCAGTATTGAGGTGGGGGTGAAGACGTCTGCTCAATATATTGAGTACAGCTGCTCTGTTCCCTGGAGGAACTTTGCAAGTCCTGATCAGAGCTAGTCATCAAGGTGAGGTGATATAGGCAGCTGCCTCAGGCAGCAGGCTGCCAGGGTGGAAATCAGCCATTGCTGTCACTACAACTGGAAATGTGCAGGGCAGCAGCTACTTCTGGTGGGAGAATGAGAGGTCTCATTCAAGAAGCAAATACCATTCCTCCCCTTCCTCCCAGCAATTTTAAGTCTGGCTCCCCAAGGTTCCCCAAAGCTCCTCAAGGCTTTCCAAGGCTCACCCTCTATTTTCTCTGCCTTGGTTTTACCTCTTTATGAGCTAAGCAAGCTTAGATAAAAAGACACAGACTCCTCCTGAGTATCTGCACAGAATTTTGGTGTCCCAAGGAGTGATATAGTTAAGCTAACTATGATCACCTTCAAAGCTAGGCCAGGCCGAATATTCTACTTAAAAAATCTACTCATCATGTCATTCTCCCAATATACACTTAGGTCTGGTTCAAAGACTTCTACAGTCATAACAGTGATGTTGGAAGGGACCTCCAGGGGTCACATTGCCCAACATCCCACTTGAAGCAGGACAGCCACAAGCACTGGATCAGCTTTGCCCAGCCCAATATTAGAGGTTGCAAAATCTTTCTAAGCAGCCTGCTCCAGTGCTGCACTTACAGCAAAAGCTTCTCCCTAATGACCATCCTGAATGTAGTCTCTGGCTGTTGTCCCTTCTTGTATGATCTGCCACAGCTGCAAAGTGCTGCAGTTGTGTTATCCTTGTGACTGGCCTTCAAGTTTTTCTAGGTACAACATCACCTGCTTGAACTGGGGAAACTAACTTTCCTCAGTCCCCTGGCCATCCTCCTCCCAACATCCCCACATGCATGTGTCTCCCTTTCAATGAGGGTGCACTGTCACCTCCTGTTGGAGCTCCAGTTTGGCAGTCACCTGGTCCTTTTCAGCAGAGTTGCCACTCAGGCAGTCAGTTCCCAGGATTGTGGTGTGTGAGTTTATTTTAGTCAGAGGACCAGAAAAAGGATAAAAAAAGCAAAGTACTGCACATCCATAAGAGCTCAAAAGAAACATGTTTCTTTCCCACTATCTCCTTAGTTCCCCCTCTATATTCAGTGTGAGTGCTAGGATCTGCCACATGTTATTACTAAATTTGGCAACTGGAATGGCCAGTACAAGAGCATCCACTGATGTTTTTAAAATCAGGCTTAAAATCATTACTTTTCAAAAATAATTAGGACACTTGCTATTGGCTTGGTCAATATTTATGTATATTGGGTGCATGGGTGACAGCACACACGTGGGGCAGCAGCAAAGTCCCTAGTATATTTCACCTGCTGTGTCCACGCAAGCAAGCAGTGTGGCCCAACAGAGGTGGGCCTCCGTTGAAACAGAGTTGACTATTGAAACAGTCTGTACTAAGATCTCAATATACACTTTGTAAGAATTACAGGGTATTTTATTCTGACTAGCTCCAACTCCTGTGGAGTTGATCAGCCACGAACAGAATGAGGTGCAAGCTGGGACCACACCTTCGGTTTATTTGTATGCATTCGCATAAGCTCTACAATGTGAATCAAAGAATTATAAACTGGAAAGATTAAGATTTGTGCTTCAGAAGCTCTCTCCTGATTTGAACTGAAATGCTACTGCAGAGGTACTTGTAGAGTTTCCTCTTTGTGCATTTCCTGGCCTTACTTCCTGTCTTTCAATAGCATTTAACAAGTCTTACTCTGACACCCTGAGAATGAACATATCCCTGTGATTGCAAGTTAATTTCAAGTGCTCAGTACTACTTTTCTTCATCTCATACTTTCAGTTCAAGAATCGTTGTTTCCTACTCTGTCTCTTGTCTCTCATTGCCTCTTTTTATGGCATGTATTAATGCAAGCCTACATCCTTCCTGAAGCATTTGAAGGTTGCTCAGTTTATTTACGTCCAGTAGCACATTAATACTTTCCACTATGGCACATTAATACTTCCCGTATGCAAAATGAGCCCTTAGCTATTCCTTGGACATTAATTTAGTTGAATATGATAGTCAGAACTCTCTGACATTGTTAAAGTTAATGATCTGATACTTTACAAGAGACATTTCAAATCAAATTGATCATATTAATACTTTTATTGAGCAACATTAACAGAAGTGTATTGTTCCACAATGTCCTCAAGCAAAGCCTTCATTGGCACTTTAATGGTGACAGAATGTCTAAATCCAAAGTAAAAGATTCTTTATTTCTGTAACAGAGAATTACAGATAGCCTAAAATTATAGATTAGAAACTGATAACCATATGGCTCTACATGAAAGCCCTATCTTCTGTTGAAATGTATGGATAAATGCTGCAAGCAAATCAGCCCACTTTATTGAGAGATCTTCTATGTTTTCAGCCACCTGTACCAGCAATGAGGAATATCTGGTGGAAAGGGGATGAATGAATTTGCTACTTATGTACGGAAGTATCTGGGTGTCTATTTCATGTTAGGAATTGGGGAAGGTGCCCATTATCTTGGAAAATGAGACTTTTTTAAGCAGTAAGATATTAGAGTATTTCAGGTCTATGTGGTGGATGCTAAAGACAAACCTGTGAGGAAGGCAGGAAGGAAGAGAGCTAGGAAGAACAGGTATCCTATAACTGAGTAAGTAAAAATAAGCCAGTTTCACACTTTACTTACTCTCCCAGCCTAGGGGACCTAAAAGAACTTATTCATGCTGAAGGTTTTCTAAGCCAGAATACTATTGCACTGGCCCTCACACGGATGATCAAAGAGCAATTTCTCAAAGAAATCACAGGGTAAATTTAGCAAAGTTTCTTCTCTTGATGGACATGGAATTTAGGCCAAGCTGGATGCCAAGCATTAAAATATTGCATAACTTCCAATTTTTCAAACTTTCTTCATGTCAGATTACCAAGTGATCTCTCCAACACAGATACGCAAACACCCTCTCTAAAGCAGTATATCTATATAGGTAACTATGATCAATCAACTAATGCCATGTACCTTGGAACAGCTGGGGTAGGGTTATCTGACACAGTTTAAGGTGTTCTGATGAAGAGAGAGTATTTTCTGCTACATTTCTTGGAGCATCCAAAGAACTGAAAACTGAAGAAAGCACAGTTCAATAAAATCTTCCACTTCTGTCCTTCCTTCCATAAGGTGCATTTGCCTAACGTCACACATCCAGAGAACAAAACTGTTATGCTAAATAACAGGGGTCATATAGTTATAATATAATAGTGAGTTCAGCTTGCTAAGTGCTGTGTTCAGACCACCAAGAAGGACCTAGCTTGGGTGCTCTGGCTGTTTCTGTCTACTGATAACATTGATTAGTAAGCAATCTGAACTGCACATCAGTCCTTCATTTTAGACACTATAGTAGCCACAAGGCTTACAGTAGGCAAATATACTAAGCAGTCTAATTCCATGCCAAAAGGATACTTTGGATAAGCTTTGAACCTTGTAGCAGTGCTCAAAACTGTGGCTTGCAGTTTTCAGCCTGTCCTCTTATATAGTGTTTTCAATTAAGAAAGCAAGGCAGCCTGTGAGAAGTGATGAGAGTGTCCATACTTTGTTGAAGCAACAGGCTTGGGAGGCATTGCCTTAGAAGAGCAAGATAGTAAGATTCTATTAAATCATCTAAGCAGCCCTTAGTCACATAGAGTTTTGGTACCCTGCTAGATCAACAAATAGAAAAGGCACTAACACCATCTGAAATAAGAGGGTAAAGAAGTCTGCATGGCAAACCCTTCTGCCATTTCTTCTACTCTTTGCTGCTTTCTCCCCAGGTACTAATTATTTCCTGTGCCTACAATTTCCAAGAGAGAGCCTTTGAAACTGTGTATGATGCAACAAAGTTTGACAATGATCCAGCAAGGTCTGTGGCCCTAAAAGGAGGCAGCAGCAATCAGAAGAGAACTGCAGACAATTGTTCCACAGCCACTCTTGCTGAATTGTAAGCCTGTGCTCGTGAACTAAAAAATCTATCTCAGATAATTGACATTTATTTGATTGAAACAGCAGGGTGCCCTCCATCAGAATGGGAGGAGGCCATATGGAATAACAGTGTGAGTGGAGATAATGTTTGTCTGCTGAGTGTGTCAATGTGTTTAGAGATTATTCATAGGGCTCTAGGGATTCCAGTATGGTAATGTTTCAGCTAAATTAGAATCAGATTAATTGCTCTAATCTAATGGAAAGACAATGTTTATCAAATTATTGCTCCTTCACCACATGATATTGCAGTGTCATTACTCTTTGAGTTTAAAAAAAAATAAAATCAAAAGGCTCTCTTGTATCACATCTGCTCAAGAGCTCCTTAACAGAGCTGATTTCTACACAGGAGAGTCAATGCTGTTTATAACTCTGTGAAGGAACTAATGAATTAGAGTGAAGGCTTTGTAGAATATAATCTTTAATATTGTGGGTAGGCCTGAAACTGTATTCATTATAATTACTCCAACTTGTTTTCTGCTTGGGAATGTTTTTTGGAGGGAGCACTTTATTTATTCTCATTTTTTGTGTGTGTGTGTTCAATTTTATGTTAGTGGATTGAGGGGTTTTTTTCATAATAAGCAGCACTAAATCTGAACAATAGAGTAACAAATTAATGTCTTCCTCATTTGCTCTCACCTGCTTCAATTTTCTCTTCACCTGAAAATTGCAATGAAATGACTGAAAGCTGAATGTGCAGATAAGATGCCTAAAGCCCTTCCGATATATTTTACTTTATTTAACACTTAGGGTCATTTTAGATGACCTGTCAAATGCCAATGCTGAGGAGATACAGAGCTCTTCAAATTTTTCAAAATGCAGTAGAAATCTGCAGTTCTGGTAGCACTAAACTGCAATTGTTGAGTACCTCAGAGAGTCAGAAACTCCCTCAATTGTTTGGGGGCTTGAAAGGTGCAAGAATGGGCTCCAAAGACATCTTTCAAAATCTGACTCAGGGGTTTTAACCCTTGGTATTATAGAATATTATCAATACATCCTATACACACCGAAGCACAATTTTAAAATATCAGCCTTTTTAAAACAGGTTCTAGTAAGCCCCTCAAAAGGGGGAGAAGCACAACCTGTTTCAAAAGTGTTAATAAACCCTCCAATCTGGTTTTCCCACTGTGTTACATTGACGTGGTGCTACTGAAAAGCCTGGAGTTTGCAGGAGTTTTTGTATCAAACTGGAACGATAGCAGAGTCAGGCACTTTGTCTCTGCTTAATTTATAATGGTGACACTGTGTTGGTGAGGCATTCAGGCTGCATGCTTAAGAGAGCACTGAACAAATATTTTCTAGGCTTCTATAGTAACTAATGGCTGCTCCTGCCTTAAAAGGGTCATATATCCTCTCAAGACATATTTCACTGAGATTCTATTTAAGAAAAGCGAATACCTTTGTTAGTGGAGCGTCCATAATGCATATTAAAACACATAGTTTACAAAAGTGAGCCAAACAACCATGAGAGTGATTCAATGCTGAGCAGAAAGCAGTGCTTACACATTCTGTCCTCAGTAGCTTTCTCTCCCAGGTATAACCAGGCACAATGATGCCAAGTTTTTAAGGCACAGCCCTGTGGTGGCAGGGCATTTGTTGTAAGATTCGCTGTTTCCATAATCCATTCCCCCATGCATTTTCCTCAGACACACAACTGGGTTTTCTGCCACTTCCAGAGAGACAAGCCCCCTCAAGCTTTGTTGCTGTTTTTTTGGTGAGATATTACAAGTTCATGGCAACTCTCCCACCTAAGGCTTTGAGTTTTAGTCCTTGCTTTATAAAACATAGGTCAAAGTTAAAGTGGTACACACAATTCAAATTGGGCTGCATAAATCAGATGCACCCTGAAGCAATTATGACCAAGCCCTAGCCACTTGCCCTTTTCTGACTTTCCTTACAAAGCTGTTGTTAAAACCTTTTTGGCTACCCAGCTTTTATATATGTTTGAAACTAACAAGAATATGTGCCCTCTTTCCTGGAGTTTTCCCACTGCTTTTGAAGTTAGTAAGGCACCTGAAAGAGCTGTGGTATATGATGGAGAGACACTGACTCTGTCATCACTCAGTGCTTGGATCTAACCTCATACCTTTTGTTCTGAGAGCTCCAGCAGTAGTTTCCCCGTTGTTTTCTTTGCTATAGGAGCTGTGAACCACCAGCCCAGGCACTCCCTGCTGGGCTCCCAAGGTCTATACAGCACAAAAATTCCCATCTACCTCATGCCAGGGATGGGAAGACACTTCTCACAGATACATATAACTTATAGATGGTGTGACTTTCTGAGGAATACTGTGATTCACTGAATAACTTACATCATGATAACACTATTCAGGAAAAAACATAGCACTTTAGCATGAATCTATGAGCTTTGAAATCCAAATGGATAATCTAAATGCTTAATTTAAATAAATGAGTTATTCATGATCCTTAAGCTATCCACTACTGTTATTTGGAAATGATTTAAAGTAGCTGTAGTCCCACACAGGAGAAATGGTAACATGCTGTCAGGGAAACTTTGTAGGTAAATATGCAGCTTTATCTGTTTTGAAATAAAAAAATGTCGTGCACACAGGACACTCCATGTGGCAATGAATTAGAAGATTTGCAAACTAGCAGCAGGGGATACAGTTTCTGAAGAAAAGTCCTTTACTAGAATCTGCAGGGTACTTAAAAATTGCTATTATTACTATCTATTAAAAATCACAGTGTTAAAAATGCATAGAATGCTCTACAAAAGATTAATGCTATGGTTTGTTCCTTGCTCCAAAGAATTTAAAACACAGTTCTGCCTCCAGAGATGTTGTTGCCATGCTCATGTAAGCCTGAAGGACCCAGCAAAGTCGATAGAAGTTGCAGCATATAATAAAGAGCACAGCTGGGCACTGATTTTTATATAGGCAAAGCAAGCAAAGAAATGCAAGAAAAGCAAGATATTCAGGTCTGAGAATTTTGACCCTGACTCCTCTTACAGTCTCGTTTAATTGCCCTGCATGAAATCCCATTCTCATTGGGAGTCAATGGAAGTTTTATTGTCTATTTAAATGCAAATTCAATTGACCTCAAGAAAGTTTCCTCAGTTTAGTTGTACATGATACTTCCAATCATTGTAATTGGGGCTTGCACACATGTAGCATTGCAAAATATGTCCTCTCAGCTGTTCTACAGCTAATTTAACAAAGCAGTATAGCTCTAAATGCAGCTTTCCCTATTTTTGTGGACGTGTGGCACACGTGTCTTTATATGTCTGTGTGCATTTGAAAGGAAGTACATGAATAAATTTTGGAGAATAAAACTTTGCTTTTTAATTTTGGCAGTACAGTTTTCTGGCACCCTATTATTGTCCAAAATTGTATGCACTAAGAAATGAAACAAAAGGGCCTTTACCTCTTTGGTTTACATACCCAAGTAATGGGATAAGAGGAAGATTCCCAGGTAATTAATTTTTATTACAGTTTTGTTCCAATTTCTCATTCACACATGCATACAAAACCCATAAATATATATAGTCTTCTCTACAGAAAGTTGGAAGCAGCTTTAGATCCAGGAATGGTTGCAGTGAGAGAGGATAAAAGAGTGTCACCCTACTTATTTCACTGTAGTATTTATTTCTTCATTATTTTGGAGCGGTACCAGCAGAGCAGAAGCCTGTGTTGGCATGACTTGGTAAATATTTTGCTACTTCAGTACTCAATCATGACATCTGCAGGGCCACCACAAACTGTTGCATCAATAGGTATATACATATTTCATTATATTTTTAATTATATAGAACTTTTCTGATCTCTAATGTAAACATGCAATGTACTAAGTGCACAGGCTATACACAGAATATACAGACAGTAGAGTAGTGTGTTGCAGCACAATGGCAGCTTTCCACTGTTCAATAACTCAATTTTTATCTAATTATCGCAAATTATAACATAATTTCTGAGTCAACAACATTGTTGTGACTGATTTTCTGCTTGAGCTGTACAAACACTAAAAACCACCAGAAACTGGCAAGCTCGTGTCTGTAATTGAAAAAAAAAGATGAGTTTGTGGTAAACAAAATGCGCCAAGATTTTTAACCTGGAGCAAATTATTACAGATGTTAATAAAACCTATCTAAATAGCTTTTGTAATACATGAGAAACCGTTCAAATAGTCTGGATGTGGTTCTTTAGCTCTTTCTCTGGGGAAAAGCCCAGTGATTGCAGCAGAAATAGTGACCACAGAATTCAGTTTTGCAGAACCGGTGGCTTCTCTAGAGCAATAACATTTTTTCACAGTTGCAAGCTTTGAAAGACACACATGTTCTTTGCATCTATGTCTCAAAAAAGAAAAAAAAAGAAAAAAAAAAAAAAAGGAAAAAAAGAGCCCACAACACTTCTTCAATAGATTTGCCCTTTGTCACTGTCACAGATATGTTTTCCCCATTTTGACAGGTAGTTGTAATTCTATTAGCAGCCCATCGACTTCCTTGTGAAATCGATCTGTGTTGGGCTAGCTGGGTCTTCTTAAACTACCTGATTTATTGCCTCTGCCCGCTAAAAAAAACCAACATAAATATATAAATAAATAAAAAAATAAAAGAAGAAGAAGAAGAAAAAGAAGGTCTTCTGCCTCCACAGTGAACAAAGTACCTAAACGATGTCTGAAAATGATTAATTTTTAGCCTGACTGCTGGTCATCTCAGTGGCAGGTGAGCTGTGACCTCTCACTGACAGTTTTGCTGAGATGCCTGCTGATGCTGGCATGTAGATACAATTGTCAATTTCCCTTATTAATTTACCTGGCTGCCTCATATATAAACTAGATCATATTCACCCTAAATGTCCTCAGCATCAATCTATCCGTTTACCTAATTTTGTGACTGTATGATGGCCTGAAACTGGGGAACTCCTTGAAACACATTCAATGTGTAATTACTCATGCAGAGAGAAAATGGGGGCAGTTGGGTGAATTTACAGTTGTCAGCCTTCTATTTTAGGCTGGAGAAACAGATTATAATTATATTCTTCTTATTCAGTGGCATCCAAAGAACTTTGATGGTTCACTAGGGTCTAAAATGATATCCTGAGATTTTAACTGATGTCCTGGTATCTGACTTGGTTACATTAATTCTTGCTTCTTTTCTACTAGGCAAAAAACAAGTTTATCTTGTTGCAGGTTGTTGTGTGGAGCTTTTCTAGTATCTGTAAATATCAGTTTTTGACTGTGGCTACAAAGAGATAAAGAATATTTTTTTGTACTTGATTATCTTAACCAAAAGTCAGTTTCTGGCCACTTTTTCTAGAAGTCTGAGGAATCAAAGTAGAGATTGAAAGAGGAATATCTATCTTGCAAAACTGAGTACTTCTCCTTTTTGTACAGTCATTCATTTTTTCATGAAGTATATGCAATTTGTTAACCAATCCTGGTCTGTTCCTATATGTAGTAGAAAAGGTTACAAAAGTCCTGAGATGCTGTACTGTAGGTGGTCTTCGGGAAGGAACCTGACTACCCAAAATGTTGCAGGAGAGAATTTTTTCCTTCAGTCTCCTTTCTTTCCAACTCAATTCAAGATCCATGATGGATCTTAAAGAGCATCTTAATACTGTCTCAAAAGGTCCACAGGGAAAAGGAAAACAATCCAGCAGTTATATGACTCTAAAAAAGGAGGAAGTTGCATAGAAGAAAATACATGTCTGTGCTGTAGAAAAAGGAAAAAAATTCAATAACCTCCACTTTAAAATAGTGTTAAATACTACTGGAGGTGGTTATAAAGGTTGATACACCTAGTGTATCACCTTAGTGAAAAGAAAAAAAAAAACAAATCTAAGCAAGACTGAGACTAAGAGAAAAAGGAGTTATTCTGCAATACCTACAGCAGAAAAATAATCAAGAAAATCTGGAACTCTACTTGGTTCCTTCAAATATTAAAGCCTAAAAAAAATATGTCAGATCACACCTCAAGCCAATAGCTATTAGGAAGACACTGGTGGCAAGAGTTAAAACTAACTGGAAGAAATTTACCAGGTAGAATTCCAGTAAAACACCTCAGACTAGAGTGCCCAGATATACATAAATAAACAAACATTACCAGAGAAAAAAAAAGGATTAATTTCCATGCAGTTTTTGGATGAGAACACAGCACCAGCCTTTGTTCCACAAACAAAGCTCCCTGATTGCAAGGCACCCTCAAAGACCTCAAACTGCCTGGTAAAACAACCCCCTGCTGAGATGACAATGGGATCTAAACCTGATGACATCCTACTTTCTAGTCTACCTACCTCCATCACAGTCTGTCCTTTGTGAATGTGGCACAGGCTAAGATTTTGGCAAATACTGCTGTCAGTAGGCCAGAGGGATGGGATGCCATCCAGAGGGACCTGGACAAGCTGGAGAAGTGAGCCCAGGTGAACTTCATAAAGTTCAACAAGGCCAAGTGCAGCATGAATACAGGCTGGGGAAAGATGTGCTAGAGAGTAGCCCTGGGGAAAAAGCCCTGGGGTACAAGTGGATCAAAAACTGGACACGAGCCACCAATGTATAATTACAGCCCAGAAGGCCAACTGCATCCTGGGCTGCATCAAGAGAAGTGTGGCCAGCAGATCGAGAGAGGTGATTCTGCCCCTCTAGTCTGCGTTGGTGAGACCTCACCTGAAGTACTGCATCCATGTCTGGAGCCCCCAACACAAGAACATGGACCTGTTGGAGCATGTCCAGAGGAAGACAACAACAATGATCAGATGACTGGAGCACCTCTCTAAGGAAGACAGTCTGAGGGAGTCAGAGTTGTTCACCCAGAAGAGAAGACTCCAAGTAGATCTTATAGCAGCCTTTCAACACCTGAAAGGAGCCTATAAGAAGGCTGGGGAAAACCTGTTCGCAAGGGCAGGTGATAGGACAAGGGGTAATGGTTTCAAGCTAGAGAAGAGTAGATTTAGGTTGGACAGTAAGAAAAAAGTTCTTTAATATGAGGGTAGTGGATCACTGGAACAGGCTGCCTAGAGAGGTGGTGGGGACCCCATCCCTGGAGACATTCAAGCTCAGGCTTGATGGGGTTCTGAGCAATCTGTTCTAGTGTGAGATGTCCCTGCTTATTGGAGGGGTTGGATTAGATGACCTTTAGAGGTCACTTCCAACCCAAGACATTCTATGATTCTATGATTCTAAAAAAGATAAGATTTCCAACCAGAGACTGGAAGGTAAGGGGGGAGGAGAGAGTCTTCAAACCCCTGCTCATTTTAAAACACAACATTCATCTTTTCACTTGATTTTTCTGTTGTTAGATGTAACAGCAGTTTTGTTACAAAGCATAACGGCTGCCAGAGAACCAGTGGGATCCTCTGGATGAAACGGAATTGGGTTACTCCCTACAGCAGGAGGAGCTGTCCTTTTGAGAATCTTCGCAATCTAACATTACTTGAAGAAGAGGCATTTTGTCATTCTGATAAATTATGACCATTCATGGGGTTCTCCACAGAAAGCATGGACTTGCCAACCCTGGCAATTGCCCAACTACAGTATTTGACACTGACTTCAGCTGAGTGTAAATATAGAATAGTGCATAACGGACACTGGCCTCTAACAGCACGGGGACCTTGAGCTTAATTCAGTTAAAGAAAAACAGGTTCTAGGGCAGATTGTGTTGCTGCTGGGAAGTCACAAAAAAACTGCTCTGCCTTCCCTCTCCTCTCCCAAAGGATGGGACCATAAATCAAACCTCAGTATTTCTTGTCTTGGAGATGCATGTGAGGATGTAAAACTGGAGAAACAGCAGGGCTTGTTAGTCCTAGGGATAGAAGGAAACTGTAACACATCAACTTTACAGAATTTTAAAAGGCAGCAGGTTCAAAATGAGTATATGTGTGGGTGATAATATCAGCAAACTCCACCAATACCTGAGATACATCTTTGCCACATGAAAAATTCATCATATATCCCTGAACAATAGTCTACAACTTATAATGATGAAGTCTAAAGATCAAGTTTACCTAAGTGGGGTATCTGTCTTTCAGCTACATTTTTGGCACAAAAAGTAGTCTTCATCTCATATTTAGCTCTATATTGTAGAAGTCTACCTCTGAGTTTAACAGAAAAGCAGTCCCCTTAAAGAAAACATCTGAACTTTCTGAGTGGTGGAGACACATCATCTTGAGGGATTTTAGACTTAATGTAAAAGTCCTAGAGAAAAAGACTTTTTAGGACTGGTAAGGAAACAGTGCAGAAAGTGATTAATAGGTAGACTTCATCACAGTGTGCCTGATTTATTTTGCTACACAGAACAAATCCTCAAGTTAGGACTGCAGTAAACCTCATCCAGCTTTTGAAGGGAATACAGCCTGTCTGTCTTCACTGAACTGAATCCTCAACATGCAACAGCTAATTAAAGATTCCAAAAGTCTCTAAATACTTTGACAAATATATCAGCCTAAGATCCTCACTCGGCCAGTTGGCTAAGTCTTGTCTCATTTACTTCAGTGATGTTGAGATGTGATTTCATCATCTTCATCTCCTAATAGAAAAATAAGCCCAAGCAAAAAGATTTATAAAGAGGATCTTTCTAGTATATAAGCGAAAGAAATTACTGCTGAGAAAAGAAGGAAAATGGAATCTCTCACTGTACATGTCTGCAGTTGTAACATGTGTAAAGAACATTTTCCAATGTCCTTTCAGTTAAAAAAAACCAACAAACAAATAATCAAATTCAGAGCTGACTTACAGCAGAGGAATATTGTAAAGAATTTTATTCTGCTGGAGTCAAACTATTTACAGTACCTATACCAATCTGGCCTAAATACTTAAAATATGGTCACTTGGATGCTTAGGGTCTGATTCCTCACATTATGATGTAATATTTACATGCTGAGGAATATTTTTTCTATCCATCCTCCTAATTCACAGAGCCACTGGCAGCAAAGACCTACATACCAATAATTTTTCAAATTACAACTAAAGTCTAATTATGGTGTAAGTATTTATTATTTTCCCATCCACCTGATGCTAAACCTACCCAAAGGTTATAAACATAATACAAGCTGGCAAGCAAAGGTACATAATTAAGATGCATACAAAATACCCAGTGCAGCAAGTAAATATTTTCTTTTTAATTATATTATTACCTGGGTGTATGTTACTAAATTGCTACACTATTTCATATATAATTGATTTTCCAAGAAAAATATTAACAAAATGATTCTGCAGTTCAAAACAGCTTGAACTTAATAATATACAAACAATTTCTATCTCATAACCTATAGTGCTGCATGGGATTTAATATGCTGAAAAAAATATTCCTTCATATTGATAGCAATTTTGAATGTAACATGAAAACTCAATGACTTTTTTTCTCCGTATTTGTTAAGAAGAATACTAACAGTACCTCCTGTGAAGATATATTTTGTAGGTGCTTTTGCAGATTATGGAAATAGTTGTGAGGAAATATTTAGATAAAGGAAGACAAAGCTCCAGGTAGCAATAGGTTTCATACAGAGTTGATAAATGCAATTAGGGATCAGAAGGATGAACAATTACTTCAGGGGAGGTTTGATACCAGGATGCAATATCAGATGATTAGAAAACTGGAAAAATATCATCTTTTTCCTATTGCAGAAGCACCCAGCAGCCTCAGAACAAGTGAGAAAACCATTGTGCTTGGGCTATGGATATTGCATGCCCTGAAGTATTTGCAGGCTCAGTAATCAAATATGTGGAAGGAATACCTGCCTGATCTTGAGAAACTATAAAGCACTCCCCAAGCACAATGCAAGGAGTACTGTGAAGAGTTAAAATTAAGGAGATCTGAGGGGCATCTCCCTGCTTGGCCCAGAACATTTGAGATGGGTGGAAAACATTCCCCCGCTGTGCAGGAGAAGAGCAAAGCAACCCAGAACCCACCACTATAGCTCTGATAAAGAGACTGAAGCATTACACAGCCACTTCTAATGCAGGAACTACAAATTTACCAATGTTAATATCTTGTCAAACCAATAACAGCAAAATCACAGAGTTTGTGTTACTAATTGCCAGAATTTCTTGTGTAATTGATTCTCAGAGGACAATGCTGCCAGCAGCGTTTCACCACTGAGCACCTCAGCACGTGACCAGCTGCACTGAGCTCCCATCGACTACAGAGGATGTGTAGCCTCCCCCAGACTGGGAGGCATGGGATGGGTCTTGCAGTCCTTTAGAGGTGAAGATTTTATTGGAGAAAAAGTAATCTGAGCTTGGTAACTTAACCTCTGATTTGGTCTCTTAAAACTTGTAGGAAAAAGCAATAGGATAATAAAACGTGCTGATTAGTTGAGCAATTCTAACTCAGTTATTGTTTCCATTATGTGGCTAAAAGCCTCTTCTGAACAGGGCTGATTTTTGTATCTGTTTGCATTAAAGTCAATTTGTGGTATGAGATTGGTATTATTTATTGAATGCTACACCCAGCTGCAAAGTTAAAAGTATGACAAGCTTCTATGAATTTAATTACACTACAGTGAGACACAGGCTTGTATAGATGCTATAAATTAAGTTTAACAAATGTGACTGGTGTGGTGAATGATCAAATGGAGGTTACCAGCTCCATGAAGTTGCTTTAGTGATTTCAAAAGTTTTATGGATTGTTGTTTTGACCTGAATTGACCAGACAGACTTCTGCAACTTGCTTATTTCATTCAGGTAAACATTAAAAAATCAAGTCAACTTCACCTAAATATCTAAGGCTAACCTAAACACAAAAAGGCTCAGAATTCAGTAATTAGGATTCAGTACCACTGAGCAATGCGACTGTGCACTGGTGATTCTTTAATATATTTGCAGTTGGAGAAATTTTTTCATTACAAAAAATACTTAGTATTCTGAAAGAATAAATTTTATTGCAATAAACATTAGCACTTTTTTTTTTCTATTTTGTCTAAACCCTTCTGCTCTAAGCACTGCAGACAGTTTCTCTCTTTTCTTGTTCCAATATGTAATTGACAGCTCTGCCCAATGTCCTTTTGTACCTTTTGATTTTATCCCTGACTGCTAACAGTATACACCATTTTGTACAGCTTCAGTCTGTTAACCAAGTGCCTGACCTTGTGGGATGCTGAACACCTGCTGGAATAAAGTCATTGCCCATAATTCTCATTGATTTCATTAGGAGGAGAGAGAACTTGCTCTGTCCCAGGTCATTAGGGCTGATGAACAAAATGTATTAAAGACAGAGCTCTTGGTGGACCCTTGTGATTCCAGAAAGTCAGACCAACATCCAGAACACCTGGCCTGGGACAGATGCCAGAAGATATTAATTGTCAAGAAACATAAATTAGGAGCACAGCTACTTTTCATTTCTTACACAGTCAGTGGAGGGAAATGTTAAGATGTGCCCCACTGGTTCTCACCAGTTATCCCTCTAGCCCAGTACCATGCTTCTGACTTGCACAAGAAGAGAGACAATACTAAGGACAGCCTGCAAGTCAGAATTCTTTCTACATCTCTTTCTCATGTACCCCCAGCATCCACAGACGTTGCTGCAGGTATGTTGGAAGGTATATTCCTGCCTTTGATACCATCCTCTAGAACCAATTATGCAGGTTTAGGTGAGTAGCAGCCATTCTGTCTTTTCTTCTTTCCAGCTGAAGTGTCAGCCTTCTGTTTACTCCTCCTTGTCAGGCAGCTTCCCCACCTTATTAATTACCCTACTCACCCTCCTCCTCATCTCCTCTAGCTCCCTTATCTCCATCTTGACATAGGGCCAGAACTGCTCACAGTGGTCAAAAACAGGGCACACCAAAGTGGTGCCTTCTGTCTTGTTCTGAGTGTAGGAGGATCTGAGCCACAGAGCTTTCTGTTTATATGCCAACAACTTTGGGAGCTGTCACACCTACAGCACCAAAGCCAGGCGCCCCAACCTCCTTTTAGGGAAAGGCTCCCTTCAGGTGTCAGCCAGCTGATTTCTTTTTTTCCTCAATTTTAAGATAAATAAACAGCACCTTCAAGGTGCCTGCTCCTTCCCGCAGCCTGTAGACTACATGGCTAATGCAGGTATAGAC
Source organism: Apus apus (assembly GCF_020740795.1). NCBI lineage: Eukaryota > Metazoa > Chordata > Aves > Apodiformes > Apodidae > Apus > Apus apus. The sequence continues at coordinate 10,793,577 of NC_067284.1, forward strand.
ACCTGAGGAGGTGTGGTTTGGGCTAGGATTGGTGAAAAGAGAGTTTCTTGTGGGGGGGGAAGAGCATTTGAAGCATTAAGTTTGCACAGTGATGTGAATGAAAACATAAACTAGTGATAAAGGAATATTCAAATATTTCTTTATCAGGAAGTGAAGACTGGAACTAAGAACAATGAAAGGGTGATAGACAGATAAACATCACTTTCCTTTTCCTTGTCCTTTTCTAGAGAGTATATTTTTCATTTCAGGAACATGACTGGTTTATAATCAAGTGTGGGAAGTGACAGATAGAGAGAAGAAAAGATTGAGTGCTAGCTGCTATCCCACCAATTATTTTGCGCCCCAGTCACTACTGCAAGAGTGACTCATTCTGCTTTAGTTTACATGCATAAATTTGGCAGTACTCAAGAAAACCATTTTGAGGGTTCAGTTAGAAAACAGAAAAAAGGGTGAGTATATGAAGAGATAAAATACAATTGCTGCACTCCAGCCCAGCTTTGCTTTGAGAATCCTCAAAGCTTGCACAGTGAATTAACCTTCAGTAAGACATTCCACGTGATTTATTAGGCATCTTGCTTTGTTTTTAGTGAACTTCCCTGTGAGAGAGCACTTTATAATCAACTTTGAAACACAGAGTTAGTCACAACCTCTAACTATAGAGACACAACCATCTCTCCATAATATTTATTTACTGGCTTATTTATTTGCAATTCTCAGGGTAGTAAGCTAATAATAAGCTCCCACTAAGCCACTGAAAGTGATAATATCCTTTCACTGACATCACTAAAACATATAATCATGAACTATAAAAGTTTAAAAACCTGAAAACTGCAAAGATCAAAGGTGAAAGTTAAGAAGTATATATTAGAAGTAACAACAGACGGCCCCAGAATGAAAACAAATGAACTCATTCCTCCAGCTCTGCTGCCATTCGTAAGCCATTTACACTGGGAGTTTGCAGTTTATTACTTAACTGAGCCCTTTCAGAGAAATCAAATCTTGTGTTCACTATGGAGCCATCATTTGTATCAAATTCTTTACATAACTTTTATGAAATTCTAAATGTAACAAATATTTGCAAATTTTTTTTAATTTTTTTTTTTTTAAATCTGAAGATGTATTCACCAGCAGCCATTTGTTCTCATGTTCGTTAGGTACAAACCTGCAGAACAGCATTCACCACATAATGTGCTAGCACATGTACTGACATTCAATCTCAAATGCAGTGCTGACACTTCTTACAGGCTCCTTTGCTGTACAGTGCCCCTGCTTATCAGGTCCAGCCAAGCCTGCTGCCTCCTTCCCAGGAGACCTGAAATAAGCAATGAAGAATGAAGTACAGTATGCCTGATGCCAACTGCTATCCCTTATGTTCTTTTCTCTCCCCATTTGTAACTGAGTAAGTAAAACCAAAGGTCAACATAAGCAGTACAGCTGCCCACACGCACCGTTTACTTTGCTGTTCCTTTGGTTTTATTTTTTCTTTTGCCTTAATTCTAGGGAGGGCTAGTTTGGAACATTATGCCACTTGAGAATTGAAGTAGAAAGAACCATATGAAAATGTGTATTACTATAAAAGCCTCTAGGATTCACAATGTATGTTTTCAGTTTCTTTTCTATTACTTGTATTCTCTTTCAGACTACTTAGCTAACACTGTGGATCTCCTCGTTTCTTCCACCTTCTTGCCAGAGTGATTCCAATGGTCAATGCAAAACTCAGACCTGACATATTTAGACTGCTGAAATACATTAGCTTAGTCCTACAAGTCCTGGGCCTTTATTAAGAAGAATGTTTCCTACCTTCCACTGCTATCACTATCAGTGTATGCAAAGTATTTAATATCTTGCAGGTGCATACAGTGCCTGATGGGAACAGTGTGACTGTAGCATACATAAAACCTTCTAAAAAGTCATTCTAAGTGAAGCATCACACATTTTGTGGCTCCTTAAGCCAAGCCCAGGCTACACATGGGAGTCTTTTTGCCCCCTCCTTTCCCTAGTGCTATCAGGACATCTTGTATGCCCTCCTCCCAACCATCTTATTCAAAGAAAATAGAATAGACTTTCATTTGGAAGATCAACAATCATCATCAACTGCCTGACCACCTCAGGGCTGACCAAAAGTTAAAGTTTGTTGTTAAGGGCCTCTTAAACACTGACAGTCTTGGGGCATCCACCACCTCTTTAGCAAGCTTGTTCCACTGTTTGATCACGCTCTGAGTAGAGAGTGAAGAGTCTGACCACCATCTCAGTAAAGAGATGATTTTTAACATCCAGTCTAAACCTCTCCTGGAGCAGCTTTGAACCATTTTCACACATATAAGACTGCATATCAGGGAGAAGAACTCAGCACCTCCTTCTTCATGTCACCTGCTTAAGAAGCTGTAGAGAACAATGAGGTCATCCCTCAGCCTCCTCCTTTTCTCCAAACAAAATGAACCCAAAGTCCTTGGCTGTTCTTTATAGGACATTCCTTCCAACCCTTTCACCAGCTTTGTTGCCCTCCTCTGAATGCATTCAAGGACCTTCACATCCTTCTTAAATTGTGGGGCCCAGAACCACATACAACACTCAAGGTGAAGCTGCATCAATGTAGACTCCTGAAAAGAATAATTGTCTCAAAACAGCCAGCCTGACAAACTGAACATTGTGCTCAGTTGGGAGCCTCATTTGATAACCACCTGGACCCTGTTCTCACAAGGAGAGCCCCTCGTTTGGTAACTCCCCTAATAGATTTGACACTGTGCTTGAAAGGGGAACCCCTCCTTTGGCAACCACCCTGATAAATGGGACATTGTCCTTAATTGTTAAGGAACAGTGGCCAGCAAGAGAAGCCCCGTGGAGGCACAGTGCCATCTTGCAAAAGACCACTTTCCTGTTTAAGGACAGAGCACGTGTGAAAATAAAGGTGATTGTTTGGTCAACCCAGATGACAGGGCTAAGTAACCACCTGGAACCCTGTGCCCCATTGACTCATTTCCAGAACATTACCAAATCCAAGAGTCTGTGCAAAGTAGGCCAAGCCTTCCCCAAAGAGGAGGGGCCAGGTGCCATAAAAGAGGCAGACCCTAAATGCTCAGGGCACACACCCACCATCCAAAGACCACAGCATCATGCCAAGATCGTCACTGGATCCAAAGATGGTGATATCTTTCCTGTCCCCTCTTTCTTCATATCTCTCTCTCCCTCTCTCTCAGTTTCTAACTTTATTTTTGGCACGTAAGGGTAATATAATTTCTAATTTTGCTAGGATTTTCCAGCTGTAACCTGTTGTTTTGAGAATACCATCATGCTAAGTTCTGCTAACTTGTAATCTTTTGCTTCCAATGTGATGTTGTGTGTTCCTTTTGACAAGATTTATAATCTTATTCAGTTTTAAGTAAAGTTTTTTCTAAGCCTCCTGGATAATGGTCTTACTCTTAAAATACCACTCAGAGAATTCCAGACGTTAATCTCACCAACTGGGTTGCTCAAAGAGACTGATTAAGACACTAGGATTGAATCTGAATCTCCCCAGGTCAACCCCCACCTCCAGGGAACTCTACCTGTGCCCACTTTTTGGGACATAATGCCATACCCACTTTGTGGGACGTGATATTTAGTTTGGGCCCCCACCTCTGGGGAGCCGTGCCCACTTTGTGGGACATACTGTCATACCCAGCTAGTGGGATGTGATATTTAATTGGCATCCCCACACCTGGGGAGTCATGCCCACCTAGTGGGACATGACAGTGCCATACCTAACTTGTGGGATGTGACAAAAATGCTAAATACAGCAGGATAATAACCTCTTTTGACCAGGTGTTCATCCAGTGTGTGATACATCCCAGGATTCAGTTTGTCCCCTTGGCTGTCAGGGTACAGAGTTGTCTCACATTGACCCTGCTGCTGACCAGCAGCCCCAGATCTATTTCTGCAGGGCTGCTCTCCAGACACATCTCTCCCAATTTATACCCAGTATTACTCTGTCCCAGGTGCAGGATTGGGCATTTCAACTTGTTAAATGCAGTCCCATTAATCATTGCCCAGTCCTCCATTCTATCTAGATGCCTCTGCAAGGTCTCTTGTCCCTCAAAATGCCAACAGCACCTCACAGTTTGGTATCATCAGCAAACCTGCCAATGGTGCATTCAACTCCTCCATCCAGACTGTTGAAAAATATATTGAACAGAACTGGCCCTAGAGGTCAATCGTGAGAAACGCCACTGGTGACTGGTGACCAGTCCAATGTAGTCCCATTCACTGGGGCCCTTCTGAGCCAGTTCACCATGAACCTGCTGTTTATACAGAATGAGGCAAAAAACCCCACATTTAAAACCTCTGCTTTTTCTTCATCACTATTAATCAGGTGACCATCTTCAACAATCGTTAGAGCAATGTTTTCTTTAGAACTTTTGTTGCTATTAACACACTTTAAAAAGCCCATCTTGTTATCTGAAACAACACTGACCAGTTTCAACTCTAATCATGCTATGGCCATTCTTGTCTTCTCCCTTCATGAATGAACCACAGCTCTGTACTACTCATGCAAAGCCTGACCTCACTTCCAGAGATCATACAGTTTCTTTTTCCTCTTGAGCTCCATGAGAAGTTCCCTGTTCACACAGAATCACAGAATCTTAGGGGTTGGAATGGACCTCAAAAGATCATCTAGTCCAACCCCCCTGCCAGAGCAGGATCACCCAGAGCACATCACACAGGAACGTGTCCAGGTGGGTTTGGAATTTCTCCAGAGAAGGAGACTCCACAACCTCTCTGGGCAGCCTGTTCCAGTGCTGTCACTCTCACAGTAAAGAAGGTTTTTCTGATGCTCACATGCAACCTCCTATGTTCCAGTTTGCACCCATTGCCCCTTGTCCTGGGCATCACTGAAAAAAGCCTGGCTCTGTCCTCCAGACACTCGCCCGTAACATATTTGTAAACACTGATGAGGTCGCCCCTCCATCTCCTCTTTTCTAAGCTAAAGAGACCCAGCTCCCTCAGCCTTTCCTCATAAGGGAGATGTTCCACTTCCTTAATCACCTCTGTGGCTCTGCACTGGACTCTTTTAAGCAGTTCCCTGTCCTTGAACTGAGGGGCCCAGAACTGGACACAATATTCCAGATGCGGCCTCACCAAGGCAGAATAGAGGGGGAAGAGTTCAGCCAAGCTTGTCCTCTGTTTCACTTGCTTGACTTAAGACCTAGTGGAACCACCTCCACCTGTGCTTCTAAAAGGTGGTTCTTATAGACCAACCGGCAGTTGTGGTCTCCTAAGTCCTCAAAAGCAGATTCCCAGGGTACTCTGCTAAATAGCTCCCTGAATAGCTTGAAGTTTGCTCTGATGAAGTCCAGGGTAGCAACTCTGTTATCCTTTTCACTCATTGTACCAAAATATTTTCAATTCAGCCATTTTGTGATCACTGAAGCCACGAAAACCAACTACCATCACAATCCCCATGAGTCCTTCCCCTATTCACAAATAGCAAGTCTAGGAGGACATAATTCCTAGTGGGCTCACTGAGTACCTGTGACAAGAAATTACCTCCTGCGAATTTCAAGAATTTCCAAAAGCTGCACATCACAGCAGTATAATATTCCCAGCTGACTACTGGGAAGTTGAAATCTCCCGTAAGGACAAGAGTTACTGATCCAGAAATTTCTCCTAATTGCCTACAGAATAACTCAGCAGTGCTGACACCCTGACTGGGCAATCAGTAGTAGACACCCGCTACAACACCTCCTTTGTTTTCCATTCCCTTAAGCCTTACCCAGAAGCTCTCCACCACATGATGGGCTCAGCAATCAAACCACTCCCTTATGTATGGTGCAACACCTCCTCCTCACCTGCCCTGCCTACTCCTCCTGAACATTCTGTAGCCCTCCAACCCAGCACTCCAACTGTGGGACTCCTTCCACCAAGTCTCTCTAACACCAATGATACTGTAGCTCTGGGAGCTGACCAAGGCTTCCAGTTCATCCTGTTTGTTTCTCAAATGCACCTCTGAAAATTCCTGCCGTGCCACCTTCACTGTTTTTTCCTGTCTTTTTGCCTGCGGAATAAATATTTCAGCGAGTCAGATCTTCAGACAATTTTGGGAGGATAAGCAAAGCTGACATGGACAGTATAATTATTTTGGAAGAAGTGAGTGATTGTTATCAACCTGTCCTTCAATTTATAAACAATTAGAGAAGTGAAGCTGCTGAATCTGCTAATCATATGCCAGGTATTCACACTTTCTGTTCTCTTGTTTTCTTCTTTTTTTTCCTCCATTACGTGAAATCAATGGGGCTTTTTTCCACCAACAATTGAGAATATTCCCTGAAATGCCCTCAACTGCTATGCAGAAGTTTATTATAGAGAAAGGAAGAAAAACATCAAGCTGAGTAAATAAGGTTATTTTGTTCAGACAAGGAAAAAGTGTGCGTTTTCCTCCCCTAAACAAAGCATTTTTAAGAGCAGAATGGAGGATGCTTAAATCAATAACCATTAAGAAGCACAAAGCTGCTAAAATAATACATCTTTGGAGGAAGAAATTATCAGCCTTGATGTAGAAATTACTGGGTGAAATTCTATTTATACAGGAGGGGTCCAGATTAGATGTTCCTAATAGGCTTTTTTGGCACTGCAGTCTGAGAAACTATGAAACCTGAGAACAAATAAAATAAATATTGCTCATCCCTGTCACAGTTTTTACAGAACACTTCCCCAGTGACCCTAAACTCCATTCATTCACTTACTGCATTTAATTTATTTTTGTTCTGCATACAGTTTATTAGATGAAGGCTTTCATATTGTCAAAATTATGTTTTTGATGACTTTAACTCCATCTTTTTATTCTTTTCAAAGGCAAATATAGAAGGGAGTAAACACAACAGTCACATCTGCTGGTAGCATTGTCAAGGAGAACATAGGGACAGGAAGGGCAAGTAACTCCCTGGAGATGAGAGATGCTTAATAGCCATTAGAGTAACCATTAGAGGCTGGAAGCTGCATCACAGGAAAATAAGACCCATGTTTGACTGGGCGCACTCAAGGAATAGGAGGCAATAACCTCATCCTACAGGCACCCATGGGAGTTTTGCCATTCACTGAGGTGAACTTTATACAATCAAATATTGAATAACGCCTTTAATCTACCAAAATAAGAAAAAAAAAAAAAGTGTTACAAATATGTAATTGCATCCTGCTTAGATCAAACTTAAGGATATTTATATAGATAAGAAAATGTACTGCTTCAAACAGCTGGAAATCTCACTCTCCATCCACTAACAACTTGATTTCCAAAATTTTGGGAAAAATCCTATTTCTCTGCAAAAGATGGAGAGACTATCCCTCTGTGGCCGGGTAATGTTCACCTTCCTGCCTGGCTGGTGTGCTCTAGAGCTGCTCCAAGAAAAACAGCTGTGACACCCTACAGCTTTTTCTGAAGCAGAAAGTAACATATAAATGGCCACTGTGGTAGCCATATACAGCTCATTCCTCCCCCTGTTCCCACTCTAGCACATTACTGTGCACTTGCCCCTAGAGCTAAGCAAATACTTGCACAGCTCCCCCAGACAGAACCTTTTCACTTCCTACAGACAGTCCTCAGGGGATGCACAGTCTGAGCTGCTACTGGAACAGTTCAGGGGATTTATGTTTTCCAGGAAGCTCTGTCAGAGCTGTGCTTTTTGTATAGCTGACCAAGCATCAGAAGACTTAGATACATGTACAGTTAGCACTTTGGCTTCTCTAGGTGCCTCTACATCTGAGGGTTAAGAGCAGTATGACATACACCTTGCATTTCTTCTTAAATTCCATAAAGGATATCTAAATATGTGTAATCCCTCTGTAACGTGATGACACAGGAGATATTACTGTGCTCAGGGTGTAACAATATATTGCTTCTCTGTACTGGTGACACTTCAAAGCATTCAGAATTAGAGATACACCCACTTTTATCTATTTTTTTCCTTCTTATTTAAGGCAATGGATTAGCTGCAAGTAAAAAAATCATGTATTTGCCATTTGGAAAAGAGGAGTGAACATTTCTATACCATAGTGTTTTCATGCCATAAATTGCATTCCACAGCAAAATGAAGCTGAGATTTCTTCACAAATAAGAGCACTGTGATGTGACTGCATTCATCACAGGTGAGGGTTGGTTCAAGATCTTGCAAGCACACTTTTTAGTGTAAAATCAACTATTGGACTTTCGTTAAGCTTAAAATTAACACAATTTATTTCCAAATAGTATTAATCTTAATTACCAGAGTTCAGCTTCTGATTACTCTGGGAGTTTACATTCATCACACAGTTTCAACCTAAACAGAAACTTATCATTCTCATCACAGTTTTTTGCCCACTGACGAAGATATTACTGAAACAAAATAAAAATTATGTTGCAGCTTGAAGCGATAAAAACAATATTGTAGTCAATATTTCACCCATGGTTGGAAAACATTACTGATTACATAAAGGTATCTTATTAGAGTGGAAAGCAGAGGCATGAGGGGACAAACAGCATCTAATCCCTCTGTAGAGTAACTTCAATAAACTTTGTTGTAGTTATACCACTGCCAGGATTAGCCTACAAACTTTGAATTAAAGTATGATCCATGCTCTGACAACATGATTGTAATTTTTTCATTATTTTAATCCTTGATGAGAGAAATAAATTGTGCAGACTCCAGGAGCAGAGAAATAATTGTTACATTTATGATTCTCCAATTACAGCTTATGGAGACTACTTCTCAGCCATCTCTTCACTCCCATGAAGGTTTTATAACCAGGCTTTTGAATAATACAAGTGTTTTCAATAGCACCACCAACATAATGACATACTTTAGCAAAGGAAGCATTTTTGTTTTGCTTTGATTCATGTCTCAACTTATGGAGAATCAGCCTTTTATTTGTTCAGATTGCTTAATCCTCTCTTATGTTCTTGGTTTAAGTGGCTACAAAGAAAAAGCCTTCCTAAGGTTGGTCTTTTCTATTTCCACTCCTCCCTTATAGTACTGTTTGAAAGAGGACACAGTTAAAAAGGAATAAAGTGTTCAACAGAGAAGAAAAGCAAATCCTCTTGTGTATTCTGCTCAGCCTGAACTACCTTTATAAAGGTTCAGGGTGAGCAAAAATGTCTTCTTTGCATCTCTATGTAGGCTGAGACAGTGGAACCTGGGCCTGACTGTAAGTTATCATATGCCAGCTGACCTCTTTGTCAGGTCAGCAACAAAGGATTACTAAGGATTTCAAGATCCATTTGCTTTACAGCTAATGTTCACTACTTTGGAAAAACAGAAAATGTAGCAGTTCTCAAGTTTTCCTAAGAAATGTTACTGACCCTCTCCCTGATTACATAGACAAAAGCACAAAGATTTTATACGCAAACTCAGGTTGGATAAAAAACAGGAATCAAAATGTAGAGATGGTCAAGATTATATAACTGCCTCATAAATCACAAGGTTAGATGATATATGATATGATACATGGTATTTGCTTGATAGGATATCATGGGATAAAAGCCTGGGTGGGAAAGGAGCCCAAGAAGGCTGGTCAATATTCAAAGATTACCTCTTCCAAGCCCAGGAGCAATGCATCCCAAGAAAGAGGAAGGCAGGCAAGAATGCCAGGAGAACTGATTGGATGAACAAAGAGCTCCTGGTCTTCACAGGGTGGAAGCAGGGACAGGTAGCCTGGGAGAAATGCAAAGAAGTTGTCCGAGAAGCTAAGGATCAAGTTGGGAAAGCTAAAGCCCAGACAGAGTTAAACCTGGCCAGGGGCATCAAAGGTTTCTACAGGTACATCAGTGATGTGAGGGAAAACAGGGGAAATGTGGGCTCTTTGCATAAGGAAACAAAAGACCTTCTCACACAGGATATGGAGAAGGCTGAGGTACTGAACAACTTTTTTGCCTAAGTCTTCACCAGTAAGGGCTCTGGCCACACCATCCAGGTCACAGAAGGCAAAGGTGGAGACTGGGAAAAGGAAGATCCACCCACTGTAGGAGAAGAGCAGGTTCAAGACCATTTAAGAACCTGAAAGTGCACAAGTCTATGGGACCTGAAAAGACTCATCCACGGCTCCTAAGGGAGTTGCAGTGTTGCTTTCCATGATGTTTGAAAAGTCATAGCAGTCTGGTAAATTTCCACTGACTGGAAAAGGGGAAACATAATCCCCATTTTCAAAAAGGGAAGGAAAGAAGAACCAAGGAACTACAGGCCAGTCAGTCTTACCTCTGTGCTCAGCAAGATCATGGAGCAGATCCTCCTGAAGGCTCTACTAAGGCACATGGAAAACATAGAGGTGGTTGGTGGCAACCAACACGGCTTCACCAAGGGAAAATCATGCCTGCCAAATTTTTATGATGGGGTCACAGTGTCAGTGGACAAGGAAAAAGCAACTGACACCATCTACCTGAACTTGTGCAAATAATTCGACACTGTCCCTCATGACAAGCTGGTCTCAAAACTGGAAGGATATGGATTTGATGGATGGACCACTCAATGGATAAGGAATTGGTTGCATGGTCACACTCAGATAGTACTGATTAACAGCTCAATGTCCAGATGGAGACCAGTGACAAGTGGTGTTCCTCAGGGGTTGGTACTGGGCCTGGTGCTGTTTAACATTTTTGCCAGTGACATGGACAGTGGAACTGGATCCATCCTCAGCAAGTTTTCCAACGACACCAAGCTACATGGTGTGGATGACATGCTGGAGGGAAGGGATGCCATCCAGAGAGACCTTGACAGCCTTGAGAGGTGGGCCCACGCCAACCTCCTGAAGTTCAACAAAGCCAAGTGCAAGGTCCTGCACCTGGACTGGGGCAACCCCAAGCATAAACACAGGTTGGGTGGAGAATGCATTGAGAACAGCCTTGAGGAGAAGGACCTGGGGGTGTTGGTCAATGAAAAGCTCAACATGAGTCAGCAATGTGCACTTGCAGCCCAGAAAGCCAACCACATCCTGGGCTGCATCAAAAGAAGTTTGGCCAGCAGGTCAAGGGAGGTAATTCTGCCCCTCTACTCCACACTCATAAAACCCCACCTGGAGTACTGTGTCCAGTTCTGGAGCACTCAACACTGGAAGGATATAGTGATCTCGGAGCAAGTCCACAGGAGGGACATGAAGATGATCCGGGGCCTGGAGCACCTCTGCTATGAAGAGAGGCTGAGAGAGTTGAGGTTATTCAGCCTGGAGTAGAGAAGGCTCAGAGAAGACCTTATAGTGACTTTCCAGTATCTGAAGGGGGCCTACAGGAAAGCTGGGGAGGGACTTTTTACCAGGGTGTGTAGAGACAGGACAAGGGGTAATAGTTTTAAATTGGATGGTGAAAGATTTAGGTTAGACATTAGAAGGAAAATTACTGTGAGGGTGGTGAGGCACTAGAACAGGTTGCCCAGGGAGGCTGTGGATGCCCACTTCCTGGAGGCGTTCAAGGGCAGGTTGGATGGGGCTTTGAGCAACCTGATCGAGTGGAAGGTGTCCATGCCCATGCAGGGGGATTGGAACTAGATTATCTTCAAGGTGCCTTCCAATCCAAAACATTCTGTGATTCTATGATGATACAATATGATATGATCAGTTAACCTAACCTTTCCTTTCCCAAAAGAACTTTAACAAGTGACTCTTGCACCAAGTCTCTAAAAACTCAGTAAGCTATAGTCCATCTCTGAGAAAAATACCTATTATTGATTCAAAGGCATCAGGCAATTGAAAAGCCATCATATTCCAAGGCAAATTGTTTTGTTGATTAATCACGCTCAGTACTAAAAACACACAGATAATCTGTCCATCTTATTTTCTAACCATTAGATCCCAATATGGCTTTTCCACTGCATTAAAGACCTATCTCTGCAAATATCTTCCTTACGTAAATGTAAATCATAATCAGTTCACCTCTTAATCTCTTGGGGAATCAAAATACATCGAGGTTCTTACATCTCTAAATTTATAGTGTATTTATAGACTTGAAAGACTCTTTATTAAATCTTGATTAAATTTACATGACAGAGGCAGTAACGTTTCCCTGGTTTTCAGTGTCGTTCTTCAAGATTGTCTGGCCTGGTTTACTATTATTTCAGTAAAAATATTCCCAGCACTGAACAATGTGGAACACCAGTTTCTCATTCATACTTGACACTCCTTACACACCTAAATATCTTATTTACCTTCTGTTGTTAGCACTTTCCAGTGAATTGCCCCATTCAGTGGCTAAGCATATCATGAACCCTGGCTTTCCTCAGTTATACTGCATTTTAGGATATAACATGATTTTTCTTACCAGAATCGGCCCAGTTTTGCTAACTTTTCTCACATAAAGCTGTGCAAAGCTACATGAGTTGTTCTGATTAAATTAATTAAAATCTGCTACCTGAAGAGGCACAACTCAAAGAGCTGGGTCTCAACAAGCATCAATAGCCAGTTCCCCTTGCCAACCCACGGTGTGACAGCAGCTGACACCAATTCAAGTTCTGTCCTCATCCATTCAGCATAAGCACAGCAAGGTATTTTACGTTCATTCATATGGCCACTTCACCCTGAATCTTTCACATCTTTTTCTACCAGATGTGAGAGAAGAGGAACAAGAGTTCAACTGAGTTTTCTCCAAACACAATGGAAAAGAAGGCAGATGGTCTGCCTCTCATCATCTATGAGACCTGACCTGCTGACTTTAAGGCTTAGCCAAGTGCTAGGTAAGCAGGATACTTCACAGAGTTAATGCCCTTTAGTGGAGTAAAATGCTTCTGCCTAACACTTCATCCCATCGTAGCAGAAAAAATACTAAGAAAAAATTCAGCTAACTTATGGCATACTTATCTTTGTCTTTATGCAGCCCTGTGCAACACCACAGGGTTTTTGTTCTTTGTCCTGATGGTTACTTTAAGTTCTGACAAAAACACATTTTTGTAATGTGCCCCTTTCTAACCTGATAAGCTTTTCAGATCTAGAAATCCTTCTGGTAATAAGGGTCATCAGCAGGGACTAAGGAGGGACAAAGAGGGATTTTAATGTGAAATCAGAGAGACCAGTGAGAAGCAAGACACATGAGAAGTCTGCCAGTGTTCGTGCCATAGAAAATAATGGACCTACATTTAAAAATTATAGCCCTAATAAAGCACAGAGATATTGCACTAAAGGTGTTAAAATAACCAATTAAACATGCAGTTTTACTCCTGCAAAAATACAGAGCATTTCTGTGGAAAAAAAAATACCGCTGACAAGAATTCACCATGACTGCTAGAAATCAAAATAAATAAATAGCTTTAATTGGAAAAGGAATACTTCAGACCACAGTGCACAGTTTTGTGGGCAGAGAAAATCTGTTAGCCAGTCTTTTAATAGGCCCACATTGTACTGAATTCAATTTAGCTTTTCTGTGAACATGGACATAACCTGTTAATAATTTAACACACCTCTGGTAAAGCGGGAATGCTGTAAATAAAATGTAAACAAATTAAAAAAAAAACAGTGCTTTGTTTTTCAAACTAGATTGCAAATTAATGGCAAAGATCTCTATCACAACACACAAAGTCTGAAAGTGCTAAACCCACAGAAATCACAAGATACAAAACTCAAGATTCCAACAGAGAGATTGGCTTTATCATATCGCATAATATATTTGACAGGTTTTTCCTCTGGAATGGTTTTTATGTTAAGTAAGTATGTGCTCTCAGTCCTGCTCAGGGAAATTGTTATGGGAATTTCACTTTACAAAATTCTTCCATTGCATTTCACAATTCTTTCTTCTACATTTTTTTTTCCATAGACAGAAGCAATGCATATGTGACATCTGTCCTGAACACATGACCAAAGTACATGAATGCATGATCAAACCAGAGCTTTCATACAAGCAGTGGTAGGTATTTATGTATTTATGTATTTATGCTATAGCATAACTATGAACTAGCAATAACTCTTAATTGCAGCAGGGGTGGACAAGCACTTTGCATTAGTTAATTTACTTCAGTGTGTTACAGGTTTTACTTCCTGATTATTCCAAGCTTAGCCCTGAGTCAAGGTGCTGAAGGCCACAGGCCATGCAGGCGTGAAGAGCCAGCTACCAGGGTCATTCACTGCTCTCCTAAATTTCCCCATCTGAGCAGTCTCTTAAGGCTAATCCTGGCCACCCCACTGGCAATCTGCTCTGATGCAATTTGCTATGTTAGCAAGAGCAGGGTAGCCATGTTAGGGCAATACCAGCTAGCGAGGGATAAGCTGCACACACAGTGTACTAGGGCAGGAGACTCCTCTTCCCACCCGCCCTCCAAGGCCAGCTGGGCTGCAGGTGCACCGTGCACTGTGCCTTACCAAAACTCCTGGGGGCTCCTCCACGGGCAGCAGTTCAGCCCCACCAGGATATCCGACCTGCTCTCTGCTTATTGCCCAGGGGCACCCAGCCCTGAGCCAGCCCTGTCACCAGCTGCTACCTTTCCTCTGGGTGGGATGGCCTCCCTCAGCTCCATCTGTACGCAGCGCCAGCCCTCAGCATGCAGCCAGCCTATGCAAGGCACCCTCCTCATCTGAAGATCCCCACCAGTATTTTCCTGTTGCCCTTCCATCCCACTCTTCCCTGGCTAGAAGTGGTTCACAAGCCAGAGGAGACCTCAGCTGTTGGTGCATTTCTGGCAGCATTTGCCACAGTCCTGCAGGGCTATGGGATTGCAGACCCCTTTTGAACAGCTCCGGAGGCCAGAGCTGCCCTGGCTCTGACGAAGGCAGCGTGAGGAGCACAGAGATCCTCCATGGGATAATTCCCCCATTTGTCAAGCTCTTGTTACCTTCCTTCCATAAATCTTTCCCATTTCCTTTCCACACAGATGTGGCTCCCTGCCTCAGCCATTAAACTTCCATGGAAGGTAAAAACCTCAAGTTTACTTATATTCTGCCACTTGGAGAAAGGCAAAGATTTGATTACTAAGTAGAGCCCCATAATCCATAACCATGTAATTGTGTGTTAAGCCAGCGACTTCTGTTAACAACTGAACTCATGCAGAGGCGCCGGCCTGGCAGGGGGACGGGCTGTTGCTGCTGGGAAAATTGGGGGGAAAGGATGTTGAGGAGGGGAGGGAGGAGAGCAGAGCAGTGCTAAGAAATACGTGAGTCCTGGAAAAGCAGTAAAGGAGAGATGATGAGAAACTGGGGGATGAAGACAGACTGGTGGAGAAGGCTTTGTGGCAGTGCTGTGACAGGAATGCTGGCAGAGCCTGCCGGAATAGGTAGCTACTGTCAAGGCACTCAGAGAGACCACAGAAGGGAAGTACAAGGACTGGAGCATTGGTTTGGTAGTTTGTTGCCCTAGGAAAGTCTCACCTATACTAGGAGGGAATCTGGGAAACTGAAAAAAAAAAAAAAAAAAAGTCTTTCAAGCGTGTCATGTCCTTTTAGTGTGTGACACAGCTCTCTAGAAGATGTAGAAGTGTTTTAGACAACCAGCAGTGCAGGGGCACATGGCAGGAGAAAGGCAGATAAACCCTTTGTTGAGGAAGTAGAGCAGAGGCAGAAAGAAGCTCAAGAGCTTCTGCATCCTGGCCTGTCTTATCCTGGAGAGCCCACACAGGGCTATGATGGGTTCATCTATACCAGGACAGAGGTGCTGTAGGAAGATGGACGGGCCAGATGTGAAGACCAAGCAGAAAAGGCAAGATTTACCTGCATTTTGTGAACCTTGCTAGACATTTGGGCTGGCATTTGTTACAGGGTTGAGGATTTTGTGTTCCCTGGATGGTAAATCACAGAGGCAGCAGTGAAGGCACTGGAATATGTCTGCTTTTCCTACTTCCTTTATACTGTATGTCCCTTCCCATTAGACATGAGAGGATATCATTTCCAGCTTAGGATGCATGAGTGAGAACAAGGACAGAACAGTAAGAGAATTGTGCAAAGCCTCATCCCTCTGATTTTTATTACCCTTGTCATCTATCAAGAGACTGACTCCTTCTCTTGCTTTTTCTTTTTTTTTTTTTGTTTTTTTGTTTTTTTGTCCCTCCAGCATATTTGTAAATGTTATTTACTTATTGTCACTAGCTCCTTTGGGCTGTCTACTTTAATTTTATATCACAAATTGTGACCGGCAGCATTTTGTTGCTGCTGCTTTCTTTATTAATTTGTATTTCATTGCCCCAGCAATAGTAAACAGTCTTCAGCCCTCCCATAATTTGTGCTCCATTTTGGACCTAAATCTCACAGGAATATTTATAGTATTTATAGTATTCCAACCCCAGCAAGGTTAGGAAGGAACTGTGGACATTGCTACGGCACACCTGCGTTTCTGATTCATATCCTGCTCCCTTTTACATAGAGGAAAACATTATGCATGAATATCATTATCAGCACTTCCACACACTCTGCATCACTAAGCATCACCATCAGCCCATTACTAAAAGATACTTACATTTTCCTACCATTTAGAATCTCCATAGTTCCGTATGTTATGTGGACCTAAAAATAAAGCTCTTTAGACCCATTTTTTTTTCTGAGCCTTCAGCAGTTCAGAAACTTTCTTGAGATAATTTTACATAGAGAATTTCTGCCATCACAATTAACATTCTACTCATGAGAATGGCCTTGCCAAGTTTGTCTAGAGTCAACATGATAATGTTTCACATGCCACCGAATCTGCTCTTTTTTTATCTGTGAATATTGTGATGGAATTAGAGGCTTGACTCTTTCCCCATCTACTTAACGCTCACTTTCTGACAGATATCATTCTCATTTCTCTTAATTTGGACCATCACACTATCTTCAACTAGATTGTAAACCTCGATGTGATGGTCTGATTATTAAAAACTATTGAAACCATCTTTCCTTTCCACATTTATTCTTCTTTAAATACCCATGTCTTGCCACAAATAAAATTTGTAAAAACAATTCTTCGTCCTGTCTTTGTGCAATAATGCTAATAAAAGCAATAAAAAGTATTTTTTGCTGTCATGACAAACTTGTTTGTGTGTGCAGAGTAGGTATGTAACTACATTATGGGACATTTAATCATGTTTCTTACTAGGGATGATGCAGAAGCTATATCGTATGAAAGGAAGTTCTCCAGACGCATTTGGCTACAGGGATCCCCAGAAGGCACATGGTATTGCAGCAGTTCTGGGTTTCTATTCTTTTTCACCAGCATTAATTGAAACTACTGCCTCTACAGTACAATATATTACATTAAAATGTAAAACCGATATAACTGAGGGGAATAAGAGGCAGAAAGAAAGGCTAGAAATCTCTGACATTAACCAGGATGAATTAACTTGTTTTCAAATGTGTTTAATTCCTATAGGCTTGAGTTACCATTTTTTTAAAGCACCACTCATTTTCTTAAAGGTATTAGACAGGGTACAGGAGCTGTGAGATAAAAATAAGGTTGGATAAATGTGTGTCTGCAGCTCAGATCAACATCTGTTAAGCAAGAAGCTGCCTGTCATTGCGTCTGCTTTGTATGCCATCACTGTTGATCCCTGAGTGCAAGGATTCATGGCATTATCACAGCTTCCTTCTCTAGACCTAAATGCTGGCTTCAACACCATTTGTTTTTTTACTATTATATAGTAGAAAAATTGAATGACACACTGCCCACATACACTGGCTCACGCATTTGTAACCAGCAGTCAGAGCCAAGGGTTGCCTAAATGATACACAGAGTGATGCCTTGGAAATTCACATTCAAATGACAACCTCCCTCTCTTTTCTAAATTACTGTTCTTCCTACTTGCAAATGCATGTAAGGCATCCACACTAGGAAATAAGCTTTTTTGCTATACCAGGGCTGATTGTTCGAGTGAGGACTTTTTTCCTCATCAAATCATCAATTTAAAGAGAAATATATCTCTCTGTGTAGGATTTGGTTCTCTAGAAATATACAGTGAAAATGACATTAAAAGGCTATTAATGACTATTGTTTAATTCTTAGTGGTTTTAGAGTAATTTCTGTAAAATGCTATTACGTTTTTATTGAACTTGCTCAGGTTTTTAACAGATTTTAAGGCTAGAAGGGACTACTGAATCATTGAATCTGACCTCATAAAATAGCATCCAGTTTGTTCTGACTTGAGCCCATTGCATTTTGTTTGAGTAATACACAACTTTCAGTTTCAGCTCATTCATTCTAAGGAATCCCAGGGTAGAATTGCCTTTAAAAAATATGGATGGTATTTACATTTGAATGGGAAAGAAAGGAATCCTGGCTCTCTTCTCCCAAAGAGAAAGAGAAACAAAAAAGAGGAATTATGAGAAATAAAATTCCCATAAAGTACTGCAAAGCAGGAGAGTATTGATTACTGAGATTTCTCCCTGCACTAATTTTAGAGATCTAATTAAGTAACCAACTTTGAACCTTTCTGGTCTCAACACCTCTTGTATGTTTGAGGCATCTACTTCTGTATAAAACAAATTGCATCCCAGAAGTGCCTAGCTTTATTCATTAATTCATGAATGAAGGTGATTAGTTCAGCTACAGACAGCTGCATTTGGGCAGATGTGTCTCGTTCACAATTATTTGATACTTAGCTGTTAAAAGAAACAAAAAATAGAAGACCATTTAGTAGTACTTCTCTGCTTAACATAAAGCTCATAGAATCTTCAATACAGCAAGTATAAAACCCTGGGGTAAGCTGCAAACATAACGTGATGACAGGCATCTCTGCACTGAGTAGAACAGAAAGCCATCATGAGGAATAGAATCATAGAATCACAGAATGGTTTGGGTCGGAAGGGACCTTGAAGATCATCTCATTCCAGCCACACTGCATGGGGGGGAACACCTCCCACTAGATCAGGTTGCTCAAAGCCTCATCCAGCCTGGCCTTCAATGCTTCCAGGGAGTAGGCATCCACAGCTTCCCTGCATAACCTCTTCCAGTATCTCACCACTATCATAGTGAAGAATTCTTCCTAATATCCAATCTAAATCTTCCCTCTTTCAGTTTGAAGCCATTCCCCCTTGTCCTATCACTACATGCTGTTGTAAAAAGTCCCTCCTCAGCTTTCCTTTAGTCCCCTTCAGGTTCTGGAAGGCTGCTATATGGTCTCCCCAGAACCTTCTCTTCTCCAGGCTGAACAACCTCACCTCTCTCAGCCTGTCTTCATAGGAGAGGTGTTCCAGCCCTCTGATCACCTCCACAGCCCTCCTCTTCACTTGATCCAATAGAAAAATCTCCAGGATAAAATAGTTGCTTATTACAGGGCTAGAAGCACCTCACAAGTACTTAAGAGAAAACTGGTAATCCGTCAACAGATTGCTTAAAAACAGTCCTGCAAGGAACAATTATCTCTCAAAGCCTTGCCAGCATTTATGAACGGCCATGAAATGATGCAGTCACAAAATATAGATTAAAACACCAGCAATCCAGCAACAACATGCAGCTCTGCATAGCTTTTATTATCCCCCACCTTTGCTCAAATCACAGCTGCAAGAGTGATGGCTGAGGCCAATAACTGTATCCCCCAAATGGCAATGAGCCACACATCACCATAGAGTATAAAAAATGTCGTAAGTGGCCACATCTTTGTTAAGGAAAACGATGGGGAGAAGAAAAGGGTGAATATACTGGCATCACCACACAGACCAATGTAGCTAATATTTGAAAAATGACTGGACAACCTGGAACTTGAGACACAGAGGTTATGTGCAGCACACTTCAGAAAGTTAGTAGTCACTGTGCAATATTCTTTCTTTGACACTGCATCCCCACAGTATTTAATTTAGGTTTGAATTTCTCATTCACACCAATGCTTTCTTTCATCTCTGACTGGTTATAAGACTCCATTCTAAGCAAGTCCTTATTAGTTATATATGCCATCATTATCTCCCATCTGGGTTGTAACAGTGCATTTTATTTGAATGTGAAGAAATCAGAACTTCAGAGACATCGACTCACTGATTACAGTGTACAAATCATATTACTTTCTCCACTAACTCCACAAAATATTGCATTAAGCTCAAGATTGCAGTGTTTATATTCAAAGTATTCCCTGGACCTCAAAAAAGTTCTGTCACAATGAAACATTACAAGGTAAGAACAAAAGTTATTTGCCTGAGGAAGAACCGCCCTGTGATCAGGCCTCCAGCTCCTCAGTCCCACAGAGCACCCCACTGCCTTCTGCAGTGTGCATTTTACATCTATGTTTTTTACAAAAAACAAAGTTCATGAGCACTCACCCCTCTTCCCCAGGGATGCACTGGAAGAACAAACCCCAAGTGACAAATGTAAGTCATGGTAATAAATACTTTAAGATTCCGATGGCAGTAAAACTGCTACTACAGTGGATTCATCTTAAATATTGCCATCTCTGATAAAATTTGTTATATTCAGATGAAATTACAATAATTCTTCTGCCTTTGCTACATACTATGCAGCTAATATTTTCCTGACTTTTATTGCCATTCTAGCTATGGGATGGACCAGAGAAAGTACATGTAAAGTAATCTCTTCTTCCCATAATGAAATAAAAAGGCAATATATACTGTGACTAACTTGCTTCTATCAGAAGTCATAATTCTTCAGGCAGACACACAAAGGGCAGATTTTGCCCAGCTTACCTCTGCTCAAGAAGGACTCCTCTCCTTTCTCTGTCAGACGACTTCTGAAGTTTATTACTAACTGAAAGATTATATCTGTAATAATATTATTTTTCTACAAGGTAGTGCCCACCAGGAATAACAGATTAAATAGTGTTCTAGCTTAGACAATTGTTAATGCACACCACATGAATTCTTTCCTGCCAGTTTTACAAAAGCTTTTCACATATACGAAACTGGGGTGGGGAGTGGGGGGTAGTGAGAGAGAAAAAATAATTTGCCCTACACAGAAGGATGAATAAAGATGTAAAAATTTTACTGTCTATAGGAAACTGGTACTAGTTGTGAAAAGTGACTTTTGGGAGATGTCAGGGATTTGCAGGATTCTGTGCTCTCCTCACATATTTTGATCACCTTTACGAGAGTGCTAGCTCTGAAGGCTGGATTTCACACCGGTGAGTGAAGAAGGTGAAGGCAGAGCTCTCTGAGTGACTTTGCAATGGGGAGGGCTGTAAGAGGGGGACCTGACAACCCTCAGAACACAGCAGCCATTAACATCACTTCCCAAGCAAGGGAACTGCCAGCACTGCTTCTAAAACCAAACACATCAATGTCAGTGTTGTCCTTGCTAGCTCAGATGCACAGCTTTCAGCTGGTGTATTTATTATTAATTACTATTAAATTTATTTATTTAAGTGTGCTTTGCATAGATAGACACATTGTCAGTCACCAAGGACCTAATATCTAAATTAGTTAGGACAAACAAACACAAGAAGAAACAACACTGTAGCAAAGAGCATGTGAGGGGATTATTAATGAAGAGAGAAAGAGAGAAGTAATTGTTTGAAGTGGTGTCTTTCTTAGGTGAGTCTTCAAAGAGGAACCCATGGATTTTAAAATCAGTCAATATGATCATTACAATAGTTTGGTCAACCATTTTTATGATGCAAAAATCAAGCTTTAGTGTCAAAATGGACACTCACTGAAATATTTCACCTTACAGGTAGGATTCAATGCCAAGTCTTACCACCTATTTCCATGTTGCTTTTTTTTTTTTGCTTCCTGACGAATGCAGGGAAAAGGGGAAAAAAGAAAACCAAAACCAAAACCAAAACAAACTAACAAACAAACCAACAAAAAGAAAATTAAAAAATAGGAGAAAGAGTCTTTCCTGATATAGAAGAAAAGATGCAGCTAGTGAAGCACAAGAAGGAAGAAAACAAGAAAACAAACAGAGCAAGAAGTGAATGGTGAGAATGGGCCATTGAGAGTAAAGTGAACTAAGCACACTCAGGTGAGAAACACACAGGTGTTCCCAGGGTATATGGCCTTACAGGATTGTAGTGAGCTTACTACTAAAAGGGCTGGAGGTAGAAAGCCATTTGCAGAATTAATAATATATGTTTAGAGTAGTTGAATATGATAATTGCATCAGAAGCACCACTAGAGAGGAGAAATGAGTAGGGCATGAAGGCCAATTGAGATCTAAAATGTCTCCAGCTCTTTAATAAAGAAAAGCTTTTATCTATGGTCTTTTTCATTTTTTTTGTCTAGAGAGAACAGACCAGTAATTTATATCATTTATTAGATAAACCAGAATCCATTCTTCAGTGGGTGACTAGAATACATGTTTGAATTCTTCCAAAAATGATAAAGTAGGAGAGGAGGAAAGTACACGGACTCTTAAGCTTTGAGGGTCAGCTACTTCATCCTGGAGCATCATGTGGACATACCTGGCAAAAACAGCTGACAGAGAAATTACTGGAGAGTAAGAGACTTTCCAAAGGTCATTTTCTCAGCTCTGTTACCTCTTAAGTGCACTCTTAAAAGATTTTTTATAATCTTGATTCTGCAGTCCCTTTTGGTGGCCCTCTCAAATTGGCAACCCTTAATTTTCTTTCAGTAATGCTAAAGCTGTGCTTTAGTCAAGGTTCCCTAAAGCCCAAAATACCTCATAAAACACTGGGGTTTCTGGTTGGCTTACATCAGTCTGCAGATGTTTCAGAGTGCATGTGAGCTAAGTGGCCTGTGAAGGGGTTTGTCCAGCTTAACAGTTTTCTTAGGCTTCAGAGAAGGAGCATTTAGGAACAGAAACCAAAGCTAGAAGCCACAGGGCAAATATTTTCAGTGTCTGTTACTCTGTGTGATATTCCTCTGCTTTCAGAAGTATGATTCTTAAAATTGTCTTGTATGGCTTCAATTCAATCTTATAACAAAAAAATAATGTTACCAGGATCCAGTGTCATGGGAAACAAGATTCCCAGTTATAGGGTGTATGCATAACTCCCTCTCCTGCTTTTAGATATAGCTCACTTTTCCTCCTGCAAAGATGACTTGTGGCACCAACAGCAAATTCTGACATGGAAAAATGATGTTGGAGAAGCATTTAATCTCTTTTCACCTGTTTTTTATGAACTCTAAGTCCTAGAAACAAGAACCATACCCATTGTTATTAAATACCCCTACCAGCAATCCTATCTATGTCTTACTGGCAAACCACTTCAGTGTGATTCCTTCAAGCATATTTCTCCCATCCTGAAGTCTCAAGAGCCTTTCTAAGACACATGCTTATCCTTCTTCATTAGGTCTCATTCAAATATATTTGAGACATTGCTCCCAGGTCCAGAACACCTTTCCAGGGCATTGCATATATTTTTCTCTCATGCAGAATTAATATTCTTAATTATCTCCATCAAGAAAAAATAGCAATCTAAAAGAACCCATTGAAAGTGTTATTTGCAAGACAGTCCCATGACTCATGGGACTTCCTTGTAAGGGGGGAAAATAGGAAGAAAGAAGCTTTTATCAGCAAGAATAGAATAATAGAATAATAGAATCATAGAATGGTTAAGGTTGGAAGGGACCTCAAAGATCATCAGGTTCCAACCTTCCTGCTATTAGCAGGGACATCTGACACCAGACCAGGCTTCACAAGGCTTCATCCAACCTGGCCTTGAACACCTCCAGGGAGGGGGCATCCACAACCTCCCTAGGCAACCTATTCCTGTATCCTACTACCCTCATAGTGAAGAATTTCTTCCTGATGTCTAACTTAAATCTGCCCACATTCAATTTAAAACCATTACCCCAGTGGAGATTGGAGACTGTCCAAAAGCAGAACCAAAAGCTGAAGATGCTGTCAGGTCATTTTCCAGGTAGGGTGTTGTCACTGTTTGACTCAGGTGAGACAACAATGCTCTCGATCCCCTCCCCCTCCCACCCAGGTAGGGAAGGAGAGAGAGAAAAAGAGAGAGACTTGGCTGGATTGAAAACTAAACTACACAGCTTTAATTAAACACTAATGATATAAGAAAATATATACAATTATATACAGGTACGTTCAGGTATGTGCAAGCGCCTCTCGCGTCCCCCCACCCCCAGCAACTCCCACCACACTCCCCTGAGCTGAAACAGTTCCAAGAAATCCCGGAGCTGCTGCTGGAGGAAGCAGAGAGTGATGAGGGTCAGGAGAGCTCGAGCCTGGGGGTCAGTGGTGCTGGATGGACAGAGTCCTCCCCAGATGCCGGCCATGGACGGAAGAGAAGGGAAGAAAAAGAATAGCCGGAAGGAAGTTGTCTTCTGTGACCTCTGACCTTCCTCTGAGCTTACCTAGATACATGGAATGGAATAGCTCTGGCCAGTTTTGCTGTCTGTCTAACTCAGCCTCCTGTGGAGGGGTCACAGATCTCCCTATAGTGTCTGAGCCAGCAGAGTGAAGGTGCAACCTTGAAGACCCAGCAGTTAGAAAAACATTCCAGTGTTCGTTATCAGCCTAGCTAGAACAGAATGTTGCTAGTTAAAAGAAAGCTCACTGAAGAAAAAAAAAAAAACAGTAAAAAGGGAAATTGGCTTCATCCTGGCTCAAACCAGGACAGGTGTAAACGCATTTAATAGACCATAGCTTTATCCTTTGAGAAGATATAATCATAGAGAAATTTTCTGCCTGGGATGTGATGCCCAGAGAAAGGATTTTCATTTGTAGAGTGCACAGAATTCCTGAGTAGAAGTGCCTTGTGTAGCTTCTCCTATTCCACTCTCACGTTACCTCCAGCACAACAATATGGCCATAGTATTGACAACAGACCCCAGTGAGATCTGCTTGGCAAGTGTTACTTGCCAGGGGACTAGTGGCTCTTCAGCTCTTATTTTAGCCCCTATCTGCTGTTCCCATGTCTCCTACTTCTTCTCAGTGTTGGGAAGTCACATATTCCTAAAAAGAGGAGTATCTTCTCTCTTGTTTTCACCTCAACATGACCAGCTCTATCCTCTGACCTAAAGGTGATGAAGGGCAGGCTCTGGACCTTGGCAAACAAGGCCTGCTAGACTGCTTGTGGACTCAAGGCATTCACTCTGCCTCAAAAAATGATTGCATCATGTCACATGGATGCACCCCTTTAATTCAGGACCTGCCTGGGATATCTATCACTTGTCTGAGTCATGTTGTAATCCTGGGTCCACCGTGACACACATGGACTGGGATCCTATTTGAAATGGAGTTTTGAAAGATAATAGTCACACTCAGCTCTCAAATGTATAGCTCTGCATAGAAAATTAAATAACATATTTTTGAAAAAGCTATTACATATCACTAAATAGGGCATAGATCACTGTTTTCTAGTATACTTTTAAGTAACATTCAAATGTGAGCCTCCAAATGCATTAAATAGCTTAATTTTATATATCTGGACACCATTTTGCTGTGTCTCACACACACACTTTTAACTATAGATTGTGCATCACACTTCATACTGTGTATGACCAACGTCTGTAGAGTAGCTGATTTTTCAGGGTATCCATGGTGTGACCATGTACATTAGGTGAATAGAAACAGACCACACACAGAAAAATACTGGATGTAAAAGCTAGATCATAAAAATAGGAGTTCAGGGTTCTAAAACCGAGCAGCCCCAAACCTGCCTGAGCAGATGCTTAGCTTGGAGCAGAAGCATAATTCAGTGGGTCTTTGTGCCTACACAGATACTGGTGAATAAAGTGAAACACAGCCTGTCTTCTGGTCCTGAGGCCAATAATTACTGCATGGCACGTATCAACACAGCGTAACTCTCTTCTGCATAAAGCATCAGCTACAGTCAAACCCTGATAATGTGTCTAAGGGAGCACTTGGTGTCCTGTGTCAAAGTTCTGCCAAGGACTGTGCTGACCATGTAACTGCCAGCAGACCCCAAAATATTGCTCAGGCCTCTACTCTAGCCTTAAGTCTTCTCCTAAAATGAGCTATAAACTAATGTAGCCTATAGACACGACCACGGAAATTATGCAGGTTCTCAATGCAATGATGGATGTGCAAACCCATGGAGCTGCTCACCATAGATCTTACAGACCTCCACAAGCAACTGCAAGAACCCCATGTACTGCCACAGAGATTCATTTAAGAACTTAATTATGCTTTGTTTCTGTGCTTGGTAGTGGTTAGGTCTGTTTTCAGGAGGGAAAATACATTGTCCTGAATATTTAATGTTTTAAATTTATTTTCATTTCTGTAATTAATTGTAGGTGCCTCTTCATTTATATGTAACTAAAGAGGGGGGGAAAGGACATTAATTTCTGAATAAACTAACAAGAGTTATTGTTTTAGTTTCAAAAACAAGGGCGTCTGACATAGACTGATTAGGTTTAAAAAATGCAATAAAAGGTGAAAAACTCCAAACAGCAATAATGGAGTTTTTCTGAAAATCACAACTTGCAGTAAAATCTATTTTTACTGAAACAAAAAGTTACGAGAAGAAAACACACCAAAAAATAGTCTGAAGGCCATTTCTCTAAGAAATTTGATTCTAACATCAAAACTGTCTTCTTCACAGACAAAAATCTGTCTTTAAAACATCTGCAGAGGAGTTACAGAAATAAATCAACTAGAGCCAGGAGTTATATAGTCAGTACCACAGTACCACCTTGTGGGGAAACAGAAGTGGGCTCGCTATTTACTTCTTCCACTGCACAGTTTCGGGAAATCCTCATCATAGAAACACAAAATCCTAACTAAGACAAATTAAACAGACTCAGACACCAGCAACGGATGCTCTGCATGATTTCTCCCAGTGTGAAATTACTTTTTTTGAAGAATTCATGCTCCAGACAAAATCCTTCAGAAGTCTAATATGAAAACTTCCTGGAAGAAAAATGCCTCCTTTTACATTTGCTTGCATTCCTGTCCTGACTTCCATTTGTTGCAAATTTATTTTTCTTGTAACACTGAATCAAGAGAACAATTGCAGCAGGCATGTCAAATTCCACCCCCACAAAATGCTTCATGAAGTTAAAGGCTATGACATAAACAAACTAATGCCAAGATCCTTGAGACAACTTTTTTAATTGCTTTTCTGTAACTGATACAGAGATTAGAGACAGTAATATTCCTCAGTAAATTTGAAAAAATAAGGTTATCAAATCCTCAGATGCCCACAGGGAACTATCACCTGCTTTTCTCCATTTCTTTCACATGGTGAAAGAAATGTGTATGATTAAGTAATTACTGGCTGTCAGAAGAAACAGTCGCCCAGCCATCAGATTTTAAGAGCTCTATTAAATGTAATTTTCAGACTTTCAAATATAACTTCTCAGAGGCATCTCTGAATTTAATGCCCCTAATAAAGCACAGCAACTACCTCTTGCTTTCCAAAGTGGTTTGACTGTTGGCCAAATGAACAGGCAGGCTTTCCTCTTTATTTTGTCAATGGGCAACACTCTTTCATCTTGGGGTATTCTCTGCTGGAGATCAACAGTTCAGTCAAATTGGGACAAACTGTGTCAATTGTCTTTAATATAATAGTCTTTAACACAATGTTGTCAGCGGGGGAGGGAAGTATTGTTTTGGGATATTTTTGCTTAGTTGTTTATTATTCTTTTGTGATACAAAAATAACAGTTTTAACCTAGTTGCATTCATGCTTTTGAAAACCTCCCATTAATGAAACCAGTGCAGGAACAAGCCCACTAGAAACAAAACAAAATTGTATTCAGGTTTATGCTTCATACAAAGCTAGGCTGTGAATTTAGAAGCTTAGAGTTTGGGGGCTGATCCACCTGCAGCTATATTCTAATTAAAGACTGACACTAGTTTTAGCTGAGTTGGTGTCAGATGCCGATGATGGGACTCCTCTCACCTCACTTTAAGTAACCAGAAATGAGGTAAGCAGTCCAGTTGTCCACAAATACCTGTGTAGTGTCATCTCAGATTCTTCGGGCTATGCTTCCTGGACCTTCAGCTCATGACCTACATCACATTTGCCAGTCCCATGTGAAGGTCTCAGAAATCTCTGGGGGCCTCCAGAGTCACTAGACGGCTTTGGGTGGGAAGATTAATCAAGCCCTAGGTGTCTAACTGAATTTGTCATACAGGCTCTGTGTAGAAAAGTAGAGAAGAGGCATCTCCAAACTGCAATTCATCACTTCCTAACATATATAACAGATGGGAAGAAATACCTTCTAAAGGTGCCTGTCTCTTCTTACTGACCAAAGAAGGCCCCTGGAAACCAGATGTCTAACTCTCAGATTATCACATTCTGCATGTAGTGATAGGACATGGGGGAACAGTTTCAAACTGAAAGAGGGTAGATTTAAATTAGATATTAGGAAGAAATTCATTACTATGAAGATGGTGAAACACTAGAGCAAGTGGCCAAGAGAAGTTGTGGATGCCCCCTCCCTGGAAGCCTTCAAGGCCAGGTTGAGCAACCTGGTCCAGTGGAAAGTGTCCCTGCCCATGGCAGCAGTGTTTGAATTACATGATCCCTTGCAACACAAATAATTCTATGATTCTATGCTGAGATGAATCTGAAGCCCAGTGTACAAATTACAGACTTTCTTCCTATTTCTGCATCCTCATAAGACACCCCACATTGCACACTGTACGTACCATTTGGAGACTATGATCTGAATGATAATGCATACATTGTGCCACAAGCCCCACAGAGGAAGGATACTGAACAGTCAGCTCAGGTCCCATCATCAGTGAGGGCAGTGAGGACAGCTTTATTCAACAGCAGTAGCAGCAACTGCAGTCTGATTTCCAGGCAGAGTTCATAACGAGGAGCAATTCTTCCGCACCCACCTGCTGTTTTAGAATCCTATGCTTTATGGACCCACTTTCCCTGTTTTCTTCCCAATGCCAGCAGCACCCCTCCTCTCCATACACAAATTTCGCTTGGCAGACAGACTTGAAAAACCAACGGGTGTGGCGTACTCCCTCTCGCTGTGCTCTCAGCCTCCACAAACCAACACCTCAAAGTCATGGCCTCCCCAAACCTCCCCAGTTCAATCCCTTCATCCCCAGTCCATCCCCAGTCTCCCCCAGGGTGGATGTGTTACACATCTCAGGAGGAGATACCATTTTACAAAATGCAGAGCTATGGCTGCTGCCATCAGCTGGCACAGTTACCTTGGTGTGCCTGCTGTGCCACCAGCTGTATTTGCTCCACAGCCTGGGAGGTCAAGAGACCCAAAGAAAAAATGCGTAAGTCTCAAAGTTACCACTTCAGACTGGCTGTGAATCTAAACATCAGATATGTTTGGAGTTTTCCCCCACAATCATGAGAGCTATGTATTTATTTTTTTTTTTACAAAAAATTCCTATTCCTTCCTCTTCACAAGTAGGGACCAACTGACACAGATTTACACTCCCAAGATGGCACAGGCCTTCATGTCTTGTCAAAGTAAATTAATTACATATAAAGAAGACATTTTTTACAATGAAGGTGGTGAAACACTGGAACAGGTTGCCCAGGGAGGTGGTAGATGCCCGATCTCTGGAAACATTCAAGGTCAGGTTGGATGGAGCTTTGAGCAACCTGTTTTAGTTGAAGATGTCCCTGATCAATGCAGGGGGATTGGACTAGGTGACCTCTAGAGCTCCCTTCTAACCCAAATGCTTTTATGATGATTCTATGACAATTCTATAGCAATTCTGTGAATTAGTCAATTAAGTGGCTTTGAGAATTCAGTCCACCTGACTTCAGAAGGAGGTGATATGGGCAGGGGTATTTCTTTGCATTTCAGTACAGACCAAAATGAGACACAAGAGAAGAGCTGCAGAGCCCCATGTAGCCACAGCACTGGTGAAGGAGCTTTGCAGCTGTGCCTCCACTCCTCTAACACAAAACACAAGGCAGTAAAAGCTTCTCAACTTGACAAATTGGCCACTGATCTGAAACATTTGCATGCTGTTATTTTCAGCTTTTTTAATGCTTATCTTTAATGTCTTGGTTTAGGACTTTAGCAAGAAAGATCAAACCAAATACGGTGCCGAACTGACCAAGAGTCAGATGGAAGGGAAGCAAGTATCAGTGCTACAAGCCCTTCTTATCTAATAGTTCAGTTGCTGTGCAACAGACCACCATTCAAATCCTTCCTCTGCCTGAGGGGATTCAAACATTCATCTTGCATTTATCTTCCAAAGATGTCGTTAAATATCACTTTTAGAGCATTATTAATTGAACATTCTGCATCCTCTCTTGTTCTACTTTGCATAAAATACTTAAAAATCAATTGAGTAAAAAAGAAACAATGCTTAGGACTCCTTCCCTTGCTCCAGTAAACAGTGGGTCACAAGGAGTCAAAAAGCATCAAGGGGAGTGACAGAGAGCATCTCCCACATAAAAGATTCAGCGTCTTTGGGCACGGATTCTCCACTAGAAAGCATCATCTATAGGTTAAAATTATCCCATATTTTAAAGAAATTGAGCCTTGTTGCAGGTAGTAAATTTATGAAGTAGTAGGTATAAAAGAACAACGACTTTACATTCAGCAGCTTGACCTACGCTGAGAATAAACTCTCTGAAGTGTCATTAACATCTAACCTGCCAGTCTGATACCAAGAGATACATACATTTATGCTGACTGAGAAATTATATGCTTAGATACTAGAACTTGTTAATGTCATGTAAAAAATTAGGCCTTAGCAAATTAATCAGCTCAGTACATCTATTACATTGATCTGGCTGTTATGGCTACAGTAATGGCCTGAAGAACCATTGCCTTTATAAAAGTTACTGACAATGTCAAGTACAACCTAACTGGAAGTTTCTAGGGAGGACAGGAAAATTGCTGGTGATTTGTCCCTTCCAGGTTTAGTGGGACTTTATCTGATCAATTTAATTGCGAGCACCACGTGTCTTGTGCTCCCAGTAAATCAGAAGAAAATGTCCATATTTAATTACTAAACAAGTGATACAATGATATAAAGTGCTTACTTCCTTCTGTGATTGTATTTGTCTTATTCTTTCACTGGTACAAACACGTTATCTGGATTGCATATTATTTTGACTGACCAATTTTAAGATACTTTGAAAGATATACCATCCTAATGACATATGGTAAAGCATGTTAACAAAAACTCTCTAAAAGAGCCAGATCCTTGTGTTTTTCTTGTACCTTCCAAAACACTGATTTCCAGCATACTGGTTATACAACATGTGACTTCAGATATCAATTAGAAATATATTCTAGAAACATAAAACAGCCCAGGTTGGAAGGGACCTTGAAAGATGATCTGGTCCAACCTCATGTGGGTAAGGGAGGGTAGATATGATTATCTAACATCCTGTTCAATCACATCTTGAAAACCTTCAGTGATGGGAACCCCTCTGGTGAGCTTTTCCCAGTTGATGATTGTTCTCACTGTAAAAAAAAATAATTTATTGTATCAAGATGAAACATCTCTGGGTGCAACTTACATCCATTGCCCCTTGCCTTCTCCATGTTCCTCTTTAAGACAAGAGAGCCTTTATTCTCTTTTTAGCTGCCCTTCAAGTACTGGAATACTGTGATGAGGTCCTCTCCTAAGCCTCTTCTCCAGGGAGAAAAAGACCACACTCCTTCAGACTTTCCTCATAGGGCAGGTTTTCCACTTGACATACAGCTCCACATGTTCCTTGCTTCTGTCAGTTCTGCCTGTTAGGAAACCAGAAGCTAAACATACAGAGCATCTATTCCTGTTTGTCATTTAAATAGCAGAATAGATCTTCTAGGATGGAAAGATTTTGAAGACAAATTCTTCATCCACAGAAGCCTCAGTGTGCATGCACTCAGGCTACATTAGTCTTTATCCTCGTTACATGATGAAAGTCATTAACAGTCTCCCCTCCTACTTCCAACCCATTGCTCCAGTGTTCTGCAGTACTCCACCCACTGGTGTGTCTTGTGTGAAGCTTTAGAAGATGAAAAAGAGATTCATCTTCCTTCTCTAAGAAATAAAAAAAAGAAAAATCCTCCTTTCCTCCAAACTTCACCTCATACTTCAGAATGAGGCCTTACTCACATATTTCTATCAATTCTCTGCTAAAGATCACTGAAGAATTGATTATTTGCACTTTTAATAGCACTTGTTTGGTCAAGATATGATTGGTAGATACCTCCTTAGTCAATGAATACAGTAATCCACTCTCAGAGATAGTTTTAACAATTATTTTTCTGATCAGGCACCATCCAGTGAAGCAACTTTTGCTCTGATGACAAGAAACCTTCAATCTGCATGCATGAACAGGATTCTTGTGCCAAAAGAAGTTTCCTTTTGCTTAAACATCACTTTTCCATCCATACTGTTTACTTCCCCAATACATTTATGTTTCCAGTTCTTTAAAAAGAAGCAACATAAATCCTCTCTGTCTTTGTTTTGCAGGATTAAACATGCTAAGTTTTTTTATTTTCCCTTCTGAGGCAAGCTTATCTTGACCATCTTTGCAGCTATTCTCTGCAACTAATTAGGTCTCAATTTTTCTTGGAAAGCGGATAATCAACACTGTAGAGTCTTTCAGATGAGGTCTGCATAACCTTGTATATCTTTATTGGATATATCATACAGGATACATAAGCTTGCACTTTTTTCTAGGCACATTATCTAAAAGACTCATACTACTCCTAAAACCAGTTAAAACATGCAAGTCGTATTCTTCTTACTCTCTTCCCAACAAGTCTGTTATAGGACAACAAGATGTTTTAAGTTCTCAAATTAATTCAGGAACTTGCACTCTAATATTTGAAATATTACCAACTTTATTTCTCTTGTCCTTGGAGTCTTTTAATTTTTCCCATTTGATATGCTGACCCTCCTCTCCATTAGTGATGCCATCTAAATTTGATTCATCAGAATCACTGTCAATCTCCTAATTCTCTTAGCAACATCATTAAATAAATTAACAATGCTGCTCTCAAAATTGAAACTTAAAAAAAAAGTCTTTGTAACTTCATTCCAATACTTCCTTTTTGATAGTCCTCACTGTCTTCTGACTACTCCCTACTCTCCTTACTCACTTTCAGTTCCTTTAATGATTCTTGTCATGTCCAGCTTCATAATTTCCCACAAGACAATATATCAAATACAATCAAGACAGAATAGTTCTATCCATTCACTTTGCCTAAAAATATCACAGAATTTACAAAAAAATGACTTTTCGTTAATCTGAGATAATCTAACTTTGATTAAAAAGATGTGACATTTCATTCCATTTACTTCCATGCTCTGTACTATTCTCTCCTTCACATTTTATGTTAAGGCCTACTGCAAGCAGACCAACACATACGCAGATGCCTGGATCATTTTTTAACCTTTTCAAACTACCTTTGCTACTTCATAGTTATCTGGTAACATTTCCACCTTTTTCTGACACATCTTCTATCAGAAATTTCAAGTACATGTCTTTCAGACCTCTCGGTTGAAGATCAGACAATCCAGTGCCATTAGCGCTCTCCTTCTGTGCTAAATTTTTTAGTATCTCCCCCCACTACCCACTTTGTCAGCCAAGCCCAGTTGCTCCTAACTGCAATGGAGGAAGCATGTCAGTTGGGTTACAGGACTACATCTATATTACCTCTCACCTTTACTTTGCCCTCACTGCACAGTGCCTACATTACACCTCTTTCCTAGCTCCCTTGGTGCGATATCTAACATGCCTCAGATTAGGAGGCAAAATACAGTTCAGAAACAATTCTGACCATCTGAGTTCCTGTAACACTCATACAAGAGAACTTCTTTTTCCTTTTACCATAGTGAATACAACACCTTGCATACAGTTGTGTTTGGTATTTAGCAAAGCAGCTCATGCATTTATTTTTACGAGGCGCTTTTATATATATATATATATATACATATATGCATTTTATTACAAATTATAAGGGATACTACAATTTAAGGAATTCATAGCTTTTCAGAAGACTTTACATAGTGTGGGGAAGTCTTCCCAGAAAGATAAAGAAGTACTAAGAAAACACAAAGCACGTTGGGGCTGCTATCTCAGTGCATTTGGCAGATGTCCTTGTGCTGCTTTGCAAGAGTTTGCAAACCATTAACACAAGACTTAATTGGCCGAGTAAGTGAGATTCATACTGAAATGTGACACACCGAATGTTGCAGCCTGCTCTTGGGAAACTTTAACACAAGAACCAAAGGAGCTACATGACAAGAGTGGATTAGGCAACAGAAGTCTTTCAACATCATTATGGTGATTTGTTCTCATTAGATATTTTCACTACCTGCACTGGAAAAAAGAAGTGGGCTTCTCTGGGGTCCCTCCTGGCTGGGTCCTGAATTTGTACAGCATGTGTTTCATGGTGTGATCCACAGTACTGATCACCAGGAACCTGCTCTGGCCTCACACTTGCAAGGCAATGCCCAAGACAGTTCATCCACCAATTCTTGTCACTGTCATCCAGGTTTATTGCTCTCCTGTTAATTTCTGCAGACAGTCTCCAACATGTAGGAAACATGAGGCTGATGGATGACTCGCAATCAAGACTACAACTAGCATCATGGTCTTTAATCACACAGGGTTCTCATAATCTTGAAATAACAGTACTTCGTTGTCACTGTTTGACTCGAGTGCAACAACAAGACTCTTGATCCCCTCCTCCTCCCACCCAGGTAGTGAAGGAGAGAGAGAAAAAGAGAGAGACTTGGCTGGATTGAAAACTAAACTACACAGCTTTAATTAAAACACTAATATGAAAATATATACAATTATATACAAATATATTCAGATATGTGCAAAAGCCTCTCGCCTTCCCCCACCCCGAGCAACTCCCACAGCATCTCCTGAGCTGGGAACAGTTCCAAAGAATCCCAGAGCTGCTGGAGAAAGCACAGTGATGAGGGTCAGGAGAGCTGGAGCCTGGGGGTTGATGGCGATGGATGGACGGAGTCCTCCCCAGATGCCAGCCATGGACAGAAGAGAAGGGAAGAAGAAGAAGGAAGGAAGTTGTCTTCTGTGATCTCTGACCTTCTTCTGAGCTTACGTAGATATATGGAATGGAGTATCTCTGGCCAGTTTTGCTGTCTGTCTAACTCAGCCTCCTATGGGGAGGGGGGGTCATAGATCTCCTCGTAGTGTCTGAGCCAGCAGAGTGAAGATGTGACCTTGAAGACCTGGCAGTTACAAAAACATTCCTCTCTCATCAGCCTTAGTTAGAACACACTGTGACTAGTTAAAATAAAACTTGCTGAAGGAAAAAAAAAAAATCAGTAAAAGGAAAATTGGCTTCATCCTGGCTCAAACCAGGACATTTGTATTTACAAGACACTATTTAATAAGAAAAAATAGTCAGTCTTGTCAGACACCCGAATTATTCCTGTGCTTAAAGCAAGAATAGAACCATTCTTGTTGTAGGTATGCCAGTTGTTGAGACCATCCAACACCTTCCACCACTACTTTCCAGTATCATTTTTCCACTGCTTAAAATGAGTTATTTTAACCAACTAGGGAAAAAAGTGCATTATACTGAAAATACAATACAAGTTTAAATCTTCTGAAAGAAGAAATCACTTAGTTTTTTCCTAAATTAAGTTAGAGAAAAACAATGCTGGTCTGCTTTTCATTAAAAACTCATGTAACTGTGACATGGAGTAACTCTACAGGAGCTGGACAGAGCATAGCCAGGATAATAATCTGCACCTTTGCCTGTACTCATGAAAATGCGCTCAAATTCTAAGCTGTGAGATTCTAGGTATGTTGGATAGATTTTAGCTAAGATATGCAGACTTAGGGTTAAGTCTCAAGTCATGGCTAAACTGGCCACATAGACTTACTTTTTATTTTGCCCAAGACCTATTGCCTCATCTTCTGAAAAAATACAGCTCTTAAATCTGCTCTATGACAGGAGCTACAAATAGCCCTGCAGCCCTTATCTCAGGTTTGAACATTTGGGTGCTCTCTGACCGTGGCATCCTCAGATTTCCAACAGTCTTTAAGTGGTCATGTTCCCAGCACTGTAACCTCTTCCAACATTAGAGACAAGCAACTGAGACCCAGAACATGGGCTTCCCAGGTTCTAGGTTTTTCTTCTAAACACAAGAGCAGCTTTTCTCCAAAATTAACACAACCTGTGGTGGATGCAGCTTTTCTTTTCCTTCACCCTTCAAATGTGTTTGTTGAATAATTATTTTAAATATACTATTTTGGGGGTGTATAAGTTATACCCAGTCCCCAACAAAACCAATTAAGACTGTGTCAGTCAGAAAACAAAAAGACATAACAAAATTACCACATCATTAAAACCCCACCTGATCTTCACAACAGTGACATTTTGATAATGATGATGACTGTGCCTTCACAAAGAGAGAGCTCATTATTTTTGAGACACATATTTCTACATCAATTTTCAAAATTAAATGAACCGCACAAGCCAAGTATAATTGGAATGTTCTCTTCTGTGCTCTTAATTCTCATCAACAAGAAAAAAAATAAAGGTAACTGAAGAATCTCACCCTTAAAATATAAAAAAACCCTGCAATTCTCACTTGTCTGATATATACATGAAATATATGCTCAAGAGGTCTGTGAAATGAAATAAAAAGCCAAATATTCAGTTAGTTTTACTAGAAATCACTGTCACCTAAAGTACCACCACCCACCTGGCCATCTTTCTATAAAGCATTGATGTAGTTCGCATAGTTGTCCAATGCACAACATACATGTCCAAAAAAAAAAAAAAAAAAAAAATAAAAAAGAAAGAAAAGGGTAAGTTTTAAGATCAGATTTCTGCCTGATACCACACTCAAAATTGCAACTAGCCATCAAAAACAGCAGTGACAGATTTTCAAACATCCTTTTTTCTTTCACTCCTGTTCCTTGGCTTTAATTGACTTTATGTGTTGGCTACCCTGCATTCCAGTCTTCTAAGTGTTTAAGAGAACTGAAGCACTATGAGTTTATCTAAAAGGAGTCTGGTTTTGATCTGACCTGCAGTTTGTTAATACCTCAGAAATCTATATTGCTCATCTTCCAGAAAATGCTTGATTGCTCACTCAGCAGCCGAGACAGTAGCAGCTGCTTACACAAAAGTGATGTGCTTTCCTTTAAGAAGCCATCAGGTCTAGGTACATAGTGCAGCGTGACTTCATGTCACAATACGAACATGCAAACCAAAACACAACCTCTGAGAAACTAGGGGTTCTGAATAATTCAATTGCTGGAGGAAGCAGCTACTATAGTCAGATTTTCTGGCACCTGGAACATTCCCACGTCTAACAGAAGCCTCTTTAGATCTTTCTAGACCAAATCATATTAGAAAAGAAAAAGGTAACCGGAACTCAATTCAGGATACGAGTCTGCTCCCCACAGATACACAGATCACTTGGGCAACGTAATCACACTGATCCAACCTGTTCTGGAGACTAGTTTCATCTTGCATGCAACACATTAAACTGGTACATGTACCATGACTGCTTGCCTCGGATTTATGGGTTGCTAGACATCTGGAAATCCTGGTTAAATTACTAAAGGTGACAGAAAAAAGCAAGAGAGGAGCACACAACCCGAAGTGACAGCCTGTCACAAAGCTCAGTAGCTCTGACAAAGGTATTTTCACTTAAGCTTTTCTAACAAGAGCTGAGCCATCCCCAGAGTAGGTCACTGCCCATATTCATCCTTGATCTTCTCTTTCCTAGTTAATTAAGCAGCTTTCCCAGGCAACTCTGTAAACCAGCAGTATCTCCTATTTACAAAATTTCATTGTGAGGCACATTCAGTACCATTTTAGCAGAGAAAAACCTCAGATCTTACTAGGTGTACTAAAATTATATACTATTACTAGCATTGTAAAATAAAGTAACTTTCTATATGCAGCTCTGAGGCTGAACATCACAACAAAGCGCAGCTGTCCCAGGGCAGCCCAGCAGCTATATCCGCTCATCCCAACGCTCATTTCATGCAATGGGTTGCCCTGAAGCCTCACTCTGGGAGATTTACCACTGCTGGCTCCAGCCAGAAGTCGAAGCAAGCACAGGCCATTGGATAAGCCGGCTGAAATCCCTGTAAACCGGGGAGTGGAGAGGAGTTCAGGTATACAGTCATTCCCGAGTCCTACCCCCTCACTGCTACGTGTTTACATCACCTGCTTATGCACACTCTGCTCCCCAGCCACCCTCCTGCACACGCGACCCCCCGAGAGAGGTTTGAAGAGCACAAGACACACAACGCTGCGCTGCTGCCTTCACAGAGAAAACCCACCCCAAGGCGCGTGTCCCCCATAGATATTCCTCGTATTAAGAAAAGGTGCAGTCAGCACTCCAGGCGTGCTCCCCACACCCGCACGGAGCTCAGGCTCGGCCCGGGCCCTGTGCCCCCGCCTGGCGACTGCCCGCAGCCCAGAGAGGCCCGCCGGCCTCTGCCCCTCCCGCCCCAGCCGAGACAGCCACATCCCTCCCGCCCCGGGGGCAGCCAGCACCGCCCGGGGCAGCCAGCACCGCGACCGCAGCTTCCAGCCCGCAGCCCGCCAGCCCAGCGCCGGCCCCAACGCAGGAAGCGAGGCCGGGCCCGCGGCTGCTCCCCGGGCGGAAGCGGGCGGCGCGGCGGGGCGGGGCGGGGGCGGCCCCGGCAGGCCGTGGCCCCGCCGCCCGAGCAGCAGCGGCTGCCGGAGGGAGCGCTTCCCCTTCCCGCCCCCGCTCGGCGTCCCTCCCCCGCCTGCTCGGCCGGGGCAGCAGGAAGCGGCTCTGATGTCAGCGGCCGTGGCGCGGCTCTGAGCGGCTCCCCCCGCCCCGCCGCGGCCCCCTCGCCCCCTCTGCTGCTGGTGCCGCCGCCGGGGCTGGCGGAGGCGGCCAGCTTCGGCCCCGGGGCCTCGCCCTCCTCTCTGCCGGGGCCGCTGGGCCGAAGCGGCTGGCAAGGTCCGCAGAGGCCGCGGCCTAGGGCAGCCGGCGCGGCACTCCGCGGGGGTGCGGGAGGGCGCGGGATGTGGAGCGGCGCCGCCGCCGCCGCCGGGGCCTCCGCCCGCCGCCACTGAGTCCCGCGGCCGCCGCGGATGCGGCCTCGCCCCGCGCGGCGGCCCAGGCGGCGCCTCGGCCAGGCCCGCCCCGACCCGCGCCCGCACGGAGGGCAAGAGCCGCCGCCGCTCCCCGCCTAGTCCCGCCTCAGGCCCTCGGTTGCCCGGCGCCGATCCGTCCGCCTGCGGCCTCCCCTGGCCTCTCCTCCCCCAGGCGAAAGAGGAGGGATGTCCGCTGCCGCCTCCGCTGACATGATTGAAACCCCCCCGGTCCTCAACTTCGAAGAAATTGACTACAAAGAGATCGAAGTGGAAGAGGTGAGTGAGGCCGGGCGGCCTCCCCGCACACACACACACACACAGACACCCCCCCGCTCCCCGGGCGCGGCCTGCAGGCGGGCCGGGGGGGGCAGCCTGGCGCCGGCCCCGGCGCTGCCCCCGAGGGCCCCCGGGTCGCTCTCCCCGGCGCCAGCCCCCCCGCTGGGTGCGCGCAGCTGGGTGTGCCCCCGGCTTCCTGGGTGCGCGGGGCTGCCGGGACCCCCGCGGCTCTTCCCCTCAGTGCGGGTTCTTTCTCTGGATGCTGCAGAGGTTGGCACCGGAGAACAAAGGCGGTA
Source organism: Apus apus (assembly GCF_020740795.1). NCBI lineage: Eukaryota > Metazoa > Chordata > Aves > Apodiformes > Apodidae > Apus > Apus apus. The sequence goes on from NC_067284.1 coordinate 10,832,872, forward strand.
TGGCTGGGAGCCGAGGTGCCAGCTTACTGACACCAGCCCTGGGGCTGGGTGCTGTGCTGTGGGGTTTTGTCTAAGCGGGATAAAATAATTCAGGAGTTTTAAAAGTTTCGCCTCCCGTTTTGCCACCCGCTTTGGTATGGGTGGCAAAGACAGTTGTCAAACGCTGTCACAAGAGGGGAACGTTAATTCTGGTGTTTCTTGTGGATCTCTGCATGGCCCTGCTTTCTGCTGCCTTACTGAATCATCGTGTATCTCATCCTCATACCAGTGCTAATTATTTGCTAAATTTACAGCTCTCTTAGACATAAGGACTCGGAGAACTTTTTTTAATTACTTTTTCTTAACAGGCTAGTGGTGTTGTGCTCATGAATCTGTAACATTTGGTTTGTGACCTGTGCATGTTACCCAGGAAGTGTCATATAGCATAGTTGGAAGCAAGTATTTCTTCTGCTGTAGAAAGTTTAATCATAAAATTATTGCCTTAAGTTACTTGAGGGTGGAATGGGATGGATAAAGTACAATTTCTTATGTAGTTTTCATACATCTGGGTTCCCTGCAAAAGTAGGATGGCTGTGATCTAGGATAGCTTATGTGCTTTACCAAAGGGCTCAGAAGTATGTTTATACCATAGTGTTATTTAACTTTCAGAATCTCACAAAAAATATTGTTGCAGTTGGATTTTTTTCTTCCCCCATGCTAATGTCTCCACAGGAATGAAGCTGCTTCACACAGATCCATACTGGTTTTGATGAGGCCAGCTTGGACCCAACAGCCACCCAAGGCTGCTGAAACAGTCTTTGTGCTTTTATTTGTAGATAAACATCTTTCTTTTCCAGTCATAGTTACCCTCTTTTTCTTAAAGAGTTTATGTGGAGGTGAATTTAGGTTTGTGTAGTAGCTTGCATAGATGTGACAACCAGTGTCATATGTTTTTAAAGAGACTTGCTAGGTACTGGTTTGTTCAGAATTATTACGCTGGGCTCATGAGGCCTGAGAGAGTTCACAGAACATAAAATCTGCAATGTTTTCATAGAAGACCAGGTGTCATGTTTTCATGTAGTGTTGTGATAATTTTGGCTTTCACCATAGCAGACATGGGGAAATCTCAGAAGCTAGTGTTTCCCAAAAAACTCACTTTTCCCCTTTCTATGAATATGCTACTCCTCAAGATTTTTTTTTACTCTGTAGGTCCAATTGTTTCTCTTCCCTTTATGTGTTTAACTTTTCCAATGTGAGAAAATGTTATGTTGTTCAGGAGCTGAAAGTATTTTTGTATTTGATAAGACACTGACCTTTTTGCAGCACTTACTAATGGACAGGGATCATATCACATGCCTTGGGAGAAATGGCTTTTCTTACCCAAAGAAGAAAATAAAGTTGATAGGAGTTTATCCATCATGAAAAGGTGTCCTGTGGAGGCTCACACAAGTGACTAGCACAGCTAATATGTTATACATAGTACTTTGAATGAATAAAATGCTACAGAAATCTTTAATCCTTAGACACTCTTGGGAAGGCTGTTAGCAAGGATTATATTGCTATTTTACATGTAGGAAATGCAGAGCTGCATAGTGTGTAATTAGTGTCACTAGAATTTATCATTGTAATGTTGAGTGTTCGGAGCTTGTCTGCGTGCTACATACAGGCCTAGCACCTGCTGAGACAGGACTATACACAACAGCAATGTACCTGGAGAAAAAGCCTAAGCAGTTATTTGTGCTTTATTTAATGTGGTTGTTGCATTATCCTCCAAGCAGTATCTCTGTTGGAGATGACAAAACAAGCAGGGGAGCTCTGATAAAGTGTTCTCCCCATGGAAAAATCTGATGACAACAGCTGTAGCATTTTGCATTATACTCAGTGTACCTGTCCTACCAGAAATTCTTACAGGCAGTGGAGATAGCATAGTGCTGAAGACAGTTTAAATGTCATCACACAAAGGAAGACACAAGATCTACCTTACAATAAAACAGATGAATTAGAGATCATACTTAGACCTTGTTCTCAAATGTGGTTGACCTCGTATCCATGATGCATTTTTGGTGCAGTCGACTTTGCAGTCATAGCAAAACATACATCATTACTGAGGATTTTCTCTGCTCTCACTTCATCAGTCTCTGAAGTTTTCAAGGATTTCTAAATGGCTGTAAGAACTCAAAATGGTCAGATTTTAAAATGCTGGCAAACTTTTGATAGAGTGTCAGGAGATCTACACTGGGAACTCGAATGCTTGGTATAATCATAGCTTTGCTGTTGTATTATCAAGGCTGTCTTGTCAGCAGATAGCAGTCCCACTCTGCCACTGGTTTATTAATAGATATTGAAGTTCTGGAATACTTGCAGGCCCTGAGTCCTTGCTAATAAATGCAAAATCTGTAAGTGCTCTTTCATTTAGGTTTGACTGGACTCTATAGTATCAAGAAAATAGCATATTTTGTTTTGACTACCATGCACGTGACTTACTGTACTGTTACTTCCCTCCAGTCAAACATGTCTCCAACTTCAAGCTGCCTTTTCATTATTTAAAGTGCTCAGATTGAAGTAAAATACAGAGATCATTATTATTAATTAGTTGTAGTCAAATGAAAATCTGTGACACTATGGGAACATCTTCAAAACCAGAAGGGGAAAAACTACTTAAAACTTGGGTTCAATAGAAATGTTCCCTACACTACCATGCAAACTTTTGGCTCTGACAATGTCTTAAGTTTTCACCTATTAGATAAGCAAATAATTAGAAACTGAATAAATGATACTACAGAATTTATCTGAAAACTTAATATAACTGAAAGAAAGTTAACAATAGAAAGCTTAATAGCCCTATTTTAAAATGTCATGTTTAAATCTAGCCTAAATACTGCTGTGTCTTCTTCCCAGAGGAACTTTCACATCTGAGCAATGGACAGACTTTGGTTTTCAGTTGTTCTGGCAACCTGCTCCCTGCCACTCTTTCCTGAAAATCCCACAGCCCTTCCTCCATCACGTAACTTGATAACAGTCCCATACATGACCAAAGCAGAGCCCTCTCCATCACATGATTTGTGTATGCCTTAGATTGCACAGCCAGAAGATGCATGTCTGGTCATGTATGCTGTGGCCTCCCCAGTTACCGTCTCATTTAGCCAGGTTGGAAATCATTACTATGTTTGTGTAGTCACAAGTTACTTTTGAACAGTCTAAAAGTGGAACTTATTTGAAAACTGTTGTTTATAACACTCTACTGATAAAGTGTATGATAAACTGACATTTATTTTCAACAATCTCTTTGGGCAACAGTAGTTAAAGAAGACTTTACCCTCAGTCCCCTCAGAATTAAGATGAACAGGAAAGCTTTCTAAATATTTATATTAGAAAACCTACTGAAGATGCCAACAAGTAAGGAGATGCAGGTTCACCTACCTCAGACATTTTTGCAACAGTTGAATAACTTCATTAACGTTTCAGAAGTATACTGAGAACTGTGTTCCGTGCAGTTATGGAACAGAGCAGTTCAGACACAAGAGAATGAGGAATGCAGTGAGGCAACTATTTTTTGCTCACCTTTATGGTAGTTAACTTTTAAAAAGTTAGTGAGATGCAGTGACCAATAATGTCCATTATATTACAAGTTAAGGTGGATTTGCATAAGCTGCTGCTGAATGCTGAATTGTTACTTCCTCTGTTGTTTTTACCCCCTGGAGGGTTGTGTCCAGTTGTAGAATACTAGTCTGCAAAATTGGAAGAAGTTTGGATAAGAATTGCAGGTGTGATTTGAAATCTGAAGAATACTCTTAGACATTTGACACGAGAGCAGAAGGCTTGGTTCTCAAGAGCCAAGGGTGGTCATGAGGAATTGGGTTAAACTCAGCCACGTCTACAATTTCTCAGCCTTTTTCAGACAGTAAGCCCTCGAGGGGCAAAGCCAGACATCCAGAAGCAAAGACAAAAAATTAGTCCATGGTGAAAATGTGTGCCAGAATTTTCTGTGATTTTACTCTAAATACATTTCTGATTTCGTCCATACCACTATTTAAATGTTGGTTAGTTATGTCTGTGGAAGATTCTCTTCCATTAATCTAGATAGGAAAATAGCTGAAGTGTCAGCTGGAGAGTGAATTTATAGTGGAAGTTACACAATGCCAATGTCTCTTGGGTGAAATTTAGTGTGCAGCAAGTGTTAGAAGATGGCTAATAAGCTGCTTAAAGTGTTAATATTAGACTTTACAGTTATTTCTACACATGCAGACTTATTCAATGAATCAATTTATGTCCTGTAAAATAAACATACATTTTACTTCATAAAGGATGCGTGGGAAAGAAACCTTACAGGCTCTTCCATTCCAGTGATGAAAGCAAGATGTCTTTTTATCAGATAATATAAAGTTCCACGTCTAACGCAGCAGCTAAGGTCGCAACTGAGGGATAGTGTAACTGCTCTCAAAAATGGGGAGGGGGGGGCTTTTCCCTAAGAAAAAAACCCTAAAACTGTAGAACAAGCTTCGTTTGTCCCTTATTTATGCCGCCCAGTAGATTCTAGCAGTAATTTACTGGCTGCTGAATTATTATATTTTTAAAGATGAGTAATTTTAGACAGCCCCACAAACCCAACTAGTGTTGTGGTCTTTTACCCTGAGTGCCTCGTTACGCAGCATTTTGTGTCTAAAACTAGAATCTCCTGTTCATTGCTGTAACAGAAGAGATTGATTCTTAGTGTAACATCAAGACATGTATTTTGTTCATGTTTTTCATTACTGTAGTTAAAATGAGTTCAGTTCTTGAGACAGATGTATAAAAGACTATCAGTATGTAAGAAACTGGAATGAAAGCATAACCTGATAAACTGTTATCTTAGCTTGAAATGCCTGCATTTCTTAGAAGGACTGAGCTATCAAAATGCAAAGAGGGTTGGTTGTGTATCTAGAGCAAAGGAAGAATTTCTGAACATACCTGTTGTTTTAGAAACGTACATGATGGTACTTTGATTCTCCATAAACATGTTGTGAAGAAGCTGAAAAAAGAATGATTCCTTAGATGTAAGTTCAGATAGCCAAGTCACTCCTAACTATACAGTGTTGTGCAGCTCTAACAGATGATGCCCTAAATATGGACCAACTGTATTAGATTGTGGCAAGCAGCAGTTATGTATATTTATTAATAAAAGTTGTTTTTTAATAACTGACCTTTCCATTGAGAAATACTCTTTTCCTTTGGTGTTTTATGTAACTTTAAAGTTGAAACTTGGAAACTAAATCTGAACTAAATTATTCAGTTCACTTAAAACTTAGTGAGATTGTTTTAGGGTTTTGTCATTGCTGTATGAATCCCAGAAAGGGGACAGCAACATTTAGAATCGGGTTGAGCACCGGTACAAATAAACTTAGCGAGTCAAAGAATGTAGCTGTAAGAATTGGCAGATCTGAACTCCTTCCTAAAAGTGCTGCCAGGGTATTGGTCACAGTCATTTGTGGCATGGGGCCGATTTGCTTCAACCTGCTTAATAAAGCATAGCACACACAGAGGAACGAAAGTTGGAATTTGAGACTGGTTGAATGAATGATAGAAAATGTACACATATTTTTAGGGGCTGTAAACTGTTGTTCATAGCTTCTTTGGTACTTCTCTTTTTTTAATCTATATGCTTTCTTTGTGTCTTATGGGCAGAGGTGTGAAAACTGAAAATATTGGTGTGTTTTATTGGTACTGCTGGAACTCTGGCAGAAGAATAGAAGCAACTATATTTAAAAATATAGGTTTTACTATATTTACTCTTTTTACTAAGCGTTGTAGAACATCCGTTTTTTTATTTTAATTTTAATTTTTTAAATTCTTTTCCTGCTGTGTCTTTAATTGTGTCTGAAGCTTGAGAGATCCAAAAGTTCAGTAGGCATAAACCTTTCACTTCTTTCACTTGCAGATATACCAAGAACGCAAGGGAAGTAGATACTGAAGATAATTTAGAGAAAGCTGTCGGGTTGGAAACACAAGTTTTATTGAGGGGTTTTTTTTTTTTGCTTCCCAAAATTGTAAACAAACATGTCATGTAGATACTGCAAGTTATGAAGAGAATTCTTCAGAGAATACTACATCTACTAACCAGGGAGCTACGTTTTATTGCTGTCTTACATATCCAGCAAGGTGGGGTTTTTTAGAAGGAAAAGCACTAGGTATCCATTATGCAGTACCATGGAAGTGTCATGAATGGAGGTGAAAATTTTCTATCTTTATATTTTTGAGTGGATAGAAAACCTGTGCAGTTAATGCAAAGTTGAAATAAATTCTTGAGAAGTTTTGACATTTGATAGGGGAATAAGGCACATCGGAATAAGCAGAGATACATTTTTCTTGTTTTACTGTGAAGGGGGTGAATTGTTGGTCACATCCCTTGGGACAAAATGCATGCTTGAGGGCTTAACATATCTGCAGTCTCTATTTCCTGCGTGATTTCTAGTCTACATACTTAACAGTCAATATAGTCTACATATTCACAAGTCAGTATCATGTATCTTTGTTTATGTACAGCATTTGATACTATTTGTACACAGAGGCAGAGGTAATGTTTGTTCCAGGGATCTTGTATGCTTCATATTCTTTAAATAAGACTCCAAATACATTATCTGGAAAACATGCAAATGGCACTCTCTTTCACCGTGTCACTTTGTCGTGTACTAAAACATACCAGTAAAACTTCTTGCTGGTATGAATTTTACAGGGAGAGGAATCAATTTGCATATCCTTTTAAATCTTTAAAGCTCTTTAAGCATTTTTGCCAGTTTAAAATGTGTCTGTGTCACCTACTGAGTGGTTTTGATAAACTTAATTCTATTCTGTGGAAAAGTAGTAGCACTAGTATTCTATTTCTGAATGTGTCATCTGCCCTATATTTTCCTTGTTTCTCCTAGAAGATATTTAAAGGGATAAAATCTTTTACCAAAAGAATGTGTTTATTTTTAGATCATTTTCCAAACATACACAGTGCTACAGATCAACTTCTGTTTATTGATTGTTGTGTCAATAATTCCATTAACTGTGCTTCATATAATTCAGAATATGCACTACTGCCCAAACATATGGTGTGGCACCAACAGCAGGGGACAAGAAGGAATGAGCAAGAAGAAACTGAAGTTCAGACAGCACCTCCCTCCTGTGCTATTAAGTTACTTAGTTCCAGCACACAGTGTTGAAGGAAACTACATAATGTTTAAACTGTTTTGACAAATTCTAAGACTCATTCCTTTAAAGGATAAGTTCAGTGAAAACTTAAAGGAAAAAAATTACATGTAAGTGGAATCCACCACAAACACTATTCTGTCAATTGTAAAGGATGTTTTTACAAGTAAGATACTTCTAGATTAAGTAGGAACAACATACTGGGCTTTCACATATGGTAAATGTTAGGTTTGTATCAGATCTGTCATTGCTTCTGATGATTACTCCTTTCATGTGCTATCCAAGAGACTGAGCTGCTTTAATGGAGGATCAGCTCTTCTCTGTTTTCTCTGTATCCTAGGTAAATATTCAGTGCATTCGTGTCCTCTTCTCAAGTTCAGCCCTCTGCCTAAGCAGGCACCAAGTCACTGATAAATTGTTATGAAACCTTGACTGCATAGTCATTTATCAAACTCTTTTCACCAGCCATTACATTTATATATTTGATGGTCTCTCAAAGCTTTCTCTTACATAATTAAGATACAGATTGCCTGGTAAACTCCTCCTTTTGGTGCCTGGGACTGATTTTATTATTTTAATATTTTTCTGTAATCATCAGGACTTCATAAAGTGCATCTGGTTCTTGGAATTTATTCCATTTTTCTACTAGAGCACAAATATTGTGACATTCATGGCACAGTGTAAAAACTTCGCATTGATTAGTACATTCATTTATCTTTCTTCATTGAACAGAAATGGTATTTTAAAATATGGCAAAATTGAAAAATAATGGTTTTTCTAGTATGAGAACTGGAAATACATTAACAAATTTTTCATATTAAACTTGCAAACAGTAATGGATTTATCTTCAGGGGAACAGTATGCCATTTCAGATTGCTTCATTACATTTTATCAGATGTATCTGAGACCAATTTTTTTAACTGACATATATGCACTGTTTTCAAATAGCAATTTGTTTTCAGTATCACTGATTAAATGTAAGAGTGCCATAGTCAAAAATAATGAAAAAGAAAAGGCAGATGGAACAAAGGAGCCTTGTAAAATGAATCTCTGTCAGCCTTGTGCCAATTGTATCCAGCTAGGACAAATCATCATATGCATGCCTCCTTTTCCCTAAGTAGTGGGAAGAGTTCTTCCCTGTTACCTGACTAGTTTGGGTTCCCCAGTATTATAAGGGAGCAGATGCCTGTGAATTGCTGCTGCCAGTGCAGTTCATCCTGTCCAGGTTGCTCTGTGGTATCCTTCTCTCGTTAATTGTCTGTCCTTAGTCATTCTCAGGTGTGAGCAGGCTGAGTTACGCACGCCTGCACAGTGGATTATTTCCACATGCTCAGTAAATCAGCAGTTCTGTGAAATGCAAACTTAAGGCAGACACAAAACTGATGACATTTTTCTTAAACTGTAAGTCTGGTCATGGTGCTGTGTGAGATGTGTAGAGGGGTTATAATGCACAACTCTCTTCTGCCAGTAGAAGAAGGTGGGGGGCCTGCCAGCCCCAAGAAATTGGGCAATTTTGTTTAAGATGTGGTCTGAGAGAGAAGTGGAAATGTCAAGGGAGTCTCTTGGGGACTTTTATGCCTTCAGGTGACTCACTGTTTCCAATTTGTTTAGATGTGCTATTTTTGTAGGCTGCTTGACTCCTTCATATGGGTTGATGTTTCCAATATCAATTGTAGCAAGAAAGTAGTTGGTTTATGTTTCATTATGTTAAGAGCCAAGGCCCTATTGTAGCTGGGGGAGAAGGTTACAATTAATAGGTCCTTTTTTACATGGGGCATGTTCTGTGGGTCTGCTGTGGGTATCTTGTGGTAGACTCAGTCTGTGAACCACTTGTTGGGGAGGGTGAGAATCCAGGAGATCCTGAAAGGCTAAGTGCATGATGCACAGTGTAAAAGAGAAAAATCCTTCTTTGCGTGTATTAGGGAAACCAGAAGAGGAAAATGCCATTGATCACCATTCCTGGGCAGCTGTCTCTCATATCCATATGTAACCTTACAAAAATATTGAGCGTGCTTCTTTTCTCATAGTTCTTAATGCAAAATCCTGACTATTTTTTTAATGTGTATATTTTGCCCTCTTCAAATTGATCCTTGATTGCAGACTTTAATGTGTTTAGCAGGTCTTGAGCTATGCAGCCTTGAGCTATGCACCCACAGCCTTATCTACCCCCTTCTCAAGGGAAATCAGCTTCACTATTGAAAAGGGTGTAGTGAGAACCTAACCCAAGCGTGGTTTACATACATGATAGTCAGCTTGCTTTGACATGGAGCCTTGACAAGTACAGTCTTGTACATTCCTGGCTACCAAGTTGGCTTCCCTGGATCAGCACTCTTCATTTACCTTCCAGATCATTACAATATTTGGGGCCATCTAAAAAAAAAACGAGATAAAATTATTAAATGTTATTTCCTGAAAGGATGAGCTGCAGGCAGATTGCATTGTTTCAGCATTGGATGTGTATGCTTATTCACTATTCTCCTATAAATCACACTTCCCTTTTGAGAAACCACCCTGCTAAAGGGTGAATTCAGTAGTGAACCTTGAAGAATCAGTGTACTATTTATAATGTGGATGCAATGTTGGAGCATTTTGTGGGTCCTTTAATGATGTTTATATTTTAATTCTGAAAATTGCTCCTTCCTCCCCACCCCAAATCTTTTCCCTCTTTTATTGGATAAAGAACTCATAAATAACTGACTTTCTAGTGAAGAGCTTTGTAATTTTGGGAAAGTGTGTTTTTCCTTCCAAAATAATATTCACATGTGTGCATCACCCACTTGAGGAAGACAATAAAATTAAATTTTGCCATAATAAACTGCTGTGGTAATTGCATTTGTAAGTTTCTTATTCACCTCCCCAAAAAGTTTTTATTTCATTAGAAGTGTCTGCTTTGTTCCTCAGAATACATATGATATTATTTGATGTCCAGGACTAGGAACGTGAGCACAAAATGCTGTTAAAACCAACAGTGTAGAAAGGCTGCTAGGCCAAATACAGAACCCATGACCAGGCCACCTAGACCCTTGTCCATTTCTTTTTCTCTCCTATCCTTCTCATCTGCCTTGCCTTGCATTTTTTGGAGTTGGAGGAGCTTTTATTCCTTAGCTTCATCTGTGCCTTTGGGTGGCTTTGTTTCTTCCTCCTCTTCTCTGCACGTTTCCTCCTCTCTGCCTTTCCCTCTTCTCCACCTTTTCCACATTAAAGTATTTTTGAATTATATAGTATGCAGAAGCTGCTGCTTCTGTGAAGTTACAGTGAAGACTTAGGTTTCTTATCTGGTTTTGTGTGTATTTTTAGGCAATGTTAATTCCAAATAAACTAGAAAGCAGACATCAACAAAAATAAAGCATCGTTTATACAGACACTATACTTATTTGGAGGACTATAAAGAAAATCTACTGTTCTTACACTGTTGAGGCATCTGTGAGAAAACGGGTAGTTTTGAGCACAATGAACACCTCATCTGGACTTGAGCATAGTCCTGTGCAATTGTTTGCATATGGATTTAAATCTCAGAATTTTGAATTCCTGTTACTAGCAAACATAAAATAATACAACAGATACAATTTCACTGGTAAATCTATAAAAATAAATTTGCCATCATTCCCCTGATTTTCTTCTGAACAGATCTTGTTTGAGTAATTAATATAATGTTTTCTGAAATACTGTTACTGCATGCTAATAACAAAATGTTTTGTATCTGTGTTTTCATATTTCTTCTGTAAATGATCTCTGGAGGAAGCTTAGCTGAACTCCAGTTATGCTTTGACAGCATAATAATAAATTGCTGTTGCAAAACAAGATTCTGTGTGTTTTCAGTTTTCTAAGGTAAATTTCTTTTCTGTTTATGAAGTCCTGTGCAGCAAATGAAACCATTTCAAGTTTGAACTCAAGTGTTTCTTATTATCTGGTTCTAGGTTGTTGGAAGAGGAGCTTTTGGTGTTGTCTGCAAGGCAAAATGGCGAGCTAAAGATGTAGCCATTAAACAAATAGAAAGTGAATCTGAAAGAAAAGCCTTCATTGTAGAGGTACAGTAAGTTTGCTGGAACATGTGGGGTTTTGTAGAGCTTGCTTGCTTAAATTCATGGGTGTATTTAGTGTACTAAAAGTTATGTCTCTGGTGCCTATTAAAGGCCTGAACCCCGTGTCATGCAGAACAGGACACCTGTCAGGGCACATTGCAACTCCTTTATTTCACTTCCTGTAGAAATTGGAAAGCTGGGGTGGGGGAGAGAAGAGGGCACACAGTTCAGGGAAACACCAGTTCATGGATTCTGTCCCAGTGTGAGGTCAGAGTGGAGCTGGAATACCCACCAAAATCCTTAACACTTCTAGGGGCTACAGTGTTGGTTCTTCATGCAATCAGGTGCATATTTGAAGCTGTTTCTTGTTTTTTTCAGGAGTTCTAGTAATTTCATTAATTTTTCTTACATATAAGTTTATTAACGTTACCTGTAACTGATTTAAGGGCAATCACCCTTTCCATTCAATGTCTACTTCTTTAGAAAGATCTTGAGTAGTTCAGATATATTGATAATCTTCAAGATACATAACATTTTTGAGAATCAAAAGTTAGCCATATACTTTAAATGAGATATATTATATAATTTAAATGAGATATACTGTGATGTGCTGCTTAGCGTTCAGTCAGTAAGAATCTAGGATGTTCAGATACACAAATATGTTAAAAATAAATCTCTTAATTTTTGAACTAAAAGCTAACACAATGAGTGGTTAAAGGAAACATATTTGTAATAGGCCTGTCTGTGTAAATATTTGTGTTGTTCATTATCATGGAAAGTTTAAGATGTTATTAGTCTGAGTCTAATTTAATACTGAGTAGATCTGATCGGTCTCTTAGCATTTTTGAGTTCCAAAGAGATCTGAGAAGCCAAGAAATACTTCAGTAGTTACTGGCATTTAGGAAACCCTACAAAGTGCAAGCATCAGTTGTGATACTCCATTCTGGGTTTTTAGAACTTCTGAAGGGTACAGAAAAAAATTAACTCCTTAGATGATGAGCAGCATAAGCTGCCTAGAAGTCTGTGCAAAGGGAAAAAATTGCTTTTCCTTTTCTTCCACTACTTACTGGTAATGAAAAATTCAGAGCAAAATAGTCCAATTTTCAGTCAGTACAAGCATCAGTAGGTTCCTGGAACTATGTCACATTATGATTAGCAGATTGGCTTATTTTCTAGGGTTGGGAGTTTGGGGATTTTTTGGAACTTTGGGGTTTGGGGTTTTTGTTGGTTGGTTGTTGGGATTTTTTTGTTGGTTTTGTTTGTTTTTTTGTTTGTTTTAATTGACAGTGGTTTTCTGTATTATGAATAAAGCCAATAATTTTCAAATTGTTTATGAAGTCAGACAACCAGGATTTCAAAACTGGAGGCTCTAGGAAGAGCACTGAACCTGTAGGGGTCATAGTTGAGCAGTGTTTATGACTTGAGTGATTTTACTACACCATGAGAAAATACTTTCTTTAAATTTCATTTCTTTAACATTTTTTTTAAATACAGTTCCAGTTAGACCCTAACCTAATTACATAAATTAACATGCAAAAAGGGATATCAATCTTGTAATTCCTAAAATCACCATCTGCAGTTCTGCAGATATATAAAACTTAATTGTTGTTGTGTGTAAATTCTAGATGTAAAATAAAGTATTAGCCTTTTTTCCCATGGTTTGAAATTAAGTGTGATTTGTATTGCAGCTTCGTCAACTGTCACGTGTAAACCATCCCAATATTGTCAAGTTATATGGAGCCTGTCTAAACCCAGTAAGTTACAGATTGTCAGTGTGACAAAAGGTGACTAGCATAACATACACAAGCATCAATGCACAAAATGTGTTTTGTGTATATAAAAATGTATATTTTATATATATTTTGTTTGTTTTAGCCACAGTAAGGAAATACAGAGGTATGTAAGTTGGTCGATATTTACAGGTGTGTTTGGTTTTTTTATTTCCCCTGCTATGGGAAATCAGTTCTTTCAAGAAAATCCCAAATCCTGTTTCTAAACACTGATCATGCTTCAGTTTGTCAGAACAGCATCTGGTGTATTACTGATGTGATGTCATTCATATCTACACTCCTATTAATTGCAAATCAGCAGTACGAAAAGGAAAATACGTTAGCAGCACATGATTCATAGCTTGTAAATCAGTTCCTATTCTCATATATGTCATTTTCAGGATTTACTTTGTTTCTGTCACAGCTGCAGACAGTCCCACAAAATCTTAAAACAGAAAAGCAAGAACTGTGACAGGACAGATGTAACTTTAACTAATTCTAATATGGGATATTTAATTGGTTAAAATAATGCTCCATTCCTTTTTCTTTAGTACTAGTGAAATTCTTTTGACATGGTATTTAAAATTTTTTGTAAGCCACTAAACAAAAGTAAAGGCAAATGACTTGTAGTTTGAAGACAGCACTTGCTTTTCAAGACAGGGGGCAGAGGAGAAAGCCATTCTCTTCCTTCCTAACTTGAAGTGGGAACTAAGTATAAGTGATGTCCATTTCTTATACATAAATATTCAGATTGACTCTTTACCTCATAGATAAATTTTCCTTTAGCTTAGGTATGGAGACTTTGCAGTTCCTCTCAAGTTTACAAAACCTGTTTTCCACCTCTACATTTAAAACATCCCTATTTTTTTGTCCCCTCCCTGCCCCCAAAGGTGTGTCTTGTTATGGAGTATGCTGAAGGAGGTTCTCTGTACAATGGTGAGTATCATTTCAACATACTGTCTTCCTGGGGTGCTAGTGTTAAGGCAAACATCATCTAAAATATAAAGTTTTTTCATACATATGTCTGGAGATGTATGTTTCACATATATGAGTATCTGGGAGATACTCAGAAGCTATCAGAACAGTCCTGGGCAACTGGCTCTAGGTGGCCTGCTTGACCATGCTCAGTGGACCTTCATAGGTCCCTTCCGACCTCAGCCATTCTGGGGTTCTTTGAAACTCATAATTCTAAAGAGAAAGAAGTGTGCTTTTAAAAACCATTTTTCAGTCCAGTAGTTTGTTTCTTGATATCAGTTTGTTATATTTTATAAAAGTTATTTAGGTTTTCTAGCGAAACTTCTGAAAATGTTCTTCCTGAACTTGTAAATTCCCTGAGTATTTCTATAACATGCACTTCACCAGGGATAGCTGAGAACAAGCAACACATTAATATTGAATTTTAACATGAAAAATTATGAAAAGCATACTAAAAATGGAAAAATATTTTGACAACTCTGCACAAGGATACTTTCAGTTGCAGTGATGAGGCACTGATCATGACTTAGATTCCACAGAGCTTTCTGACTGGTATGTTGTTAACTCTGTTGTATCTGTTGTAATATGCAATAAAGTTCTTTTTAGTTTGTGCCTTTGTTTTGCAGTGCTGCATGGTGCTGAACCTCTGCCTCATTATACTGCTGCACATGCCATGAGTTGGTGTTTACAGTGTTCCCAAGGAGTGGCATATCTCCACAGTATGAAACCAAAGGCTCTAATCCACAGAGACCTGAAACCACCAAAGTAGGTTTATGGATAGTATTTTTTTTTCTTAGAATTGGAATTGAAGATCAATTCTAATAATCTCAATGCATTTGAAAGAAATACTTTTAATTGATACTAACTCATTGAATTTACTATTCTAAATGAAAGCTGTGCATTTGAAATTTCAGGTACAGAGTGATGGTGCATGGTACAGGAAATTAACTGTACTCAGTTACTTTCTGTTAAACTGGAAAAACATCGTGTCTGTCCTGCACCATGGAAGAGGATTTTGATTGGGGTAGGGCTTCTACTCAGAGACACTTACAATTGCCCAGTTTCACACAGGGTTGTGGTGTTCAGTAAGAGAATGTTAGGTGGGGGGCTTGTTTGGTTGGTTGGTTTTAACATCATATTTAATCTGATATATTGGAGCTCTTCCCCCCGCATGACCGTCGTTCTCTGTATCCTTCTTCTGCCTGTTTCACTACCCCTGCCAGAATCTCCCATCACTTTCCACTGAAACAAAAACTCATTTTACAGCTTCATATCTGGTTCCACAGATTAGTTGGAAACAAAGATTTGGGGATCAGCAGGATCACCCCCAGTTCTTTGTAGCCTGCAGTTTATTACCAGATAAAATAATAGCATGAACCCACTCTGTAAATCTTTCTTGTATCCCTAGTTTTGATTTAGAGAGCTGTTAACATGTAATTGCAACTGCTTTCATTTAAATAAATAGCAAAGTCAAGTGACATTAGTGGGAGTCTTGATTGTTCTTCATTTGGTAAAACTCTTACAGCACTTCCTGTTTTTCAGCCTCTGGCATATACTTTTTCAGTATGTGCATAGTGGTTTACTATGGCTAAAGATACTTAAAATCTAGCATGTAGAAATATTAATAAATTACAATGTATATTTGATTATTATAAATTATTTCATATGTTCTGGTTAGGCACAAATGACCTTACTTATTTTTCAAATTGTAAAACTAAAGCATTGAAAGCAAAGCCTTAGATATTCAACTATATTAGAGTAATTTTTGGGCGGGGGGGTTAAAAAAACAACAACCAGTTATTTGTTACTAGAATATTTCATCCTACATTTTTAATTTGTTGGTTTTTTTCTTTGACAGTTTGCTCTTGGTAGCTGGGGGGACAGTTCTAAAAATCTGTGATTTTGGTACAGCATGTGATATTCAAACACACATGACCAACAACAAGGGAAGTGCTGCTTGGATGGCACCTGAAGTTTTTGAAGGTAATGATGATTTACAGTGTCAGTATTGTCTGTTATTTCTAGGGTTGCAACTGTGTATGAATTTGGTATAGAAAAAAGAGCATCGTGTGATCTCATTTACTTCAAACAGTGTGCTAAAGTTTTGTGTAACAGCTGAAAGAGTCTTGGCAGAAGTCTAATGTTTATTTAAGTATTGGTATGATTGTATACTACTAAATAATTATGAAGAGTTTAGAGGAGCAGCACTGAATTGACTAGCATATTAATATCAGTTAATTTAATGAAGATGTTGAATGTTTATTTGTGTCATTGCTGAGATTTACATAAGATGTACCTTTAGACAGCTGCTGTTTCTTCTTTAATAAACAAGTAAAACACAGCCACAGGGCTGTAACCCAGGATTGTGCTGTTTCCAAGATCCTTAAGTAATTTCTAGCTCTTCTGACATTTAAATACACTATAACTGCTTTCACTCCCTATTCTGATCAGCTTTTATCTTTAGAATTTCCCTGTTAATGTCTCTAAATTGAATGTAATTGCCTTCATTTTCAGTCCTCGGCTTTCTTGTAACTCCATTTTAGTCTGCTTTTTGTGTAATCTAGAGATTTGATGTACTTCCACTTCCCTACATACTGAGAAACTCGTTATTAACAGTTAGTTTAGTTAAGTTGGAAAACATGCTGTTTCTTGGAGTGTAGCTGGGGAAGACTGATGACACTTAATAATTAGATAGGTATAATTGCTGCATGATTGTCAGATAAATAATCCAATCAATACTAGATTTGAAATAAAACACCTTTTAGCCAGCCAGTACTTCAAATGATCATTGGGATTAGCAGAGCAGTCTGGAGAAGTCATCTCCCTGCTTTACCTGGTTTTGATATATTTGCCAAGTGCCTGTGTGCAGCAGTGGTTTCTCAGATTCTGAATCCACCTGCTATCCAAATTACTTATTTCCATATATGTAGAAGAAACTTTTAAAATTGCTTGGGGATAACTGAATAAATTGAGGAATGATTGTGTCTTTATCCTACCTTGCTCTGTTACATAATGAAACAGTACAGAATACTCTGTCACTTCTTCTGAACTCTCAGTTTTCAGAATTACTCCAAGACTTCTCGGCCACAAAACAGAATTTCCCTGCTCAAGTAGGAGAATAACATTATTTTCCTGTACAGACTGTTTCACAGAAGTGCTGTGGCTGCATAGATGAGGACTGTTTGGCTTCACTTAGCAATCTGCCATGGTTAACAAATACCTTTTTCTCTGTCACCTTTGAGAAAAAAGCTGACTGATAAATCTGACTTGCTCTTCCCCTTCAGTAACTTCTGTACCCAGTAAAACATTCTGCTACTTTGATGCAGGTGTAGAGAGTTTTGAAGATGCCAAGTTCTTAGAGTTTTATAAAATCAGTACCTGGGAGAAGTCCAAATAAGTGCCTTCGCTTAGAGAAGAATCATGGTTTGTGCTGCAGCCAGTCTCTCCTGTCTGCCTTGCAAACTGGCCAGTCTGCAAGATCTATCTGTCCCGACACATGCTGCTTTCCTTGCACAGTTTGGTAGAGGTATGGGGACAGAGGAAGATGACTCATAGGAGGAAGAGAGCCTGTGCAACTGGATGCTGTATGATGGCTTTCCACATGGGCACCACAGTACAAGGAAGGATATTTATGTCCTGAAGTGTGTCCAGAGAAGATAAACAAGGCTGGTGAGGGGGGTGGGGGCTATATCATACAAGGAGAGGCTGAGGGAACTGGGATTGCTTAGTCTGAAGTGGAGAAGGCTCAGGGAGATTTTACTGCTTTCTACAGCTACCTGAAGGGAGGTTGTAGAGAGGCCAGTGTTGGTCTCTTCTCCCAAGTAACTAGCGATAGGATGAGAGGAAATGGGTCTAAGTTGTACCAGGGGAGATTTAAGTTGGATATTAGGAAAAATTTCTTTACTGACAGAGTGGTGAGGCATTGGAACAGGCTGCCCAGGGAGGTGGTGGAGTTGCTATCCCTGAATGTGTTAAAGAAGCATTTAGATGTGGTGTTTCAGGGTATAGCTTAGTGGTTGTGGTAGCTGGGTTACAGTTGGACTCGATTTTTAATGTCTTTTCCAACTTTAATGATTCTGTGATGAAACTAGGCTTCTTTACTTCCCCTATTTATGAGATGATTTGTCTCGATGCTTTCTTTCTGATTACGTTTTAAAAATCTCTTGGCCACTCAATGCCAATTTTGATTATTTTTTGAAGACAGATGAGCAAATGTCTTACCCCTTATGTTCATGGATGTGTTATCATGTCATTAGCCACTCACATTCTTTTCAGTATTTGCATGTGTTTACATTTATTCTTTGCAATCTCTGAGAATTTTTATTCCTTATTCTGTATCACCTACATCTCTTCTGCACCTTTAAAATTAATCTTAGAAATATGGAACTTATGGTCAAAGAACTTTAGTTAAATAATGACATGGCAAAAAGAGTTAAGAATAATAAATAGGGAGGAAATAAGATGGTGAGGATTTGAGGAATCTGCAGATTTGTTCATGTGGTTACTTACTAGTTCTGCTAAAGATCTGTTATTAATAAAGAGCACTAGATATGATAGAGATGTTATTGGCTACTATATTGTGACTTAACTTGAAAGTGAGTTGAAGAAGAGTATTTAGAGGAAGCAAGCATAGTACATTAAATCCTGAATGCAAGAGAACTTTGAAACTTAATAAGTTGTTTTGTATTATATTAGAAAACAGATGCATTTTGTAATTTCAGGATGACTCCCAAGTGAAAAGGATTGATTTTCAGAGAGAGGCATTCTTAGTGATCCTACTGTCAAATGATTTCAGGCTTAAGTTAGCATGAATCAGCCAGCTTTACAAAACTTTTTTCTCAGCAAAACGAATGTCAAGTGAAAGGAAGCATACAGAAGTATTTATCAGCTCAGACTGTTCTTCTTTTTAATATGTCACATAGAAAAGAGGCAAATTATATTGCTGGCTTTCTTCCAGGTAGCAATTACAGTGAAAAATGTGACGTTTTCAGTTGGGGTATTATTCTCTGGGAGGTAATCACCCGCAGGAAACCTTTTGATGAGATTGGTGGCCCAGCTTTCCGCATAATGTGGGCAGTTCACAATGGTGAGTTGAAAATACTTTATTGCATTTGAAGTTGTGTATGGGACCTATAAATTTGCTAAACACTCCTAACGGTGTAGCTTTAAATTACTAATTTTTCTCTTTTATACTTCATTAAATATGCATTCTTATCAAAAAAACTTAAACACTGCCACTTTTGTGTCAGTGAGGATTTTGTGGCATTTGGTTGCTCCCATGCTTGTATTTCCTGCTACATGTAACCAGTGTGTGAACAAGTAAGGGAAAAGAGTCATGTTCATTTTGTTGTGACACTCCATTTTAAAAGTGATCAGAATCGTGCTACAAAAGCACCTTCAACGCCTCTGTCTGGATGTATGACAATTTTATTGGCCAAGTTGTCTGTCTTTTTATTGTGTGTTTTCTTTTGTGTTTTTTTGTTAACTGGGCATCTATAGTAAACGTGTGAGTTTAACTAACTTGTCCTGTCTCTGGAAATGCTAGAAACTGTCAGACTCTTGCAGGGGACTGTTAGGCATTAAAATCTTTTTCATATTTTGTTGTTGTTGTTTTGCTGTTTGAATTGTTTTAGCATTATATCAAGGTACCTGTAGTCATAGAGCAGGACTCTTCTGTGCTAGGTACTGTACAGAACAAATTCTCAGGAGCTTGGGATACAAACAGGAGACAATGATTGGATTCAAATGAATAAAAGAAAGCAGTGGTACAGCACTGGTCAGAATAATGAACTGTAGTATCTTCATGCTAGTGGTATAACTTTTTCAACAGTGTGGTTTTAGGTACCATGGCAATGCAGAGTTCTGAGAAGAATAAGGTGATGATAGTGAAGTAGTTCAGTGAATTTCTGCAAAGAGTTTCTGCCAGTTGTGAAAGACAACATCAAAGAGAGGATGAACGTGTTTGGAAGATATAATTAACAAACAAGCAATGGAGGCTGGTGCTCTGCCTGAGTGTCATTGCTTCAGTACTAAATGATAGAAGCCTAAGGTGAGCACAGGTATCCTGTTCAGTGAAGAAGAGAAAGGGGCAGACAATGATAGGATGAGTGACCATTATAGTCATAATAATGCACAAAGATAGATATTTGTAAATGGCATTTTTTAATTAAGAGATTCTCTGTTTCAGTTTTTCAAGGACATGAGTAGTTTAGATTAGGAGTGATGAGTGCCTTATATAAAAGTATTAACTGTAAAAGTAAGTATAATAGTCATAAATCAGCCTCAGTAATGTGTGGGAGTGTCCTTTAGGGGAACACAGATTCTTTATCTGTCCCTGCTTCTCCTTTAAAAAGTTTTCTCTTTTTTCCTTTTCTCTCTCTTTTCCCCCCACCTTCTTTTCCTTCTTAGGAAGGGTCAGTGCACTTCATCTCCCTTGAAACAATTGTGGCACTTTTACTTTGTGCTACTTTTAGTTGATACCTTGTTTTAATACTTGCTGCTTTCTATGCAAAATATCACTGCACAGCATGTATTAAACACAACTGGATGTCCATTAATTGTGTTCATTATTGAAATAGTGAAAAGAGTAGAAACGAACCAAAAAAACAGCTGAATAGTTATACAGTTCAAGTAAAACAGTTAAAGTAAACCACGAAATTCAAAATATCTATAGGCCAGTGCTTTATAATTTTTCAGGAAATCCTTAAGAGCAAAATCAGCCTTCAGAAATAGTTTTGTTTGTTTGTTTGTTCCTTTTTTTCTTTTTGTGTGAGTATAGCATTAAGAACCAAAGACTGTTCATTCTTGCTTCCCAGTTTGATCTAGAGCTTTATTCTTCAGAAAGTGGTAACATATTCATTAGCCATTGTAATATAGTTGTATTAGGTAAGTCAGTAAATTTATTCAAACCACTACTTAAGGAAAAGTTTACTATTCTTACTTGTTTGTATGTAATTGTGACTTGTATGTAGTGCAAAGGAACTTGGTTGGGTTTTTGTTTGTAAGACAGAAAAATAAGTACAGACCAAATCTTTCAGCCTACAATTAAGTGTATATTTTCCTCTATTTATTTAGGAAAATAATGGAGAGAGATCAGTGGCTGTCAGTCATCTTACAGGCTGTTAAAAAATTAAGTATTTTTTCTACTTTCAATTCTAGGTACTCGGCCACCACTGATCAAAAACTTACCTAAACCAATTGAGAGTTTAATGACTCGTTGTTGGTCCAAGGATCCCTCACAACGACCATCCATGGAGGAAATTGTTAAAATAATGACACACTTAATGCGGGTATAAAATTTATTTTAGTATCTTAATAATTTCTTAACCTATTAACTTGGGAAATTGAGTTAAAACAGGTATGCCTTTTATCACATTCTAAGGGTGGGCTTGCCTGTTTTCTCTCTCCTTCTCTTTCTTTTTGATAAAAATTATTACATTATTACAGTAGAGAAGGTAAATAATTTCTGCCCTTGTTGGAGAGGTATAATAACTCATAACAGATTTGTGGAAATGAATAAAAATAGTCATAGATGTATTTTAGTGTATTACTAAAAAGAATTGCATTTATTCCTCTTTAATTATTAAAAACATAATATATAATGTTTGTTTACAAATTATGAGATACTATTATATAATTTTTTTAAATTGTTAATTACTTTTTTATCAAATCGTTGCTGTTTTTTCACAGTACTTTCCAGGAGCTGATGAGCCTCTGCAGTATCCTTGCCAGTATTCAGATGAAGGCCAAAGCAATTCTGCCACTAGTACAGGTACACTTGTATAAATAAAAGAACAGCAACGTGAAATTATGCAGATGGATTATAAAACGCATTCTCATGTTGATTTTGAACTCAAATTGGGAAAGGTAGCCTTTCCAAAATCTTAAACATTGGCAAGACCCTGTTTTTTTAATTAAGACTTCATGCTACATCATATATGGTGTTCTCAGCCAAATGGTTTTGCTGAAGTGCACTTTGAATGGGGAACAAGCAAGTAATAAAAGTGCCTCTGAACATCTAGTTTTAAGGTCTTCTCCTTGTTTCCCCATGAAAGTTGCTAGCAATTGACACTCTTTCACTCATATGTAATGTTTAGGAGTTGATGTTTTTGTTTTATCTTAAGATGCAGTAAATACAGTAATTTTAAGTGCAAGGAAACCAATATGAAAATGAATGGAACAAAATGTGGGCTAGTGTTTCAGGTAGCCTTGCCCTCAGAGAAATCCTTTTAACAGTATAAAATAAAGATCATTCGCTCTTAAATTTTTTTAAATGTTCTTCCACTTCAGTTGTTTTTAAACTTAGGTGTCTTGTCTTATGCTGCTTGGTTGGTTTGTTTTCTGTCTCCAAACAAACTGCTGTAATTTCAGATAAAGTTTGCTTGGCTACTTTGCAGCTTAATGACCTGTATATTACAAAATCTTTTCAGCTGCAGCATTGCACTGACTTCACTAGCTATTCTCTACCTCTCAACATATGATTTTAAGATATGATTTATCACTTAGTACTGTGAATATATGTCGGCTGTTCTTTTTCAGGTATTTGTGCCGCTCTGTGGTTAATGATGCATTTGGTCATTAATAGTGAATGAGGTTGCTGGTTGTGTTGTTAATATAACGCCTACCTCAACAATTTTGGAGCAAGCTAAAGACTGACTTTAGAATGTCATCATAGTACTTAATTGTGTATTGTCTTTTTCACTCCATTTATTTTTTATGTAAATGGATCTGCTGCAGTCTTGCAGCTTGCCTTTCATTACTAATGGCTATATCAGTGCCTATGAGGTGGGTCCAAGGAGGATGGAGCCAGACTTTTTATTAGTTCCCAGTGACAGGGCAAGGGGCAATGGGCACAAGATGGAACATAGTTAGTTCCATTTAAATATGAGGAAAAACTTCTTTATGGTGAGGGTGACAGAGCACTGGAACAGGCTGCCCAGGGCGGTTGTGGACACTCCTTCTCTGGAGATATTCAAAACCAACCTGGATGCAGTCCTGAGCAGTGTGTTCTAGGGCATCCTGCTTTAGCAGGGGAATTGGACTAGATGATCTCTAGGGGTCCCTTCCAACTCTGGCAATTCTGTGGTTAAAAGTTTTCAGAAGTGTTACTTTGAAGCCAAGTTAGGCTTTGCTGTGAGGGTGGTGAGATGCTGGAACAGGTTGCCCAGGGAGGTAGCAGATGCCTTATCCCTGGAAGTGTTCAAGACCAGGTTGAATGAGGCTTTGAGCAACCTGGTCTAGTGGGAAGTGTCCCTGCCCATGCAGGGGGATTTGAACTAGATCATCTTTAAGGTCTCTTCCAACCCAAAGCATTCTATGATTCTGAGTGCTTAAGTGAAAAGAGGCACTCTACTATTTTTAATGGAAATTGTCAAATGTGTTTTTCCTGTTATTGTTTTCTAGGTTCATTCATGGACATCACTTCCACAAACACAAGTAACAAGAGTGATGCAAACATGGAACCAAGTGACTTCCAAGGAGCTTCTACCAATGACACTATTAAGCGTTTAGAGTCAAAATTGGCACAACAGATGAAAAACACAGCCAAGCAGCCGGTAAGCCCAAGTGTGCAATTTTGAACCACAGTAATGAAATGGAAAACAAAACATCAGTGCCTTCTTTAAAAAAAGTACAAAATTCGAGCCAGTGAGTTACAGGAAAAGAACATGAAAAGGGGATTAAAAAATTTGTAATAATTCTGAAAAGGTAGGCTGGAAGGTACTAGTAAGATGTCAAACAAAATCAAAAAAGAGTTGATTTCATTTAAGAAGATTCATTAGGTTAAAAAAATATGTATTTTAAAATCTCTTCCTTAATTCAGAACCAAAATATTGTACCATGATGTCACCGTTTGACTCAGGTGCGACAACAATGCTCTCGATTCCCTCCCCCTCCCACCCAGGTAGGGAAGGAGAGAGAGAAAAAGAGAGAGACTTGGCTGGATTGAAAACTAAACTACACAGCTTTAATTAAACACTAATGATATAAGAAAATTTATACAATTATATACAGGTATGTTCAGGTATGTGCAAGAGCCTTTTGCCTCCCCCCGCCCCCATCAACTCCCACCACACTCCCCTGAGCTGGAACAGTTCTGAGAAATCCCGGAGCTGCTGCTGGAGGAAGCAGAGAGTGATGAGGGTCAGGAGAGCTCAAGCCTAAGGGTCAGTGGTGCTGGATGGACGGAGTCCTGCCCGGATGCCGGCCATGGACGGAAGAGAAGGGAAGAAGAAGAAGGAAGGAAGTTGTCTTCTGTGATCTCTGACCTTCCTCTGAGCTTACCTAGATACATGGAATGGAATAGCTCTGGCCAGTTTTGCTGTCTGTCTAACTCAGCCTCCTATGGGGAGGGGGGGGTCATAGATCTCCCCATAGTGTCTAAGACGGCAGAGTGAAGGTGCGACCTTGAAGACCCAGCAGTTAGAAAAACATTCCACTGTCTTACCAGCTTTAGAAGAACACACTGTTGCTAGTTAAAAAAAAAAGCTCACTGAAGGAAAAAAAATATTCGTAAAAGGAAAATTGCCTTCATCCTGGCTAAAACCAGGAGACATGAAAGGATTAAATGTGTATGTGATTTTTTATTATTATTTTTTTTTCAATTAGAATGAAAAAATACAAAGATTCTCTTGTGACAATACTGGCCTAATCTGACTCAATTTTTATCTGCTTAAAGTTAGACTATTTTGAAAGTTGCAGATACTTGATTCTTGTATGCCAGTAACAGAAATTATTACCATTCATGAAATTACAAATGTTAAATGTCACTTTTAAAATGCACATTACAGAAATATATTTTAACCTACATGCTGTGCGTATGATGGACGGGCTTCTGCAGAATTTTAGTTCTTTTTTGAACCATGTGACTCTTGAAACAGGGTGATCCTGGTCGTTTGAGTTTACCCCCATCTCGTGGGAGCAGTGTGGAGAGCTTGTCAGACGTTCGTGCACGACCACAATCAGCCCTGGTTTCAGGAGAAGCCAAAAGGATGAGTGCTGACATGTCTGAAATAGAAGCAAGAATAGCTTCCATCACAGGTAAAATTAAAGGATGGCTGGGGGGTAGACTAAGAAATTTGAAGGAAGGAAAGATGTAAAGCATGCATTGTCTTACAGAAGGTTAATACTATTAGCTGTATGAAAATACTTAAACTTTTCATATATTTTTTATTGTCCTTTATTAATGGCATTATTCAGAGTTGTATATTCAAAAAGAGCATTTTAATTGGATACTTTTGAGTTTGCAGAAGAGATTACTTTTGTCAAGTTACATTTTTACCTTTTTCAAAAATAATTACAAGACTTCTAGGTAGCAGTCTTGTTCCATAGGCAAAACTTTCTCCTTTCATCTGAAATAATGTTGTTCCATCTGTGCTAGCATATGTATTTCTAAAATAACATTTCCTTCAAGGTTATTCGTATAATATTTTGAAAGTAAGAGGTGGGTTTAAAGTTCAGCTTGTTCTCAAATAAGTTTCAAAATCTACTTTGACAGATTTCAGAAAGAGAAACATAGGTTTTATTCATCATATTAACAAAGCAATGGTATGTTTCGTTTAAAAAAAAAAAAAAGCTACAGGTGTTTTGCCAGGTTTGCTTCAGGTAGCTATAAACTATTGTGTCTAAACATTGAATCCTTGAGTGAATTGGAATTTATGTGTAAATAGAAATACATAATATTATGGTGAAAGCAATCTTTATTCTCCCCAGAAAAGCAAATTAATAAAAAAATTGTGTGCTTGGCAAACAATTTCTTGTCTCTTTTCTTCATCAAAAGTTGTTTGTTAATTTCTGAAAACTTCATATTTTACGTTTCATATATGAAACTATTTTTTGTTACAGTGTGTGTGTGTATATATATAATCACAGATTCAAATAATCAGACAAAATTACTTTGGTTAGTCCAGGGTTATTTAGCTATTCTGGTATTTGTCTACCAATGTGAAAATTAGGGTGACTGAGTAGCTGTAATTAATAAGGAGCTATGCATCATCGTCTGGCTTTTTTGTGCACCATGACTATTTCATTTTTGTTCTTCATTGTATTACGATTACTCCAGGATTTTGTTTTACTAAATGCTGAAGTTACCCTAAACACTTTTTACTTTTATGTTCTTATTTTAAAGCCTTATTACAAGATTTGTCTTTTGTATTGTCAGTCTTTGACTGGATGATTGTGTAGCACATCTCACCCTGAGTATCTCTAAAGGTTTCCTAACACAGAAGGCAGCTGTGTACTTACCTGATAATAACAACATGCTGGTTTTATTTTAAAATACGCCAGGACTCACTTTAGTCTCTGATACTGTAAAGTCAATGATACTGTAAAGTCAATGTAAGTTCTTCACATAGTGGAGATAACCTGGCCATCCTTTTTGTAAGTTTTTTATTTTCCTGGTTTGTCTGCCTTAAGTACCTTGCTCAGAATAGGGATGATTATTTCAAAATAGTCTAAGATTACTTTTTTTTAGTTTTTGTTACAACTGCAGGGTTTCTTTTTCTTGAAGCAAAATATATTGAACATACTAATTTGTTGTGGTGGTGTTTTTTTTAAAGAAATCGCCTCAGGCAGCACTAGACTGCCTAGTCTAGTAGAAAAACTAGGTCAAACCCATCTGACTGTAACCTTTTCAAAAAAAGCTGAAACAGCCCTGTATTGGTTTGCTTTGTTTTTTAATTTTGTTAAGTGTGTGAAAGAAATAATGTGCTGTGCACCTGGAAAAAATTGTGTGGCTGACTGAGAACTGGGCTGTTGTTAAGAGTAAATCAGGTTAAGAGATATTTAATATTCTTGTTCCATCTATCACTAGGTTAAGAGTAAATCACATAATGCACATCACCATTACTTAATAAGTTTGAGATGGATGTGCTGCCATCTTCTACTTCTGGGAGATGTATCCAGACTTTTCTCTAAATGGGAACTGTTTATCTTAATGTACACAAGTAGTAAAATAAAAAGTGTATAATTAGATTTTATTCCAAAGTATATAAAGTTTCTTGAACATAATTCAAAAATTAAACAGTTGGTAGTGATACCCAGTTTACAAAATAAAAAATCATCACTAATAGTACTGAAAAATGGAAAGCAGGAATGATTGTCAAATGTAATGAGAGTAAGCATTTTTTCAGAGACAGATGAGATGTCCTTTATAAGGATGTGATTTAAAGAAACGGAAGTACCCAACTGTTAATCTTGTTTATAAAATAGTTTGTACCCAACACTAAAGAGAAAATGTAACAAGCTGAGGCAATCAAGAATTAATCCTGAAAATACGGGTGATCTGAAATAATTTAATTTGTACTCTGTCCAGATAATTACATTTGGTTTTTCCCTTCCTTGTTGCCATGCTGCTTTCCGTGTTTGACTTTTGTGTTGCTAACTGTAACTAATTACACAGTGTTGTAATGACAGCTAGTTCTGCATTTTTTGCTTTTTAACAGTTGCTTTAATACCTGTAAGCATGAGTGGAAGGCAATGCAGTTTATTCTGCATGACGTATTTTTGCATGAACTACAGTTTAACCAAGTTTATGAAAATAGCAATATTAGGAACTTAATAATTTTGCTATTGCCATTTTAGTGTTTTGCATGTGTATTGTATATGTGTATTTTTTCAGCTTATTCCAAGCCTAAACGAGGCCATCGTAAAACTGCTTCATTTGGCAACATTCTGGATGTCCCTGAGATCATCATACCAGGTATCGCAGACCAGGTGAACGGTTCAATTGGTTAAGATGCCAGAATAATGATCAGACTGCTAAAAATACTTCTTGCTCCAGTTGCTTTAGGACAGAACTAGAACTTACTGAGATTTTTTTTTCATGATGTCTCTGTAAACAGGAGCGTGATATTTTAGTACAAACTTACTTTTATCAGTAAAGGATTTAAATCTTCGAATTTACTTTTTTGATAAAGGATTTTTTTTCCTTTACGATCCTCATGTTAGGATTCTGTATTATAGAGCAAAACCATACATGCAGTCTTCGATTACAATACCTCATTTTCAACTTCAGTTGAAAAATTCCCATCTAGGTAATTCCCTTACCCTGATCTTTTTGTGTTTGAGCCCCCATTTTTAATTTAATCAAATATTAGTAGAACAAAAAATTTAAATTCGTTATGTTCAGAGCTTCAAATCTGTATGAGGAGACTGACAGGAGACCTCAATGCTCTCCACAGCCTCCACTCCTACCTGAAAGGACGTTGTGGTCAGGCAGGTGTTGGCCTCTTCTCCCTAGTCACCAGCAATAGGACAAGAGGAAATGGGGTCAAGTTGTGCCAGAGGAGGTTCAGGTTGGATATTAGTTAAAATTTCTTCACTGAAAGAGTGAGGAGGCATTGGAACAGGCTGCCCAGGGAAGTGGTGGAGGCATCATCCCTGGAGGTGTTCTGAAAACAGGTAGATGTGGTGCTCTGGGAGATGCTTTAGTCGTCATGGGGGTGTAGGGCTGACGGTTGAACTTGATGGTCTTGAAGGTCTTTTACAACCTTAATGATTCTATGATTCTATGAGATACTTGTGATTAAAATAAAAACACTTAATCTCCATATACATTATATTGGAGTACACTTTTCTAGATCTGAAATGTGTCTGCATGGGGTATTTCTGTCATGTTTAATGCAAACTAAAATTATTAGGAGAGGCTTCTGACAGGAAGAAAATCAGCATAATTTGGCACCATAGCTGGTAATTTCAGCTGGGACTTTAACAAATAATTCTTATCTGTCCCAAGTCTATTTTTAGTTAGCAGCATATCATTTTAATTTCCCATTAGTTTTGGGGTTTTTTTGCAAAGTAGATTCTTTCATTTCATACTTCTCAGTGCCTAAAAATAAGTATAATCAATTCCAAACTGTGATAGGTATGCCATTAATGATACAGGTCACTTCAAAATGATTTATCAAAGGCAGAAGATGCAAGTAATAATATCTGCTGCTCATTTGGAGATCCATTAAAAACTGTGGACACTCTACTCCAAATTTGTGTCATCTGAGGAATTTTCCTTGTAAGTCTTGACATTGTTTGGTGTTTTAAAGTTGAATACAAAAGATAATTTTGTACAAAAGTTTCTTTCAAATATCTTTGTTGAAGTTTATGTGTAAAAATAAAGAATGTCAAAAAGGAGATTCCAAAGAAGAATGCCACTACCCATTAAAAGAAAACCTATTTGGCTTTGAGGCGAACAAATCAGCAAGCAAGTTTCCTAGTGGAGCTTTCCATTGTAGTTTTCAGACACTTCTGGTCTGCCATGACATAAATGAAATCCTGAGAGAGCAAGGAAAGAGAAAGTGAAGAGATCTGTCAAGTTTTGCAGTGTTAGCACATGATGAGAGCCAGGTAACTAATCTCCAGAAGCTACCTCAGTGCCTCTGGTCTGCGCACACTGTCTGCTTGTAACAAACAGCTCTGAAGCTTCTGAGAAACTTTGAAACTTTTAGAGAAGAATTTAAAAATTCAGTGAAATAAAATGTTATGTCATTTTCACAAAATAAATTGTACCAGTCTAACTGGTTTTACTTATTTAGGCAGAGGATGTCAATTAGATATTCTTCATCTGAACTATTTTAATTGAACTTGACAGGATGGGAATTCCAAGTGAATTTGAAATAGATAAAAGAGAAACAGCAACCTGGAGAAATGAAAAAGGGGTATAGGATTGGAGCAAACTTTTTTTTTTTTTTTTTCAAAATTTAAGGTAATCATATCTTAAATAAGTGATAATAAAGGTCACTGTTAATTGCTTTATCAGAAGCAACTATTCATAAAGAGGAGGATTAGAGTATCACATAGAGTGAATTTTGTTTTGACTGGGGGAAAAAAAATAGAAATAGTGTCAATTCAAGGGTCATGGACTGTGGCTCATACACCAGCAACAGTTAATTTTAACAAGAACACACGGGACCATAGCAGATGCATGCAGATTAATCCCAAGTGGTATAAGCCACTAATGTCATGCAGTTGTGAAAAACTGAAATCTTAGGGTTCATTTCTAGAAAAAATAAGGAAGCACTACCACTGTTTACAGGCCCTTGCTGAGGTTTAATCAGGAATTCAACATACTGTTCTGGGCAGCCATATAAAAGAAACATACATACCCTCTGAAATAACAGCAAGACGACCTACTAGGTTGGTATGGAGAATATAAAAAACAGCCTGAAATTATGGCTTTTTTAGCCCACAAAATGGAAGCTGAAAAATTAATAATTATTTTCTCTAAATGAATCTGCAGCTAAAAACTAGAAAGAGAGAAATAAAGCTGAAAGATAGTATTTGCACTATGGAAAAAGGTGTAAATTACCTGCAAATAAACCTGGGCTGTATATTAGAAGTATTCTGGCTGTCAGAACAGCTTTCCTGTAAGAATCCTAAGGCCAGAATAAAGAGATTATTCATTACATGACAGGAATGTGATCATCTGCCCAGTATACTCTTTATATTTAACTGTATTCTTAAAGCAGTTATTCAAAAGTACCTTGCTTAGTTACCCTTTTAAAGACAATATAACTAGGCCTATTTCTTACCTCTTTCCTTACTCTCTCAGCACAAGGCTCTCAGTCCTGACCTCTTTACAGGCTTTTGCCCTGCTAGTTGTTCTTCCAAGACCTGCAAATCGGCACCTCCATCTTGATCCCACGCCCTTACGTTCCTTAGTTCTTCCGCCACATTCCCAGCTCATCCGAACTTCCCTGGGCATGTCTGGCAGTGGGGCCAGCAGCCTCTCTCTGTCCTTGGGTGCAGACCCAGGCTGTGCTGCTGCCTGAAGTTCTGCTGAGCACATGGTAAAGCAGCTGCTTCCCGGAGAGGGAAGGCACCATGCAGGCATGTTACCATGAGTCAGCTGCTTTGGGGCAGGGCTATTTTAGAAGTATGAGTACTCCAGTTGCTATCATTGGGTTTTTTCGTAATGTGTTGCCTCAGCTGCTTTTCACCCATGAACCGATTATACTACCAAAGTTGTAAAATACGTATTTTTATCAGTGGAATGTAATATGTTGACAGAAGTGGCAGCTTTTAATACATATTTGCTCTTCTTTTTAAATAGATTTAAATAGGGGTAGTTTGAACGTTCTTTCATGCAAGATGCTATTTTCTGTCTTTAGCTTATGAAATTTAGAAACAGAAAAATGAATCAACATGGCAAATGACTTTTCAGCAGTGATATACTGCAGCCAGATAGCCAAGTGAGGTATTGATTCACTTTTTTTCAATGTATAGTGTATGTATAGTATAGACAATAATCACCAACATTTTATTTTTATATATATATGAAAAATAAAAACCCTAGTAAGTACAAAAGGCCTAAGTAGCTATATGTGTAAAGAAACAACAAAAAAATAAGTATAGTTTGTAATGTGATCGTGAAAAATAATCAGAACAGCTTTTCTATACAAACCAGTCAAGCAGCATCTAACAAATACACTTTAAAGTACAGCCTTTTCTACACTGGCAGCATTAGTCATCTCATACATACAGCAGGCATGCATTTAGCCTTTTAATTTTGTCATCTGAAACTGTGCCACAGCATTAAGATTTTTGTAGGATTGGCACTGCATAAATGATTGCTCAGGATACGGACATTTTTTGCGTGTGTGTTTAGAAAGTGCAGAAGAATTATAGATGCTTTAGTTCTGTAATTTTTCCATCTACTTTTAAAACCAATATAAGCGAGAAATCCCACTTTGTTCTCCCCAAGATCACCTCGTTCTTCCAGTGTTCAGATCCAGGTTTTAATTTATTTAACATGTCTTCTAGCACTCTTTCATTCACTCATCATCCTGCACTGTGAGAAAGGTTTGGGTCTTGAAGGTGCGTAAGGAAGAGCGAGTACTGTTCACGAGTAAGAACGTGTAAAAGGAGACATGAGGATCTGCTAAAGGGCAAGGAGAAGAGTTCATAGCTGGTCTGAATATTTGGCAGGGAGGTGGGGGTGTGATCAGAAGCCTTAGTAAGTTGTAGAATTTGTTTTTGCTGGAGTATGTAGGGCAACACACGATGCTTTCCTGATTCTTTTTAATTTCATTTTAGAAAACAACCGTATGTGAAATGTTGGGGGTTTTTTGGCCAGGAAGTGTGTTTTTGTGGTGATTGATTTTTAATCTTAACACCCTGTGAACCACTGAAATCCTGACATAGTGCATGAAGCTCCTGTATATAAACTTCTGTGCATTTACAAATCTCTTAATTTTTATAATGAGAAAAAACTAGTCTTAAATAAATGTAGAGGTAAGAACAAAACTGTGGCAGGAAACCATAGAGAAGTAGCAGCGATCATTTCAAATCAAAATTAAATGCCGTATAGTGTAATTTTCAGTTGAAGTTTGTCTTGAATCTGGAGCAATAAGTATTTGTTGATTTGTAGTCTGTTTCTGCTTTGTCTAAGCTATTTGCCAGATGTCTGCAGTAGTTACACTAATTAAAATGTCATTGCCTAGTAAAGCTTGCTCTTCCCTCATGCTACTAACTTGAAGATATTTCATTTAAAGGTGTTCATTTATTACAACACAGAAATTTTGTCCTCTTTTTTTTTCCCCCCCCTAAGCCAATTTCTTTTCTTCCTTGCACCCCACCCTGATTATTTTAACATTTTGGCAGCCATGTTCTAATACTTCAGCAACACATGTGCCGGGTTCTTTAAATTCACAAATGTTGCTAATCTGAAATGAGAATTTCAGATATTTTTGCAAGCCTATTTCAGCTGAGCTAATTTTGTAACAGTGTTGTTGAATGAAATGTGCAAATAATTTTGTATCAGTTGTGGGTGGATGGCCCATATTGTGAATATTGAGATGACCTGTGGCAGCCAGATGAAGTATCTATTCTATTGAATATATAGTCTTGTTTGTTAAATGATTAGGTAGTGAAAAAGTTCACTGCAAATGAACAAGTTCAGATATTTTGACATATACCTGTCATTCACACAATCTCTAATACTGGAGTATTAAACATAATATAGCCACTGTTGCTTAGGTAAGTATATACTTTCCTTCAATTTCAGAAGCAAAATATTAAGACCACAGAAAAGTTGCTATTCAGATGCATTTGTAATCAGAGCAAAGAATATACTCCTGTTCTAGAATCCTTTATTTTCTTATATGCTTGTTTCTTATAGTACTTTCTATATAATTTCTATAAAAAGAGACTATAAAACATCATGACAAATTTGTGAGTGACACTGAGAATTTTGGATTGCTGTTTTGCAGTAATGTGTTCCTACAGTAATAGTACTTTGTATTTTAAAAAATCAGCTATGATACATATAAATTTATTGATTAATATTAAATAGTCTAATATTTTTGTAGTGACTGTTGCAAATCCGAACACCTGTCAAGATAGGCTGTGGAATCATAAGGAAATGATGCTGAATGAGAAGTATCTAAGAGGTTAAAAATGTGATGCCTGTTACAGGGCTCTGAGTGAGCTGGGTTGGCTGTGGGGTGTGGGGTCACTGTGCGAGGGGCTGCCACGGCTGCATGACATGTTTCAGATGCTCCCCTCCAGTAGAAAAGTTACGTAATGCAGAACTAAGAGCAAGAATTTTGAGCATTGTCAGCTGTTACTCAGGACATTTTTGTGTTTCCTTTTGGACAGCTGACCTGCTCTCAAGAGATAATGTAAACAATCACCGCAATAAAAATCAAAGTAGCCAGGGAGATGCCGTTGCATAATCTCCTTTTATTTTTAAGGAGACTTTGTTTCCTGGAAATGCCTTTGATTGCCTGTCAGTGTTAACATTTAAACTGTTTTATGTAGCTGTCACTGGTGGATAATTACGAACAGGTGGAAAGAGAAGAGGAAAAGATTACAGCATTGTGCTCAATAGATTGATGGTGAGATGTGATTTAGCTGAACAGCCCCTTTTTCACACGTCTCACAGCGTGAGAATGGGACTTAGTTTCCTTCATCTGAAGGAGACAAACACCAGAAGGAAGCACTTTTGCTTCTCTAGTTTTCCTGAGGGCAGCAGGACACAGGCAGAAGTCCTTGCTGTGTTCCTTGAGCACGCCGAAGAGCAGCAGGTTCGAGCTGGCAGCCTGTTATCTTTGCAGTCTGGCTTTTAGAAATCCCCATAACGTAACGCACTTGAAATAGATGTCGTCATCAGCTCCAGCCCTGAGTACTAAGCCTGACCAAATACATGTGACAGAAGATGGTGGAGTAGAGTGCAGCAGCTATTCATGTGGTAGGAGTGGTTATTGTGTTAGGGTATACTTTTTGTTGACAGGCCAGCATGTTTTGAGTTAAAATTCTGCAGCTGTCTCTCTCTCCCCCTCTCTCACTTTCTCTCTGTGGATTTGTACAAATTCCAAGCTCCTCTGCAGCAGTCTCACCCTTCTTATTTTGCTCTGAATAGATTTCACTGGTTTGTTTTTGTTTTGTTTTGTTTTTCCCCAGCAGGAAACGGACAGCAGAGGCGCAGATCCATTCAAGATCTTAGTGTTGCTGGAACAGAGTCCAGTCAGGTAAACGTCTCTCTCATCTCTTCTTTATCTTTCAGTTAAAGTCAACACCAAATCTGTACAGGGAAACTGATCTGGAAATCTTCACCTTTGATGCTTTCATAGAAATTGTGTGGAAGCTTGTCAGATTGTAGAGTCATTTGTATTGCATTTAAATGAGATTCCATGAGAGTAATCTATGAATGAGCTCTAGATGAGAAGTGTTTTCCGCATAGCTCGAGCAGCATTTGTCATTTTTATGTACACACAGTTTTTGTGTACCACTTAATTTGGCTAAAGGCAGATGTTATGCAGAATAGCCTTTTTTACTCTCTATATGTAGAAAACAATTGTAATTACTACTTATGATTGTCTGGAGCAGTTACACATACATTAAGCTCACTTTTTGCATAAAAATTAAAAATATGCATCAGTATTATAAATATATTTATTATCAGTCTCTGAACCCTGAATAGTACCTTACAGTAGTATCTCTCCATTACTTGTGAAAGGTTTGCCACATAAAGTTGAAATTAAACTGAGAACAAATTAAACTAAGAACATGTTAAATGAGGAAAGTACAGCTAATGCTTTATTCAGATGTGTTTATTTTGTGTTTCTAATTGCTTTGCTGTTTATTTCAGTAATTCACAGGGGCTATTTGGTCATTAGTGTGAACTGGCAATTTTGAGATCCCTGCTAGTATTTGGATGTGGAAACTGGAGCTTAGCATATTCATCAGGTTATTCAGGTTTCCATATTAAACAACCTACTGCAATAATCTAAAATAGGTGGTAATTTTGGGGATGTGTAGTTGTCACAGAGATCAACATTTGATCCTTCTTTAATTCCATGAAGTGCGATACCCACAGAAACTTAATCAAACCCCCAGGTATTATTAGTAGCATTTAGTATGTACATCTACCAGAAAGTAACAAACGAGTCTTAAATACATCTTACTATCACCAGAGAATACAGGTTTGTTAAAAAGAAGTGAACCTTCAAAATTTAGTAAAGTTAATTGTACAACTAAAAATATGCAAGACTTGGGGAAAAAATTAAGTGACAGTACAACAGTTATAACAAATTGCACTAATAGATGTATGAATAGATTTTAATTAAAGCGCTTTTTTTAATTTAAAATTTTTCATTCTGATTATCTTAATGAATACTTAGTATTTGAAACTATAGAATTTCAGCATTTACTTCATATAATAATAACTATTATAATAATCTTTCTTTGAAAGCTATTCCACTGCTTGTGTGGACATTCTGGCTAAATTGTTCTTGTGACCAGGAGGATATAGAAAAGCTTGTCTACCTTACCAGTTTCTGAAGTACCAGAATCACGTTTTACTTCCTTGTTTCCAATAGTGGACATACTGGAAATCTTAAGTGGAAGAATTACCTGCTTATATCTTGCAGGTTTTGGAAACATTGTCATAAAATCTGGAAAATAAAATATTTTAACAGGCATAAAAAATGCACTTTGGAGGAAACTTTTGTACTGTCCATATAAATGAAAAATGAATTTTCATCCCCTTTTTGGTATGAAAAGAGAAAAGTCTGCTGAAACTTACGTTGACTTCTGGCTTGCGTATTTATGTATATTTTTAAAAACAATCAGAAAACAAGAAAGGAAGCACAATGTAATTATAGAAAAAGACCTAAGGTTACTCTTTATGGGTTTCTATAGCTGTGGACCTCACTGCCTTGAATTTTTATTAAAACTCTTGAATTGCTATCCATGTAAGCAGTCTACTAGCCAAAGCAGAATAAACATCTGTGACTAGCCTAGTTCTGCTCAGTTTATTGTGTCACTCCATCTGCAGCAAACCATAACTAGGTTATCATTTCTATTGTGAAGATCCCCTTCCCCCTTCCCTCTCTCTTCATTGCAAATGTCCTTCTTCCCCACATTCCGTTCTCCTTTACACCCACCCTGCAGCACACCCTTCTTCACCAAGCCCCTTGGCACTGCCTGCCTCTGTTCCCACACCCAGCCCGTGCAAGCCCCTGTCCTGCTCAAAACTGAGGGACTGCCATGGTTCTTGTCTTTTTTATTTTTTTAGCTATTTCGCTGACACTAAAGCTGATCAGAAATCTCATTATTAAATGTGGTTTTCCTGAAAATTGCTGCAGTGTCAATAGAAGATGATTCTGCTATAACTGTTTTTTTTAATCAGGAAGGTTTTCCCAGTTCAGAATGGAATGTTTGTTAAGGTGGAGGAAAACACTAAACTTCTTCATAATAATACAAATTACTGCAAAGTTTCAGGTGTTTTCCTGAAGGGTTAGACTAAGACTCTGGTCTTCCTGCTTAACTGCAAGTCTGTTCTAATCTAGCATTTTTATATGTTTCATTATTGTATGTATATTTTTATTTCTGTGTACTGTTAGAATAATTTTTGTGTGGTTTGTATGGCCGATAGTTACTATATTTACATTGTTGAGATACTTAAGGCATTTTCCAGTATTGCTCTTAATGATGTTACCAAACAGCAGACAGTCATAGTGCTTTGTAGATTATTTTATTACTCAACTGACCCTTTTACATCAACAGTTTAGATGGGAAAATAGGCTTAGCCAAAGGTTTCCATCACTGGGTCAGCTGTTGGACTGGTGCAGTGTTGAGAACAATGGTTTAAGTCCAGATTTTCACAGATTTCTCTAGTGCTTGATGACCTTAGGCTGGACCTCCCTCAAAGCAAAATGGGCAGCACTGGTGCAACCCTCTCTGTAAATGTAAAAATGCTACATTTCCATTTGTTTCCATCCATATTCTGTGATGCTCTCTTCATTTTTCCACATACGTTTTTTTGGCACTGAATTGTTTCTTCGGCTTTTCCATTTCCCTGCACACTCATTTCAAAACGCTGTGTTGTGCCAACTGTCCAGCACTAGTGCTCTTGCCTGAACACCTTTGCAACACAGAAACAGATGTGCAGGCTCTAAACGGCAGCCATAAAAACTTCTGGGGGCTTGAAGAAGCACAACAGATCTGCTTTTTACACTGGATAGAGTCTTTACAGAATGTGATATTTGATACAAATACTAAGTAACTTAATTGGCGGAATCACTCAAGAACTGCAGGTTGTGATCAGATGTCTAGTAAAGGTATCCATGTCCCCGCCAGTGTGTCCTACTGGGTTGGTTGGTACATAATCCTTCACAGTGCTAACATTATATCAAACTACCTTTTTAACTTTTTTTTTTTTACTTTGAATTGGAAAAAAAAATTATATATTAAAGAAAACCATTTATTGTATTGAACGGTTGAGCAGCAAGATAGGCTAAGTGTGATTATTTGGGGGATCTGATATTATACATGAAATCATTATGTCTGTGAGACTGTCACACTGGTCACATATACTTTTTTTCTTCACCCTCCCCTTTGACAGCAAGATGAAATCTGCATTTGAGGAGAGAGAGCTTGTAATGCAGATTTCTTCACATTGGGTTGCCCAATTAAATTAAACTGGCGGGCTGAGGGAGGTGGGGATTGTTCCTCACAACATGCCAGCTTTTCAAGACTGCAGGTCTTTGAGAAATAGAAGCTAAGCACCTAACAAGGCCATGGGCATTTGGCCACCTGGCAAAGATGATTTGAGAGTAACCTGTTACTAAGTATGAGCCTACTGAGATACCCAGAGGAAGCAAGGATGAAAGGACACCCATGAAAGAGTAGCAGAAACTGATTGCTAAAGAACAGTCACTGGCTTACCTGTCACAGGGACTGGTGTCCAGGAGACTGAAAGCATCTCACTCAGTGCATGCTCAGATTCTGTAATCTAACAGGTGTTCAGTTCCAGGAAGTTCTCTTGCACTTTGCAGTGCTTTTAAGATAAACATCAGATACAAATGCTTCACTTCTGTCTCTAGCAGTTTACTCTAAATAGCGTTATCAAGGTTGTGGTTTGTTTTTCTTCTGGTGGATCAAAATAATCTGATACAGCAAGCAAGAAGTTGCTGTAACTAAGAGTATTTCTGAGATGCTCTTTGTCACCAACTGTAGGTACTCAAGAAATCTCTTTTTGCTTAAAGAACTCACACACTGTTAAGAGTGCTCACTGTCTTCTGACCTCTGGCATCAGCAGAGTGTTTATCATTCATATCTGAGGACAGTAGCAGTCAGCAATAAGCTCAGACTCAAAAAAAAAAGCTTTTTCAAAATGTCTGATGTCCCCATCATGATAATATCACCCGTCAGATTATTTCTGCGGTAATCTGTTGCCCTGTTTCTGGCTCTTAACATGAAACACTAAATAGTTAATCAAAATTACAGGAGAAACATACTTCAGTTGTACTAATGGATATTTCCGTGTGTAGAATCTTGTTACACTTTGATTGTTACTTGACTGAGATCCTGGCTTTTAAAAATTAAATTAATATAGGATATTTGGAAACCAGAGTCATAGGGAAATACAGTTTCCAGTTAAAGTATAACTGAGTGCTTCTTTTGAAAAATAGGCACATAAAATTAATAATTTCAATATAAATACACCATATTGAAAGTAGTTATAATAGTATTTTTCAATTATTTTTTTTCCTGCAAAACTCGCTATGGTTTATGGTCTTAAATCCTTTACTGTGTCGATTTCATTTTAGTGAGGGGTTATATGAAATACAAGAACATATATTGTAATTAAGAATTCTGAAAAAGAAGCTTAGGAGAATAATGAACTGTGTATTGTATTCTTGTGCTTTGGTAAACAAAAGAATTGAAGAAGTCAAGCTGTATATAAAGGAACTCCCAACAGCATTTTTTTTTTAGTTCTTAATTCACTTTAAGAGAATGTGCTCATTTTCTGATTGCTTTAATTGATTGATCTGGTTTGATTAAACACTTCTTTCATGGTTTCTGAAGATGAATCACAGAACCAGAAGAAAGCTGTAGATTAATACACCACAGTCTATTGCAGATCCTACGCTGCATTCCTTTAATTGAATGTAGTTCCATTCATTGATTAAACATTGGGAACAAACTTTATATCTTACTTATGTTATGAAGCTGCTAGATTTCACTGAATGGTGGTGTAAAAATTACTAGGTATTGTGTTGCACTTTTATATAAAAGATCTTGAACACATTGTTAAGCACTGCTTATTGTTATGCTGAATAGCCAACTTGTGTCCATTTCTTTTTATACAGTAAAGATGGAGTAGAAATGGGGATGAAATAATCCTCAAAATGCATGTAAAGTTTATCAGACAATCTGGAGAGCTTTTGGGGGAAAGCTTGGGGAGGAGAGTATTTGGGAAGATTATAGGGTCAGGTTTCTTCACATTTATTTTTTTAGTACTGTTTTTTAAAATGAGCACTTCAGACTCTCCTGTTAACTTTTCTTGTAATTTTGTTTTGTTTTGTCATTTCAGGAGAGTAGAAACAGCAGTAGATCATCTAGTCCTAGTGTGAGAATGATCACTACCTCGGGACCAACCTCTGAAAAGCCAACTCGTAATCCATGGACACCTGATGATGCAGGTGATCCTTTGTTCGTTAGTTAACTTTTTACCTGTAAAAAAAACAAAAAAATATGTGTTTGACTGTGGTGTGGGGAGTGTACCCAGACATTAAGAAAATTAAGCAGTTTAATTCAAGGTCTGTTACTGCTTTGCTTTGCACACTGGCTTAAAGAACTTCTTTATATAGATAATAAACTCGTAAGCTTTTTTCTTGGAAGAAAGTACTGTTCATGTGCAGTGATAGTAGTATTTAATGCAGATCTTTTAGCAGTGGTTTTTGACTGTAGTGTGACTTTGGGAAATAAGGGGAATAAACATCTTGGAGCATTTTAGTCTTGTGCATTTATATTATGAATGCACAGTTAAAGCTTTAATTTCTCTGACTTCTGGAATGAAATGCCTTGTAGGTGAGTATGAGCTGGAATACATTATTTCTATTTTTATCTGTGTTTAATTTTGCCTATGCAAAATGTACATGTTCACACAATCTTACTGTTTTGAAATGAACTAATATGTGTCTGCAGAAGTGTTGCAAATATTTCTGCTGTATAATTAAGAATGAACATAATAGTTGAATTAAATTTTAAAAGTCATAATGCGCTCCATTCAGAAAAAAAACAGTACTGGACTGCATTAAAACAATGGATTCTCACAAGTTTCTTTTTATAATATAAATAATAATTACACTGGTTTTGCCAAAACATGCATGTTGAACCATAAACTTAGTCTCAAGCTGGTACCTTGTAGTGCCTCAAATTTTTCTTATGATCTGTTTCATCTTTGGCTAATCAGACTCTCATTCTTTTCCTCTAACCAAATCCAAAATGGAAACTCACATGTGGACTAACTCTTGCACAAGCATATGCAATATTTAGGCACACTTGTACATTACCAAATATAAGGTGATTCTGTATGTGAGAGGTGTACTTTTTTTTTCTTCCCCTTGTTTTAGTGGGATGACAACATACTCTTGTATTTTAATTCTGCACTTCTTTCTGTCCATTGCCACTTTGCCTGATCACACTTTATGC
The DNA here is from genome assembly GCF_020740795.1 of Apus apus. Taxonomy (NCBI): domain Eukaryota; kingdom Metazoa; phylum Chordata; class Aves; order Apodiformes; family Apodidae; genus Apus; species Apus apus. The sequence goes on from NC_067284.1 coordinate 10,873,715, forward strand.
CTTGTCACTTAATTTCTGAAAGCCCTTGCCCACTGCCACAGCCCACCCTGTGCCCTCTTTTGTGTAGTATGGATCCTGAATTGCTTTAGGCAGTGAGCAGTTATTCAGTCAATAGTTCACTGGGAATTGAAAGTTGCTGATTGTATGTCTGTGCAAAGGCAGTTTGTGCCAAGTCTTTGGCCTTTGATGCAGCACAGCACTAGAGCTAGAAGTCAGGTCTGATTTCTGGCCCACAGAAATCTCTCACCTCATACTCAGGTAAATACAGAATGCACCACATGTACATTTTTTTCTTGCTAGGTTTATGCAGTCCATGAAAAACCAATGGTTTGAATTTCTAAAGAAGAAATAAAGCATTTACATTTTCTATAAAAGAGGCTACGTTTTTGAGTTAATGAGGCAAAATCATAAATTGAGGATGCATCCAAACCTGGTCAGTCACAGGAAGTTACAGTTCTGTCACATAGTGCTGAAATGCTCAGGAATGTAATCTGAAGTATTTTGCATGTATTGATGTATTGGAAACATTGCAATAATTCTTTTTGCTGTCGTACTGTTCCATATGTGGCAATAGTCTAAAGTAGGAAAGGACTCTTTAGATTGTTCTCATTTAAGATACTGTGGTGATTAAGTTTTGGCTTTAGGGTTGTTTTATTTTCTTTTTCTTTTTTTGTACCACCTTCCAGTTTCCTTACAAGCATACACTTAACCACTTTTTCTCCATTCCCACCCTCTTATTTCTGTTTCCTTTTGAAGCTGCTCTTGGAGATAGCATAGTCTTTGAGGGCAACACCTTAGTTTCTCTACCACGACTACTCTGTGGCAGGTGCTTTTGGGGTATGGGTAAGCAGCCCCTTTTTTTTCCCACCTACCCTCCTCCATATAATCTTCTAGTAGCAATAATGCAGCTATAAAATCAGTAGTTTATCCATGTGTCTTTACTTCTATGTCTCTTAAAGCTTAACAGTAACTTTGTGATCCCTAGATTATGAGCTGTCAAAAGACAGGATCTATAAGAATTGAGAAATTTGTTAAATCTGGAATGAAAACACTAGAGAAATCCAGAGTAATTGCAGTGTAAGAAGGGAGCAGCCAGGCCCAGGAGGTAGATTGGTTATTGGGTTCCAATAACCAAGAGCAGAGAAGATGTCCTAGAGCATGTTGTGAGGAAGATACTTCCAGACCTCACTGGGAGTAAGTTTCAAAACTGAGCAAAAGGTTGTGCTTATTTTATTTTGGCAGAGCTGGTTTGCACAGCTTCTAATTTTAAAATCATTAGATGCATGGGCTGGCTGGCTGATCCTTCTTCATAAACAAGAATGAAATGGCAATTTTTTTATAAATAGAGAATGCGGTTACAAACTGTACAAAAATAGTATTTTTAAAATCTGTGTGCTGTTACATGGCTTCTAGAGGTGTAGGATGGTCAACTTCATCTTTATTTCTTCCTGGTGTGATAGGCCATACTTTTGAAGTTCTTAACTTTATCAGAAAAACAAAATGATTCACGTGCCTTGGGATTGGAACGCTGCTATTTCCATTTGCCTTTCCACATTCAGATTGTGTTTTGTGAAATGATTTAGTATTCTTGTTTTTGTCCTATAAGAACGGAATTAACTCTGGAAGTACATTAAAATTTTCTTGGTGTTGTTACAGAGACCAATGGGTCAGATAACTCCATCCCAATGGCATACCTTACATTAGATCATCAGTTACAGGTAATAAATATATGTTTATCAGATACTTCATCTTGCATTTCATTCTAATGTGTGAATTTTGGGCTGCAAATACAGTGCTGCATATTTACCTGTGTTTATATCCTGTCTAACTTTTGACCAAGGCTAAAAAAAAATATATTATGTAATTTGAGATTGGTTGACTGAGATTTGATCAAGCTATTAAAAACAAGCCCCGGGAAACATGATCCCTAAAACCAAATGTACACTGAGTTTTACTGTCAAAATAAGACATTATTTGTTTGAATTAAATTGTTGTATTAATTTGTTGTCTGTGGGACTAAACACAACTTTGAGTTTTGTTCCTTGTAACAGAGCATCAGATTAATAACTGCAGATGTGAGGTTTGAGTCGACTTTGACGTTAGTGCAGTAGCATTTTCCAAGGCATGGTTTACCACTTATTTTTAAAACCTTACTGGTTTTTAAAAGATGTTATAAATACACTGCAGAGACATTCCAACACACTGTATACTAAGATATCAGTTCATTAGTTTTTAACATGTCTGATTTATTTTCAGCCTCTAGCACCATGCCCAAACTCCAAAGAATCTATGGCTGTGTTTGAACAGCACTGCAAAATGGCACAAGAATATTTGAAAGTTCAGACAGAAATTGCATTGCTGTTGCAGAGGAAGTAAGTGCAACATGTTGAACCTTTTTTGTTCTTCTGTGTGTTTCTATTACCCTAAGTCTGTTACCTGTGACTGTTATTTCAGCCTTTATGAAGTAGTATTTCATAGGGCATAATTATTTTCCAGCCTTAACCTCAGAAATACAGAACTGCTCACCATAGGTGAGAGATTCAGAGCAGGTAACTGGAAGTTTTAATCCATATCAAGACTCTTCTTCTGAACAAGTCAAAGTGTGTAGCATATCCATGTATGTAACATGTATCTGATGTTTGTATCATCTCAGATGATGACCTGAACTTTTGAGGAACCTTGTAATTTTATTTCACACATTGTCTAGTAAAATATTTTAAATTGTAATTTGTAGATAATCAGTTTGATAATGAATTACAGAATTTTGAGTAATATGTCAGTGTTACTCATTTTGCAGTTAGTTTTTGTCTTATATCAGACTTCTGTCAATCACCACATTTACAACAGTACTATCAAGACACATCTTCAGTTTTTCTACCAGGAGTTTAGAACCTATTGCTTAAAAGCCGTTATGTACCTACCTTGAGCACTAGAAATAAACTCTTTCCTCTCACATTGTGTACACATATCAGTGAAACAACTGCATGTCTTGTTGGATTAGGGCCAAAGCTCTTGCTGATTTGGAACTTCACTTTTCAATGCTCTATACGTTCTGCTTCTCATCATTTCTGTCTCCTGAGGATGGGGAGCAGTTCTGAGAGGTCATTACATCCTATGCTAGATCAAGTAATGAGCTTGCTGCTCACTGATGTCCAAGCCACTACAGTTGTTAGTGAGGAGCTTGCCATGGTGTTTGTGGAAAAGCTAATTAGAAACGTGTGTGTAAACCTCCTGTACATGAGAAATAACATACCGAACAGAGCAAAAAGCTACTGTAAGATCAGCCTCCTGTCATCTAGTCACTTCTGGTTTAGCATTGTGCAAACAATTTCTTTGCAAGTGCAACTAGGATGTTTAGACTTCATGAGGAGTTACTGAAGTTAGTGTGAAGACAGGCTGAGGGAGTTGGGGTTGTTCAGCCTGAAGAAAAGAGGACTCCGGGTGAACCTTATAGCGACCTTCCAATAGCTGAAAGGGGCCTATAAGAAGACTGGGGAAGAGCTGTTCACTGGGGCATGTGATAACAGAACAAGGGATAATGGTTTTAAGCTAGAAAAGGACAGATTTAAATTGAATGTTAGGAGAAAGTTCTTTAATATGAGGGTGGTGGATCACTGGAACAGATTGCCTAGAGAGGTGGTGGGGACCCCATCCCTGGAGACATTCAAGGTCAGGCTTGATGGGGCTCTGAGCAATATGGTCTAGTGTGAGATGTCTCTGCTTACTGTAGGGGGCATGGACTAGATGACCTTTATAGGTCCTTTCCAACCCAAGACATTCTATGATTCTGTGATTCCGAGACCTTAATTTTGATTTTCTGTTGTCCCTACAGGTCAATAAATTATATAAAAATGTGTTTCTCTCTAAAAACTTCAGATTCATACTTTACCTTTTTTCCTAGGAAATCTGCATACACACTTCTCTCAAAATGTTTTTTCTTAGTCAGAACATAATTGCCCATTGGTGTTAAAACAAAAAATAGTATTGTGATTGATTAATTTAATGCTGCTTAAGATAGTTATTAGTTCAGCCTTTACAGAATGATTATGTTTTCTTTAACTGTAATTTCAGACCATATGGCTACAATTAATTACCATGAACTTTATCCTCTACTATTTTCCTGCTAAGATATTGCTGGCAGCTTGCCTTCTTTTCATTTCATAAGCAAATAGTAAAACAAACTGCTACATCAGTTTTGCAGATTAATTAATAGCAAGTTTATCAGTGTGTTTGTTCCTCTAAAATTGTTGTTTAAAAACACAGTGAACACTTACAGCATAAATTAAGTGAAATGACAGTTAAAATAATAATTTGCTTGATTCTGCTTTTTCACTGCTTTAAGAAGTTCAAGTCCAAATAGAAAACAGCACTTCACTAAGATAAGGTACCAGAATTATTGCTGGTTTGCCTTCTAAGTTACCTTTTCAGTTTTTACATGTAAATATTGCTAAGCAAAATTAGAGTTGAATGTATATATGAAATTCTGTGTGGATCCTTAGATGTTTTACTGTGACCTGTAGAACAATGTCAAAAAGCAGTTTTAGAGAGTGAGGGTGTGGCTTGCAGGTGTTTTAAAGTTTAAATGTCATTTTTTGATTTGGAAGATAATTTTTCCCTAGACTACAGTAAATTAAGATTTTTTTGTATCTACTTTTTTCTTTTTTTCTCATTGTTTCACCAGCCATGAGCTCAGACAGGTAATCAAATACTAATTTGAAACACATGAAGTCACCTACACACCAGTAGATTGTAAATGACAATTACTTGTTTGTTTTTTTCTCTTAGACAAGAGCTAATAGCAGAACTGGACCAGGATGAAAAAGACCAGCAAAACACATCTCGACTGGTACAAGAACATAAAAAGCTTTTAGATGAAAACAAAAGTCTCTCAACTTACTATCAGCAATGCAAAAAACAATTAGAGGTCATCAGAAATCAGCAACAGAAACGGCCTGGCACATCATGATTTCCTGGGACCTTTCAAATGAAAAATATGCACAGAAAAGACTGATAATTTCTTTTCCTTTTTTTTTTTTTTATTGTTACTATTTTCCCTTATTATGACAATTCATGAGTGTTAGCTTCTTGGTGTGATCTGTATTTGTCTGCTACACTTAAGATCATTTAATTTTCTTTTTCCTATGGTGGATGTCCAGTTCAACAGGTTAATTGAATAAGGTGAGAAAACAGTGACTTGAATTAACCAACAGCCCTCAGTGTAAAGCAAGAACAGGGGCTCTGTGCATGCTCCCTGTGTGAAGGCTAGCCTAGCAAAGTGGCTGCTGAATTGTAAGATCTTGGTTTTAGTTTCTGGTATTACCTCAATAAGAGCAAAACAAAAACTTCCCTGTTTGAGAATGGTTTTGTTCCAGTGACTCATCTCAAACTATTCATATGACAATTATTTTCAGGACTTCAACATGCATCAAGCTGCAGAGGTGATGCTGGCTGACCCACAGTAATTCATGATGTGATGCCTCTTGCCTGTAGATATAGTGTATTTTTTCCACATGCAAAATGGTAGGCAAACTGATGCCAGCATCTTTGGTTCAGTGCTTGATAGCCCAGTGTTTTGACTAATACGTTTCTTGTATTCTTGCATTCATAAAATATTTGAAGTAAAAGGCTGTATTTTCTGTACTTTCTTGGGGGGAATGGCATGCAAATTTCATCTACTTGCTGGGCAAAAGTTATGAAGGTGTTTCACTGGGCAAAGTAGGTCCCTTGTATAAAAGGGGGAAAGAATTAAAAATGTGTGAAAGTGTGTTTTAAACCTTTAAAGCTTTTGTCCCTGTAGCATCTTTTTGTAAAGAAATTCAGAAAGCAAATTAATACAGAATTTAAAATTCTTACTCCCTTCATACCACTTCTTGCATTATTTTTATTTTTTTTTTTTTTACAACTTATTTGCTGAAAAGCATTTACCATAAATATAAGTAAGTTTGTTTTCGATAAGGACAGCAGGTTTTGGGGAAATGAATTTATTTAAAATAGCAAATCATGAAATGGAGTTGAGTATGGAAATAGCGGAAGCTATTAAGAAAATGAGGGAAATGGCTTAGATCTCCATCAGGAATCTCAGTTATTCCACTCACTCAAATGCAGTTCAAATGAAGTCCATCACAGAATGCCTGCTGCCTTTGTGACTGAAGAATTGCATTTAATGAACTGGAGCAGAATATGTAATGATCAGTGTCATTATTTACCATCATTACATGGGAGAAAATAACTACTTGTTTACATTGCAGATTGATTATTTGGATTATGAATTAACTTTTAAGTGGTGCAAAAATGAGGCACTTCAAGATACAATGGGAAATTATTCCTTACACCAGCTCGTGATGTACTCAGTTGCAGGCAGGGTATTAATAACAGTCTTTTGCAAAAGGAAAATAGAAAATGGAAGTTTAGCTGCTGAGCCCTCAAAATAGAAGTAATCTGAAATTTGACTTATGCTTATTTCAAATGAATAATTATTCATAAGAGCCCATGAGCAGAAATTGGAAAAACATTAATGATAAAAACCTCACAGTATTTTCTCTTCCCCTTCCTGCCTACCTGATAACAAACATAAATACTATTGTGCTTATCTGTGAACAACAAAGATGATGAACAGTTCAGTGAACAGTGTCATCCTGTCTTGAAAATAAATCTACTGTTGGCAAACCTTTGGGAGTTAGAAACCCTTCCCTCATTTTATTTAAATAAAGGAAGGGTTATCATTCCCAAAACCTTAGCAGATAATTTGATTAGTTGGCTGAAACTGATATTGGGATCAACTTAAGGGCACACGTATTTATAGCAAAATGTAATTGGCAGAGAAAATAATTGAAGTATTAGGAATAGCACAAGTTATCCAGAGCATTGCTGTTCACATACATCTGTCCATCTACCAAAATGGACATACTGGGTGACCAGCAGCTTGTTTAACAGATGCTGAAGCATGAAGTAGAGCAACATACATACTAACGCTCAACTTCAGACTCATGGTTGATAATTACATACACAGAATTATTCCCCAGGACAGGTTTTACAGTTTGCCTTGTCATAAAAGAAATTCTCTTAAAGTGAATCAGTATTGTGTATGAAAAGTCACTTTATGGAAAAGTTTGAATAAGGAAAGTGGACGTGTTGCTAACTTAATGGTACGTAATACAAATATCTGTTCTAAGAGTTTCTTGAGACTTTTTAGGGTTTACATTAAAAGGGTTCTCAGATTGTAAAATAAGTATGATGCTTTCATGCACTGTGCAACGTGACTCCATTCAACAGTTCAGTTATATTGCTCTTGTAACTTAAAAAGGGAGTTTGGAGTTTGACCTTTTGTCTTCAAATTTTCCCTTTCTTAATTTCACCAAGATTTTAAGAAGTATTTGCCCAGATTTCTCAGTGAAGTGTGCTGTGTGGCAAAAGATGTGTGTCATAAAAAAAACCACCAAACCTGTGTGGGTAGAATATAACAGTTTGGACTAAGAAGAGTTTAACACTTTAACTTTCAGTGACCTTTACTATTTTCATAAGGCTCTTGTTTTAAAGTTGTTTACAAATGTACTTTTTTTTTCTGTTAAACTATCTTGGAGTGTTCAGGAATTTTTTTCCTTTTTTTATTTTTGTCCAGTTAAAGCTGTTCCTCTAATAATGGAGGTGAAACATCTAGTTTTGTCTGGGCACTGCCTTCTCAGAAAAGGTATCTGCTCTGCTTTTTGTTACAGTATGTGTGTTCTGTAAGATACTGTGTAATTGAGAGAATGCTTCTGTACACTGCACAGTTCTGCCCAAATGCACTATTGGGTTTTTTTAGGCTTTTGGGGCTTTTTTTCTGATGAGAAGTTGAGATTGTAATTCAAAACTTGTAGATAAAATGGTGAGTGATTTCATATGATTCAGGAATGCTCAGTGTGGCTTTCTGCTACAGGGTTTTGTTGCATTGTCAGGAATCTAATTAATAAAAGCTGAGAGACTTCCACAAACATGTGGTCATGCCCCAACACTTGCCAGAGCATCCTTGATCTCCGATGGAATCCCACATGGAGCGGGGGAATAATCATCATGCAGTTGTTCCCACCACCAAAAGAAAATTCTTCTGCTATGAGCTCTTCCCTTCCTGTGTGCAGAAGTAGGGTGTAGGATGAATAGTCCTGCTAACAACTGAGGATCAAGATATTTTAAGAATGCCAAATCTTTCATACGGATGTTCCACAAAAAGATAAGCGCTCGTCTTTCTTTGTTCAGCCCAGACAAATTCTGTTCCCTGGAACTTCGCTGGGTAGTTCGTAATGGATTTTACTGCTTAAGAGTTTCCATTGCCATACCACAGACAGAGATAACTCCTTAACTGTTTCCTTGCCTGTCAGGAACACACAGTCTTGCATCAGATCGGTTCTGAGCTGCTCTGAAAAACTCAGCTGTTTCAGGTGCTCTGCTCAAACTTTCAGGGAAGTTTGAAAGGATAAGGGCAAAAAAAAAGGGGGCAGCACACTCAACTCCTTGAAATACAGATTTCCCTGTGGTCAGCTGGCTGAAGAGGAGGATCTTAGGAAAGTAAGCCTATGTACATGCACGTGTACACACACTTAAATACTTATGTTTATAGGTCAGAGAGCTGCATGTATCAAATCAGAACTGATAGATATTTTTGAAAAATCTGAGCTTTCTGTAGTTAGCTTTTATTTACTTCAATACTGTCACTAGGTGAGCAATGTTCTCAGCCTGTGAGGATCAGGTTATCTACAGAGAAGTACAGGTGTGAGTATGTGAGAGTGCATCAGTTATTTTCTGTGCCCACATAACCCTTTTCTACTTCTTGCAGGGACAGTTTAGATTTCTGACCACACTTGGACAGATTTGCTGCAAATGTTCTGACTTTGAACACTTCTACTACAACTTGCAGGGCCAGTTTTCTACTTCTTGCAGGACAGTTCAGATTTCCCACCACACCTGGACAGATTTGCTACAAATGTTCTGGCTTTGAACCTTCATCTGGACTCTGGTCATGGAGCAGTAAATGAAAGTAAAACTGAATTTAGATCAAATTGTTTAAATTTATAATTGTGAATAAAATACTATCTTAAAATACTTAGAGCACTGCTAATCCTAGGGCTTTAACCTAAACGAGCATTAATGAAAAAAAGATTTTTATTCATAGCTATGTGCTTTACACTAAGTAGCTAAAACTTTGAGCTACTCCAAAGGATAAAATAGGCTTATGTTTGCATAATTACACACACTTTGTCAATACCCCCCTTCTAACTTGGACAAAGGCAGCCCAGCTACTCTTACGCTTGGGAATTGTTGCCTTTTACGGATGGAGTGGAGCAGATTGTTGCATTACAAGAATTGAAAGGCATATCCAGACTTGTGAAGCTAAAGGCACTGGAAGAGACAGACCTGGAAGCGGGTGGAGCCCTTGCCTTCTTGATGTAAGACCACAGCTCTTGGCTGGTGCTGGGAGGGATTTGGGGTGGCACAGTGCACCCCAACTGCAGTCCCAAGCAGTGCTTATACTGCAGCTGCCAGCTCTGGATTCCCTCAGACTTCTTCCTGTCCTTTAAGCTGTGGGTGCTCCCTGACTCAATACAGATCTGTTCATGCTTGCATGCAGACTGGTGGAAGTGCAAGGGTCTTCCCTTTTCCCGGCCACACTTTTCCCACCCACTGGTACTGAAAGGGTAGAGGCTGTGGAGCAGCTGCACGTGGGCTGCTCTCCTGTGGTGTTGAGGCAGAGGACCAAGGAGTGATTTGCACTCATATAGCTTATGGGCTCAGCAGAAAAATAGAAAAAAATCCCTAGTTGTAGGAGGCATGAAGATGATATGATGAGGTGGATATGCCTAAAGGCTCTGTCAGGGTCTGTTCCTCTTTTTTTTTGTGGGGAGTAGCAAGGTGGACTTGACCTGTTGTGCCCACCGTTGAGCAGTGTGCGAGGCTAACACGGCTGACTGGGCAGCTCCTGCTGTGTGAAAATAGGGGTGGCCAAAAAGCTGCTTGAAAGGAGGAGACCTGTTTGCAGTGAGGCTTTTATGCAGCAAAGCTGTTGTCAGTATGATATACATTTATGACTGCTCAGACTCCCTTCTGCAAACAAAGTAACAAAGATGAGGCTAAGAGAAGCAATAAATTGTCCCATCATCACTGTCCCTGTTTGCCAAGCCACCACCACAGAAGTGCTTCTGTGGATGTTTTTGTTCTCCAAGGCCCCAGAGGACCCTGCCTGTGTCTGTCACCAGAGGACTCTTCGAACAGCTGTCTCCAAAAAGTTAAACCTGGTACGTGCAAATCAGACTCTTATTAAAGTTTCTTACATCATCATTAGCGACGAGGTTAGAGCATAGCCGGGAATTGTTCGTGAGGTAGGAGGTGAAGCTAAATTAGCTCATCCTCTGAGGGCTGCCTGAGGTCTGTGGAGCTGCTGGACACGCTGCTTCTGTCAGTAAAGTGCTCGGATAGGACCTAAGAGGCAGAGGCGGTGCAAGGAGCCATTTTGGTGGGTGCAGCTGTGCTTTACATCAGAGCCCAGTGCCATGGCTGTGTGCTAGCAGACCTGCTGGTGAGAGTCATCCTGCTGCTCCTCATTAGAGCTTCAGCTACCATCCCAGGTGTCCTCAACCACTGCCAGACACCAAAGTTGTATCAAAATTTGAGATATAGGGTTATCTTCTTATGCTCATCAAAAGCACTAGGATGGCTGAGGAGGGATTTATTTGTTTAGGAGAGAAAAGGACTAAAAACCAAGGGTGAGAGCTGTTGATGGTGCTGTATCCCACATCTCTGGATGTGGGAAATGCAGTGGTCAATGTGGCACAAGCTCTGTGGTGAGTGAGCTGCCAGAGGAGCCATCCAGTGAAACCAGTGATGTGGTGAAGGCTTTCTGTTTGTTCATGGTTGCTTTCCTGAGTGCTCTGACTTGAAAATGCAGACCTGAAAGGAAAATGAGAGAAAAGCCCTGCCAACACAGCTGGGGTGTGTGACTGGCTTACTGGGTTTTTGCATCTTATGGCATACCATCCCCACTCCCCCAAAGTGCTATAGGTCAAACTGAGTTTTCCATGTTAGGACCATGTAACCTGCATCTCTTGGGCAAACCTCAGCCTTCACTAGCTTTGAACAGGTACCGCTGAGGGGGCTTTTCCTTTCCAAGGGTGGAAGGGGTCAGTGTACTCATGTGAGAGCTGCCAGCAGCAACAACAGCAGTTCTCCAAGTCTCCTCGTTCTCCTTGAGCAAGGTGGAGGGGCAGATGAATTTGCCCCTCCATAAAACATAAATTTTTAGCTAACTTACTTATGGAGCAGGACCTCAGGCTAAGAATTTGATCTCTTTTTAAATATAATCCTATCATGATAGACCATGAAAGGTGTGAAAAGGGAAGAACTATTAATAATCTAACTTGGTTTTAATTATCCGAGAGCTCAGATTTTGGGGAATTTTTTCCTTCCCTGGTCCCAGTCTCAGAGCTAGAAGCAGAGCTAGCTGATATAACTTAAAAACGCACAGCTTTTCCATACTCTTTCTGCTCCTACAAATTTAGTCTCTGCCAGTGAGACTTGGGTAGAGATTAGACAGTTGCTAAAGAAAGTCATAAAATCTAATTACAAAGGAAATAGCTCTATGAAAGTTTAGTCTTTACTTTGGGGGCAAATTTTGTGACAGTAAAATAAGTAATTTTTACAATACCATCAGTAGGGAGATCAGAGTCTAATGGCAGGTGTTGATGTTACAAGCTTTTAAGCAGCCCTGTGTTCTCATTTGCCTGAGTGGTTACTTCCAGTCTGAGTATTGAGGTTTTGGAGGGAAAGCAGAGCCTTGGGCTCACAGAAAATGAACCTGCAAAGTCCCTTTCTGAATTCAAACAGAATGCTGAAATATCAAACACTTGCAAGAAAAAATAAGGAGAATACCAGCGAGTCATTGCAGTCATTTCAGCATGTTAATCCGGACATCTAAAACTGGCCAGACAGGGAAGCAAACGGTGTGCTGCCCTCACACCTGCAGGGGGATGGGGTTCCTATAGATTTGGGTGTTCCAATCCTGTCAGTTGATCTGAGAGGTTGTTACTCTGCCAGCAAACCATGCCTTCCTCAGACCCTTTTGCTGTCACACCTACAGACAGTATCACATGACTACCTGCTCTTTAACAAATGACAGTCTCCCCAAGGCACAATCCTTGATGGGTAACAGCAAGTGCAGGGGTAGGAAGAGGGTGTGTTCTTCCACATTTCCCAGGGAAGTCTCACTAGTATCATAGTGATGAGCAACTTGCTGCTTAAGATTTCTTCATTTGAATTGGTTCCTTGCACCAAAAGACAGTCTTTTACATAATTATTTATTTCAACCCCAAAGGAAAGATACTATAATCAATTAAGAAGTAATTTATAAATTATTATTTAAGAAATCTGAGGTTTATATCACTTTTTAAAACAGAAGAGCTGTCTGTGCTGACAGTGTAATATAAAATTATCTGTAGTAGCCCTCTATCTGCCACTGATGCCAGGTCTCAAGAGCCCTTTTTGCTTGCAGGATGAATGAGCTGAATATTTTTAAAAGTGCTTAAAAGGAGTTTAAAAGTGCTGACTGGTGATGTTCTGGCTCAGCATTCCTCCTGCTGTGTAATGGGCAAGCGTGCAGTAGCTCTAAAATGCGCCTTAAGTACAGAAGCGTTCAGGCGAGGCATTTATTCATCTGTTCAAGCCAGCACAGCAGCACACTCTGTTGTGAAGCTTTTTGCAAGATCATCACAACAGATTTCTCAAATCTCACTGCTATCAACTCCATTGTCTGCACTGTGGTCCAGCCTGAGCATGTCAAGAGAAGAAAAGTGGCTGCCTCCACAAGCCAGTCTAAAATTGAAAGCAACCTCCCTGCTGCTGCATAAAAATACTGCTGTACAGTATGGCAATGAATTGCAGGCTGTGCTGATCACTTATTGACTTGGCATAAACACAGATCTATTAGGAATCAGATGAGGAACACTTTGAGCTCTCCTGAATCTCTATGATCCAATGTTTTACATTTACTTGGACTAATGTTCCCCATGGTATCTCCTTAGACCTAGTCATTGCTGTGTGAGTCATGATAATACACTAATGCCAACTCACCTTTCTTTCAGGCACAGAAGAGTTAAAAAATTTTCAACATGATTGTAAGTAAGTCATGACTCCGGGGAGCTTTGTGGTTTTGTTCTGAAGAGATGAGGAAAAGAAAGCTACAAATTTTTCTTTATTTTCAAGAGCTGAGTGTGCTTGTCAGGGTTGGAAAACCTACCCCAGTGTATCAGGGCAGCAGCGAATGGAAGAAGTTCCTGTTGCTGTGAGCTTGAAGATACACAGCCTTCTCTGTAACAAGGATCAGGGCTGTGAAAGGATGATGACCTACTCAGTATATGGTTATTCTTCCCATATTTTCTCAGAGCATGTAACTGGAGGAGTGGTAGAAGTATTCACAAAGATGCTTTCTCTTTTTTTTTACAGGCAGTGTCTTCCTCCACAGTAATTGAAGCCATGAGCCTAAATTTGAGTTCCTGAAGTGGATGATGCAGAAAATAAATTTCTGCCTTGTGGGTCAGCATCCCCATTGTCTGCATAGGTGGCTCTGGGAGAGATTCCTCTGATGCCTGAAGTTTAGCATTTTTGAATACCCCAATAACTCCCTGTTTGTCCGCATCTGCCAATGAAGAAAACCAGAGATGATGCCTACACCCATTTTGACCCATCTGGTGTGTTTGTGCTGCTGAACATGTTCTTAACCTTAAATTCATATAATAGCCAAATGTCTAATTGACCTACAGTTTTCACAGTAAGAGTACATAGCATAATTAGCCCTGTTATTTGCACCAAGGCTTGTGTTTGACATGTAATAGCTAGGTTTATCTAATTGTACTTAGAAGTAGTAGTATCAAGAGCAGCACAGGCCTTGTGTACTCTTGATGTGTCTGCAGGCCAGCTGCAGAAGAACCTGTGATACAAGGAGAAGTCTTGTAGCCACAACAACTCAAAGAGCAGCTGGGGTGTGAAGCTGTGGCAGTGGTTTTGCAAGGTGAGTGCCTATAATCTAGGCTGTCATCTCTGATTCCCTCTGTGTTTGCCACCCAGCAGACAAATTAATGGCATGAGTCATTGTCAACTCCTGCTAAACAAACCAGTGACCTAGAGATGAAAGGTTCTGTATCCAAATTATTTTCATTAATTGCACTGTGGGGCGAGGATAGATTTAATTTCAAGGACAGGAATATTAACCTCAATTCCTTTCCTTAATTGAGTGTGGAGAAGCAAGAGGCATAAGCAAGGGAATCAGGGAACAAGGACATGGGTCATTAGCACTGTCATCTGGTCTCACAGGCAGCACCATCTTGTAAAAAATGTCATTGCAGCAACTGAGAGGAGGAAGCTTATTTGGCTGTGTACAGGGCATAGGTAATAAGAAAATTCACAGCAGCAACTGGATTTTCACTAGTATTTAGATGTCCAAGTCTCAGCACAGGCTTATAATGATAAACCAGTAATAGGAGCTCATCTTCCAACAATCCATAAGGCAAAAGCACCAGCAAAATGCTGCAGAACAGTCTCCATGGGTGATGCTGGCACCATGGGAAGCCTTTAAGGGAAGAAGATGTGGTCATTGGTGGTTTTATTACTGATATATAGAACACTTGCAGAGTATTTCTCACTTAAAGGCTTCAAATCACTTTCCTAAAAGCACAGTTCCAGGGAAACAGAGGCCCAAGGGAGTGTAACTGACCTTCCAGAAGGTCCATACCTGATTTGGGAATAAGATTCGAGTTTCCTGCCTGTCCATCCAGTAATATATCTAATGGGCTCCAGTGACTCTGTCCCTGATTAAAAATCCGTTAAGCAGCACAATTCAGAAGAGGTTTCCTTTCTCTAGCTTGGCTACAGAGCACGTCCTTCCCTTCAGCAAAGATGGGCTACTTTTTTTCAATGCTGCTGTTTGAAGCCAATTTAATTAGACTGATATAAATGGAAGTAAGCCAATTACAAACCAGGTCAGCTGTTGTTTCAAAAGTGTGATAGCAATGAGTGAATGGGTACATCTTTTGGACACATGTAAGAGGGTGATGAAATTACATCTTAATATGAGATAATATGTCTCCTACATACAAAAGGCTTTAATAAAAGCCATGGGGTTTGGTCTTGCTACAAACTTGCTGACTCTGCTTAATCTTGCTCAGGATCATAACTATTGATGAAATAAAACCATCCAAGAGACAACTTTCTGGTAATGCTCTAAAGGACTGTGTAATTCAGGGAGAGTAGGATATTTTAAACCAAACTATTTTTACTTGTTAAAAATTCTGTACAAGCATTTAAAAATTATGGTGTCTTTTTTTTTTTTTTTTAAATAAGAGATTGGTAGAGGTCTATTTCTGTTATACACTTCAAGCTCTTCCTTACAAGTGTCTGTGCTTAATTACATTAAAATGCTGTGCAGTTAGGAAAGAATGTGCCTAAAGCTGCATCTCCACATGCAGTGCTCATAAGAAAAAATAATTTCTCACCAAGCTCAAATGTTTTGGGTTTTTTTCCTACTATTTAAAGCACAGGAAATGCAAGATCATCTGCCTTTTACAAATCCAGCAGTGACTGCAAAGTTGTAAATAAAAATACATTGCTTTCTTGTGACACCAGTGAATGAGCAAACAAAAAATTAAATGTGTGTTTCACTTAGATCTGGAGAAAACCTTTATAAATATTGCTAGTCTCTTGACTTAGCTCAGTTACTGTTGGCTCCCAGGAGGCCCAGTATTTTGAGACTGTGGCCTACTTGGCTGGAGAAACCAGGCCAAACTGTCCCTAAAAAAATTTAAAAAAGAAAAAAAATGAATGCCAGGGTTTCCTGCAATGATTCAGAAAATACAGCTGAATTCAGGAGGGTAGAGCCAAAACCCAGCATGCTACAGAATGGCATCTAGTTCTGTGTTTGCTCTCAGTTGTCTCTGCTGTGTTAGTGAGGGTCTGATTTGTCGCCTCTTGCCGGGACAATCAGATTTTTGAGTCTTGCAGAAATTCCTGTATGAGCTTATCTTGGGGTGCTGTTACCCCCCTGGGCACTCCCACCCAGCCTTGGCCAGGAAGCCAGTGCCTGTGCAGCGGAGCCTGCCTGAGATCTGCACCATGGGTGCCCTAAATTCTGATGTAAAGCATCAGTCAATGTTTTGATCGATGGTTTCTTCATGGCCAGCTCAGGTTTCTTTTCCCCATATTCTTCATCACTGAAGTTTAGGCAGGTACAGAGGTTTCACACAGTCACCCTCTACTTGTAATCTCTATTGTAAGACTGGGCGTATGCACAGATGGGTTTTAAACTATCTAATTATTGACCTTGTTTAACAATCTATAGGAATAAATACATTATAGATACAAATTCACCTCTAAATTCAACCCAAGTGAAAAAGATAAATGTGTCATTCCTCTCTGTTGTGCATAGAGAAGGCACTGATGAGGTACCTTGAGTACTGTGTTCTGTTTTGGCTGCAACACTGTAAGAAGGACATCGAGGTGCTGGAGTGGGAAGAGAGAAGGGCAACTAAGCTGGTGAAGGGTCTTGAGGACAAGTTATGAGGAGCGTCTGAGGGAGCTGGGGCTATTTTCCCTGGAGAAAAGGAGGCTGAGGGGAGGCCTTACCACTCTCTACAGCTACCTTTGAAAGGAGGTTGTAGAGAGGCAAGTGCCAGGCTCTACTCTCAAGTAACAAGCAATAGGACATGAGGAAATGGCCTCAAGTTGTACCAGGGGAGGTTTAGGCTGGATATTAAGAAAAATTTCTTCACAGAAGGAGTTGTCAAGCACTGGAACAGGCTGCCCAAGGAAGTGGTGGAGTCACCATCCCTGGACTTGTTTAAAAGTTATGTAGATATGGTGCTCAGGGACATGGTTTAGCAGTGGACTTGGTGGAGCTGGGTTGATGGTTAGACTTGATGATCTTGAAGGTCTTTTCCACCCTAAATGATTCTATGATTCTATACTCGTAGGCAAAAATGATATATTTTCACCATGTACATGTAGATTTTTTTGCAAAATTTCTCCATGTCAGCTTTACAGTAGCCAAGACACATGCTGGATCTGCAAGAAATCACAATAAAATTGAAAAAGTTAATTTAGCAATATTGAGCCTGCCAGCAAGGGCTAAATCATGTCATGCTATAACCTGGGTTTCCTGGAGCTGAGAATTTTGCTGAAGGAGGCCTGAGCAGCAGAAGGGGGTTTTGTGAGCTATACTGCTCATAGAGCTCCTCCAGCCATGACACTCTGCTCTGTAACTGTGATGAGACTCTGAATAAAGACCAGGCAACAGAAAACTGGTGCCAAATCTCCCTCATAATCTCCTTTGTTCGAGGCAATTCTCCCCTTGTATTAACATGTCAGAGCACTGAGGATTTTACTTACTAAGAATTCTTGTTTTGCAATTTCCCACAGAGCAGTGAGTTTTGTACTACTGAAAGCTGTGATTATGCAAAAATATTGCCTTTTTATTTTTTTTCTTTTCCCCCTTTCTCCTTGAGGAATACCACTACTTTTGAAGAAGCAGCTCTGCTCTGCAGAGAGAACTCAGCCAGCCTGGTAACTTCAAAGTTTGATTGCCAAGGAGTGAGTCTTCTGTTGTGTGCACATTTCATTTCAATGCAGTGGCTTGGGAACATTCCTGAGCTAATTAAAACACACTAAGGAGTCAGCTGGTGGTGCTGAAATCTGCTTTACAGCTTGGAAATGAGAATTGCAGTGGTTTCCTCCTTCTGGTCTGGAATTGTTGAGAAAGAATGTCACATGGAGCCCATTCAATGCACAGAGCCTCTCTAATGGGTCTAAAATGGTTTTGTGTCTGAAATTAGACATTGTTAATAATTTAAGAGCAAAGAAAATGTGTGCTTGGGTAGAGACTGGGTTTTGCAGCTACTACAAAGAGTTGATCTTGGTGACAGCTGGACAGGCTTCAACACAGGAAAGAAGTTGGATTATAGCAGTTAACAAGAAGTAGTCTTAAAAGTGTCTTAAATTAGCCTTTGTATATTTTTAACAAGCACCTTGGATGTTACTTTTGCTTTAGGATTTTCCACATTTGAAAAACAAAACAAAACACCCAACATGGTACCCGAGTCCCACAGATTTATTATTAGAGTAGCCTTTGAAATGACTGAAGTGACCAGAGGACGTTTGCAGTATTTGCGAAGAGTGGAAGGACAAGTGCAGGGCTCCCCTGCTCCAGGTGGTGCCTGCTGTGGGTGAGCCCTGGCATGAGCCTCATGCCCATAGTGGCTTCTTTAACCTTGAAAGGATTCAAAAATCACTTGCTGGAGTCCAACTTCGGGTCCAGCAGTGGGCCGGGCTCTTTTCAGGGCAGAAGAGTAGCATTTGCACTGCTTTTATCCTCCTACCTGACATAAAAAATGCAGACAAATCACTGAGAGATAAGGCACTTCTGCATTTAACTACAGGCTCACTCTGACTACATATTTTTCAGCAACATTTCTAAACTTACCAGTGACTTACCTGAGCATGACAGAGAGGAAAACAAGGTGCATTTTTGTATTTTTGCATTTCCATCTGCCAAATGAGCATGTAGTCTCACAGTCACCCACAGAAACAGGAGGGGTGGAAAAGTGAGTTTTCCTCTTCTCATTGCAATTGCAAAACGGAAACTCTTTTGGTTGATCTGCAGTATGGATCTTATTTAAAATTAAAATTGTCCATTGAGTAGATTTCCACTTGGGCTAGCAGAGTTCTGGTGATTTACATCAGTTAAGAGTCAGCTCATCATTTCCTTTAAAGCTACTTATATCATTCTGTGGTTATGTGCACCCTACAGAGCATTTAAGCTGCATTTTTAAAGAGACAAAATTCTCAACAAAATTTCTATTGCAAATACAAGTTTGGAGTGATAACTCATGCTGAAACCATAGTTAGTTTTCCTCTTCCAGAGATTTTAGTGAGGTTCAGACCTCTTTTAGATCTAATTGTTTAATTAAATGGAGAAGTTTCATCCTGTGTCAATATTTGCACTTTACATTATGTTTTATAAAAAAAAAAATAATTATCACAAGCCATTTTATTTAAACTCAGCATGTTAAACATGGCTTTCCTGAAGCTCTGATGTACTATCAATTATTTAATAAGCATGAAGTTTACAAATTAGCTTAGGTTATCATCTATAATAAATACATCTGCTTGTGTTTTCCCCAGAGCCATGCATTTTGACCTTTTTGCTATACAAAAGAGTAAACTGTTCCTGTGTCTCTACAAACCATGATGAGACTGTGGTTTTCCTCTTCATTTTGTACTGTTCGCTTTACATGAACTTGAATAAAAAAATTGAAAAGTTTAAGTTGCAGCAGGTTTGTACCTGAAAATACATACAAACAGTGCTCTACTGTCTTGAACACTGACACTATAATGTAAAACATTATATTAAAACCAATTTTGAGCACTGTCAAGCTGCAACACAGAATACACTCCTGAAGACAATGCTTCTTGTGGGAAAGATTCAACTTTCCTTGAGAATGAGGCCATTTCTAGTGAGATAACACTTGCCCAAAAGAGCCAGATGACTCAGGTACTTGAGCTGCAGGCTCTGAAGGGTGTTTGGCACCTTGAAACCTACATTCCCACTGAAGACAATGGGACTTAGTTTCCTAAAAGACTGAGTTGCTTTGGAAAATGAGCACTAGTTGGCCAAATAATTTTGATCTGGCATCACAGTCCAGTAAAACAAACCATCAGCTTTTTTGGCATATATCAGTAAGGTCAAGGCCACCTTATTTGTATTCCTTCTGTAGTCACTGACATTCCTGAAAGTGAAGCTTCTGGACTTGGGGAGACACAGACCACAGAAATTTGGCAACTAATCTTCCTGAGACAAAAGTGGGCATTACTGAAAAGTGGTCCAGCAATCCAACAGCCAAACACTGGGAACAGGCCCCACTCACCATCAGTGGCTGAAGGGATCAGTCTTTCAAGTGCATTTATTCTTTTTAAATAGGACAATGTCTCTTAAATCATTGAGTATAAGTAAAATTTTTAGACTGCTCCTACCAGAATTAGAATTTCAAAGGTACACACAGAGGAATTTGGTGTTTGTAGTGAAACCCCAGAACTGCTCCATTTGGGTATTTGGGGCTATTTTTGCCTCCCTTCTTCCCCCCCCCCCCCCCCCCCCAGTTATTCATAACATAAGGAGGAACCTCTCCATTGGGAAGGAAATTGCCCGAACTGATGCTCAGTGCCTTGGAATTAGGCTTTGGATGTAGAGATGTTTTTTCTCTGGTTAACTCCTGAAGGAAGACCTGGCTGAGTCTTTGTGGCAGAAGTCTGTGTTCTTTCTATGAACCTGTATTGAAGCAGGTAGGAAACATTAGGCAATCCATTATTTTAAAAGAAAGATTGTTTAAACAAGAATGTCTGGAAGCACCTTAACTCTAGACAACTAGAAATCATTTTCTAAAACCTCTTATTCAGTAAGAATCATTAATTCTTTGAAATGTAGGCCATTTTCAAGTCATTCTCTACAACAAATGGGAACAGCTCAATCTGTTCTTAACATTTTTGTAATTTAAAAGGGCATAACTGAATTTTATTTTAATGGTAATTGCAAACTCATGCAGAAAATGTAAATGCACACTTTCCGATTAGCTTGCAGCATAAACCATGGCTTCTATTAATGTATTCCAATTTGTAATTCTTTACACAGTATGAGATCTGAAAGCTGTGATTAAAATTAATTAGGTTAAGTAAAGTTTATCCCCCCTGAGCACTGCTATTTGAAGAAAGAAATAGTAAAACACTAGCTACATCTGGCACCGCAGGAGGCTAGAGCACCACAAGGAGTAGCAGCATTGCTTTTTCAGAAGAGCTACATGCTGCTTTTTTGACATACCTTAAGCACCTTGTATTCTTTTCTACAAGCTAATTGGGAGCTGTTAAGTTACTCTTTGCCTCTTGTAAATGCTCTGGAGCAACAACATCCATATGAGCATCTGACAATCCAATCTTTGTAATACAGTGGATGATGATAACTTACAAGTGATATGGTTACTGCATAGTTAGGCACTGGAGTGCTGCCCCACTGCCATGGGGAAAGAGACTCCCAAGTTCAAAAGGCAGCAGTAATGTTGTCCTTGGAGAGCTCATGGAGGTTTTGCTTGCTGGTTTATTTGGTTGGTGGTGGGTTTTTGCCAAATCCTTTTTAAAATATTTTTTTCCAAAGAGGGAGTATTTGGATAAAAGAATGTGTTTGGAACACTGAGCTTGCTGGGATGGAAAGGCCTCTTTGAAATAAAAGACAGTCATACTCTGACCTCTCCTTTCTTGTCCAGAGACCAGGACACTGGCTGGAAACATTGCATAACTGTGTTCTGTGTTTTACCCTCTCCGAATTCTGTCACTCCAGACATGGCAACCAGTATCCCAAAATGTGGTCTTTTGCTACTCTCTTTTCCTTTAGAGGAATTCATTGACAAGCGAGCAATTCTTTATCAGGTGAAGCCTTTCACAATCAGCATCTGTCAAGCCAAAATCTTGTGTTAGTTACTGGGTATGGAACATGCTTGACCTAATAACCAGGCTTGTGCTAGAAGGAGGAAGATATTTTGGGAGGCTGATGGCACCAGGGAGGCTTCATGCCTCTCTGATGAAGCCAGGCTGTTCCCATCAGGGGAAGGTAAGGGCACTGTGCCAGACATGACAATGTTTTTCACT
Organism: Apus apus; assembly: GCF_020740795.1. Lineage (NCBI taxonomy): Eukaryota > Metazoa > Chordata > Aves > Apodiformes > Apodidae > Apus > Apus apus. The sequence continues at coordinate 10,895,414 of NC_067284.1, forward strand.
GCCTGTGAGTGCTCCTTTTGCCTTTTCTTCCAGCCAGATCTCATTGTGAGCTGCTCCCAGCAGAGCCCTCCCCACTCCTGTGAGCCATGCTTCCATGGGTGAAGCCCCCTTTTGCTTGTGAGGTTACCAGGATGCACCTCAGAAATTCAGTCAGATGGGAGAAAGAGGGCTGAGAGGAGATTCAGTCTGGGCAGGGAGAAGGAAGCATCCTTGCAGAGTCCAAAGCACGATGGACTTAGCCCACAGCACTCACCAAATGCCCCCACCAACAGCAGAGGGCCATGTTGACAAAGGCAAAGTCAGTCAAGCCAGTTCAAAATTGGAAGAAACTTCTGAAGGAGTTAAAAATTTGAAACCTAAAGCACAGTCCAGGACAGCACTGAAGTCTGAGAGGAAGTTTTCACACAACTATCTCTGACCTTGCCATGGCATCTGATTAGGAAAGAAACAGAAATTAATTAAGCCCCTTGGCTTAACTGTGAGCTTCTGGGTCTGCTCAGAACCAAAAGGGAAATGTACCAGAAGTGGAAAAGTGGAACATTATGTGTTGAAAACTACAAGGGCACTGCCAGGGCAGGCAGAGATGCAGTTAGGAAAGCAAAAGCTCAGCTTGAGCTGACATTGGCCAGAGATGTCAAAAGCTTGAAGGGTTCTCCAGATGCATTAACAACAAGCAAAAACAGAGGAATAATATTGGCCCACTATTAAACAAGGGAGGTGATCTAGTCACCAACAATGCTGAAAATGTAGAGGTCTTCAACAGCTTCTTCACCTCTGTCTTTAGCAGTGCTGTTGGGTCCCAGGCCATAGGAGCAAAAGTCCAGGTTGTTGCAGACACCAACACACCATCAGTGAAGAAAGAGTTGGTGTGTCAAGTATTACAGGAGCTTGACCTGTACAAATTGATGGGTCTGGATGCCACCTACATTTGGGTGCTGAGAGAGCTGCTGATATCATTGCAACACTGCTCTCCATGATACTTGAGAAGTCACGGAGACTGGGAGATGACCCTGAGGACAGGAGGAAGACTAATGTCACCCCCATCTATAAGAAGGGTTCAAAGGAGAGCCCAGGTAATTATAGACCCATTAGTTTATCTTCAGTCCCTGGGAAAGTCATGGAGCAAATCATCCTGAGTTCTGTCACAAGTCAATTGAAGCACATGGTTGGGAATAGTCAATGATTTACCAAGGGCAAATCTTGCTTGACAAACCTGATCACCTTCTAAGACAAAGTAACCTGATTGGTTGATGCAGGGCAAGCGGTGGACATCACCTACATGGACAGAATTCTCCAAGGGTTTTTATACAATCCCCCACCACCTCCTCCTGGAGAAACTGACTTGTTACAGCCTTGACAAGTGGTCTGTGCAGTGGGAGGGGAACTGGCTGACAGACTGTACACAGAGGGTGATAGTAAATAGTTCCTTCTCAAAATGGCAACCGGTCATAAGTGGGATCCCCCAGGGATCAATATTGGGCCCAATGCGGTTTAATATTTTCATAAGTGACCTGGATGTTGGGATCAAGAGCACCCTGATGAAGTTTGCTGATGACACCAAGATGAGTGGAGAGGCTGACACTCCAGAAGGAAGAGCCGCCCTCCAGCGTGACCTGGACAGGCTAGAGGAGTGGGCTAGCAGGAACTTTATGAAGTTCAACAGAGAGAAGTGTAAGGTCTTGCAGCTGGGAACACATAACCCAGGAGTGCAGCTCAGACTGGGATTCACCTGGCTGGAGAGTAGCCCTGTGGAAAGGGACCTGGAGGTCTTGGTAGATAGCAGGCTCATGATGAGTGAACAGTGTCCTGCTGCAGCAGCAAAGAAACCAACAAGATGCTGGGCTGCATCAACAAGGTCATCAGCAGCAGAGACAAAGAAGTCATCATCCCACTCTACCCAGCACTTGTCAGACCACACCTGGAGAATTGCATCCAGTTTTGGTCCCTGCTCTATGAAAAGGATGTGGACAGGCTGGAGAGGGTCCAGAAAAAGGACACAAGGATGATCAGAGAACTGTAGGACCCACCATATGAGGAGAGGCTGAGAAAGCTGGGTTTGTTCAGCCTGAAGAAGAGAAGGCTCAGAGGAGACTTCATTGCAATGTTCCAGTTCTTCAAGGGTGGCTACAAAGAAGATGGAGATTCCCTATTTACAAGGAGTCACGTGGAAAAGACAAGGGGTAATGGGAACAAGTTGATCCTGGGGACATTCTGATTGGACACAAGAGGTGTATTTTTCACTATGAGAACCATCAAATATTGGAATAGTCTCCCAAGGGAAGAGGTAGATTCCCCCGTGCTGGACAGTTTTAAGTCTCAGCTTGACAGGGTGCTGAGCCATCTTATATAAATTATAGTAGTATCTAGAAAGGTGGGACCAGGTGATCCTTGAGGTTCCTTCCAACCTGGCATTCTATGATTCTATTAATTTCGCTATTGCTATCCCAGTATTGTCCAGTATTAAAAAGCACAGCAATACATGAATTCCAGTGTCTTTCTTATTGAAAGAGTTGCACTCTCTCAGCTCACATTTCATTGCCTGAAGTCAGAAAGCTCAGTCTTGGTGGAAACGTGTGGCCAAGGTCTGCGCATGGCAGAGGAACCACCACAGGCAAAACGACTTGTTGCTGTTTCTTTGGCATGAGAGTTGAAGAAGAAGAAATGGGAAATCCCATTAAAATGAAAATGCTTTACACTGCTTCCCTGCCAGTAATTTCTGAACAAGAATTTCTTACTGTCTATAGTATTTCTGGATTAGAAGGAAAGACCAGAGAATATACAGATCCTTTAGCTAAGCAGCTGCCCAGCCAGTAAAAAAACCTGCCATTGGACTGGTAAAAAAAAGGGACTGAAAAAAAAAATAAGACTTTGCACTACTGAGCAAAACCACAGGCTTCCTGAGGTGATTTGTGGTTTCTCAGGCTCAGGAGGAATCTCCTCAATCCCTGGGTCTATCTTCCTTTTAACTCAGGCCAGGGACTTACACCCAGTAATTTCTGTTGCAGGCCTGTAATTTACCTGAGCTACAGTTTTGTGCTTTAGCAAAATGTCAGGGAGAGCCCGGGGAGCATCGTTAGACTTGACACAACAGTAAATCCTTGCTGGGAAAATGGCAGGAGGCTACGGAGCCCAGCAGCCCCAGGGCCTCAGAGCCAGGTGCAGTGGGAAGACTGGCAAGGCAGCAGCAGGAGGGCTGCAGCTGGACAGGGTCTGCTGTGCCCGGTGTGAAGGGCATCCACTCCACGAGGCACCAAGGGTCCCACTGCACCCTCCTGTCCTTGTGGCTGCCGTCACAGGATCAGAGCAGGTCTGAGTCCAGCACTCAGTCAACAATAAGGAAGAGACCCTACAGAAACCTGAAGCCACTTGCCTTACTAGGTATAAAGATCTTGTTAAATACCACCGTCAATCCCATGCCTTCCAGCAGGCCCTTTCCTCTCTTCTTGGCACAGCACTGACACAGCAACTGCTCTCCTCTTCCTGCCCTTGTCTGCTTCTCACCCCCACTGCAGCACACACAAGCCCAGCAGCATGGGTTTGCTTGTTTATTGAAGGCATCTGAGAGCAGTGGGAGGAAAAGACATGATCATTACAGAAAAAGTAGACAAATAGGACATGCTGGCTGGCAGTACTGGCAGCGTGTAGGTAACTGGAAGTGTGGGAGCTGTGTGTGATGAAGGATAGTGATAGGAAAAGGAGAAGCAGCATGTTTATATGGGGCTTTAGCAGCTGTGAAACATTCATAAGACAGTAAAAAGTGAATGCCAGCATGAGACTGCTAAGAGCAGTGTTCACTCCCCAGCATTCAGTCACCCATTCATGCTCCATTTTAGGGAGCATAAGAATGGCCAGTCTGAGCCATTAGAAAAGTCTCCCAGACTGTTTTTGATGGATGATTAGAGAAACAGGGCATAGATGTTGAGATCTTCCTGCTAGCAAAGCTTCCTGGGCTTGAGTGAGCAGCTGGGGTTTCCCTTGAGCTGGAAGTTGCAACATAAATCATGGTGTTTCATGATGTCTCATAGCTGCTGAAGTACAAAAATGAAACCAATTGTGGAGCATCTTGAAAACTGAGATCTCCCTATGTAACACTTACCCTAGAGGGCTCCCTTCTGCCATGTATCTCCGAAAGAGAGAATGTAGTGGGCAAATAGGTAGAAAGGGCATGTGAGACTAGTTTTCTTGTTTCTCCATAGTGCAATATTGTTTCAACAACTATATCTCTTCAGAGGTTTGCCCAAGCAACTTCAATTAAGTGTCCTCTCCTTCCCTACGGAGGTAATGATCCAGTGAATCACTCTGCACGCAGTATTTATCAAGTTAGGAGTTGTTAAAAGAAGTCTGGCTACTTGCTCTCTGAGTCTGGGACAAGCAGACCCTTCTACCAGTAGCTCATGCAAGGGTGCCTGGCATGAACTGAAAAGTCATTTTGGTCAAGTATAAAACAGGCAGTGGTGAAACTGTCATGGAATTACCAACTAAAGTGCACAGAAAAAGTGAGAGGAGTGGTGCATCACAGATACTGGTGGGAAATTGTTGTAAGAGAGCTTTCCAGCTAGGAGGGCCCCTTCATGCACTGCCAGTGCAGAGCAGGTGTTACAGAGCTAATTCATGGGCCACTGAGGTGAGATGACCTGCTTCCCAGCCCAGTGCTCTTATATGGGCTTTTGCTGCAAGCACTTTAAAATTAGTCTTGTTTTGCTTTGGTTTGGCTTTTTTGTTTTAAGCCTGAATGCCCTATTTTGGGGAAAAGACAATCCTCTAAATAACGTATCTAAAGAAAGGATGTGATCGGCTGCCATATGGTAGCAGTATAAACTCTCACTGACCTGCACAGTGGCATGGCCCCAAAGCACTGGATTAGTGAGGTTACTCTACACGTGGGACTTTGCATAAGGAGAGGCTAATACGTTTCTGCTGGCCTGGCAAAAATTCATAACAAATCTGCAATGCTGCTTCAAAGAAAGATCCCCATAAACAATTGAGTGCTCTCGTTAGTGTCTACACCCTGCAAATGTTTAAACCACAAGAAACCACAAACCACAAGAAACCTGCGAACTGAATAAACAGCTGCTGCTTTAAACTCAAAATCAAATTTACAAGATTCTGCTAATAGGACAGGCATTTGCATTGCAAAAGCAGATTGCATACTACCAATATCTATGTCACAATTAGACTATAGCTAGGCTTTTAGGTGTTTAAATGGATTCATTACAATACACTCAAGAAAATTACTACTTCCATAAAAAATAAAGAAGTTCTAAAATGTCAAAAGATTAAGTAGTACAGGATGTGGATGTATTAAAATCTCAGGCAAATGGGACTCATTAGCTACAATATTTCATACCTTACAATATAAGGTATGCACATCAGAAAAAACTCCCTTGGGTTTTTGTGGCAGCTGGGCTCTCTAGGTCTTCCCCTGTGTTGTTGCCTGAATTGTTTTAACACAGCAATTCAGTATGTAAATCTAGCTGTCCTGACACCGAAGAAAACACCACCCTTATTGCTCCAGCCTTTGAACTTGCTTTTGTTGCTGTGTTCAGGGAAATCAGAGAGGACCAGACAACGAGGGCACATCCAGCCCATCCCCAAGAGCAGCTAGTGGGGGATACTCAGGGAGCCACATCAGAAGCAGAGCAGATCTAAGGTGATCCTCCTCTCCCAGTCACTCCTCTCACCTTGCAGCTAGCTGGTGCTTGGGGATCTCTGAAGAAAACACAAAGGGTCTGATGATTCTTAGTGGGTCTTTCTGCCATGAGTTCATCTCAGTGCTTCCCCAAATCTGTTACACCTTCCCAACAGGCATGGCAGGGAAGGGCAGGTCTCACAGGAAGCGTGTAGTGATGCCAGTAGAGCTGCTGAGGCTCATCCCTTGCTTGCTGAGAAGGGAGAGCCAGAGTGCTATTCAGTGAGGATTTCTGGCCAATGTGTCATTTGTCATAACAGTTTTGATCATGCTGATTACAACCACCTTAGTAAATAAAATGGGCCTGACACTGCTTTTTAGGTCTGACACCCACCTGCTCTACACCATATGGATAACCTCGTCCAGCTGCTGCAGCCTGTTAGGAGCAGTCCCAGGCTGTGTCTCAGCATTGATGAGAGAAGCTAGTGTGCCAGAACCTTGCTAATTAACTGTATGGACAACAACATGCCACTGCTCAGGCCCTTTCCCTTGACCTGTTTTGTTGCAGAAGCATGGCTGTTCAGTCTGAACTGCACAGAAGGAGAGGCTGTAGTCTCCAGAATAAGGCTGTTAGTCAAAGCTGTGCTTGTGACTAAAGGAAAGAGTGGGTCAAACGGAAGAGATAGGTCACAGCAGAGCTCACTGTTTTTCTTAGCAAAGACTGCTGGGCTCTGCAGAAAGAGGTGGCAGGGAATGTGGTGGAGAAAGAGATAGGTAAAGGCCAAAAGGGTGAAAAGGTGCTGAAGTTCTGGTGTAAGACTCAATTCAAGGCAGAGACCAGCTAGAGCAATGACAGATTAAAAGAAAGGAGGAGTTTGCACTAGAAAAAACTAGCATCAAGTTAAGATTCCCATTGGTAGTGTTCACAGCATAGGAAGGAGAGAAATGTGGCTCAGGAGCGGGGAACAAAGAGATCCAAGAAGCTCTGAGCAGTAAGGAACTGGGCTGGAGGGTCTCATGGGGAGCAAGCAGCATGTGGGCATTGACAGGCTGCAGGTGTGAGGAGAGCAGGAGTGATGGGAGCAGAGGGAGCTGATGAAGCCATAAGATGAGGACAGGGAAGCCCACACTGGAGGAAAGGCCAGCAAACAGCTAAGAGGAACAATGGGAGTATTCTCCCTCCATGTGAGGTAGCTGCAGGAGAAGGAAAGGAGCAGGAGGCAGGCAGAAGGGCCACAGTTTCTCTGGCATGGCCTCACAACTGCCATCAGCACTGACCTCCCTCTTTTTTCTTTCTGTCTTGTGGGAAAACTCTCTTCTGCCAGTTCAGTCTCTTGAGAGGAAGAACAATTACTAGGTCATTTTGTCAGCACCTGGCTGTCAGTGTTCCCCTTTAGGGTGCTCACTGACATGGCCTATGTCTCAGCAACTGCCCCAATGCTGTCCCACCAGGTGAGCACCAGCATGAAGGGTGCTTGCCCTTTGGTAAATCTGTGTGTGCATTTCCCATTTGCTGAAACATTAAAAGTTCATATGAAATGGGAACTTGGGTCAGAGCTACCTCCAGCTTTCAATATGAACCACCCTACATTTTTGCCTCTTCAAGTTCTTTTTCTATAATTCCAAAATCAAATGAAGGTCTGAGTCCAGAAATTCACCTATTTATAATGTGCTCTAACCCAGCATTCACCCAAAAGCCTGGGACTCCCATGACTTCAATGTTCATCTTTGCATTGATCCATTAGACAAAATTCTAAGGAAAAAAAAAAAGCATGCACAAGAAAAATACTACTGGAAAGTCAGTTCTTGGACAAAAAGGGGAATAACTGATGTACATCTCTTCTGGTCCTACGCTCACAGTCATGTTGGGGAGTTGAGCTCCATAAACACAGCAGCCACTAGATGCCACTGTAAGCATAGCCTTCCTTACTTTTAGAAATAAGATATTAAAGTGAATGGTCAAGGACTGCTAATTTTAAAATAGTCTTTTCACTTATCACCTCCTTTCTTTGTAAAGGCCACTCTTGGTTTAGATTTGCATTTTTCCTGGGCAAATTTTCTGTTTTCTCTTTCCGTGCAAAATCACCATCCTCACATACAACATATAAAAATGTATCTGTGTGTAATTGAGTATCCCTTGGTGTTTTGCCTTCCCTGGGCCATCCTGCTCAAGAGCAGCTAAAGTAGAAATTACCTCTGGAGCTCTCTCATATGTCTTTCAGAAGTACTTCTCATACCTTCATCAGGGAGACATTCACACCTCACCTCGGGCAGAGAAGTGTGTTGCAACATCAGCAATGTGCCCTGTTGCATAGCATCACCAGCAACGTGCTCCTGTGCAAACTGACCCCGTTTCCTGTGTGCAGGGAAGGACCAGGGCTTAACCTGCTTTCACTCTATGGCCCAAAGCAGCTCTGCCCATTGCAAAACTGGGAATGGCCCAGCTTTTAGGTAAAGGAGAAGAGGAGCAGCTCAGCTGCAGAGAGGACAGGAGGATCCAAGGAGCCGAGCAGCGCACAGGGGCTGTGCCGAGCCCCATCGCATCCCAGCTATTCCCCCGCATCCCCAGCAGTCTGAAGGGCTTTCAGAGAGGAACATCCCCATCCCGGTGCTCAGCTGTCCTTCCCTCCAGAAGAAGGGGGTTATTCTGCACCCCAGGGACCTCATGCTACTAAGGCACCATCTTCCACACGCTCTCTCCAGCCTTCAGCAACCTCTCGCCCAGGGCAGAGGCCGGACACCTGCCTTCAACCCCATCCCAGCAACCCATGGCTTGCTGCCAGAAGCAGGACACACAAGTGCTGCTTGATTAACCTCCTTCCTCCCCCATCTCGCCCAGGCAGTCAGTGAAAATAACACTGGTTGTGAAGGAGAAAGCCTTACCCCCACCCACACATGACTCAACCCAAAACCCTCTAAGCCTGCAGCAGCGGTCAGTGTGCTAATCTTCAGCGCGGCTCCGCTGACTTGGCGCATATGTGGGTCATGACTGTCGTAGGCCAAGACACCACTAAAAGTGACTGTGAGGAAAGTAGGTTTTTCTTGCTAGCTTGCCAGTGTTGCAGACTGGGGGCTGAAAATTATAAGCAATGACTTCTCAGCCTCAATTCGCCATCAAATAGATGACTAAGAGACATCTATTTTAAGATGAGATGAATCTCATCACAGATGTGGAGGTCTCTGCCATAATTACCCACACATGGAAAAATTAATATAGGTCTTGGGCAAAAGGCTTCATTTTTTAAATACCAGCACAGTTTTGATGTTGACTTCTTACAACTGAGAAGCCCAGTGGAAACTGCTGCTACTCACTGACAACCCACATCATGTTTTAGAGCTGTGGTTTGTTTTTGTTGTTGTTGTTTTTTTTCTAAAGAGGGTATCTACACTATTTGGTCAAAAACCGGTTGTAAATTCTGAAGACTCTGGTGGTTTTCACATTTGATGGCAATTTCAGTTGAATGCAATGGAAGTCTGTGGGATCTGGCTGGCAATTTAAGGTGGAGTAATGAAATGTACCATAGTTACTGTAGTTGTACCTCCAGTTTGATACCATATCAGACTTAACATAAAAAGCAAGTTTTTCTTATCATCACCCTTCAGCTATTTTTAAAATGGAAAGCAGAGTCTTAAAAATGAGACACTTCAAAAGTGTTCTATTTTCTTTTTTTTAGATGCACAATTGCATACTCTAAATCCAAAATTCTTTCCCAAAGGACATTAATAAACATTGATAAATTCACAAATGGATGAGGAGAATATTGGAGCTGAGCAGACAGGAGTTGGGCAGACATACAAAAAAGTATCAGTTCTCAAGTGAGTCCTTTCCCTTGGGGTCATGCAGACAGAGGTGATCCTCCTCTCATTTGCAGTAGGGTTGGTTGCCTGCTTTACCCTCTAGAGATGTGCTAGCAAGAAGTCCCAAACCTTCCCAACCATTTGCAAATGCTTCTAAGTGGAGCAGCTACTATTAAAGCAATGAAAACTAAGCCTCTTTCCCATGCACTCCTAGGATACTCTCTATCTTGGCCCATATTCAGGAAGGCAATTAAATATGTGCTAACTCTATGCTCATGAATAGTCACATTGAAATTTAAGGAATTACACACGCCTAAGTGCTTTCTTGAATGAAGCCCAAAGTTTGTATCCCAAAGAGAGCTAGAAACACGGTGGCTGAAAGCCACACACCACTCTGAGGGCCATGTCAAGGGAGCTACAATTCAGCAGAAGCTCCCAGGAGGGTGTGGGGAGTAAGGGACAAGAGTCTGGATTTATGCATGTTGCAAAAGTAAAGCCATCATTTACATTAAAGCCATTCATAGGAACTGCCCTACCCCTCTGGGGAAAAGGTGTTTTCTTTTGTTCCTGGTTCCCCTTCCCAGACCTGGCAGAATGTAAATAATGCCTGATGCTCACTATTTGACAAAGTTCACCTGTAGGATCTGTCCAGTTCCCAGCCTTCATGCTGTGCGGTCTGTGCAGGGAAGATACAAGGAGACTTGGGGAATCCCTGCAAACAAAGTGCAGAAATTAGGTTAGAGTGCACCTACCTCTGTGGCCTTAGAAAAGACAGGTAACTGCCTCATTTTCCTCGCCTAATGATCACAGCTGCCCAGGAGTAGCTATGCTAGCAAGTAATTCTGAACATGCTAAAACTCCTTTGGCTCTTGAAGTCCATGGTGACGTGGACAGTGGGACTGAATGCAGCCTCAGCAAGTTTGCTGACAACAAGAAGTTATATGATGTTGTCAACATGCTGGAGGGAAGGGATGCCATCCAGAGGGACCTTGACAGGCTTGAGAGGTGGACCTGTGTAAACCACATGAAGTTCAACAAGGCCAATGTAAGGTACTGCATCTGGGTCAGGGCAATCCCAAGCAGAAATACAGGCTGGGTGGAGAATGGATTGAGAACAGCCCTGAGGTAAAGAACTTGGGAGTTATGGTTGATGAGAGGCTCAGCATGAGCCACCAATGTGTGCTTGCAGTCCAGAAAACCAATTGTGTCCTGGGGTGCATCAAAAGAAGCATGGCCAGCAGGTCAAGGGAGGTGATTTTACCCATCTACTCCACTCTTGTGAGACCCCATCTGGAGTACTGAATCCAGTTCTGGAGCACCCAATGTAAGAAGGACAGGGACCTCCTGGAGAGAGTCCAGAAGAGGACCACAAAGATGATCAGAGGGCTGAAGCACCTCTCCTGTGAAGACAGACTGAGACAGTTGGGGTTATTCCACCTGGAGCGAGGGAGACCTTGCAGCAGCCTTCCACTACTTGAAGGAGGCCTACAGGAAAGCTGGGGAGGGACTTTTTATAGGGGAAGGTAGTGACAGGATGATGGGTAATGGCTTCAAACTGAAAGAGGGTAGATTTTGATTAGATGTTAGGAAGAAATTCTTTAGTGTGAGTGTGGTGAGACACTGGAATATCTTGCTCAAGGAAAACATGGATGCCTCCTCCCAAGAAGTGTTCAAGGCCAGGTTGGATGGGACTTTGAGCAACCTGGTCTAGTGGGAGGTGTCCTTGCCCATGCAGGGGGGTTGGGCTAGATGATCTTCAGTGACTCTTCCAGCACAAACCATTCCATGATTCTATGATTCTATAGTGTTCCCTCTTAGTAGCAGAGCCCACGTCAAAAGCGAGAATCTCTCATAATCAGTTAGCATGAGATATGGCAATTTACAGTATCTTCTGCCAAATGGCTGCCACCATGAAGACTAAGTTGATTACCCTGTTAAGCACCAATCTTGCCCATGCCAATGTGGTTCAGCAGCTTGTTTGTTCCTGGTTTGGGCTGAATTAATCAATAATCTGGAGAAATAAATTTGGCTAGGTAACAAATGTATCCTGATGGTATTACTAGGTGACTTCCAGTTACTTTACTTTTTGCTCGATGTTCTGATACCTCCTGCACTGTGCAAAAGACAGCAGAATGTCACTTAGCACAAAAGATCTTTTTGTTCCCCTGCCGAGTCACTTGTTGACACGATCTACCAGGAGCTGATGAATGATAATGTCACTGTGAAGGGACACCTATGTAACAGTTGGTAATCCACATCATTCCCTTGGCAGCCACTCAGGGGAAAGTCACTGAAATCAGTACACGTCCTCCACTGGTGCTGGTGGCTGGGTCACCTGCCTGCCACAAATGTTTTGTGTGGCCTCAGACAATCCTCCCAGCCCCACAGCACCTCACAAACCCTTCCTTTTCTCCATTCCTGGTTCTTTTTATCATTTCCATCTGAATTCTCCACTACATTTGAGCCAGCAATGTGCCCTTGTGGCTAAGAAGGCCAATGGCATCCTGGGGTGTATTAGAAAGGGTGTGGTTAGTAGGTCAAGAGAGGTTCTCCTCCCCCTCTATTCTGCATTGGTGAGGCTGCATCTTGAGTACTGTGTCCAGTTCTGGGCCCCTCAGTTCAAGAAGGACAGGGAACTGCTGGAAAGAGTCCAGCGCAGAGCCACAAAGATGATGAAGGGAGTGGAACATCTCCCTTATGAGGAAAGGCTGAGAGAGCTGGGTCTCTTTAGTTTGAATAAAAGGAGACTGAGGGGTGACCTCATCAATGCTTACAAATACGTAAAGGGTGAGTGTCAAGAAGATGGAGTTAAGCTTTTTTCAGTGATGACCAGTGATAGGACAAGGAGTAATGGATACAAATTGGAGCATAGGAGGTTTAAGGTGAATATCAGAATTTTTTTTTTTACTGTGAGAGTGACAGAGCACTGGAACAGGCTGCCCAGAGAGGTTGTGGAGTCTTCTTCACTGAAGACATTCAAGACCTGCCTGGACGCATTCCTGTGTGATGTGCTCTGGGTGACCCTGCTCTGGCAGGGGGGTTGGACTAGATGATCTTTCGAGGTCCCTTCCAACCCCTAGGATTCTAGGATTCTATGATTCTATGATACATCTTGTACATCAGGAGAAGGTCTAGTGCCATCAGGGCCTGCATGTGGGTGGAGACCAGCCACTCTGCCCAGCAGAAGCAGTCAAACAGATAAGTAAGATACTTCAGAAAAACCTTTCTCTTTAGCTCTCCCCCTTGATTTGCAGTTTGATTATGGTGACTGTCAAGTCAAGCTACTAAGTCAAAGGAAAAAAGATGAAATCATCTTAGCTCTTAAGACTGGTTTAAAACATTGTATATTGCATTATCAATATTTTTTCTGTTGGGTATTTACCCTTTTTAACTGCAAAGACTTTTGGTTTCTGTTATGCAGAAAAGTGTTTCACATAATGACTTTCGGTTTCAGTTTAGCTAATGGGTGTGAAAAGAGCACTTTCTTCATTTGGACCCGTTCATTCACAGTTAAGAAATCAGTCGGGAGTGGAAGAGGCAGCAAAGCTCATTTCCTCTTTCAGACTGTGACTAGAAACAGGTGGACAAGGTCAAGACACAGTCACGAAGGATGTGGGTGACATTTTCCAAACTGTAACTCATGCAGGTAGCGGTCCCACTTCATACAATTGTCACTGATTTCCAGTGAGACATTTTGGAAAATGCCATAGAGTGCTCATCTGTACCTTTTAGATACTTTTAGAACTTCTAGGTCTTTGAATTTCTAGTCCACAGTGACCAGAAATAGCCTGTCCCTTCATTAACTGCAGTTACTACTTCCTTTATTTAATGAGTCCGTTAGATGTAAGTACAAAACTTGTTTTGATGCCTTGTCTGTTCAACCTTCCCCACAAAACACCAGGCACATTTGAAACAGTTATTTAGGGTATTTTTGTTAATAACAAATTATGGTAAAAGATCTGATTTATGTACATCTGATGGACTTTTCACTTCCACCCATCAACTGCTTGATACAAATAATGGAAAAATTAGTTCTCATATGGTGAGTAAGAAATGTAATTTACCATTTGCTGATATGACACTTGTGTCTTGCTCGTGATCAGAGAAGATAGCAGCTTCCCCTGCTCAAAAAGCTGGTCCAGTGCCTGAGAATCCCAAGGGGGCTCCTAGTTACCTGTCACTCGTTGCAGCAAGCAGACCTTTATCAGCTTTATAACCTGCCTCTAAAACAAGGATTGCCCACCTTCCAAAGTTGTTTTATCAGGGCACCAGCAGGAATAAAACTCGCTTCCTGGAGCCTTCTGCACAGCAGACCCCAAGTGGTGTTTCACTACCAAATCAAAAACAGTGTTGCAAATGTTTTCTGGCAGTTTTACTGAGCTATGATTTGTCCTGTGCAGAACTTTCCAAGTTATTACCTGATCTGTAATCCTAAAATGAGTTTCCGTGAGAAATATTTTCAGTTTGTTGGCTCATCGAGGTCAGAAGATCGTGGTCTGGCACAAACGTCCTGTACATTTTACCAACCTCAGTTTTTATATACAGCAAGGACTCCTGTGAAACTGATTGATTACAGTTGGCTGATGAGCGTTATTTCTACCAGACAGTGAGATCACCTTGCTAGTGTGGAGACTGTTTTGGAAAAGGCTGCTGCTTTAAGCTTGCTTGAGGTGTGCCCACAAGTCTGTTTATTCTCATGTATCTTATGTGGTCAGGGTGGTGGTGCTGGAGTTTTTCATTGCTGAGCAATTTCTTCTAGTCTATTAAATGAATTTAGTTTCAAATGGAGTACTGGGTTTTCGTTTGTGGTGCTGCTTTTCCTGTTACTGTTGTTGTGGTTTACCGTCCACATTGGGGTGTTCAAAAACTGCTCCTCAAACTTCACCAACCTTGTTTTATGATTTGTATTTTTACAGTTTGGAGCATTTCTTAATCTCAGGGTGCTGAGTGTGGGCTAGGACTCCCTCCAAGATGAATTATAGTATATACAGTGCTGGAGCAGTGACTTCAGCCAGGCACATTTCAAGCCCTTCCATGAGGGCCTAGAGCTTGAGAGGATGTAGGGATCTGTCCAGGCAGGGTTTATGATAGCAGTAAGGCCTTCTTTAGTGTACAGGAGTTACACTTCCAGATTGGCTTCTTCCCTGCATCTAGCAGTGCGTTTATTTGCTAGAGGAACACATTGGAGGGAAAAAAAAAAAAAAAAAAGAAAGAGAGAGAGAGAGAGACAACTAGCATACTAGTTTCCAGGCTCAAGCAATGATTTAGAGGATGACGTTGCACAAGTTTTGGTACTGATTTTCCTGTTTGTAAGACAGAGATATTAAGATTAATCACAGTGGGCTATTCCCTCAAGAATGTCACGAAGGTTAACTCCTATTAGGAAGTACTCTGAGCTAATCAAAGAAAAGGTGCTACCCACACATAGGTGGTGGGAGGCCTGGCATTTCTCTACCCAGCTAATGTGACAACACTTGAGATCGTGACTCTAGTTCCCAGACATGAGCAATAAGGGATTTTGGTTGGGGTGGTAGGAGTGACACAACTCAGGGGCATGTGCTAGGGCTCTTGGGAAAGAGGTAAGAGAGGGCACCCTCTGCAGAGCACCCTCAATGGCTGGCTACAAGCTCCTTTTCACATGGGTATTTACATCAGTGCACATTTCTTTAGGCTTCAGGCAAGTACAGTTTAAACAGCACAAGAGGTACAGAAAAGAGAAAGATGCCCCCTTTCCTTTGTCAGCAGCTCTGCATCACTTTTTGCCTGGCAAGGGCAGTATATCTGACAAAGGCTGCTCAGTAGGTGTTTGCAGCTATAGAAAGGCCTGCTCAAGTACTGTTGCCTTGAGATTCAGTCTGAGCCTCCCTCAGAGGTGCATGGACTTTTCTGTTGGTAGTCCCTCCAGTAAGGTGTATCACCATGAGGTCATGGCAGCTGTGGAGAAGGGGAGAAGGAAAACCCACTGCAACCCAGCAGCAAATGCCCCCCGACTGTGTCCTTTATCATATTGTCATCTCTCAGCCTTCGTGTCGGTCATCTCTGCTCGCAGCCTTGTGTCATCATGCCAGTAACCCCATGAGCACCCCCAAGAGTCCTTAGATCCTCTTCATCTCCACTCATCCCCAAAACAGATTATTTCTTGCTTGCTTTAAGACTGATTCATTGCAGCTGTCTGCAATAACTCCTCTGCACAGCCTCCTAACCTCTACCACCACATCACCTCCTGCACACCCCAGCCACATCCCAGCCAGTTTTCCAGCACCCTCCCACTCTTAAAGACCATTATGAAAGGTAGCTGACTTTTCATTTGGTTTTAATAAAGCTGGTGCATTCCCTGTGCGATGTCTTCCATGTGTGTCATCATCATCACCACCATCATTATTTCCAGTATTCAAAAGCCTTTAAGGCCCTTTGTTTTAAGACAAAACAATTTTGCCATTTAGCAATGGGAGGCAGAACCCTGCCAGTTTTCTCAGGCCGAAGTTGGGGCAAAATGAAGATTGGAAATCACTGTCCTAACCAGTTCTTAATCCCATAGTAATCTGCAGCATGTTCCAGTGTTCAGTGGTCCATATCAGTAGAAAAGGTGTCTGATGGCTAACATAAATCTTCCTAGCTGCAAGTTAAGCTTTTTACTTGGGCTATTGCCAACAAATATCGACAACACTTTATCATAATCTCCCTTGAAGCTACCTTTTACAAATTTGAAGGCTGTTGTCTTTTCCAGACTAGACGCAGTATTGTCTTTTAATTTTCCCCCTAGTTCACATTTACTAGACCTCTGATCAGTCTTGTTGTTTTTTGTCTGAGCTTTCTCCAGCACGTTAGTAGGGCAGCTAAATATATCACTGCTCTTTGAGATTCAAATTGGCCTTTATGCTATGAATTATCCCAAGAGCTCCCATAGGCTTGGTTATCAACCTAAATCCTCTGCTAAACCACCACTTTCTAGAATAAAACCCTCATTCCTGTAGGTAAGCTGCCTTTATTTATCCCTAACTTTATGGTCTTTCATTTGGCTGTCAAAATGTATGCTGTTTAACTGACCTTCCTTTAACAAGTAATCCAGATCAATTTTTCTAGCTGATCTACCCCTAATACTTCTTCATCAGTCTTTTGTTATCTCCAGATCTTCCACCATGACCAGACAGAAAACCCACGGGACCCTGCAAGGAACATCCCCCACCGTGACCTATTCTTTTTTACAGGCTGCTTTTAATTTGTTCAGTATGAGTCAAAAAAGACTCCGAAATTCTGATTTATTTTCACAGTGTCATGAGCAGTAAAGTCACACATCTTACAAAACCTTACATGTGTTGTATCATCACATGTACCCCTTCCAATCCTGAGATCTGCTCTGGAAGCAATTGCAAATTTCATACCTGGAAGGAAGCCCCAGCTTTCTTAGGGAGTGATGAAGAGTTCAAGAAACTGAAGGTGCTGTGTTGCTTGGAAAAGAAAGAAAAAAACTGAGGCAGGAAATCTGTTAGACATAAGAGGAGTGTATCTGTACTCATTTCATAAAGATATGAATTAAGGACTGGAACTGACTATTAGGCTAAATTGATTGCATCTGGTAAGTACTCACTGAGTACACATTTCTGAACTGTTTGCTGCTTGTTTGATCCCACTGGGTAGTCAGCTTCTGATATTTCCACTGAACCGTGTTTAATCACGTTTAGCAATATTTTAGCGATAAGAGTTGGTGGTATTATAGCTCCACTTCCAGTCTTTGATGCATATTATTATATTACCTCCTCCTTTCAGTGAAAGCAAAAATCCTCTGGTAACTTGTACTATTGACGTCTGAGGAAGTCAGGGCTGTTAGTGCTTCAGTGCTCAGCAGGCTGCGGCTGCAGCGCTTTGATCCATGGCCTTACGTGGCTTTTTAAAGCGGAGGAGGGTGGAGGGAGAAGGGTTACTGGGCTTGTAAACATTTCTGTTACATCAGATTCGTTTCCCTGCCATGTACAATCTGATGGTGTGACTCAGGCTCTCACATTTTATTAAGTCAGCTATGTCTACAGGGACTACAACCATTCTGAGAAATTCTAGATAAATGTGAATTAGTTTTATTCTTATCTTATTACACAATGTACAATTGTACAAAAAATGCCCTTTTGTTGACTTTTAGTGCAGATGTGCTACCACTAGCTGATAATGAGAACAACGTGTTCCCCGCCTCACCAGCTCCTTTATTCTTTGGTTCTGAGTCTTAATCCAGGTTTAGGACTAATCCATGCTCATTCACAGTGTTCTCAGCTGCTCTCCACCCACCTCTCAATTTATTTATTTCTTCTATTGAGGCTGCACCGCAGTGATCTGAGATGGCTGCCACTAAATAGTTGGAGTCATGTTTCTTAAAGTAGATCATTCAACCACTTTTTCTCTGGGGAATAGGGTGTGCTTTTTCACAGTTATGAGAGCTAGGAAAGACAAATTATTTTTGCCCTTGTATCAGTTTAGGGCACTGTCGGTAGCACAGGAAAAGCAATAGTCACTACCAGCAAAAACGTTAATGTCTCAGATGAAATAATCTGGGGCACAAAGAACATTTTCCGTTCAGGACTTTCTAGGCAAGATTTTCAAACACTCTGCTTCATGGCAGGCAAATTTGCAATTGCTTTTTTATCTCCCACATGTTTTCTTGCCAAATGTTTCCACAGTTGTCTGCTATTCAAATAATGTCTTACTAATGTGGTGGCCATTTTAAATGTACTAGGGAACAGGCAGGGTTCACAGGCTGTTTGAAGAGATCCTGTGCAATAGCTGTAATACATTCAGCATTGGGACATACCGAAGAGTGGTTTTTGCTCTGGATCCCATGTCTCACACAGGCACATCACCACTTCTCATGTTTCTGGCAAGGGTAAACAGGACCCACTCACCAGCCCCAGTCAGAGGAAGCAGATCCTTGAAGAAAATGTGGTGGTGATTCTGTGGGAGGCCCCAGACACTCCTCCAGGGCCCTGCAATGCATCAGTCTTGCAAGTGCAAGGTAGAACTTGTAGACAAATCAAGGCAGTGAGCAAGAAAAAAATATTCAGGGGATTGTGAATGATCCTTACTAGCCCCTCACATAGTGCATTGGGTGTCATTCTGTAATTGCTAGTCCAACCACTAAAAACAGTGTGCAGACAAGAAACGATTTAAGACATTAATTAGATCACCCATCATAGTGAGCTGGAGCCTGGAGATTTCTGCTAGTGTCAAGCAAGAAAAGCCATCACCACACACATCAGCTTTGAGGCTGGTCTCACATGGGAATGGGATATGGGACTCGAGTACAAATCAGACAAAAAATTGCATGGCTCTAGGGTGACAAGGATCTAGTCTCCTTTCATTGCCTGACCTTCCTGAGAGAGTTTTTAGATCTCTCTTCACCTGTATTTAATCACACATTGGGGGCCAGTTTTGAACTCGGAAGCCTCTTGCAGCACAACCCAGTCCACATCCCCACTCTTTCTTCAGGCCAAGGGGGAACTTGGTGTTTGGCCTGAGGTGAGTCTGGTGCTGCTTGTCCTTCAGCCAGTGAAGCCCTTTTAGCAGGGAGCAGGGAGCCAGCACACTGTGGGACAGCTCAGGAAGCTTTCATCGCTCAGAGGAGTATGTCAGTGCAGGATGTGAGCCTAAATATGCTCTATTTGTGGAAAAGCCACAATTCTTATTAACCAACCTGTATTTGACAGGGTTTTTACTGAAACAACAGCCTCCCCCATGGCAGGTAAATGTGACTGTGGCAGCAGTTTGTGTTCCCCAGGGCCTTCCAGCATCTAGGATACAATTAGATACATTTGTCTGCAAATGCTTTAAATATTTCAGCCGGTATGCCATTAAGGACTAAGAAAGGGTTTTATGTTAAGAGAGACTCAGAGCACTGCAAGGCTGCCAATATCACAGACAAGGCATAAGAATGATTTGGGATAGATAATGGCTGTGAGTAATGTTATAAATGATCTCATAGACTTCTTTTTTTCCTGTGAAGTAAATGACCTTCCTTCTTCCACTTAGGGAGCCATGTGGCCATTACAATGTGAAAGATGTCTCTCTCTCAGCCAGGACTGCTCCATACATTTTTACTGAGGGCCACCGGATAATTTTAATGACGTTTGCTCATTTTCACTCAGCTCTTTCATGTGGTCTTACCAGGTGCCCCTCCCCCACAAGACATGGAGAAGACAGCAAGGGAGAAGGGCTCTCTCACAGGGATGCAGGAGACTTTACACATGTAGGTATTTTCTGATGTCTGAAACATCATTTACACAGCCCACATCTCATCTTTGCCTTTTTGACCCCAGATTCAGTGCTAGTGCTCTCATCGACAGCAGCAGGAAAATTCACTCCTATTGCAGCTGGATTTGTGAGCACTAATGAGAACCACAGCATAACATGACAAGACACTACACTTCTGTAACAAAACAAAAAAAAAACCATTCCTCTTTCAAAGATCTGCTGGGCAATCAGATGTGAATACAACACATGTGTAAAGATGCAGGCAGGGGCAGTCTTTATGAGCAGGAGGTCCTGAGCAAGAATGTAGGACCTGGAACACTGATGTGATGCCACCAAGTGGGCTATCAGTGGGCATTGCCCAGTATTAGCAGTTGGCTCAGGCTTTTCTCCTCACCTCTCCTGGCCAAGTCTTTGCAGGTGCCACATCTTCCACCCCAGCTGCTGTACACATAGCTGCCAAGATGTAATGTGGTGGTTCTAATTTGAGATGTGCCTAGAGGTAGGACTGGCCCCAGATCCCACCTTTGCTCTCTTTTTCTGTGCTAATGCAGTGACAAATAAGCTCCATTTGGAAGAGAAACCCACTTGGGACCTACTTAAAAGCTTTTCTTTTCTCCTTATTTGGTAACATTTTCCTCCTTTCCGTCTCTGTGGCATGTGAAAGTGATGTGAAGAGAAAATAATAGAACCTTCATTATGCCTTTGTTTTCAAAAGATATTTGCAGGAGATCTTATGAAAGGAGGCCTTATGCCCTGATCAGCTTTTGTTATTCTGGATGTCTACCAATGGGTGACTAGGACCAAAAAAAAAAGTATTACATACTTGTTATAAGTTTAAGCATTTGTAATAATGTATTCAAAATTGTTAGACATTGTGGTTAAAAGTCCAACTGAGACATCTGTAGGAAGTGCAACCCCCCAAAAAAAAAATATTTCAGTGATATAAATTATGCAAATCATTATTAATCTCACCCACTCTACTAGTCAGTCTATCTGAAGGATTCCTGGATGGGATGATATTTGGCACATGAGGCAAAAACTCTGCAACTTCTTTTGAATCCCAAATTGCTATATTTACCACAAAAACTTTCCTTCAACCAGTGTCCGCTTGCAAATGTGCTTCAGCTTAAAATGTCAGCTAAAACACTCCATCAAAACCTGAAGCCCTGCCTCCTTTTTCATTAGCAATTTATTCTGGCAAAGCTTCCTCAAGTCAAGTAGAGACACCACCACTCTGAACAAAAGCTTCACAGTTTGACTCAATAAACTTGTCATCTTCGCATAAAGAAGTGGATAAAAAGGCAAACAAGCCATTGTCCCAGTGTGTCACGTAGCTCATAGGAAGGATGCTTTATTCAGCCTTTTAGGGGGGCCACCACACCAATGCTGGCAGTGATCAGTGCTGCTAAGTTTAAACCTTTAGTCATGGTAGTCCTACAGTGACCCTCAGATCGCTCTGCCTTAACCATCTGTGGTGGCCACGCAGGAGCAGATGAAAACCCAGCTCAAGTTTGCAAGTCCTGATGTATTTCTGGCACTCACATTGATGATCTGGTCTCCCACCCTGCCCCATCTCATGGTGTGGTAGGAGTGTATCCAGGTATGTCCATCCTGTGTGCTGGAAACCTGCCAGACACAATCCCACAAGCCCCCATCACTGTTTTCCGGCCTTTCTGCCAGAACATAACACACTTCCTCTCCTTCCTATAGATAAGGTCTGACAGCACCAGAAAATGGGCTGTTTACTGACACACGGTGAAGGTGGCTCTGGTGCCAGACTATAAGATGGAATTAAGATACAGGCAAGTGACTCCCATATGGTGTAGGCTGACCGGTTATGTGAAGAGACCTTATGCTAGACTAGTAAATTGCCACCTCGTATTTCCAGGGAGAGTAGATGGAGCATTTATGCCATGTCAGTGTACTCTCTGTGCTGCATCTGACAGAATATTCTTTCAGGTTTATCAGTGGACCTGTAGACAAAAATACCTAACATAATTCACTTACACTCTTCTCAAAAGCATCAAATATTGGTCCCTAAAATTCATGGGCATTCTGGGTAAAAGATGGTCTGGATTTGAGGTAGATGTCATTGTGCAATAAAATGTTAATGTTTGGAATTGAAAAAGACAATGATTTAGTGGAGTATTGATTTTTTTAAGGAGAGGGAGAATTGTAATTGGTGATTGGAGTTAGTCCAGCTAGAGATGAGGCAAAGCAAATGAGAAGATTCATCTACTTATGTTAGGCACTTAGTTTCACTTGCTTAGATCATTATTTATCTGCCACTGTAGAAAATCTTATAAACACAAATGCAATATCTCAGTGAGGTAGAGAAGCATTTCTATCTACCATCATGCTCACAGAAGAGGCCCCAGGAAGTTGAGACAGTGCCCACACAGTTTGGTGAGGTCACTGCTGAAGACCACCACAACCGTGCAGCCCTTAGGGCACCACAGCTGCCTTCAGACCAGAGGCATGGTTGACCAAACAACCTGCCTCAAAGGGTCATTCTCACACTTGCCCTATACCTGATATGCCCATGCTTCTTGCACCCTCTGATCCCAACCCCCAGAGGTGCAGACATGTCTGGTGTCCAACCCCCAGCAGCCCTCAGCTTCCTACTGATTATGGTGCTGTGGAAGGCTGATATGGGTGAGCAGAATAGGGTATTTTAGAAAAGGGATTGATAACACCACCCTGTTGTGATCAAACACAAGATCACAGGCAGACTTCTCTCCTCTGTACCAGGAGCTTTGAAAATCTCTAGAGGCTGCTTCCACCAAGCTCAGACCTCTAAAATTCAGGGCACCAATCATGAACCTCACTTGCTTTTCGCACAGATGAGATGTAAGACAGCAAGTGAACTAAGAGTTTGCCCAAGGCCCCTTAAATCAAAATAATAAGCAGATGTTGTAAAGTGCAAAAATATTTTGCATTTGTCAAATGCAAAAACTTCTGTTCTCAAATGCAAGAAATTTGTAATTGGTTTCCTGCAGAGAGGCTACTGACAAGAGGTAAACCTGAAAACCAGCCCACATTTAATAGCATTGTGCCATTACTGACTAAAAATAAAATAAAACTTTTACAAAAGTTCCAGACTTCCTCACTGGGGAATCCACAGAGATAGAGGTATTTTCATATCACTTTTTCATTTGGGCCAGCTCAGATTAAGCACAGACCACACACTGAAAGTCTGGTCACTCTCTGTTACAACAGCCATCTGGAATCCCCTCAGATAAACTGTGCCCAAATCATCCCTGGTTTATGGCTAGAATAGGTTACCACAGAAAAAAAGAAAGCATAAAAATGTAACGTGGCCAAAATCTAAAAAATAAGAAATATAGTCTGCCCTTTTAACACTTGCTTGAGGTCTGCAGAAGTGCAATAAATAAAAAATTAGAGCCATTAGCCCTTTCTGACTCACTGTGTCAGGTCTCAAATCCAGATTATGGGCTATCCATTCACATTCTTGGTAAAGTGCATCAGTCACCATCATCTGTAAAAGAATAGAGAAAAGAGTTCACCCTACCAAAAAGAAAATGAAAGAGGTGAAAAATTGAGAAAATATCTTGATGGTATTTCCTTGCGTCCTGTTCTAATATTTCATGCTGTCCTTTACCAATTTAGCTCACCACTGCCAGCTCACCTGTCTGCCTCTGAGGCCAGTGTCCCACAGATGGAGCTACTCAGACTCATGGTCTTGCACAAGGTGGTGCAGAGCTAAGATCTGGCATACAACTTCTTGCTGCCAAGTGTTCTCAGGATTGCCTGGGTTGCTACTTCTCAGGGACTTACTGAGCACATTAACAGTTCAGATATAGCCCATTGCTTAAGTATTTGACTTTCAGGAGATCCCCTCAAAATTAAACCCCTTCCAGACCTTCACATTAACAACCAGGATGTCATTTACTCTGTGAATTCTGCATGATTTTTGCAAGACAGTCAGCAGTTACCTTGCTCCTCTCAAGTGGGCAGCCAAACCAAGGTGGAGGCTTGGCTGACTTCTGGAGGTCTGTTGCTATTTAGGCCCATCTGGCCACAAAACACCACAGGGCCACTCACTCACTCCTCCCTTTGCTGCAGGATGGGTAGGAGAAAATTCAAGTAAAAAGAGAAGGACAGGGAGTGTTTGCTCACCCATTATGGTCACAGGCAAAACAGACTCGACTCAGGGGGAAAGGAAATTTATTGCTCTCACCTCCCACACTTCTCTCCCTTGCAGGTCTTTCAGCAGTTTCCTTTTGCCCTTCTTAAATAAGTTAATTGCAGACATCTTATGGGTGTCTGCAGCATCTGATGGGCTCAGCCTTGGCCAGAGGTGGGCCTGGTTTTGGAGCCAGGGGAGCTTTCAGCAGCTTCTCACGGGTGGTCCCTCTGTCACTAACAAAGCCCCACCACACAGATCCAACACAAGGTTTCTGCTGGCATATTGGTGTGGCTGCATCAGAAGAAGGCTACAACCCTGCAGATGTACCAGCTGTGCCACTCATCCATCCCAGGGCTACCTGCAGAGTCAGGCCTAGGTGACCTGAGGCAGAATTGCCTCCCCACATCCCTATCACATTCCCGGGGCTTTCCCATCACTAGCCCAGTAGCAGGATTTCTTCAGTTCTTTCTCTTTCTGTGGCACTGGTTGTGGTATGAATTTACCCATAACTTCATCTGCCATTCAGCAGCAATCTCAGTGCAGTGGTGGCTGTTGCAGGTGGCTTTTCCAAAGCAGCAATCCTATGGTTGTTCTTTCAGAAAAGAAGACATAGGACTCCAGCCAGGCCATGCATTGTCCATGCCTTGGTGGTTTTGTGGAGACAAATTGCTAGAAGGTGCATGAGGATGTAATCAAACTTGCCACACAGTTTTCTCCTGACTATGACTTCATGGCTGTGTGCAGGAGGACTCAGTGTCCTCCAGAGAGGGTACTGTAGAGCACTATCCATCTTCCCAAGAGTGGATGCTGCAGAGTGCTACATAAGGCCAGGTTTCTTAAAGGTTTCACCCCAAGAGCCTAACTGACATGCACACTGCTTTGACAGCTGGACACCAGGGCAATGAAGAAAAGTGGCCTTGAATTGCTAACAAGCAGGGACAGTGCTCGTTGGATACTGTTTTACCTGAAGGCCATGCTGAAGATAGCTCCAGCAACAAGTGTCAGAGCAGAGAGTTGGAATTCAGGCCTCCAAATGCAGGCCTTCAACCTCCTGTCCAGGCCATCTTCATCACTGCTGCATCCCCTTATGCAGATGCCTGCTCACAAAACAACTCCTATTTAAACCAAAACAAAGCCAAGCAAACTTTTTTTCTTTTCCTATGACCTACCAGGCTTTGTAACACACCATATTATTTTCCTTCCAAAACTCCATGACAGGATTTATCGGTGCACTGATAAACACTCTTTATTCAGCACAGGTGAGAGAACAAAGTGGTGCCTCCCTGCCTGCTCTCAAGGACCTTAAACAGTGCCTACACAAACATTAACAATATGTGTAGCAGTTGCACTGAGCACTTACAGAATGAAAGTGTTCATCTGATCTCCTGAAAGGGTATTTTCCATGATGCTTCATGATGTAACAGTCTTGTAGCATCTTTAATTTAAATCAAAAGCAGAGGATTACTCTTACAGTCCAACCTGAGGAAATCAAGCAGGGAGACCACATGCAGGCAGCAGTTCCTTAGAGGATGCTGCTCGTGGCTCTTCCGTTGTTTGTTTGACAGTAATGCAAAAAAGACACAATCAAGATCAGCATCGACTGAATTCTGGATCCCCCAAACACACAGAGAGATACAGTTGCCGACCTTAAAATCTGTACAATATCTTAAGGTAACAGCAGCTCTCACTTGACAGATGGAGCAGAGGCTGAAGAAGCCAGAGGCCAGGTCTGCACAGTGTTATCTGCACACATGTGCACTACCAACACTATTAAAACAAGGTGTCGTCAATGAAAAACTTGATCTGGGTCACCAAATCACAGCCCTCTCCATGCGCTGCATCCATTCTGGGAGTATTTTTAGTTGAATTTTGCCTGTTTTCCCCAGCTGATTCTCAAAATTGTCAGTCCACTCTTCACACATATGTACATGTAATGAGTTGGAACATGGTCACCACAACCCTTTATGCTGTGGAGGCACCTGAGCCATGAGCCAACTACTGAGGAGTATTCAGGAAAGCTGAATATCTTTAAGCCTTTTTCGCCCCTGAGTATGAGTGCTCTACATCTGTCATGCAGGAATGGGCTCAGGCTATGGCATGGCAGTACTGGCACAAGGTAACCTCACCCTGTCTCCTACCCTTACACCACACCAAACCTGCCCCTCATCTGTATCCACACAACTGTTTGTGGATCATGTCTGCTTCTAGACTTAGGAACCCCCCAAAATATACATTTTCTTCTTTCTTTCAAACAGAACTGATTTACAGCATGGATCCATGGATCCACAACCTGTTCTGTCAGGGGACAAGAGTAGATGAAGGTGGGGTGGAAGCTCCTGAAGCTGACTTTGACATCAGCACTGGGATACCTGTGGAGCTTAGCCTCAACAGTGTCAGGTATGGGCACCTCCTGCTGCTGCTGTCAGGTAATGTTCACAGCTGTGCCTGTGAGAGGACCAGGGTAGAGAGAAGGAGAAATAGAGCATATAAAGAGAGGAAAAAGGCCATTAGCTGCACAAGAACACTGTTTTAAGGTGCTGACTGCCATTGCATTTCCTTCTTTATTCTATTTCTCTGACATTAATAATTTAGAAAATTAATAGATTAAAAATTAATATATCCCATTGCAGAATGTGCATCCTTTTCCCATTCATACTGCAAGGCCCAGAGCTGACCCTGCCCCACTAGATTCTAATGTTTTTATTTTTCCTTTGTGCATTTTGGATCCAATAGCTCACGGGGAGCTGAACAAAGCTGGGAAATGAAATTAGCAGCATAACAACAAGACAGATCATGACTGTGACATTTTTGCACTAAAAACTGAAAATAAAAGCATAGAAAAAAGGACTGACTGGAAAGGTACATGAAGAATTCCCCCTTGAGAATCTGTGTCTGTGTCTTTTGGGATGACCTGAGCTGAGGAAGGGACTGTGGGTGTATTATAAATGTCTGCTGTTTTGATTGCAGGCTATTCTAAGCAACACAAAATCTTAAAAATACACAAAATCTTAAATATGCACAAAACAAAGACATAAGCCTGAGAGAGATGGCCATGAAGTAGTGTGTCCAATGTTCAGCATCCTGTATCTAGTAGAAAAGTTTCTATTCAGTGCAGCTGATGGCAGTCGAAAAAATGTACTTTTGTCAGGAAAAAGGAAAATAACCCACAAGTTAGTGACCATTTACAAGGAAGACCTGCACACTCTCCATGGAATCAAGTTTTGTGATCCAACGTTTAGGTTTGAGGCAAGTTCAAATTTCAGTAGAATTAATGCAACACTTAATTTTTCTAAGGTAAAGTGACTGTATACCTGTCAGTGCTCTGTCCATTTTTCCACTCTGAGGATTCACATCACTGTATTTTCCAAATCGCTACTTTGTATGAACTTTTATAGGAACTTTCATTATTATCTGCCTGATGCAAATGTGGAACGTTTTGGTCAGGGTGAGGTTAAAGTCTGATATGGTGCACTCAAAATTTTCCACAGTACAGGCTGGATTTTCTCTGCCCTGGGCTGATCAACTCATTGTTTCACATCTATGTAAACTGCTTGTGAACTCTGCATGTCAGGATCATTCTCTGCTTTTCTCCTCATCTATTTCTCCTCTATTCTCATTCCTTAACCCCTCCTCCCACTTCTCTTTTATTTCCACTTGGATTGTGCTTTCCTACAAAAGAACCACCTTAAAACACAAAACCAAAGCACAAATCACACAAGAAACAAGCAATTAACCTCATCTTTGCTGCCATCACATTATTTGCTGTGCTTGAACATTGCATCCTATTCGCCTGGATCCAGAGCTAGATGAAGACATTTTGGCAACCAACAACACCATACTCTCCCTTTTTCTTTAAAAATTGTTTTGTGCCCCCTCTCCTCCTCTGCCACAAACACTGAGCACCCAGGCTGGAGAGACACTGGGCAGTGGGGCACCTCCTGGGCTGGGAAGCAGGTCTTTCATCCCCATAACCCTCAGGCATCACCCCTACCCCAGCGTGTTTCTTCACTCCTGACACAGAAATTAGGCAGCAGCAGCTAAACTGGGGAAGGCTCTCCAAGGAGGGGAAGTTCACTATCCCACAGCAGGGGACTGTTTCTCCCTGCTTCTCTATCACATATCTTCCCTGGGTGCCTTTTAAGGGCCCTGGATCTCCTGGGATGGAGAAGTTGGTGTTCTGTAATGGTGGTACAAGGAGCAAGAAACCTGTGCTTTGTCTCTGCTCAGTTCATTCTGAAAAATCGGGATGGTGCCGGGAACATGCCCTTGCATTCAGGGCTCATCCCAGGACATTTGGTCCTCTCATCCCTGATCCTGAGGAGGTTATGGTCCCACAGCAGCCCTCAGTTACTATCACCATCAGTTCCCACGCAGCACCAGGAGCCAGAAGGGCTCTTACAGCATGTGAATCTCCTCCTGACATACCTCTTCTTAGTGGCCTCAAGGGGAAGGTCTCCAGCCTATCCCTTGCTGAAGCCTACCTTTGTCTGTCTGTTTGTCCAGCAGGAAGTAGCTGATGGCAGTTTTGCAGTGTCTGGCACACTTGGGTTCCAG
Organism: Apus apus; assembly: GCF_020740795.1. NCBI lineage: Eukaryota > Metazoa > Chordata > Aves > Apodiformes > Apodidae > Apus > Apus apus. Next base: position 10,923,778 of record NC_067284.1, read on the forward strand.
TTCTGCTGGCCCTTTAATGGCTGGTCATTTTAACAAATCATTTGTTGATAATTATTATGGCTGACTAACATTGTCCCATTCCACAGCGTACGAGATGGCCTTGCAGAGCAACCACTTACAAGCCTTGTCCCCTGACACAGCTGCACTTTCCGTGGTGTGCCTGATCTGCATGTAATTCATGGCTCAGCTGGGATTTCTGTGGCACAAATAGCATTACACCATTATGAAATGACAATAGATGCCAGAGCTGTTATCCATCGAAGTGGAGCCTGGGAGTGCAACTTCTACCAGACTAGCAACAATGAGGTTTGCAAGTGTAACCAGATCCTATTGTTAGTCCCAGCTCTGTTTGGGCATCTGTAACAACTGGTTATGTTGTAAGACCAGGATGGCTTCCAAGTAAGAAATCACAGAGTTGTCATTATGTGCTGAGTGTTCATCACATCAGGTCCATTTCTCAGCATTTAATGTTAATTACTAGCTTGGTTTTATATTAGCTGAGAGCTAAATGATGTCGTACTGTAGAAAACTATTAAGATCTGCGTCACATAGGCAAACATAACCATCCACTTCCAGAATGCAAAATGGATAATGAGTGGGTATAAAGGAGTTCTCAGAAACCCCAGCTGAATGCATTCAAGAGCAGTGCTTCCTCTTTAATGGGCTCTCTGCCAGAATGACACATCACTCTGCCTCACTGAAGTCATTTATAAACTGTCCTTCACAACACTCTTTTTCTCTCCTGCTTGTGCTGCCTCTCCTCTCAAGGATAGCTGCAGAGGGAGGATGCACCTGATGGTAAAATGCTGCACTGTTCAGAATAGTAAAACTCTTGGAGAAAGCAATAACCTAACTCTCCTCAGGACTAAGCCTAGAGGAAAAGGGAGAGCAGGGAGACGTGAAAAGCAGAGCTGCACAGAAGGAGTTGGCTATCAACCAAATTCCCAATTCTTTGAGGCTGACTTGGGTTTTCCACTTGAAAGCACTGCCTTGGTTTCAGACTGTAATGCAATATCTGAAAGCATCCTGTGTAGTTCCCTGCATTCCTGGAGAAAGCCAGGCTGGAGCTGGAGGTTGAAGTAAAGGTCTGCAAGGTTTACACAGCACTGAAGGTTCAGTGCTGAGGTGTATCAAAGAGAGTGTTTAAAGGGAGGGAAAGGAACTTCTTAAAATCCCTGTGTACCTTCCCCTCCCTTCCTCTACTTCTGCCCAAGCACGCTCCCATACAATGAGTCACTGGTAGTTGTCACAGACTTGGGATCCCCACTCTATTATTCCATGCACAAGAATGCAGCCCTCACTTACAACACAAACATTAAAAACTAGACCTGGAAACGCAGGAGAGCACAGGACAGTTTTAGCCATCCTGCAGGTCTAGCAAACTATGGACAAGATTTTGGCCTGCAGTGTTTGAAGGAGAGTCTTTCTGAAAACAGGAGCTGGAAGAAAGGGAGAGAACATTCCACATTTATAATGAGGAGTTCCTCCCAAGCCCGAGGAGAAAATAGCAGAGGTGCTTGCTTGTGGTAGATGAAGGTGGAAGTCAGCCTCCTGACACTGAGTAAGGGTTTGTGGGCAGGGTGGGGATAGGCTCTAATAGAGCTTGCAAGTGAAATTATTTCTGCTTGATATCACAAAGAGACAAGAGCCAACACAGGGATGTGATCATCACAGAGGAAATGAGCCAGCAAAGGAAAGGTGGAGATGGAGTAGTCCAAGTGATGGGCTAAGGAAATGACCATTCCAGCAAAGCTCCTGCTGTAATGAAAAAGTTAAGACAACCAAGAATGCTATGAGTAGATGGAATATGAACAAGAAATCTGCAAAGCATAAACTTGGCATGTTAATTTAAAGAGAAAATACTGATTACTTAGATCTTAAAAAAAAAAAATAGTGTTTCCACTAATATCTGAAAACTCTTATGCCAGAAGGTCTGTTATGTCTTTCTCAGGTAAAAGGAGTCAGCTTTTCTTTCGGGTTATTTGCCCAGCAATTACCTGATTCACCAAAACAATTGCTTTGTCCACTGTCAGCTGTTTATGTAACTATTTATACATGGCCCTACAGATGGTCTGTACTTAGAGTTTAGATGTGAAACTAGTGTCACATGGAAAGCAAGGACAGGACCATAGTGTGCAAGTATGTTCTTAAGCAGACAAACTCCCTTAGCAGAGTTTTAAAAGGCTTCCCTGCCTTTAACCAGTTCCTTATTATGAAATGCAGCACCAGATATTGTATTTAAGATACAGCAGATCTGGCAGGAGAGTTTAAAGTGCTGGAAGTTACAAGACAAACCCAGCTGCTCAGTAACCAGCTTGGTAAAGAGAAACTACGTGTTTGTGGTCCTAGCTCCAGTTTCTCGGGCTTCAGAGGGCCTTCCCTTTTGTCCCTTTGAACATCCAGTACTTCTGCCTCAATGTGCTAGAGCCCCTGTTACTTCAAAACCATTGTTTGGAATTTCCACAATCACAGCCTTCTCCTACAGTTGGAGGAAAGGATGGCTTCTGACAATGAACTTCACATGCATGCAGACAAAAAATGCATTGTGTGGTTTGCCACTTGCCTTTGTTTCCCTGTTTTGCAGAATTTGCTTCTCTCATCAACCTGCCTAGGGCTGCCAGGGACTAATATTGTGTGCTGTGGAATGTGTCAGTTAAATGCTGAGCTTTGGACAGAGAACGTATTCCTTTATAATTAAAATGAGCTGCTAACTAGGGAAAGGTAAGGCTGTCAGCTCCAAGGAAATATAACTTGTCCGGTAAACTCGTCCTTTTTTCACGATTTTGTGACCTCCATGAAAACATAGTACAATTTTTTTTGCTATAACCCTTTCAATAATTCAGCTAAATTCTACTGAATGACTCCAGGTACTTCTTTTTCATCTTTAATAGCAGACTTAGACCTGAACACTCCTGTAAATAGAAGACAAATGTAGGTTAAATATCCAGCAGGGATTTCTCTACCTATCCCAAAAGCTACTTAACACTCTCCTCCTAGAAGCACCAACAGACTCTTCCTTGTTAGGAAAAAAAAATAATTAATAAGACCACAGATGAGCTTGTAGTGATGACTACAGGATAAACCAAAAAAGCAACAGCAGTGGAGGATAAATAAGAAACCATACAGAGAAATAAAACAGCTTCACAGAAATATCTCAAATTCAGGCATGCTATTTTTTACACAAGCTTGTCCTCTCACTAAGACCTCTCACATAAGTACCCAGATTTGCTAATAGCAAAAGCCAAATTGTCTGGAAATCCTGTCCTGCTTTGGGATGAAGGGGGCAACCTCTGCAGACCTTTGGTGAAGCTCTTGGGTACTGCTGAGCCTGAAGGAATCTGGGCTTTTTGCTTGCCTCCATCACACAAGGATGATCAGAAGACTGGAGGACCTGCTGTATGAGGAGAGGCTGAGAAAACTGGGTTTGTTCAGCCTTGAGAAAAGAAGGCTCAGGGGAGACCTTATTATCATGTTCCAGTATTTCAAGGGTGGCTGCAAAGAAGACAGAGACTCCTTATTTACAAGGAGTCACATGGAAAAGACAAGGGGTAGTGGGCACAAGTTGCTCCTGGGGACGTTCCAATTGGACACAAGAGGTAAATTTTTCACCATGGGGACAGTCAAACATTGGAATAGTTTCCCAAGGGAAGTGGCACATTCCTCCACATTGGACAGTTTTAAGTCTCAGCTTGTCAGGGTGCTGAGCCATCTCATATAAACTGTAGTAGTACCTAGAAAGGCCGGACCAGATGATCCTTGAGGTCCTTTCCAACCTGGCATTCTATGATTCTGTGGCTCTCTCATTCTATTAAACCCACCACCTCTTTTGCTCAGTGCAACTGTTTTGCAAGCATTGCTTTGCCCATCTGTCAAGTATGTTTTATGTTTGGCAAAGTACACTTTAGGAAGCAATTTTACTCAAGCACTGAAGTGCCAGGGCCAAAAAAGAAGAAAATAATTTTTCTTGTTTTAATTTTTAATAAATTATATACACATTGTGCAGATTTGGGTCACCACTTGAGACAGGTCAACATACTCCCTGGGGTATCCTGCTAGGCAAGGTCTCACAGAACATGGCAGCACGGATGAGCCCATTGCAGCTTATCTATTTTCTCCTCCTGACTCAACTCTGGAAAATCAATGGTTTTGGAGACTTCTTCCATCCATCTCCAGGATCAGACAAACTCATTTTGGGTTGTTGTAGTGCTGCATCACTTGCAATGCAAGTTTTAGAAAAGCCATGAAAAGGCCAATTTGGGACATGCAGGTCCTTGTGGCATGGGGGGAAAGAGCTATAAAGTCTCCCCTCAGCTTCCTTTTCTCCACACTTGCACAACAGCAAAGGAACAGCCCCATGGCCGCTCACTCAACTCCCCCACACACACACACTCTGTGATGAGGAGGACAAAGCTCTTGGGCAGAGACAAAGGACAAGGAGGGTTCTTCACCGATTAAGGTCCCAGGCAAAACAGACTCAACTTGGGGGGAAAAAAAATAATTAATTTCACACTAATCAAACACACACAGGACACAGACAACACACAGAGCAGGGCTTGCATATGTTACATCACCCCTCCCTTCTTCCCAGGCCCAAATCACTTTGTTCCCGATTTCTCTCCCTCCTTCCCCAGAGTGGCACAGGGGGATGAGGTTTAGAGTCAGTTCACAGGTTCCTGCTGCTCCTTCCTTCTCAGGAAGAAGGATTCCTTACAGTCCTTCCCTGCTTCCCCATGGGGTCCCTCCCATGGGAGAGAGTCCTCCACGAACCTCTCCTTCATGAGTCCTTCCCAAGAGGTCCGGAGCTGCTCCAGCCTGGGCTTCTCACAGAGTCACGGGGCTGTTCACCTTCCCTGGCTCGGGGTCTTCCAAAGCTGCATAATCCAAGTCCACTGGCCACAAAATCCAAGTCTACTGGCCAAGTTCATCCCTCCTGGCGCCTCCAGGGAGTGTTCCACCACGTTCCTCCACGAGTGCAGGGGGATGGCTGCCATCTTGCCATGGGTTGCAGGGAAACTTCTACTTGGGCACCTTCTTCCCCTTCTTCCTCACCAACCACAAGCACTGCTCTGCCTCTCCAGCTCAGCTCTTCTTTTTCTTTAAGTGCTCCTCTGCTCAGGTCTTAGTTCAGTTTTTTCATATGTTAATGGCAGAGGCACATCTATTGTCCCTGTAATGGCTCCTTGGCTGGTTTTGGAGCAGGGGGAACTTCTCAGCTTTCTACAGGAGCCACCCAGAGGGCCCTTCCCCCACTACCAAAAATCCCACAAAACCAAACCAGCACAAGGCTAAACAACCCCAGCTTCCCTCAGCTGCCCCTCATGAGACTTTTTTCTCAAGACCCTTCAACAACTTCACTGCCCTTCTCTGTATCCACTCCAGCACCTCAATGTCTTTCTTGTAGTGGAGGCCCCAAAACTAAACACAGTACTCCAGGTGTGGCCTCATCAGTGCCAAGTACAGGGGGACAATCACTTCCCTAGTCCTGCTGACCACACTATTTCTGATACAGGACAGGACACCGTTGTTTCTCATGGCCACCTGGGCACACTGCTGGCTCATGTTCAGCTGGCTGTCCACCAACACCCCCAGGTCCTTTTCCTTTGGGCAGCTTTCCTGCCTTTCCTGCCCAAGCCTGTAACGGTGCATGGGGTTGTTTTGGCCCAAGTGCAGGGAGTGAAGTAAACTGAAGGAGACCTCATTTTCTCATGGGTTACCTCAGTTTAGATGTAACAGAATCGCTTGAAGCATTCATACAGAAATCAAAATGTAACGTAGTCAGTAAATTTGCTCTTCAGAAAACCACTGGAAAGTGCAGATGCTGTGATTGTGTTGTGTGCTCAGCGTGGTGCAGGACTATCATGGAAAGACATTACCCATCCTTTACTTGCAAGAGGCCATTATTTTCATTATTGCTGTATCATCTGCTACTGTTGTTACCAGTAAATGTCTACTAGTGACAACATCTGTTAATAACTTCAGGTTTTATAAGTTTATTGTTTGGCAACTGTGGTAGCATTTGCGAGGGTGTTAAGGTTGAGTTATAAAAATCTCAGCCTCAAAACATAATTATTTCCTAAATTCTGTATTTAAGCATTGACATTATTGCACTTTGAAAAATAATTTCACATCTTAATTTAAGCAAAGATGGTTTTTTTACCTTTTAGGATTTCTGTTTCATCCTTTCCTCATCATTGATGACTTCAAGGTTTCAGGATACCTGGATGAGATGGGAAGGGAAGGACAAATGCCAGGTTTTGCTTCCTCTCTAGGCTGACTTGAGAGGTCAGTTTTCCAAGGGTCTGTCAGGAGTCAGAAGAAAAGGAAAGGCAAAAGAAGAAGGCAACATAGGAGACCTTAACAGACCAAATCTGAACTGTCTGCTGGAGCCCTTGCACTCCAGCACAGTAGGAGCTAAGTGACTTTGGAGTGAGGTACCTTTAATGATATCACCCTCCCTCTCCTTATGGTAAAGCCTGGAAGAGAAGCAGAGGGACAAAATGCACTCTTCTCCTTGCAAAGATGAGCCAAGGGAAAAATTAGCTCTGCCCACTAGGCTGGATTATTTATTTCTATGGGCTGTACCCCTCACACTGCCTCCTGTGGCAATATAACCCAACACAAACCAACCTGGAGGAAACAGGCTCCTGAGAAACAGCATCTTGCTTGTGAAAAAGGGATTATTTCTCCCACATAAGTGAGGTCCTCGGATTTCCTGGCATGGGACAGCATCATAGCAGAGTGGCTCTGCTCTCTGCTGCATGATGCTCCCAGAGAGCTGGTGGGAGACCAAGCAGTGGCTGTCAGCCAACAGGCTCAGATCTGTCAGGGTTGTCCTGGACCTTGTGGGTCAGCTCAGTTTGCTGGGCTGTTCATGAAAAGGAGCATAGCCCTAGATTCATAGGCAGAGTTTGCCCTGCAAAATGAAAGAGAAAGCAAGACCAAGGAAAAGCCACTCCAGCAGAGAGAAAGTTGATAACAGAGTTCATAATTTGGAGCCTCTTTGACCATAGGTCACCAACCTGGAACACCTTAAAGAAGAGCTAGTGTGGGTGTTCAGCAGAGACAGACACCCTCAATTACCATTTATCCATGGTGAAAAGAAAAGCCATTCAAGTTTGCTGTCTTACAGATTTCATTGGTAGGGTTACTTGTCCAATGAACCACATATGCATAGCACTAATGTTAGCAATGAGTGGGATTTACAAATGACATTTACTTCCAACGTTCAAAGAGCAATAGCTCAGAGAGTGAAGAGACAAGGAGTGCTTGTTTGGCTATTTCATTACTCTGGTATTGTCAAACACTGGAGTACTTCATGCCTTTTTGTATTCAGAACTGGAATTAATTAGTTAAAAGACAAAAATCTAGAGACAGAAAGTGTTGAGAGCCAATTGGGGGGAAGAAGAAGAACCATTTCCCCACATAGAGAGCTCTATATATAAATACATGTGTGTGTATTCTAGCACAAATTGAAAGCATTTTCCAATATTTCCACTGAATCATTACAGTGATCTCTTTTAGTCTGGCTAAAAATATCAACATAGTGTCATCAAATATCACCAAGAGGTAGCAGTATCAAAGATGCTGCATTCTCACAAGCAGCCATAAAAAAAAAAAAAAAGGAAATCCAAAAAGGATTCTAAAAGCAATTGTACTGCAAGAAATTCTGGAAGGTGAGCTGAGGTATTATCAAGTTCTAAGAATATTTCTGGGCATGTCCAGCCCCAAAAGGAGCTCTTTTTGAGGTTCGCACTTTATTAAAGAAACTCCAGTCCCTGGTCATGGTGCCACATAGAAGCAACCTCCCTCAGTTCTGCTCCTCTGACCTGCTTAGTTGGATTTGGATTGCTATTTTCATGTGAAGGATTCAAAATCAGCCTCATCATTACATCTCTCTCTGCTTTCCATCTAGCCCCAAGAATAACTCTGATGTCAGCAGGGAGCTCGCTCTCTGGCAGCCGTCTCCTCACTGCCAGCTTGTCAGATAAAAGGTCAGCTGGCTCTGCCAGCTCCTCAGATGGACCCAGCATATGTGGTCCTCTGCTCACACCCAAACTCCCCAAGCAAAGTAGCCCTGGGAAAAGCCAGCTCCCACTTCCTACTTCCAAGATTCCACTCAGCTGTGAACCTGCCCTCAATTATACAAGCCAGCTGCAGCCCACAACAAGACATTGTAGCCAAGGTGGTGCTGGTGCCTCATGGCCCAGCCATTTCTCCAAACATCCTGTGCTGGAGTCATGGGAAGAGAGAGTACATCCCCATCCTTATGCCAGGGCTTTCCAAGCAAGCAGCTTGCAGGGCTTCCACATCTGTCCTGCTGCAGGGCTGACATGGAGGGACGGGAATAAGGTAAAAAAGTTAGGACACAAAGTGCTGACTGGTGGCCTTTGGGCATGTGGAGGGAGCACAGGCTTGTATTGGGCTCACTAGTAAAAGCCAGGATATTTTGTCAGTCTCAAGCAATTTGTCCTCCAGCTGCTATACAGCCTAGAATGACTTACATTAAATCACTATTTTAGCAAAAATAGAAGAAATTGTCGGGTGACCAAGCTCAGCCCCCCAGGAATCCAGCCCTGAACACGCAATCCTAGCAAACCTCATTCATATCATTAACCACAATGGCCGTTTTGCCTGAGGAAAGACAGAGTTAGGACTTCAGAGTGTGGCTCAAGTCCTAGACTATATAAATAGGTTTCTATGAATCAAAGCTCCATTATGTAAGACATAAAAATAAGAGAACAAATGAGAGGAAAAATAAGCTGAACTTCAGAGTCTGCTATGAAGCATCAGCTCAAGAGTTTGGGCACTGAGTCAAGGCACAGATCTTTCTCTTTTTTTTTCCCCAGTTTGCCTGCTTTGCTTTAGAAGTGACTCATTCACACACTCCCCCTTTCACCAGCACTTTCCATGTTGTTTCAGACATGCCTGTATATTTTAAAGCTCAACAGGACCATCCAAACTGCCTGTTTATTGGCTGAGCATCTACATTTGCATTTCCAAATTAGAGGGGGAAAAGTGATGTGCACAAACAAAAAAATGCCTCAAACAAGTCACCAAGGTTAAAAGAACCATGGTGTGAGGCATGCTGCAGTTTACAATGAATTGAAATGTGACTAAAGGCAGCATGTGACAGCCATCTATATTTAGTGGTGGCTTTTGCTTTTGCACTCTTTGAAATACCCTGTCAGAAAAGCATCTGTGTTTGTGCACCTCAGCAGAAGAATGAGCCCCTGAAGGTGTAGGAAATCTCCAACAATGGCTTTGTATACATTCCAGTTGTCGCTGGGGCATTTGTTTATACACGTTGCAGGCTTGCCTCCCTCCCCACCTCTGGCACATTCTCATCCGCTCTTTGCTCTGCCCAGGGAGTATTTTTAGCTGATGTAGCACAGTCATTTCACCATTGGATCTCCTTGTCACACCTTTTCCACAAGCCATTAAAAGAGAAGGCTGGAAAGCAAATCACGGTGACCTTAGCAGAAGTGTTGTGGTTATCATCCCCGTAAGAGATGAGATCCGTGCTCCATTTGCCTTTTTGCTTTTTTTAATTTATGTTATTGTATAGTCAAATGAGTGAGGAATGTGTGTTTTGTACGAGGTGAATTCATGTTGAGCATAAATTGGTCTGAATTGTTTTCTTTGGTTCAGACAGATTCTGTTAGTCATACATGCACCCTTCCAGCAGCCAAAAAAAAAGGGTAAGAATGATGTATATGTTTTGTTTGGGTTTTTTTTTTAAATCACCCTGAACTGTTGCTCTTTTGAGGGAGGGAGATTCTTTTTTTCTTCATTTATTGCAGCTTTTCTCTGATGTTTGGTAAATAAAAGCCTTTCTTATGTATACTTGTATTACATGCATCCTTTTAGGTTTATAAATAGTCACAGAAAATGATACTTTTTTTCACAGTTCCCTTTCTAGCCTGTTTAAAGCCTTGTCTGACTGTTTTTAAAGAGGGCTTAGTGACATAAAGATACCATGGTGGTGCATGCATGTAAGAACTTGAACAGCAGTAATAGTCTAGCTGGGATAAGCATTAGAGCATTCCCAGTATTCCAGATTTCCATAAATAACATAAATTAACATCCCAGCTATTTATATGCAGTACCAGCTACAATGGCCTTTTATTTCATTCCTTTTTTCTTCCCATTTGCTGAATCAATATTCAGCTGACATTCTGGGGATGGCATCCATTTTTTGCAACAGGCTGCACAAGCACAATGGATGTTGCATAAGTTTACTGGGAAACAGTCACTGAAATGTCTCATTGCAGCCCATCGATGCTCCATATAGGCCTCTCCACTGGGAGATTTACAAAAGAAAAGTAGAGCTTATTTAACAAGAAGCTCTGCATATTGTCATTCCCAACCAGGATGACAATATGTGTCATGGAACCTATGTCAGCTGCGAGACTATACAACAGTAAAAAGATTTCTTTGTATAGGACCAGGAAGGGGATAAAACTCTCATCCTCCAGACCTTGCAGAGATTCTTGGTCCACAGCCCAGCTCTAGTCCTCTACTCCATGCTTCCAGGGTCTGGACATAGTATTTTGTGTGCTACCATAGCAACTGATGCTCACATATCTGCTAACAGATGGCAGTTTCAGGAAGGAGGCCTGAAAATGTCTGTATAGCAATCTTTGCATCTCTTGGACATTCCAGAGAGACTATCTTCCAGGCTTCTCTTCCTGATGTTTTGGACATCTATAGCTGTCATGTGGCTTCACAAAGTAAAGATGGGGTAAACAAGGAGCTGCCCTACCAGTAACACCACCAGGTGAACTGCACAGATCAACAGAAACTTATAACAAAGCATAGAACAAGTAGACATGTGGAAAAACATGATATAATGGAGAAGAGTCATAATGGCTGTTGTGCAGTCATACCTCACAAATTTACCAGTTTTCTAAAGAAGGTAACAAGCATGTAGGTGTAACCCATTTGGCTGATAAAGTAGGAGTGGATTTTCAACAAGGTTTCACAATATCACTTAATAAGGGTCCTTAAAGGTGCTAAACTAGGGGGAAAGTTTTCTCATGGATTAAAACTACAAGAAACAAAGAAGACGAATAAACCTCAAGGCTTTGTGGAGATCTGTTCTGCTTCTGTGTCAATAAGCATATTCACTAACCTCCTAGAAAAGACAACAGAGAGTAAGCCAATTAGGCTTACTGATGGTAAGAAGACACTAAAGCTGTAAAAAGAAGTGTGCAGATTCAGTGTGTGGTGCAAAGCAACAGGGCAATAAGAAATCAGATTAAATCTGCTGTCTATTAACACAACATCTACACATACATGGAAAACCAACCTAAATTTCAGAGATACATTGGTGGGTTTTGAGCTACCTGTTACCCCTCAGAAAAGCAATCTTGGCATTACAACAGCCTTTTCCACAAACATGTTCCCTCAGGGTGTAGCAGCACCCAAAGAGCAAACGGCATCTCAGGAACTATAATGAAAGAAACAGAGACTAAATGTCCTTGTTATTCCCATATCTTGAATCCTCTGTGGAGTTCCAGTCCATCCATCCATCTTAAAAAAAATACAGCACAATTCAAAATTGAGAGATATGCAATACAATTGATTAAAAGTATGGAAAAAAATTCAAGAAGTCAACAACCTAGGAGTCTTTTGCCTAGAGAGTGGTGAGCAGGGAGATGACAGGTATCTAGGAAACCTTGAACAACATGGAGGAACTGGATAGAGAATGACTATTCACTCTTCCTATGCAATGGGAAGTACACAGCATCAAAGTTTGAACCTACCAGCTGGTAGTTTCAAAATAAAGGTGGCACTTTTTCACAACACAAAGGTTATACTGAGGACTTAATTGCCACAGGCTGCTTTAAATCCCAAAAGTTTGCATGGGTTCCAAAAAGCAATTGGATAAAGTCATAGGAAAAGATCATACCAAGAAATTATGCCCAAAGATGCCACCTCCAGCTCAAGGAGGTTCCTAGGTTAGAAATTGTAAGAACCTGGGAATATCCCAGTATCACTGTCAGCCCAAAACCACTTTCCTATCCACTGTCACTTACTGGTAGAAACAGGGTACAGAGCTAGCTGGTGTTTCAGTTTGGGCAAAGTCCCCTCATACTGTGTCATCTGAGTTGCAGGAACTGACCTCAAGCTGTGCTAAATGTGAGGTAACTCAGTGTTTTTCACTGAAAGCTAATCTGTATCAGCTGCTTCAGATTTACCATAAATTTATAAGAGTCCACACACAGTTATCATACTACTCCATTCCACCTTGGCATTGCATGCTCTTTTACTTCAAACTAATAGAGGCAACTTACAGATCACATGAAAGGCAGCAGAATTCTTGGTGTTAGGCTTTTGCAAACTGTCTGGACCTTATTTTTTTCCCATTATTTGTCTTCCTTATTTTACCTGAAATGTCAGCAATGATGCTTCCTTTATAGAGAAAATGAAGCTACACTGATCCGATTATCTCCCTCCTCCATCAGCTGTTCTTCAGCAGGCAATGACTGCCATTTGGCCTGAGCTTTTCTAGTGGAATAAGGAAGGGTCAGACTCTGAAAACTGGATTCACCCTACGTTGTACCTCACTCAAATACAAGCCACACTGCAATCACTGCCACTGCTTAGAGGATTAAAAATTATAAACCTAATAAGAACGAGAATTTGCCCCTAATGTACTAAGTCTCTCTTTAAGAGATCTATTTGGTTCATCTTACTGTGGCTGCTGCCCCATTAAAGCCTTAAAGAGAACTCATAAATATAAAAATACCCAAGAGCATGGCAGAGAATCCTGCCCTGAATAATTGTACTGAAATGTTCTAAAAGGAACTTAATTTCCTTCTCGATAGCCTCAGTAATACTTTGAAGAGAGAAGAATGAAGGTGAGGACATGCATTACATTCTATAGATGTATAGAAAGAAACCTTTTTGCAGTGAATTCATCAGGGGAATATGTCTAAAAGAGCTTATATGTGTGAAAATATGACCTCTGATTTTGTCAAGGTCAGTAAAACCTACTGTGATTTGCTTTGTAAGTGTCGGTCACACAAGTTAAAGCTGCCTCAAGGCAACTTTAATTTCTGTACTCAAATGCAACAAGACGTGATGTTTCTGAAAGGTCTGCAAAATCCTGCTCTGCATGGAGGAGCAAGATTATCTGGTCCAACATTTGTTTATGATTATTTATGGATCCAAAATAAGCCAGTTCTTTACTATAAATTCAGACAGAATGGCAGAGCATAAAGCCATTAAGAGCTGTTCATCTAACATGAAACAGGCTTCTTCAGTTCCTGGCTCACACTGTTCATGGGTGGATGCTGTTCTTCTTAGCCTCTATGGCAAGATGTGCCAGAAGACCCTCAAGTCACACAGGCCTGCAGTGCCATTTGTTGAGAGAATGTTTTGATTCTGGGTTACACAATTTGCTGAATATTTCTTGGGTTAAATCTGAGAAGAAGAGGGTATGGATCTTGCACTGTACCCTGGATGCCTTTATATGGCTGTTCAGACGCTGTCACTGCACCTCGTAATCGCTGTTTTTGGAGACAGAGATGGGCATTTAGGGTCACACCAGGGTCACACCATTACCCATTCCTTCAAGTATTCCTGCTTCTTAGTGTCAGAAAAATTAGCTCCCAACATCCACTGCACTTAATGTTCACATGGGATTTCTGTATTGTGCTAGGAATAGGAGGATTTCCATAGAAGGTTACAGCATTTCGTGTCCTGCCTGAGACTGGCCATTCTAGATGCTTCTGAGAAAAGTGCCAGGATCTTATTAAGTAGTTGTGGAGTAGTGTGATCTCCAAAACAGTTTCCAATTTACCTGCCTCAGAAAAATAAGGTTTTTTATGATCTGCAATTTATTTACCTCCTTAGATTTTCCAGTTATCCTGCACAGAATAACAATGCATTATTTTATTAATGTAAATGTCTAAGTGTCTAACAGTGCCTTTACTTTCTTCATATCTTGTGGTAATGAACTTGACCTATTGTTGAAAAAGTATCATTTACTGGAAACGGTTATCTTTCACTTTCACTTAATTTTCAACTCAAGCAATGCTATCTGCACTGTTTGTGTGCCAGAGGATGTTACTCTCTGTTACCTTTTATTCACCTTCTGTCTAACTGAGCAAGCCCAGCCTTTCTGTTGACTTTCCATCAAGAAGTCTCCCATCCCTTTAGTTATTCTATCTCCAGGTTTCTGTATCCTCTCTAGAAAGACTGGCCTACCACTAGGGTGAGGATACTTCACCTGATAGATTACCATATAATGCCTTTGCAGATGTAAACTATACCTTCTCAGTTGTCTTTTTAATTGTCTGAAGCATCTTACTTGATGCTACTAGAAAAGTAGCTATGGTATATTGTGTGGTGTCTTGATGTTGCTGTTTATGAAGATACAGATGCACAGCACTCAGCAACCTAAACACTCTGCCCAGCCCTCCTTTGGTGATGGGCCACAGAGGTGGTTGAGCTCTGGTGGGGCACCATGACTGAGATGCAGTCAGACATGGTCACTGCTGCTTCCAGGAGGTGATGCCCTGCTTCATCCTCCCAACACCTCTACATCCTGGCCGTACAGTTGTACTGATTCCCATCCTGCAGCACCATTGCTGTTTGGATTTCTCACTAAGCTCAAGCAGCTCATGAAAGAAGAGGAAAATGGAGATCAGAAGCAACTGATATTTTCTGGTGGATCAGGCAGCTGGATCAACTCCACAGTCAGTCTGAGAAACAACAGAGTGGGTGTCAGAAAGCAGGTTAGAGTCCTGGTCAGCAGCAGCCGCAAGAGGAGGAGGAAGGAGAGGGGAGAAGAGGAATGAGATGGCATCTGTCAGAGACACCAAGCTGACAAGGGACTTCCAGGGAGGAGAGAGGAAAATTATTGTGATGCATCTGTTTCCAGATACAGATATCTGGACATTGGCCAAAGAGAAGGAAAGTTCACCTCTCTATACAGCTGCCAAGCAAGTGTCCCAGCAGACTCAAGCCTCCAAAAGTGTGTTACATCACTGTTGTCAACAGCACAGTTTCCCTCCTGCCATCTTGTTCCATCTGCAGAGATCTCTTTGTTGCTCTTCACAGCCCTCTGTTGAGTCATGAGCCAATGACGGGCTGTGTACATCTTTGCGGCTGCAGTGGTTTCCCCTCCTTTCCAGACTGACATATTTCAAACACTTGCTCTAGATAAGGTGCTTGGTGCTTCTCCTTGTTAGCACTTAGCCACCCTGAGAACTGCCAGCCTTCTCCCTGCCCTGCAGTTCTCAGCCATCAAACACAACTCCCCTGGTCCTGTGACTATTTGCTGTATTAACCTTTTGTCAGGGACTTTTCTCAAAGGATTCCTGGAAGCGCAGGTACTCAGGGTGACTATAGAACAACCTTGGCCCTGCCAGGTCTCTCTGTGAAGCTGTAGTGTTTTCTTTTTGCTTTAAACTCCTGCTTTCTCCTGTGAGTTTCCTTTACATTCAGATGAAGAAGCAGTGCAAAATTTCACAGGAGGGAAAAGGTGCACGACAGAAAGAGATGAGATACAGAATATGATTATGCAGGAATCCTGTGCAACTTGAATTGTAGGAAAGTCATCTCTGTCTCTTGCCTGGAATGTCTCCTGCTGATGGGTGCAACCCTTTCCCAGTGACTGTGAAAATCTTGATAAGGAAAGTGATGAGACACTTGGCACAGCTAGAGCTCTAAGACTTGGGTTTGCCCTCCCACGCATTTTGGGTGGGCAGACAAACCACAGACTGTCATCTGTGAAGTCAGAAAGTATTGGGTACATTTAATTACTACATTAGCACTTGGTAACACTTTCAGTGCCAAGAACTGGTTGTGGAGGGCTTGGGGTTGTTGTTGTTCGTGCTTTGTTTTTACCACAACATAACTATTGGGGTAGGAGCTCACACATCTGAGAGCTGGAGTCAGCCCATTAATAGGCACTTACTGCAACAACCAGGTCAGGAAATAGTTGTGGCAAAGCAAAGAGCTGAGTGGATTTGGCTTATTCTCATACTTTTCTTCTCATTGTTTCTTATTCCGTCTCTTCGCAATTACAAGGATTTCTTTTTGGCAGTTTTCTGTTTCCAACAATCATATTTGCTCTGAAGAAAAAGAAAACAATGTAAATAAAGGGTCTGTTCAGTTAAACAAGGTTATTTCAGCTCTTGGGAGTTAGGCACCCCAGAAATCTCCTCTGAGAATCTGTACCCAACCATTTTAACAGAATCTGTGGGTTGCTCACTGCACAGCCCATTGACCAGCAGTGCCCAGATGACTGGCCACAGCCTCATCATGCTTCTCATGGCCTAGTCACCCCCTTTCCCAGAAATCCAAAGAAGCAGGCCAAATCCAGTGCCAACAACAGCCATCAGCTGCTGACCTCCTCCTTCTGCACGGGTGCACAGCCCTGACGTGGCCACATGGTAACACTGCATGGCAGGGGAGCAGAGAGGAGCCCAAACATCCCAAGGAGACAAGGAAGGTTTCTGCCACCCCAAATTATCTGACTCACACCATTGTCCAGTGGCTGGTCCAGGTAAACAGCTGGTTCAGGTCTAGCTGTTGGAGCTGCTCCAGGCAAGCACCACTGGGTCCCAAAGGCCCTTCCCCTGGGACACACAGTTTGAGTGGGATCTGCAGAGCCTGCTCCATGCCTCCAGGAGCTCAACTGGGGCTGTACCCAACTAGAGGTGTTACTCAGCACAGTTTTGCCTGCCACTACAATAAGCCATGTGGACTAGCAACCTAAAAAGTTTGGGCATTACTGCTTCATACAAGAAAGGGAAATTACAATCACATTTGGCAGTTGACCTGAGAACAAAACCAAGGCATCCAGAAGGGGAACACAGGCGTTCTGATGTGATCTAGTTAAATATTTGGGTAAGCAAATACCTGAATCAAACTGAGCTTTGGGGCAGATTTGGGATCTGTTATTTTTCCTTACTTGGGATATCTGAAACGAGTCAGTCCATGCGAAGTCACTGTTGCTCAATGCTAGGAGGTTGGTGACAAAAAAACCCCAGTTGAGAGCTCAATCTGTTAGTCAGCATTTCCTTCCTGATCCCACGACAGGAACTGAGGTACATGTGTGCCAGAGCTGTGCTTTGCCCTCCCCATGCACACTTGCCTCCTGCTCACCATGGGAGAGGAGAGCCTTCATGACACTGTGCTGCAACCCTGCTATCTGCCCCGGGGCCATGGAAATGTCCTGACACCATTCCTCTTCTCAAAACGTGCTCAGGCTTGCAGGATTCATCTTGTCTTTTCCTCCTCAACCCTAAACTTTCTGTTGAATCAGAGGCTGAAGGATTGCAGTGCTTGTTGTTCAAAGCAAGAGTAAAACACTACTACACAGGTCAAAATGAGAAGATCGTTTCCCTTTCCTCTTTTTTTTTTTTTTTTTTTCCCCTCACAGTGATCCACTTTTACCAAACTAATAGCTTTGAGGCATTTTTTGTTCTCTTTTATTTCACCTTCAAGTTCTTCCATCTGTATCCTCGTCAAGCACAAACATGACTGAGCTCAGGCATCAAGGCACCATGGTTGTATTCTACAGGGGGTTTTTAAGCCTGATGTAAACACACTGTTGTCTTCATTTAGCTTATAGGTGAGATATTAAGCAGGTTTTGATGAGTGTGAATACATCTGCTTACTGAACCTGGGGTAAATTTTTACACACGACTAACCTTATAGGACTTAACTCAAGCTTCTACACACATAGCAAGGTAAATTAGTGTAACTACATCCTACATCAGTCCAGAGAGATTTGCGCTGATACAATCAAACTCCCAGAGTCGTGGCTGTGGACAAACTCCCTAACTTCTAGCAACCATCTTTCTGCAGAGTTTAGATCTGTATTCACATATACCATTTTCTAAAAAGAAGGAGGGTGGTTGCCCCAGAGAGCACTGTGGACACTGTTGGGTTATGCTTTACTGAGTTTGACTGCCTCACCGGCTCTTTTGAGCTCTTAGCCCTAAGCACATTGCAACAGCGACCAACAGGAAAAAGAAGGCATAGTATCTGACCAGGAGACCATTCCCCAGGGGAGGGGAGGTGTGCAAGGCAAGGGGGCATCAGCAGCTGCAGACTGGTTCACCCACCATGTGGTGCCACTAGCTGGGCCGTGTCACCTCCACCCCCCTGTCATGCTTGACTCACTCACCCCACTTTGGCACATTACCTTCCAGCACATTATCACAGTAGGACCTCTTTCTACAGTGTCACAGAGTAAAAAAGGAAGAGAAACATAAAAATACAGAAACTCCATGTTTTTTTCAACGTTGACCTTATCAAAAAGACCATTCATTAAAACTCCTGTCCGAAATAGCAGGGACTCTTCAATAAGTTTGTTCTGTGCAAGTTCTCAGGTATCATCAGCCTCCAAAATGGCTTGTTCCTGGAAGTACCAGAAGGTTATCTGCAAGGGGGACCAGTAACCCACATCGGTGCCACGTCTAAAACCTGGAAGGAGAGAATTGCTGCCACCAATGAGGTCTGCCCACTCCTGCTGATTGGAGTGTAGTTACCTGGGACTCCAGATGCCAGGCACATCACCCAAAGTTGGTGAGAAAAAAAGGCAAATAATAAAAACAAAATCTGCCAAACACACACAGCAGAAATTTTTCCTTGCAAATGACTCCAGAGTGTTCAGGAAGGTGGGCGAGTGCCTGCTTATCATCTAATATTTATATGCATTTTATTCTTATTCATATCATACTTGCAAGGTATCAATCTCTCAGAAGAATTTTGGTTAAATCATTCTGTGAATGGGAATAATTAATCAAATCTGGTTTTTTCTTTGCTAAAGCTTTTCCCAGCTTACTATAAGCTGATTCCAGGACATTACTGCTACCTCTTCCTTTTACATTTAACCTCCCTGTCACTCTAGTTTTACCATTGTAGGTCTGAAATTCATTCACGCAGAAGCCGACTGCGGGCTGGTTGTTGTGTAATGTCCCCTGATTTTATTATTTAATCTTCTTTTCATCTTGCTCAAGTACAATATCTATGGCTACATACATTCAGCACAGTTATGAAATATCAGATCCCTCCCTCTGCTTCCCAGGAAGGAAAGGAGAAAGGAAAGGGGAGATTTCATCTCTGTCCCCTGGTATCACACTCTGAACGTTATTCACTGTGCTAATAACTGTATCAGCATGTTTATAAGCTGATGTGCTTTTAATTGTTTCACTCACTCTCTCATACACATGAAGTAAGCACTCTAATGGGTTCTGTGTCTTTCATCCTTTACTTTATGGCTAATGGTATCTCCAGCAATATAAAATGACGGATGAGTGCAGCCTGAGAAAAGTGGGAAAAATCAATGTGGATCCAGCAGGCGCGGGGCTGGGGCTGCCAGGCACTGCACTCCCTCTTGGGCCGGGCGAGGAGAGCCAGACGGCCAGCAAGGAAGTGCAAAACATCTCCTGTGGTGATGCCCTCCCTGCCCGAGGATGGCAGGGAGCACCAGAGGGAGGCAGTGCCCCAGGCCTCCTTCACCTTCTGCTCCACCAGCCCACCTGCTGTTCGTAAAGAAGGTGGCTCCAGCCACGCTTGATGTACAGACCCAGATGCAGGGCGGCTGCTGTATGCATGGGCACAGGGTTGCTGCTGCTCACGATGCAGCTGGGGTCACCCTCACTTCTGACAGCACCTGGGTAGAGTTACCTCCACCTGGGTGGAGTTATCCCAGTGCAAAGCTGCTGGGTGAGCTGGGTTGTCTTCTTCCTGGGCTCTCCCTGATGTGAGATCCCAATGGGCCTTGAGCAATGAGAGCAGCGATGGCACACTCCTCCCTCCCTTGGCTACAGAAGGAGAGGTGTCCAGGGGGGCAGAGGCCACACAGAGCCGCGGGAGGGGGCAGTCCCCCATGTGGCTGAACAGCTGTTCCCCAGAACATGTGATGGTGTCAGAGGGTGTCAAGCAGAACAGCAGAGCAGCTCTGTTGTCTTGTGAGGAACACCTGACAGCCCTCCCTGTGGCTAGGGGAGCATGACACACACATTCCGCAGGAGCACAACATCCCTGTGTCACATACAGCCATCAGCCAGCAACGGTGCTAATAATGCACAGGGGCAGCCACTTGCCATTTCAAATTCTCTAGATATCTCTGCTCTCCCTGCAGGAAAATACAGCGTGATCTTTGACCATAGAAAAAAATTATTTGAAAAATGAAGATGATTCATACTCTGTTGTTTTTTTTAAGCATCAGAAGCCCAGAGGTCTAATAGATAACCAAAATTTTAGTGCATTTAGGGAAAGGAATCCAGAGGCAAGGAGAAGTACTGTTTGCTTCAAGACAAAATCCCACCCTTCACGTCAGGCTGTAGCCTGGAGTGGATATCGTACTGCCAAGTTATAGGAGCCTGCAATGGAAATGCTGACAGATCTTCAGCACCACCACAGCCACAGTCACTCTATAAATAGCCTTTGCAAATGTCTGGCATGTGAGATGGGTTCAAGTAGCCACTTGACAGAATCTGGCAGTTTGACCAATGATTATCTCAAAAAACAATCACAGCTGAGATCTGCTTGTCTGCATACTCACTCTTACAGGTAGTCTGGATACATATCCTCCCTATTCTCCAGTGCCAGATACGATGCATTAAGGATGCTGTTCTGGCAGGTAACAGTGCTACTTCCCAAACAAAGCTGTAATATGACCTACTTTGCTCAGTCTAGTACTATTCAATAATAAGTGGCTGCTATTGGGTTTCTACATGTAGACAACATCAAACACATTTCACTGAAGTGTTTAGCTATTGATTTTACTCAGTCTGGGAACTTCAAAGTGGGTTCTTTCCATGTCATCTTGAAAACGCATCCTCTTGCTCTCTCGTGCTACAGATTCTCTGCTAGTGCACACACATGCAGACTCCCTCAGCTGCTAGCTGTCCCTCTGCTATTTGTTTCTAAATTAAGGGCAATTGCTGCAGCTCTTTATGCCCTAACGGCAGTAACTACTGTGTACAGTAATGTAGGAGCTGTCACTGCAGCTTGGTTTCCCTACTGCCACCCAGCCATGCCTCTGGTTTTTTAACCAGATGGCAAAATAAAGCACTGGTCCCAGACAGGATCACTGGGGGCACTGGGGAATTATCAAAATCTGTAAGATCATTTCTATAGCTTCAGGGAGTGTGTTAAGTTTCCACCATGCATTTGTTCACCACATCATGTGTTCTGGGGCTCTGTCTTGAACTAACAGCTTCATGGAGATATTTTGCTGTTCTTGACCTATCAGGTTTCTTTTGCTTTCTGTTTTCTTATTTTTGGGAGAAGATCTCTGTCAATTAGAGAGACATCCAAGTGCAATAGACGTGTTATTAAATGTTAACCAGGAACTGAAAAAGGATATCATATACACACTCAGTAGCAGGGTTAAATGCTGCACCTAAGTCGTATTTCCTAGAAGAAGGTGATACTCCTTTTCCTAGAGTTCTCAGACCTTCAGCACCGCCACAGCCACAGTCACTCTATAAATAGCCTTTGCAAATGTCTGGCGTGTGAGATGGGTTCAAGTAGCCACTTGACAGAATCTGGCAGTTTGACCAATGATTATCCCAAAAAACAATCACAGCTGAGATCTGTTTGCATACTCACTCTTACAGGTAGTCTAGGTATGTATCCTCTCTATTCTCCGGTGCCAGACACGATGCATTAAGGATGCTGTTCTGGCAGGTACAGTGCTACTTCCCAGACATTCATTGGTACAAATGAGTGTTCTTGACCAAATACCATTCCTGATTGTTCAGTAATCTTTCCTCCTAAAAATTTAGGGCAGATATCATGTCATTCATATTCACAGTCATTGTTTCCTGCAAATATTATTTATTTGAAAGGCCAAATACAGAAGCTGATGTGATGCCCCAGTAACACTCTAGGGGGTTTGACCCAAAGCAAAGCTAATCACATGGGGCACCCGACAGCAAGGAAAACATTTCACCTGAGAAGCACAGCCGAGGTGAAGAGTGGTGATGCCCATCTCAAAAGCCCTTTACAGCACCTGGGGTTTCTGGTTCTTGCCTCTGCTTTCTGCCCAGCCTGAGAAAGACATGCTGCTTGGGGCTCCGGTCTTTGCACGGACACTGCTTTTGAGTATTTCTGCAGCTTGGTGTTGCCAAATGCCACCCACTCAGCCAGCACTGCAGAGCACACGTTTCTTCACCAGGACTTTGGTGACAGCAGATGGTTAATCAGCAAATAGTGCCAAAGGCAGAAAGGATGGGGTTGTTGTTTTAAGTCAGAATCCTTACATCAATGGGACGTGTTAGAGTACTTTCAGGATATATTACCAAAAAAACAAACAACAAAAACATAAGACCGCGGCTAAATGAGGACAATTTAGTACTGCCAAAGTGTAAATCTTTGGCTATAACATTTCTTTATGCATAGCATACACTGATTAACAATTGTTAGGAACACACTTGATCCACTGTGGTTTAAAGAAGGTGGAGGAAATCCTTACAGAGAATAAAGATGACATATTGTAGTAAAGGAATGCCTCAGTGGAGATTCCTTTTCTGCATCCTTCCTGCTTTCCCTGGAGCTAAACGCAGTGCTGCACTTAACTCAGGGCCAGATCCTGCTCCTTTTTTCAAGGCTCGTTATCTTCTGTTTCACTCTTTGCATACAGCAATTGTGATTCTGTCCTACATGTTAAATTAAGGATAGTAGCATGCAGAGAGTTTCCCTTCTGGAGCTGGAAGATACAGTGATGAAGTCAGTCTGCTTTATGAATGCTAAAGAGAATGTGCAGTGTCTGGAAAAGACTAAACAGACCTGCAAGCTTTGAGACCTGCCTATAAAGTTCCCATTTAGATGAGATGCTTTCCAAGCGGGTAGGCCAAACTAACCTCTTCATAAGTATCTGCTAATAACCTTAATGGAGGGCAAAAGCATGGAGAGGCACCAAAAAGGATTTTAAAATGGGGAGAGCAGGAAGGGCAGAAATGTGTCTCCATTAATAAAATCCCACACCTCGAATCACATAGAGATACTGAGATAGGCAAGGACCTCTGGAGACTGAGAAAGCCTCATCCATATCTCAAAACAAAACACACAAATCTGCATGTTCATGTGTATTCAAAATGGCACTTACGGGCACAGACATCACAACACTATTGCTTGACATCGTTGAGCAAAAACATTGCCAGAAAAAGGAGAGGTTGGAGTCCTAGGATGAGATCTGCAAACATGCCAGAGGGTGTTGGCACACCTGAGGCTAAACCTCCTGGTGACTCAGTGCTGTGTGACTTAGCGGTTCTGGTCAGTAGGAAACGTAGCCCCAGGGCAGAAACCCAGTTCCCCACAGGCCTCATGCAGAGGGTGAAAAGGAGAGTGAGTGTGAAAGTGAGTGGCGAGAACAGACTAGAAAAAGCCCCTCAAAGACAACTACGTCAAGTGCTGTGTTTGGGATTCTTGCCAGGAGCTGGCTGCCAAAAGTTGCCCGAGCATTTCTTACAGGAGGCTTCCCTGCTCTGTCCCAGCTTTGTACACCCGTTAGCCCACAAACAGAACTCCAGCTGGGGAGAACAGCTGTGCTCACAGCCCTGCACATCTGATGGAAGCAGGTTATGGGCCCAGGACACCCACCACGTACACAGGCTGCCCTTGCTGCCAAACTATGACCACTTTGGATGAGTCTTAACCTCCTCTGTAACCCCCATCTATAAGAAAGGCAGAAAGGCAGATCCGGGAAACTATAGACCTGTCAGTCTGACCTGGGAACCAGGGAAGGTCATGGAGCAGATCATCTTGAGTGTTATTAGAAGACACACAGAGGATAACCAGGGGATCAGGCCCAGTCAGCATGGGTTTACAAAAGGCAGGTCCTGCCTGACAAACCTGATCTCCTTTTGTAACCTGATGACCCGACTATTGAACAAGGGAAAGGCTGTGGATATTGTATATCTGGACCTCCAAAAAGCATTTGACACGGTTCCCCATAGAACTCTCATTAAAAAAACCTGACTGCTCATGGCCTGGATGAGCATACGATCTGTTAGACAGTCAGGCCAAAAGAGTGGTCAATGGAGTCAAATCCAGCTGGGGCCAGTCACAAGTGGTGTTCCTCAGGGTTCAGTGTTGGGACTGTTTCTGTTTAACATCTTTATTGATGATCTTGATAATGACATAGAGTGTATTATCAGTAAGTTTGCAGATGACACCAAGCTAGGTGGGAGTGTTGATCTGCATGAGGATAGGGAGACTCTACAGAGATACTTGGGTAGATTGGATCGTTGGGCTCATGTTAATGGTCTGGGCTTCAACGAGGCCAAGTGCCAGGTCCTGCACTTGGGCCACAACAACCCCAGGCAACGCTACAGGCTTGGGGAAGTGTGGCTGGAAAGTGTCTGGCAGAAAAGGACTTCGGGGTTCTCATTGACAAGCGGCTGAATATGAGCCAGCAGTGTGCCCAGGTGGCCAAGAAAGCCAATGGCATCCTGGCTTGTATTAGAAATAGTGTGACCAGCAGAAGTAGAGAGGTGATTGTCCCCCTGTACTCAGCACTGGTGAGGCCACACCTGGAGTATTGCGTCCAGTTTGGGGCACCTCAATTCAAGAGAGATATCGAGGCACTGGAGCGAGTACAGAGGAGGGCAACGAAGCTGCTGAAGGGCCTAGAGAATAAATCTTATGAAGAGCACTTGAAGGAGCTGGGAATGTTTAGTTTGAGGAAAAGGAGGCTGAAGGGAGACCTCACCAGTCTCTACAACTACCTGAAAGGTCATTGTAGAGAGGTTGGTGCTGGTCTCTTTTCACAGGTAATTAGTGACAGAACAAGAGGGAATGGCTTCAAGCTGCAACAGGGTAGGTTTAGACTGGACATTAGGAAATTTTTTTTCACAGAGAGAGTGCTTAGACACTGGAATAGGCTGCCCAGGGAGATGGTTGAGTCACCATCCTTGGATGTGTTTAAGGGTCATTTGGATGTGGTGTTGGTGGATATGATTTAGGGAAGAACTTTGTAGAGTAGGGATGATGGTTGGACTCCGTGATCCCACAGGTCTTTTCCAACCTGAATAGTTCTGTGATTCTATGAACCTATGATTCTCTATTAAGGACATTCCACTTGCTATAGCCCATGCACTGCTGTGGGAGGTGGGATTCCACAAAATGCTACTGTTCAAGGAGTTTTCTCCAAATCAGGCAGCACAAGAGTGAAGCCTGGGCTTCGTGTGTTCTGGGGAAACACTCCAAACACTCAGGTGAGATATGAACTTACAAGAAATGTTGCTCTGAGGGTTTGTCTGCTCTGTTTACAGAGCCATTAAGGCAGCAGCTTCTTCTGCCAAGATTGGTGGGAATTTGGTACTACTCTCCCTCAGGGGGTTGAGAAATCCCACCCAGAAAAACAGAACACACCCAAAGGTCTTGCTGAAGCCAAGCGATGACAGCAGAGGGGGAGACGCGAACAAGGATCTCCCTGAGGACTTAGAGCACCCTAATTGCTGCCAGCATCTACTGGGGATGTCCAAATAACAGTCAGGGTTTGGGGGAACTGTGAAAAAGTGCATTTGGTTAGGCTAGTCCCTTTCCTTCAGGCAGCACAGCCAAGCTTTGAAAAGACAGAACAAAAGGCTGACTGGCGAGCAGGGGAAGAAAGTGCTGGAAAGGAATTTGTTTCTAAAGGAAGCTCAATGGCTTGTTGTAAAACAGACTGCAGATCTGTTGTTTCCATGTTAAACCCCAGAAAGGAGCAGCTCCAGCAAGCAGCCGATTTTCTGGTGTAACAACACTGGAAGTTTGAAAAGGACGAAAGGCAACTTGAGCTTCCCAGCTGGATCAGTAGTAAAAAATAATAATTGAGAGCAAACTTTTTTCCCTTCTCTTCTCCTCCTTCCAGAAATTCTCTGGTTCATCTTTTTGAGTCTTAAACTTTCATTTAATTGCAGGCTTGCCTTTAAGAAAAAAGAAAATGTGTAGAAGGCTTTCTACACCCCAAATCTATAGCAACACTTCCAATTTTCATTACCAGAAATAGCAAAAGGAAATGAAAAGCAGGTGTGGGAAGGCTTTTCTGAATGATGCCAGGGCTGTGCTTTAACCTTTACTGGAGGGAAATACACATCTGTGCATGCCAGGCTATTGCCTTATTGCATAGTTCCCTCACAGCCACAAAAAACTGAAAAAAGCAACCAAATACTCTCAAGTTCTTCCAAGCATGTTGTCTGACAGCCCGTGCCACTGAAATGTTTCACTGACCTTTGACAAAGACAGCAAATATGGTTTGCTAGGCTGTAGGAAGGAAAAAAAATCATAGCATTAGAGACCTCAGAATTAAACAAAGAAAGCAGTAACATAAAAACAACTCTGGAGACTGGTGGGAAGGAAAATAGGCATCTCATCTGTCTCTTGATCATGCCATGGCCTTCTTGCTTTTTGCATTCATTAGTGGTACTTTCTCTGACTTACTTGAGATGGCTTTGGTTTGATCCTGCCAGATGCTGAGGGACAAGCCACTGCCAGGCTCAGCAGCTTGCAGCCATGGAGCTGAGATTAGTCCCAGATTACCGCGGCGCAGCCTGCGAAAGCCACTCATCCTGTTTTTCATTTCTGTGGCAAAACTGCAAGATCCTGGAATTTGTTCTCTCTCCTCCTATATACCATTCAGCGAAGCAAGAATGAATGTGCCGGAGCTGGCTGTACTCTGCCAACTCAAGCCTTTAAAATAAACACAAAAATCACAGCCCAGCCCGAACAGGGAAATGTAAAGCCTGAACCTGGCCCCAGCGACAGCGGCTGCTGGAAAGGCCCCCTGAGGCGACTCCAGAGCTGTAATCACCTACGTAAACAGGGATGGTGTGTTGTTGTTTTTTTTTAATCCTCTGCCTTGCTTCAGTGGAAAGGGGCGGAAAAATAACTCACTTGCATACACAGTCATTTAGGCCCAGTCATGATTCCTTTAGAGCCTGTGCCAGTGGATTTTAGTCATTCTCTGGCAAAGGCTTCTCTTTTAACCACAAACACTGAATAGTTACTGGGTGAGTCACCATCTTGAGTAATCTAATTCCTTGACCAGTACATGCTTGCTTCCTGTGCTGCAGTGTCTTTCTTCACCCGGATATTTTAACGTGTGCCTTTCCTGAAGGGTTTTTCTCTCCTGCAGTGCCGAGCGTTGCAGGTCTGGGAATACGGGGGAGTCCATAGGAGTTCAGTTCCCAAGGCAATTCCCACTGCAGATCCCTGGCCACCCCCAGGGCTGGGAAAGACACAGTAGCCCACTGGCCTCCCTCACCACAAATCCAGCATGTGCTGTCCTTGGAAGAGCAGCAAGCTCAGGGTTAGAAGGTAATTTTTCAGACAGCAAGCCTTTACTCAGCAAGTCTGGTCATATCTGGAGGCATAATGAGGCTATGCAGCTTTACCAGCAAATTGTAAAACAGCCAAGCCTGCAACATTTGCCTTGTACCAGTCTCCCGGTCAGCTCTTTGGACAAGAGCAGTCAGTGCCTGGGGCTGCACTGACTGACTTTAGAAAGGGAACACTAAAAACAATTACAAGCAGTGTAGGATGGTGTTGCTGCAAACCACCTGGGATAGTGTTGGTGCGAACCTTTTGCAAGGAGTGTGGACTGTTTTTCCTTTCTCATGTACTAGCTTTACAAGTAAATGTACTGCTAAAAAATCACGGGCTTTAGAAACACCAGAGCAGAAAGGTGGTTTTTCTCCCCTTTAGAAGATGTAAAGTTTTAGGAGCACTTAAATGCTCAAGGATTAAATGTTGGTGAATGTTCACATGACACCTTTAGAAGAATGTTATTAAAATCTTTTCTAACCCCTTCTTTCATGATTGCAGCTTTCTGTTTCATTTCCTATTATGGGGGAATTTGCTTTCCTGGGGCATCTTCTGGCCACTACTTACTGCAAGCTCCTCTTCAGGGGAGGA
Source organism: Apus apus (assembly GCF_020740795.1). Lineage (NCBI taxonomy): Eukaryota > Metazoa > Chordata > Aves > Apodiformes > Apodidae > Apus > Apus apus. The sequence continues at coordinate 10,951,651 of NC_067284.1, forward strand.
ACAGAAAAGAGAGGCAGCAAGAGGGAGGATTAAATTATACTCTGATATTTTCAAGCCAAGAAAAGCAGACTATAAAAATACTCTAATATAAATTTATGATCCCTGTAGAAAAATGTTTCAGAGTAAGGTATCTTTGTGCATTTATGTATATATAAGTACTGCTGACAAACAGAGCAGATCCAACTGTGGCTATGTCTGATAGCCTATATGTCTGCTAGAATCATTAGGTCCTTTCCTGACCTAATCTATATGCACACCTACACTCAGAACACACAGACACATTCCTTGACCAGGGGAAGAAAAAGTGATTTACATTAATTGTCCAAAGACATGATCGATCCTGGACTTGATGACCAAGCAAAAATATTGTTATTCTTAATTTTAATACCTGCCTTAATGGTTTTTAAATAATTAATACCACTTTGCACACATATATTAATCCAAGTTTTTTATATTTCTCTTTTTTTAAAACTTGGTATCAATAATTTGGCCATCTCAGAACTAGAGAATGCTGTCTGTCAAAACACAGGTCATTTGCATAATAAACCATTTAACATTTGCTTTAATTTAGGAAGGGTATTCTTTCATTACATAGGGAATACAAGCACCACCAAAACATGAAAATAATAGAAGAAAGCAGAGCTGCTCAGAGACAGTGCTGAGGAAGCCAGTTAGCTGAGCCAGCAATGTCCACAGCATGCCAGTCAGTGGAGACTGGGACAAATCCGATTTGGTACTATTTCCAGCAGCTGGGGCTAAACATTTCCATATTTGATGCAACACTGACATAATGTGTCATTGCCTCTGCTCTCATTGTCCTTCTGTTGGCTGATGTTTTGCCGTCATTACCACAGAAGTGTGCCAAGATGGACTGGAAAGGACAGGATGAGATCACCTACTCCAGTTGTTCTCAGACTGTGGGCCTTGAAAATCTTCCCCATGTTAGCAAGGTTAGTAGGTGGCATGTGTGAAGTCAGGTGGCTTTTGAGCATAACCTCACATCACACCTAAGGCAAACCATCACCAAAATGAGTGGTCCTCCCCCTTGTCATCATCCCTATGAGTTTCTCCTCATGTCTTTCCTCCTCATGGGAGGTCAGGATCCTCCAGTACAGGACGTCAAACTGCAGGCAGCAACTCACCTTATCTTCTGTGCTTAGTTTCCTACTGGCTTCCTGCACCCAGCCAGGGCACTGCAGGGCCAGGCCAGCAAACTACACTTGGCAGCAGTGCAGGGAGCTTTGGGAACACAAAAGGCCAGAGGTATCAAGGTGTTTTCAAGGCACTGGCTGCATCAGCTTAGCTGTAGCATAAAAATGAGCCTTGGCTTGCTTGCATGGATGGCCCTTGGGCCAGCCTGTGAAAACCACTGTGCTCCCTGGTCTGAATCAGGCAGGTCTATGTTTTACAGATGGTTGTCAAACTTTTTTATGTTTCTTTCTAAACTTTCACCCAGGAAGTTTATTTATCACTTAGAATTTATATTGGTTTAGTTCCTTAACAATTCCTATAATAAGAAAAATAAGGAAAAATACCTATTTCCCCCAATGCCTAGAGCCACCACTGTGGAATGGAAGTCATCAGGGGGTAATTCTCAGATGTGCCCAGCAGCAAACTTCTGCCCCTGCTGCACCAACCTGGCTCTCAACTGTTTGTGCCACCCAAGAACTGCATCTGTCCTCACCCTGCCTCCATCACAGCAGCGGTCAATCTCAAGTGTGGGGCTCAGCCTCCTCCTTCCCAAGGAGGTTCCCAGAAACAGTTGTGTCACCTTAGGCTTTCTGACAGTAGTGGGATGAAGATGCATTATTCAGAAAGGCAACTGATCTCATCCTAAAGACAGGAAGCAATGTCAAGCCCACCACCACTGCAGTAAACTATTTCAATATTAATTTACCACCACTGCTAGGAAGCTGGTTTTATTTCAAGGTTGAATTAATTTAACTTCAGCTTACAGATATTGGATCTTGTTACATTTTTATATATGACATTAAAACATTGCCATAGATCTCATTTCTCTTTGTAAATATCTATAAACACAGATCAAGTCACCTCTCAGCCTGCATAAGTCTTATCTTTGGGGCTTGCCTTCCAGCCCTTGGCTCAGTTTTGTAGCTGTCCTTTGAATTCTCTGCAGTATTTCACATCTTTCTTGAAGCATGAAAATGAGAACTGGACAAAGTATCGTAATAGCAGTCATTAATTCAAAATCACTTTCCTACTTTACTTCATATTCCCTTATTATACATCTATGGGTTGCACTGGCCAATTTTTCCCACGGCATTGCGTTAAGTGCTTGTGGTTGGGTAATTATTTGCAATGACCCCCGTGTCCTTCTGTTCAGTACCACTTTCCAAGAAAGTGCTCCTCATTCCCTGCAACTTTTTCCATCAAAAGATAATGCGGTATGAAGTCAAATGGCTTTGAGAAGTATAAGCATCTATATTGATGCAGATCTGTGGGCCAGTAATCCTCTCAAAAAAGAGCAACAGGTTTGTGTGGTGAGACATACCATCCCTGAAACCATACTGACTGATATTTGCTATAGTTTTAGTTGTAACTAGAGCTTAGTTTATTGGTTTTAGAGTCCTGAATTCACTGTTCTATCATTTTGACCAAGATATTCAATAAGGTCCTATACCTCCCTGAATCTGCGGACTCCTTGCCTAAATATCTGTGTTTTTGTCGAGCTCTGAGCACCCTTATTCACTCCTTCCAGCCTCTTGGCTATGTGTAATCTGAACAGGCTGATTTAAAAATGTTGATCTTTAGCAGATGCAGCTTCATGTACTTTTATTCTATACTTGAAGTTTCCACTTCTGGCTATAACTTTGTCTGAGCCAGGCATAGTGTCCTGCTCCCTCCCACCTACAGCACAAAAATGTCTTTTGAAAATGTCTGTGTGGGAAACTGTTCTTTTCTTCCCCACGTAAGTCTAAACAGTCTGCTTGCGACGGTCTGCCTTTTCAAAATCCAATTTAAACATCCACTATTTGCAAGCAGCAGTGGACTCCTACTTGACCTGCAAATTTTTTATTCCTAATATGACAAAAATACCTTATTATTGCCTTTAGCTATTTAATCACAAGCTATGTGAGTGATTCCTTTAGCTCTCCACATCACTGTGCATTATTTACCACTGTTAGCTTCACTGTCCATCCATCCTTTCAGCCTGGAAACCTTTCCAGCAGCATGACTTCCCTGTGTGACTGCAGAACCAAGGCTGAGGGACACCAGTAGGACAGCATGAAACAATCCTCAGTTTGAAGAAATGCTTCCCACGTTACAAATCAGTCGTGTCAGCAAAAGAGTTTTTTGAAAACTCTTCCTTTTGAAGGGCCAAATATATGTGATAGATGTTGGTGCTTTCTTTACAAGGTCAATGAAACCAGGCTGCTTTCCCTGGTGCAGAGGGAGCTGCCAATTTTTAGGTCAGTGATGATCTCATCTTCATCAAGCAGAATGAGAACCAGTCTGCAGAGCTGTCATATGTTCTACTGATACCCACACGGCCACTGCAGCATGGAGGTCAATACTAATTTAATCTGCTTTTGTGCCTGCAGTGAAGCCATGGTACTTCTGCATTAAGAAATCATTCGTCATTTCTGGAAACTCAGGAAATGTTGTTACTGGCCAGAGAAGTCTAGCCGGTGCATCCCGAGAGAAAGGTGCACATGATAATGCAGTTTTACTGCTCATTATAGAGAAAGATTAAGAGCACATAAGATTAGATGCACTTTAGCAAATGCTTGCCAACACCAACACCTCTTTAATTCACCACTTGAAAATGGAGACTATAACCTTTCAGAGTGCCTGCTCATGATCTGTAATGGTCTAAAAAGTAGCAATGTCCTTAATGGACAGTGCCTTTGGTGAAAGTAATGCCACCAGTGTAGATCCCCACCAAATACACCAGTCTGGGATGTCCCACATGAGTGTCCTTTACTACTGTGATGATGCCCTTCACTTCTGGAAAGCAGAAAACTGATGTGGGATCCACCTGGGCCTCCAATAGCCACATGCACCATCAGCCCTTCTGGGTTGGCATTACAGAGATGACTGTCTGCATCCTGTCTTGACTGGGATCAGCTGGAAGCCCCTTATGGTCTTTTCTGAGGTTTGCCCCATTACAGATCAGCAGCATTTCTCAGTTTCCTACTCCACCAACTGCGTGTCCTCTCTTCCAGTTGGTTCTTGCAAGTTCTTTGTACAGATGTCTGATTCAGCACCTGGTGGTGATTCGATACTTCCAGATGTGATGATAACACTCCGGTTCTTCTGTTTAAGGTGGTGACAAATTACCAGCCTCTTGCTTTGTTTATCATGTTCTCTGGGCAACTTAACTCCACTCCCAAAGCTTAAAAGATCTGCCATAATACTGGCCAGATCTAGGAAATTTGTCAGAAAAGCTTTCTTATTTCTGGCTTTTTGGAAGATGGTCAGCTTTTTCTTAAGACCTTTAACTTCCTTCTGTAGAAGGTCTGGTACCTCCCACTTCAAGGAGACCACATGTCAGAAGCAAATATGACATGTGGTAGAGGTCAAAAGAACAGGTAATGCTCTTCTCATCCTTATCACTGCATTTGTAGAAAAAAGCTCTTAAATTCCCAGAGAAAAACTTCCTGTATGAGATGTCTATGTAAACTTTATCTTTTTTCAAGAGTTACTGGTTCAAATAAACACTTCTACTTTTCTAGTGTTCTAGTAGAAGTGCTTCCACTTTTGAAAGATAGACAAATAGTCTTAGCAGTGTTTGACAATGATATAGAGCAATGAACTGATACTATTTAAAAAAAAAAAGTTTTAAAAAGGATTAAAAGGTAATTATAAGGATTAATAAAAGAAATAATAGAATTTTTTCTTCTTTTTTAAAAAAAATTCAATGCTTAATTCTCCAGAAAAAAAGAAAAAAAATTAGACAAAAGCTATTTATACTCCATATAAGCTTAGCTATGAAAAATATGTCTATCTTATTTTTATGGTATTTCAGCTTTTGTTCTGTGGCTTTCGGTTTATTTTTTTTAACTACAAAGACAAGCCTTCTATTGTTGTTTAGTTCATTGTGGGTTAATGCTAGAACTTTAAATGCACTTTAATTTATGTCATTACAATCCACAAACCAAAATAATATCAGAGAATTGACAAAGCTGGGCCTTTGACTACATAATAACTGGGAACGGCTGTGACCCTTGTCCTGCTCTTGCAGCTTCATCAGTGCACTAACAGGGCCCAGTTCTGCTACCATGTAAGTCAACAGGATTTTCACTATTGACTTTTATGAGAGTAGGGTCACATTACATACTGCATGCAATTAAACACCCAACAAGTTTTGCTTTTTCTTAAAGGGCTAATTCTTCACCCCAGATTGCTGGGAGCTGCAATGGAAAGGCAGAATGAGCTGCTTCAACCTTTCCTGGCAGTGCCATGTTTTTGATCTGGATTACAAAGGATCGCTGAACATGAACAGACCTGGTGGCTTTGAAAACCAGCCCCAGAGTGGCTATGAGCATATTTTGCCCCACATCCCACCCACTTTCAGTCCACACAGCTGCCTCACAAACACCTTGCCTTCGGCCTGTTTGCATGCACCTGGGAGCTCCCTAGCCCATGGAGCAAGCTGAGGCAAGTGTGGTCCCTGCAGCTGCTGCAGAGAGCACACTTTGAACCCTGGCAGGGGCTGCACTTACAGATTTGCAGTATGGAAAACAGTCAAGTCTGCTCCTGAGGGTGATGTTGGCATCGTTGATATTCTCTCTAGAGATTTCTGAGGATCTCAGAATGCTTTCCATGACCCAGTTCAGTCTCTGTTGCACCACTGTTTGCCCGTAGCATTACCCTGGTGTGGGTGGAAAGAAAAATATGTTGTCTGCCAGGTACAGCTGTGGGAAAGGGCTAAATCCTCCCTGATCTGAGAGAAGCATGCCTGCATACTCATAGAAGAAGCAGTAAGGAGAGCAGCAGATCTGGGGTCAGCAGAAATTAAGGGCTAAAGCTGCAGCTATCACAGATCGGCCACACTCTACGGATGTTAGTGACACTATCCTCACTTGTGCCAGCCAAGGATCTGGTTCCTAGCATCCCTCTTGGCCATCAGAAAGGCACAAAATACATCACAGCCACGAGCAAAAGAGGAATAACAAAGCACTTTGCTAGCAGCAAGGGTTAGAGAGCTGCATCAGTTTCTTCAATTGCTGCTAGAGTCCCTGCTGTTGGCCTCATCACCTGCCTGTTTCAGGCAATCTCTTCCCTAGGCTGTCTTAGCCATCTGGTAAGATTACAAACAGAACAAAGCAGCAGCAGAGGAGAAGAAGGAGTTGGGGTGGGGGGAGTTTTTCATCCTGTCTCCCCCCTACTCCTCCTTTTCATCCTCTGAATGTGTAAATCCTGGCTGTGGCCTAGCTCCTAACAACTCTGTGTGCGGAGGTAGCCAAGGCCATTTGATTCAGCTCTATTGGAAATCTGATTTCTCGTTGGTCTTACACAAAGGTCTATTAATTAGGGCTGATAGAGCTTAGTAAAAAATCTGCTTGGCTAGCAAGGGCACTCGCTCACTCAGTCGCGTTTTTTCTTAGATCTTGCCAAGATCTCAAAAATAAAGGGAGCTTAATTACAGTCAGTGGATTAATCTCCAAGGGAAAGAAATTGTAATTAGCTCTTTGAAATGTGCCACTTTTTCTTCTGGGTTTTCAGAGTTTGTCAGTGTGTCTGTCCTTCTGTAGACCTAGAATAAAAGTAATTCTGCACAGCTTTTATGCTCATTTTTCATCCCATGCCAGAGGTGCAAATGGCAGCCCGACTTCATAAATATTTCCAGTTATCTTGAAGAGATTGTTGTTTCCTCAGTCTTTCTCTTAAATCCACCTCTCTGCCTCCCACTGAGCTATTCTGCTTAGCTACAGCCACTAGTGGTCCCGCAGCCAAGGCTGTAGAAGTTTTCTGGTATCTCTTTGAACTCAGTATTTCAGTTCTCTGCTTCGTCAGAATAACAAGGAAAACTTTGGTTCTGACTCCCGTTTTGAGCTGTTCATGTAATAGTATGAGCCCATCAGTGACCACTGAGAGGGCAATAAACCCAGTGCCTTGTCGTCTATCATTTATGTTCATGTTCAAGTAATTTTGAAGGTGAACAAGAGTGTTGGGGAGAAAAATCTAAACCCAGAATAAGGCATTGCAAGAGATTTCAGTGAATTCTTATTTCTCACACATAGGAATTAGGCACAGGTTTAAAAATCACCTTGATAAATGAGAATGTGTCCAGCAAAGACACATCAAGCACTCTGATTTATAACAGCCATTGAGTGCAGTCATGTCTCTGATAACAGAGCACCTTTGCTGTTGAGTTTGCATATATGCAAGCTAATTTACCAGAGCTGTACGTTGGGGTACATCACACATTGGCAGGCAAGATCAAGCCCTGTATGTGTACACATTGGCAGTGTATCAAGGAGAAGAATAAAAAGAGGAAATGAAATACTCTCCTATGTGGGAGTGAGCATGGAGTGAGCCTTCAAGATGTATATCCCTTAATCCTTCTGTCTAGTATATCATCATTCCTCAGCAGTGCAGTAAAGCTATCCCTTCATTAAGGCTCTCAGTCTTGGGAAGGTGACTCAAACTCCCCTTCCATCCATTTGAATCTTGGTCTGACAGCTAGTGACTTGTTAATTATTAATATGAAATATTTGATGGTACATAGAGCAGCTGAACCCGGTTTAATGTATGCTCAGGGCAACTCTCTGAAGCTGAAATCAGCCATTCTGATGCTTTGGATTTTCCTACTGAAGTTTTGCCTTTTGCTTCCTCTTTTACTTCTCTGTCTTTCTTTCTTGTGCCTTTGTGCCTTCATGCTGAGCGTTTTCTTTCATCTCAGCGATGAACTTAGAGGTCTGTGTGTCAATTCTATTCCTTTACTTACTGATCACGCTTAATGTAAAAATAAGAAACAGGACACAAGCCCTGGTTTCACCCAAACCCCAGAAACCCCGTTTCTTTCTTCCATCTGAAATGGTTAGTCTGTCCACTGGTAGGCACTTTGAAACACTGCTCATCTCTGTGTACCCGAGTTTGAGCAGTGGTATTATCTTCAACTCTAAGTGAAATCCCATCACCCGGAGTTAAACATGTGCTACATGTGGTAAATACAGGCTTCAGAAGACTAATCTTCTGGCTTAGGGCATGCTTTTAGGATGCAAATCTCCTGTTTAGAATATTTGCTTGCTATGAGATTATGATTTGCTACCTGTGTGTTTTATTGACACATATGTAATGGAGGTCATAACCACCCATCCACCCTGGGTGCAGCCACAGTAACTTATAGAATCTCTCGCTTTATCATTCAAAATAGAGGGATATCGTCTGTTTGACTCCCATGCAAGCTCTTTAAGCACTGATTTTTCAAAAGCATTTTCCTGTCTTGGGTCAGGTCACATGTGGCTACCCCACCTTCACCCTTTTGTCCATGTAGGATCTATGGTGCTGATCAAGAGAATCCATTTTAATTAACACCCCCTTGAGCCCTCATTTGCAGTTCCTATTTTTGTTCACCTTCTTGCTTGCATTTTGCCCTTTTGAGAGCCATGAGCCAGGATAATACACAAAGGCTGTGCCAACACGATCCAGAATCCAGCCTTAGCCCTGGAGAAAATCCCCCTCCTGACTGGCAGGAGCAAGCCCGAGTGTACCCTGTTATTATTTCCCTCTGAACATGAGAGTCAGCTCAGTTAAAGCCTCTTTGGAAAGCTGGCCAGGAAGCCACTCAGCAGAACGTAAACCAGCACAGCTATTTCCAGATAGTCCTAATATCAAGCATAGCAAAGACACTGGAGTTTGGAAATGCTTGACTGTCTGCTCTTTCTTGCTTACTGCACCACCTGTACACATTTTCTGGCCACCAGAATATACAGAGTAACTATTTGCTTATTATATGATATATGTCCATGCCTCTCTAGGGAAAGATGTGAGCATGTATTTAACCAATATTCCCTTGTATGCTGTAATTCTAACTCATGCTGCTTGTTCTAGCAAGCAACACCCAGCAGAAGCAACAAGCCCCATTCCCTATTTCTCCTCCGCTCATCCGAGAGCAGTCGCACTAAATTATGCACGTTGTTTTTCCTGAAGAAAGTTTTTCCTGAAAGAAAGTTTTTCTTTAAGCAGCATCACAAACCAGCAGCATTTGTATCACAGAGGCAACCTTTGTTCTACTTAGCACAAAGTAAGACTCAGTATCTGCGTGCAACTGCAGAAAGGGAGGTGATTTGGCAAGTATTTTGGAAGAGTTCAGAAAGCGGGATTGAGATTTTATTATTATTATTATTATTGGGAGTTTGAACATTTTCTATCACATTAACTGATTTTACAGCAATTTATTTTGCTGCTATCATAAAGGGAGGTAATGAACCATGAAGCTTCTTCAGGAAATTGTCAGCATCTGCCTGCAAATAATTTTCAACCACATGTGAGCCATGAAGGAAGAACAAAGTGATTCAGAGAAAACTGTTTGTCCTTATCCTAAAGGAAAACCCAGTCAGTGTCACTGGTGTTTGACACATTTGGGAGAAGGGTCTGGTTTAAAGACATGTCACTGGTATGTAACAATGGGAAATTTAGATGCATGTTAGTCATCTCACAGATAAGATTAACTCCTTTAAAAGCATATGCTTCTGCAGATGGATATTTGTAGTGAAAGAATAATCAATAAAATGAGAAGAAATTCAACAACCTGCTTTTTATTCTCTTAGGAAACTCACTTTTTAAAACAATTACCTCTCCGTTATCTGTGACACCTCCTTTGTTCTTCACAGTAGGTGCTTAACACTAAACCAAAACCAAAACCAGTATCCCATCCAAGATAACAGGAAATTTGAAATATTTCCTTATCAGCTCCAAACACATACAGCACCACATAGTAGTTATCTAGGATTAGGAAGCTTTCTGGGTGTGATTCACTGATAGCATTTACGTCGTGTCTCTAGCTTTGGTGACAAACACGGTACTGAAGAATAAAGCAACATCCTCGGGTTGTGATCTGCTGGAGATCTATGGGAAATGGATTCTCCATGCCTAGAGCCCTGTGTGGTCACTTATACAGGTGCAAGGGGAATATAAAATGCAACCAGCTATATATGAAGCATTTTATTCTATTAGTGGATGTAATTGACTGTGCAAGATACCCAGCAGTGAAAAGTCAAGCTCATATATGTTTTAATCTTCGAAAGTTTCCCAATGATAGAAAAGGTGTACATTTCCTCTATTCAAGCTTTTATTTTATGCAGTTAGGACATCTATCATTCCCTCTCTTGGGTCGTTTCCTCCTTGATGTAATAAGAAAAAAAGGGATTTTTATTTTTTTTTTTTCCCCTTCACTGACACATTATCATTAAAAATATCTCAGACTTTGTTATGACTTCAGACAAAACACTGGCCATTTATGTTTCTCTGACTAGGAGAAAGGCACTGTTTGTCTTCATAACAGGCTCACTGGCCAGAGGAATGACTTGCTAAACTCCTCACAAGCAGAGAGTTAGAATTCATTGATTTACTCATTTTCTCCTGTGCTCATCACTTTAACAGCTGAGCACTTCATAACTTTTGAATGGATTTATCTCTGAAGTAGATCGGAGAGGTAAAGAAATTGTATTTACTTCCATTTTACTAGTGAAGAACTGAGGCAATGAGAGATTAAGTGACTTGTCACAGGTCACAAAGGAATCCAATAATGCATTCAGGAACAAAGGCTAGACCCCTTTAGCATTAGTCCAGTGCCTTAGTCACAAGAACATCTTTCTTCTCCTTCTCTCTTAATCACCTCTAACTCATTTCTTCCACAGATTCTGTATCTTGCAGCAGTCTGTGTCTCAGTTTGCAGCTTCCTTTATTTATCTGTAATCCTATCAAACTCTCCATCTTTAAGTGCCTTCAAAAATATTGTATATTTATTTCTGATACCAACACAAGCAATTGTAGCATTCTCAAAGGACCATTATAGCAAACCTGGCATGAAACAGATGGAAGAAATAAAACGAGGTGATGATGTGCCACTCTAACAATAGTGAGAAGACAGTATCTTGCTAACAACACTCCTAGTCTGCTGCTTCTCCACTCTGTGTGAAAAAAAAAGCTTTGTTAACCAAAATCATAGCTAGTTATTTACCAGTGTTATGGTTAAGGTTTGCTTTTACTTGGTTTTCAGCTGGGAGGAGGACATGTAGCAATTATGCCAGAGTACAACTGGTAGCATAAAAATAGCAGAAATACCTGGCTCAGTTGTGCACTGTAGCTGTTATTTCCTTGGCTGGGAAGAAGGGGAGAGCTTGCAGTGCTTAGACAAAGAGGAGAAACACAGTATTTTGGATGCAACTTTATAGATGTCTGCTCCATTTTCTAGTGTCACTGCAAAAATTAATCAGGTGTAGCAGCCATGGGATAAATGGATGGTGTCCACCAGGGTGTCTGGGGTCAGCAACAGTCTCAGTTACAGCCATGTAACACTTAGTGAATTTGATGGGACAGGGTCTCCAGTGCTCTGCAAAGTCATTTCTCTGTTTCGTGGCTGGTACAAATCATTCCCACTTCCTAAGTGACTTACAACCAATTTGCACTGGTAACAGTGACATGGCAAAAAGCTTTGAAGAATTTGAAAGCAGAATTCATCTAATTGAATGCAGAATTTCTCCCTGTTTAACTGTACCGAGACATTTTCAACCTGCTCATAGGTCATGAAAAAGGCCTATTCTGTGTCTGAGCTGGGATCCTTGAGGATGCTCAAGGCCTAGCTCCCCCAAATCCTTGCTGTGCTTGTAGTCCATCTGAATTTAGGCTGCTTCAGTTTACAAGTCCTGCTTGTACTTCTAGTAGCAATCTTGGGCCTTTTCAAAGAAACACCGTAAGTCTTCTCATCCACCCAGCTCTGATCGTGCCACACGGCTGCAGAGGCTCCTGGCAGGGGACAGGATGCCACACCATGCACAAAGATGAAGGCCCTTCTCCTCATCAGGGTTAGGGCAGCCCTCAATAGGCTCAGAAATGCACTTAAGCTCAGAAATGGACCTTCACATTGCATGGTTTTTATCTCACCATGACTTTCAGGGTGAATCCCATGGTTCCTCAGCAATTTTTGTCTCAACAGTAGCATTCAAAAGTCTCTTGAAGTAAGGTTTAGATTCATCTGGGATATTGAGGATGAGATGGCTCCCAGTTACCTTGCTTAACATCCATTCAAAGTTTCACTAAGTTTCAAACCAACTGAGGGTAATCTTGTGTGCTGATGATCTAGCCTGCACCTGTAGCTTGTGCCTCAGTGGAAAATATTGCAGTTTGACCCCCCAAAAGCTCAGAAGACAGGTTAATTCAGCTCCCTCAGCCCTACTCATGTACTTCCAGCTGGGCAAGGAGTGGTATAAGAAAATCTTCAGGATTTACAGAATTGATGTACAGGCCAACTTCACCAACCACTTTCATCCAGACTTGGAATCCAGCAGGATTAATCTCAGGAAGTGGGACAGAAAGACAAACTGCTGAAAATACTAAAACTTCAGCTTTTTGCAGCTACCAGAAGCATTCTCAGGGACCACCAGGTGCCAGAGCCAACCTGTTTTCTCTGGCCTTTTCAAGGTCTGCCTTGACAGAAAACCATTCTAGAATGAGCAGTGGCAGAAGCTCTGCAGCCACAACCACATCCCATGGCAGGGGAAGGAAGGCACTTTGCACAGCGCTGCTGAAGGAGTAGCAGCTGGCACAACATCACCACTCATGGATGCTATGTCAAAATCCAGCTGAGAAAACCTCAGCCCTTGACTTCAAATAATGCATTTCTGGAGAATACTAATATTCTTGTTTGTTCCTCAGATTTAGGAAAGATGGACAGCTTATCTGACTATGCTGGTAATATCTGTAACAGTCTGTTTTCAGGAAGTGCCTTAGGTTTTCAGCAGAAAAGTCTAGAAACTGTAACCAAAAAAAAAAAAAAATTCTAGATAATCTGAAACACTAGTATTGGGAGTGATGGCTCTCTCATCATGCTTTAAAATGGAGAAACTCGCCTTTACATGAATTTTCCGTAACCTCTGTTTCTCTTACTCTTTTACACACACTGTCCTCATAATATTTTTATAGGATGCCACAAAGAAACTATTTCAATAAAGCTTTTCTTTCTTCACATACTGAGGAACTATAACTTTTCATTTAGCCTTTTAAGATATGACACATCTTTTGACACTCTGACTCCTGGTACAAGGCAAAGGCAACTTCTGAGCGTGTATTTTGGTTTTCCTTCTCTTTTTGATCTGTTTAGCTGAGCTCTTGTCAGTTGAGAAAGAATTTTTAACTCATACATTTCTGGATGCTGAAAAAAAAAATGCTTCTCAGTAGCAGCAAGACTGCTGTGGTTAAGAGCTGCAACAGAGCTCTCTTTTCCACCACATAGTACTGGACTCTTTATCCTTTAGTCTTTCCTCAATTTGTCTATAATCCTCAACTTATCAAAGTTTTCCTATAATAAGCTCCCTTTAATAACTGTCTTATTTATCACTTTTTATGACCATGGCTATTTGCTTTAATCAATAACATAATCTCATCTGCCCTAAAGATATCACTAACTCCATAGATAAATATAAGATTACTGGTCTTTCTCTTCCTTGGTCCTTACTTGCTTTCACATCTACTTTAGAGCAAAAACACAAATATCCAACTAATAAATTTATTTTTTTATCTTTTCTCCGCTAACACTTATATTGGCCATTTTGGATCTTTAAGACTGAAATGCTGAAACTAAGTCATAATAATTTTTCATATTAATATACTCCTACAGAGTAGGAGTAGGCTATTAAGGAATAGGCTAATTTGCATACTCAGCTAAGGGGAAAAAAAAAAAGTTAAAATATCCTTGCATGGATATACAATAACACACATAACATCTTTTGCAACTGAATCTAGGTTTGATAGGTTCTTTTTTCCTTCAGGTTAACATCAAGACAACTTTTTGCCCAGTCACACCCATATTAATTTACAGAATTTAGCCCTAAGGCAATTCAGATATAATTATTATTATTTCCTCCTACTTCCCTTTAAAGTGTTAGAGGCACAGTTTGCTTTGAAATGAGCTGGCCAATTTTTTCCCAAGTAGTACATAAGATAATCCACTATTCATAGCACTCACTTCTTTTCTCTCTCTACTTTACACAGCATACGTAGCTCTCATGACAAGAGAAGAGATTCTTTTTCTGTCTTTTTTAATTAATACATTTTGTACCTAAACCATAAAAAGAAGAAAAAAATAACCTAGTCAAAAGGATTTTTTTCTTTCATGACCTTCTCAGTGACAATTTAAAATGAAAATTGCTTGGAATCAGAGGCTGGGTATGATAGTGAACTAGCTGTGCATCTTCACAGGCTTAATGCTACTTCACAGCAGACATATAAATTAAGTTTGCAGTCTCATCCTGAGCCTCCTTTGTACAAATGGGAAGCTCCAAGAGGACAAGCTGTAAGTCACCCATGTAGGCAGCCAAAAGAGGCTGCTGGGTGCATGTGCTTTATTTCAGCTGTGGTCCTCGAGTCAAGTAGTCTCAGTATTTCCCACCAGCTCCTCATTCAGCCCCACTCCCACCTCCCCCTCACCACCCAGCCCATCTCCCTTCCAAAAATCCCCACTCCTCTTCTTAAAAAAACACACTTTCAGTAGATGAGCTTGACACAGAGCATAGAAGAAACCACCTGAAGTGGTTAAAATGAGACAGTTTATGAGCAGCTGACAGAAGGAAAATATCTGAGAACCTTAAGTTAAAGTTGCTCTCCTGGCTAATATCATTGTTAATAATAATAATATTTTAAAAATCAAATACCTCACTGAATTATCACATCGTGCTGCATTGTGACACTGAACTGAGACAGAATAAATCTTTATGAGAAATTCCAGTGCCTTAAGGGCTGTTTCAAGGCAGGAGTTGCTATAGTGGAAGAAGAGCATGGTGCTGTGAACTTCAGAGATGTTGCCTCCAGGACAACAGCAGGAGAGTTTTCACACAGATGTCTTAGAAATTCTGCCCAAACCAGCTCAGCACAAGTCACAAGTAAACTGTAAATAAATAGTAATTCAGAGGGAGGAGAGGGAGCAAATAGCCAAAGATATTAAGATAAACAAAAATATTCAAATAGGCTAAACATAAATAAATCTGCATGTGTGTCTCTGTAGGCCCTCTGGGTCGTTAAGGAATTAAGGACGCAATTAACAAGGATTAAGACATTTTCAAGAAGTTGAATTATATTATTTACATTAGTCTACACTTTAGCGGGGGATTTGGAAATTTATGGAAATTATGAGCGTGATATTATAAAGATGAACATTTCTGAAGAAGAAGCACTGGAGTAAGTTGAGAAAATGAGAGGTGATAAAGTTAAAAGAACCCAGGAGTGTTCAGAAGCTTTACTTCAGAACAGAGAGACTGGCAAGAGCCTGCAATGCAACTGTGAAAAACAAGGGTGTTTCCCAAGACTAAAGGATTTCCCTGTTCCAAAAGATGAGTCAGAAATGAAGAGAGGTAATGCCGACGCCAGGGCCAAGGATGCCCACCATGTGCAGCCACGGAGGAGGTTAATTTGGGCACGCAGATCAAGATCAGACCAGCTGGGCTGCTGCTCTCTCCTCTCAAATCTGCAAAAAGTCCCAGGGAATTAAGGAAGCAGAAAGTGTCAGTGTGTTTGCATCATGCTTTTCACTAAGCTCCTCATAGTGCAGCGATGGGTCAAAAGACAAACCACGGATTAGTGCCTTGCGCTGCAAATGGATTAAGCGAAGGAAACAAATCACCTTGGTACGATCCTGTGTGACAATGGTAAATGCTGAACCCCTGGTGGCTTAAAGGTTCACCCTCACATCTTCCCATTTCCATTACATCTATTTGCTCATGGTCAGCTTTTTTATGAAGAGGCTGAGTGAAGAAAAAGGGGAACATTTGCCTTCAGGAAAGTCAGGTTTTCCTTGACCCTGCCACCTCCAGGGTGACACTACTAGGTTGCAAAGTCATGCCAAGGTTCATCCTAAGCATTATCCCTTCTAATTTCTTACATTATTTCACACCTTGCTGGCTGTGATTTTTCTTCTGCTGTGCCATCCTGCCACCTCAGACTGGTCTGAAAAGTGGAGCAGGTGAAATGCAGAATGCCCTGGATCTGGTGCTATTCTATGGATGATTTTTCACAATGATTTAGAGAGGAGTGACAATGCATTGCTGAAGTTTATGCATGCTGCTAAGACTGAAGGGCAGCATAAATTATGGAAGACAGCAAGTTATTTCAGTAGATCACACATATACACCCCAGGCATGTAAAATGTAGTCTGAGGAATACAACATAACGTGTGCGTAGGTGAAATAATAGTTTTTTGACATGAAATGGCATTGTCTTCACTCGGTGCTTTCAGGAAAATTCAGTATAGCTCACAGAAGACATCCCTTCCACCTCTCCTAGCACGCAGGTAATGACACTTAAGCAAATAAAATAGCATGAGTCATGCTAGACAAACAGAACAACACACCACAGGCAGTTTCAGGCCTCTGTATTTGGCAGGCTGTATGCCCTGTGTGGGAATCATAAACAAGGGCTCTGATTTGGATTTTATTTTGTTGTTTGACGTAGCTGGAGCAACAGCTGAAGTGATCCCAGGAAAGCTGATGGCAGTAGAGGTATGGATGACATTAGGTATGGTGAGAGCATGCAAGGAAATGAGCCTTATCCAGCAAATCATGTATATGTCCATCCTCATTGCTCGTATCAGCTGCTTGCACCCAGCCCTTGCAGTGCTCCACGTGGCCCAGTGCCTCTGCCTCACACAAAAGGGGCTGACAGGGCTCAAGAGCTTCCCAGGTCTCAGCCTATAATGAGCCACCAGACTCATAACTTTTTCTTCTGTCTGAGGTCGCTGCCAAGCTTCCTTGTCCCCCCACTCTTCCTTCCCCACCCCACCACCCTGCTGCTCTTCTCTGGACTCGCACACTGCCCCTTGCTAAAAATGCTGCTGGCTCTGCCCCGTAGCAGATGCTGGTGACCTCCATCCTGAGGAGCACTGAATGGGCAGAGCACCTTCTTATGAGGTGCCAGGATGGGACACACGTTCCTCGTTGCAAGACTCTTGAGGCTGCAAGTCCACACAAGTCTGGGGTGCTCTGCCCTGTCCCCAGTCTCCCATTCCCACTCCTTTTGAACCAGCCCTGCTCTCACCTGATCTCCTGGTCAGCTGGTTCAGGAAGTTAAGCTGACAGAAAGCTAATCTTGCAAAGAAATGTGCAGCCACTGTAACTCCCAAACCAGCTTACTACAAGGTCAACCAAACACCAGTATCTGCCGAAGGGGAAAGCACAGCCAGAGGTAAGGATGGGGTGGCAGTGCCCATGAGGGCTGTTTGGAGCTGTTTGGGAAGCACAGCCTTAGGCACCAGTCTGCTTGCCACCATCAAAAACTGAGGCTTGTATGTGCCTGAGCAGCAATGACAGCCTCAAGTCCCAAAGGGGAAGCTTTGAAAAGAAAACCTACTGAGTTTGGGCACCTCTCTGTTTAGGAGCTCAGGTGTCATACCTCTTGGCTTCAGCCCTTACGACCCATGGGAAGAGAGTACTTGAGCTCTTTTTGGTTCTTCTATACCTTATAGTATTGCTGTTACGGTCTGTGTGCTAGATTTAAGTAATCATTTTGAGATGTATGTAGAAGAAACACATACTCAATGGGGAGAGCACAGGGAAGATCATCACTCCACTGTAGTAGAGCCAGGATCACTCAGCAATGACGCTCAAGATCATTCAAGGTCATCAGTGGATGATTTTAAAATGTTCCTGGCATTCTTGTCCAGGAGAGCAGAAAATCTGGAGCAGGCTGGTAAGGAGAAGGAATCTCACAGGCACTGTATGTTTCCACCAACTAGCCTGAGTGGAATTCCTGCTACTTCAGGAGGAAATGCTGGAACAACAGAAAGGAGCTGGCATCACTGCTGTCTTCCATGAGCATCTCCTCTGCCCTTGTTCCTCTCCTGTCACTGCCTTTTATTTGCAACAGTGGGAGGCAGCATGGCCAGGCAGTATCAGCTGCCTGCAGGCAGACCTCTCTTGAACTGAGGTGCGACGCACAGAGGAACTTGTCCAAGCTTCCTAGAAGGACAGAAAGCAGGAGCCGCTGCCCTGTGCCACCAACAGAAATCCACCCAAAGCAACAGTTTTGCAAATAGGGGGTGGGAAAGATTTAACTGCTTCAGTTAGGGAAGATTCAAGGGGAAGGGAGTGGTAGCCTGGGTGTTTTTCATCTAGACAGTTAGGTCTGATCCTCAGGGCAGTGGGTGTTAGGCCAAGACTGGAAAACTTTCCCTAAACTAGTAAAGCATAAAGCTTCCACACACTGTGTGCTCAGCCCCAAGAACTTCCTGGTAACTCAGGTTATTGAGGCAGATTGTTGATTAGGATCCAAGAGAGGATTAGAAACTCTTTTAAGCGTAAATAGTATTTGCAACTGTGTGAGTTAAGCAAACGGATACAAGGGAAATCAAACCTCATGCTTCAGGGCATAAACTGCTCTCTTGTGAGTCAGGATCAACCTTTTTTTTTTCCTCTACACATAGCATCTGATAATTAACGAGGTGCTTGCTGTGGTTTTGATTTGCTCTGAAGCATCAGTTACTGGCCGCTGCCAGAGGCAGGATGCTGGACTAGATAGACTTGCCATGTGTTTCTGTAGGGCAACCCTTTTGTTCCCATACAGGCAAAGCTTTGTGGGAAAGCTTTGGCAATTCAAGTCTTGAGCACCTCCTGGTCATACCAAACACTGGCCTCTCATTTCCATAAAGCAATAAAGTAACTCTGGAGATTGCTACAGAAATAAAAAGGCAAAGTTGCGTGAAGGGTTATTTATCTACTCTACAGCATTTGTTTCCTAATTGCAAAGATCCTTTTAGGACCTGCATGGGTCATTTTTGCTAGCAAGAAATGAATTATCTTCCATATTTCATTTCAGCTGCAAGGAAGTCATGCAACTTCCAGAAGGTTTTGTATTTTATTTGATTTGTATTTCATTTCTATTTCTGTGTGCATGTGTGTATTCACATACATGTATGCATGTATATATAAAAATATAAGTTGGTCCAATAAAAGGGTTTGAATTACTAGCATTTCCTTACAAATTAAAGGCAGGCAAGGACCAGCAATGCAGGTGACAGAGCATGCACTAACAAAGTCTGCCTCTCCACGCTGCCTCTTTGATGTACCTCATCTTTGCCCTGAAGGAATTTCATTATCTTATGGTGAGCCAGTAATGAAATCTGTGCTCAGAATCAAGCCTTCATAGAAAAAGATATCTTGACTCTTTGTTCTGTACAGACTAGCTGTGTGTGGTAGGAATATGTTTCTATTTGTGTGTGATCTGAGCAGTTTGAATACTGATCTCCAGATAAAAAGGATAGAGATCTAATTTGACAAAATATTAAATTCTTCTATCTTGCTTTATCTAACAAAATTCTGATGCTTATTATTGTGATGAACATTTGGGACGATACTTGTACTGTTCAGCATGTGTGAGAAAAATCTCTCCGTGGAGAATCGAATGGAGTGTCAAAGACCCTGATTTATAAAGAGTGCAGAGGGCTCTTAAGTACTATTTTTAGAACAATGCCGCAACAGATTTACACACAGAGAAAAAACTCTCCTCTACAGTCACTTAGGAGCAAAGTAGCATTTCGCTGCATAATAATGAGGAATTAATTGCTCTTTGTCATCACTTTTTATGCAAATTGCCATCGAACGTTTGCCCAATGTGCATTTTACCTTTTAACAAAGAAAGTAGTCATGACAAACTAGACCAAATTTCATAAGCTAAAGACAAAAGTGGGCTGTACCATACATAAACTGCAGCTAGCAAGTCTATTCCTTTGAGGAACTCTATCAACTTCCCATGAATGTCCATTAAGAAAAAAAAAAAAAAAAAAAAGAAAAAAGAAAAATAAGAGGTTTCTTGGCCTACGTGTCTAGTTAAATTAAATTAAGTTCAGTTATTAGATGACAAAAATTTCTTCTCATGGAATTTCCTTGTCATTCTTTGCAGCTTTTGTTTATTCTTTTCTTTCCACTTGGGAGGATCACCAAATATCACCAATTTTTTGTCTCCTTACTGACCTCTTTCAAGCTTTTAATCATATCATTATGTGAATTTCAGACATCACACGCTGCCAATTGTTTAAAAAAATGGGGTTTTTTATTTCTATTTGAGGGTAAAATAAGTAAATATTATCAACCTTGCATTTCATAAAGGTTTTCACAACATTTACATTTTGAGTAAAGTGACAGTTCTTCATAGGATACCAGAACTGAAACAGCAGAGGAGTAACATTTCCTTTCAGCATATGAAAGAGAAATACATAATAAATCATCTTTGTTCTACACAAAGCTTTAATTTTTCAGTTATTCTGCACCAGGCACTGCAAATTTGATGCAAAAATTACCTAGATGGCAGACCAGGTCAAAATGTAGACATCCTAATGGATTGCATTGTGTTGAAGTGTTTTGTTCAGAAACATCTCAACATGCTTTCTTTTTGTGGAGAAATGGAGGAAGGATATCACTGTGCAAGGAGTTTCTCACTTGCCTGTGCAACGAATTCATTCAGCAAACTAGTGGGTCTTTTCAAATCTCTAGTTGCTACCAACTTCAAACACAATAGAGAGTTCCAGCAGAGTCCCTTTTCTATTCATATGCTATTCACAGCAGACCTTTGTAGTTCACAACTTCAAGTTAACATAGCAAAGAGCAGTTTTAAATCACTCCAGCAATCAGTCACAATTATTTGCCACAGCTACAAAAAAAAATATAAAATCACACACACCGCTGCAAGCCAATGCTCTCTGCTTTCACCCCTAAGACAGAAAAATAACAGAGACTTGACCTCTGCCTGAAGTGCTAACACTTCAGCAACACTATCTGTTAATCAAAATTTATACGAATGCAGCTTACAAATCCCTCTGCATGGAAAAAGCCATCTTTGCCCTTATGGAATTGTATTCTTTGTCCCAATCCTCCCTTGGAGTGCAAGAACATCCTGCAGCCTTTTTGAAAAAAAAAAAAAACAAAAGTAATTCACGTGAGAAGTGAATTAACAGGAAAATAGTTGGTTATTTGAGTGGAAATGCACAGATTTGTTAGGGTCCCAAGTTCTTTGGTTAATATTAGACCTGAAAGCAAAATAAACTGTCCCTGCAAAAGCCAAAGCAGTCAGTATAGTACTGAAGTACTCTCCTCAGAACTGCACAGTATCAGGGATTTAGCCTGGAATAACAACTCCAAAATACTCCCAACATTTACTCCAAGGCCACCAGAGGCAGAGGGAGCCACCAGACCCGTACAGCCACTGTGTGTCTGCTGAGCACCAGCAGGTCTGAATCCTCTCTGTTCCTCACCTGCCTCCCTGCTGGTCCTTCTCTAGCTTTTCTTCAGCCAGAAGCCATCCCCAGCCTCCACCAGCCTTCTTATGCTCTGGTCATGTTTCAGCTACATGAAGCACATGTTATCATTACACCACATGATGATCAGACTTGTCTCTTAAATTTTACATTCCCGCATGTTGCTGTGTGTCACTTCCCACTCCTCTCTTTGAAGGCACACTGATGGGCACCTTGGTCGTGGCCCATAAGACAGCAGCATCTACCACAGCCAGGCTCTGCTGAAGCTGGTGGCTTCATACTCTTCCTCCTCCCCTCCATCTCCACTGCCCAACTCCAGCATCCCTCTCTCCTCTCCCAGCTCTACCAGCATGTCATTGTCTTCATGGCTTTGTGTCCCACCATCCACTACATCCTGCATGACTCATCATGAGAAACCCTTCCTCACGCTGAAGCAGCAGCGTGCTCGACAAAGGTTGTCTTCTCCTGCAGAGGCAAAGGGAGGGCACGGCTCTCACACCACCAGCCCAGCACTGAGGACCAAGGGAGAGGTCACCAGAGGAACAAGTGGCAGCTGAGCATCCAGTTGGACGTCCCACCACCACTGCCAGTTCTGAAGAAAATCCTCGCTACTTGGTTGCAAAGACAGCAAGATGTCCTGTGTCTGCACAGTCCAGCCTGGAAGGAAAGAAATGTATGGGCACCAAGCCTCTGTTGCAGTTATCTACTGAAAGCAGAATCATGGGCAGTAGGAAGTCAGAGCTGTTACCAATCCAGGATCTTTGTGAGTAATAAGTACCTCAAGGCTTTTACTCTAATTAATGGATTTGGGTCTAGTCAGCCGCTGGTGCATATGCATAAACTCTCATTGATGTTAAACACTACGTGGAGCAGAAGACTCCTTAGAAATAGTAATTCCTCCTTTGGGAATAGTGGGGTTTTTTTCTACTCATCTTCTGTTCCTTCCCAAAATTATAACATGGAATTAAAACTTGCCAGATGACTGGTGTCCTTTGACGGGTCAGAACTGGGAACCAGACTGCTCAAAAAATGCTCTTGAATGGAAAAATTATCACAAATGATATTTACTGTCAAGAGCATGGACGTCACTCCATCACATCTGAATTAACTTCCGTGTGCTCTCCTTGTCCTCCAGTCTCAGATGTCATCCCTCCCTCAGCAGTGCTCAAGAGAAAGGGGCTTTTTTCCAGGCTTTGTTCATCCCCTGATTTGCAGAAGGATAGCCTTGCCAAGGCAGATGCTTTGTCTGCACTCTCACAGTTTGCCATGGATATTTTCACTTTTACGGATAACTGTAAAGACAGAGTGGTTTTGAAACAATAGGTTACAAGGGTTTTGAGCAAGCTGAGCTGAAACAAGGCTGAGCTTTGTCCACAATTGCCCTCAAATGACTTTTGGAGTTGATTTGCCTGTGCTGATTCTTAGTGATAGGGGAATATGAACGGAGGTTTAAATATGTCATTATGGATGTCCTTGCTTTTGGAAGCAGGCTCTGGCATCACCCTGACCTGCAGAATCAGGGAATTTGCTAGATTTGACCTCTAGATTGCTGACAAAAAAAATCAGTTTTACATTATATTTTAAAGTACAATTCTAAATGCAAATTCTAAAATGTTACTCACAAATTGCAAAGAATAATGAACATATTAAGTAAAAGAAAACCAAACCTGAAAGCAGTACTAGAGCTGTTGCAGCTCTCAGAAGGCGGCATGATTAAAAGACAAAATGAGCAAGGACAAAGCCTTAAGCTCACTGGGTATCTCCAGGACTCACTGAGGGCTGTATTTAGGCTGCCTCTCACAGCACTGAACTTCAAGACACCAGAATGTTGTTAGGATTGTGTTTGCCCTGGGACTGACGTAGTCCGACCTCCTGCAGAACTAATGGGAAGAGTAATCTTTAGGCCATTCATTCTATCTGTCTCACTTAGGTGTTGCAATTACTTTTCCCAAAATGCTATGTGTTAAACCAAAGTTGGGCAACCCAGCAACTAGGTGATATGAACCTTTTTTGAAAAAGGTAAACACCAGAGAAGACCCTGCATTTGGACTTAGGGGCCACAGAACACGTTTTGGACATAATGCATAAACCTTAATGATTCTTGACCTTCAATTTCTTGACATACGAGGTCAACAGCTCCTTAAGTTCCCTTTCTGCTCTGTTATCTGCATCTATTATTTTTTTAAAGGTCAGTGCCTGCCATTTTTTTCTGCCTTGCTTCCTGACACTATAAATTTAGCCCCAGTTTCGAGGCTTTGTAACTACCTCCATCTGTTTCAAATATTATACCTCACCAGCTCCTCAAACTACCTGACGCCGTGTGCATGGCAAATGTTCCTTTGTGGAGCTTTTGATGTGATCTCAAGCCAGGCTGCGGAGACATAACATCGTGGATCTTTGATATCACACACCGTGGCAACGTCTCCCTCGTTGCCGTCAGTCGGGGCGTGCTGTTCGTCCTGTCAGCGCTCCTGGAAACGCGGTGTACCCGGGGTGTGTTAGAATCTGCTTGCGAAAGGGCCTGTGGTGCCTGCAGTATAATCAGCAATCAACTGTGAATTTCTTAATCACTGCCAAGAAAATGATGCAATTTCACAAATTCTACCTGCACAACCCAGGAGAATGTGTGGGTAATTATCGATAATGACTTAGATCTGTGCGCAGGACCGGGGCTTCTCTGGGAAAGCTGATCTTTTTCACCCAAATGCTGCAGGGTAAAATGTACTTGGGAAGGAAATGCCGATTTCCTCAATTAAAAAACCACAAGATTTTGTCCTTACTTTTCCTTTTTCACTCCTTCATTACCACTGTGAAGATCGAGTTGCATAAGACCTACTACTGTGTTGCTCACTCACAGTCTTTGAGTCAGCACGATTGAAGGTGAGACTGCAACAGAAGTTGTTCTGTGCAGCACTTAAATCTCTTCCCATAGCACTTTAAATTAGGAATTACCTATCTCCAGGAAAAAGAGATTTGTTTTTATAAATACATACAATACTGAAATACCTTGCAATACACAGAGCTCTCCAACAAGTGGCACTATTAAGACTATTCAAGTTACTGGATTGATATGCAAATGAGATGTCAGAAAGGGATGTTGGGACATGTTTTACAATATTGGATTCAATTTAAAATATTTTAAATTTACATATGAAATATGACTCAAATGTATCTCCTTAATTCAGACATTCTGGAAAGTTTTGTGTTATGAAAACATTGAAAAGTAGGTCAACCAGGCAGTCCTCTCTAAAGGAGTGAAGTCACAGCAGTGTGAAGAAACCACCTCATTAAGATATTAGTAAATGTAAGAAGTAACCAGGAAATTTGTTGATATCGTTGAGGTAAAGCCAGTGGTGGAATGTGTGGATGTAGCCTTTTCTTGAGGATAGCACTGTAGCATTCAGGGAGAGGTATCCCTGGAGTATTTGTGGGATAACTTCTAAACCATACGTCTTCACATTTATTATTGCCTTATTTTGTTGTCGTTGCTTGACAAATAGTGGATCATTTTGAGCGATCACACATGACATCTCTTCAAGTAACTCCAAATTGTCTGGAATATATGTTTGGCTGCACTTCAAGAAAAATGGTCCAGAAATAGTTACAAATACAAAAAATTGAGGCATGGAGATAACTGATTGCAATGGAAACAGGATCAGACTGGATTTGTTGCAGGAATATAAGCAGTCTGGGGACAAACTGGGAAGCCAATGCATTAAAATGTAAAATACATGATACAAAAATAGCATTTTTCAACAGTAGGTTTAATTCAGTTAGTGTAATATTCCTTCTGTCTTTGAAAATCAGCTGTCAGTTTCCCCCCATTTTTCTAGTGTTATATAGAGATAAAAGGACCATAATAAAATCACAATCTGAATTATATCCAGGAATCTTAACTCCATCTTCTATTATGAGTTGGTCACAAAATTATTAATCGTATTTGCGTACCAAAAGCTGCACAGAGGTGCTTGGTGAGTTTTCAGAAAGCTTGTGTGCCCAATCCTTGCTGGGCCCTAGCTTCTCTCACTCTGTGCGATCTCCATCCTGCACAAGCTTGATCTGGTTCACTCTGAAGTCACTGCAAATTTTATCACAAGGTAAACAGAATAATAAAATCTAAAGTGGACATTCTCACTTTATGCTTCCTTTAAACCAAACAGTCTTTTTTAAAATGTCGGCCAGTAAGATAAATGGCAATTATTGTGCCTTTGAGGAGGGTGTGCTGTGGGTAGAGGTGTGTACAGAGCACTTTGTTGGGCCAGCTTTGACTGCCAGGAGCCTGTGGTGTGTTGTAAATAACAGAACGGGTGCACTTTGAATGCAGGGGCATAATGGGCATGTAGCGTGCTAACTAAAGCATTACAAATGCTGCATGGCTTATTTTTATCTCTCCATCCTTCTCAATACAGTATTTTTATCTCACGCCAATACAAAATTATTTTTGTGTCTCTAGGAAAAACAAGGCAACAAGGAGACTTCATTTCTGCTAGTGTTTAAACACACGGCAAGTCCCCTTCTACACTGTGAGACTTCTCATGTGCTCAACACTACATATGTCTGCAGAACCAGAACCTGCATGGTGCTTGTGAGCAAGGCTTTATATGAACAAGGCTTGGGAAGGGAAAGTGAAGTTTATGAGTCAGATTCTCTAGAGGGGTGCTACTCTGCAGGAAAAGCAGGGGTAAAATGCAACTGCACCCAAACGCTTTTCGCTTTACACAAGTGGACGACCATGCCAAATGCAAGCCAGGGGAGAACCACGCTTCTGAAAAGTGGAAACGTATTTGTTGTTGCACAAAAAGAGTTGATTTTGTGTTGGCACACAGCATTTGCATAGTTTTCTGTAGTTTAATAGACTTTGGAAATGCAGGTAGCCTGATGGAGCTGCTGCAGTTTCAGGAGAAGACATCTGTGAAATAGCTTCACAGAAATTACTCCTCTCTAACAGATACGGAAAACACTACGTGTATCATCTGTAGTGAAAGGGGGACACAGAAGATGGAAACGTACAAAAAACCCTGACATACACACACAGTAAAAATAACAAACATGCACATGTTAATTACTGAACGTGCTTTTGTTAGCAGTAGGTCACCATCACTCTTTATTGACATTTACTGCAACTGCAATTTCTTTTTCAAGCCCACTGACCCAGGAAAATGTAACCCTCTAGTTATCCAACGCCCTTTAATTAGAGATGTCTCCAGAGATAATCTCACTCACGGCCCCCATTGTGAATGATTTATTTTCCAACTTTCTATCTTTCATCTCTTTATGTTTTTCTGTCCTGGCCTGGCAGAGCAGCCCGGGCTTGTGGAACACCATGTACTCAATCCAGCCGCTCTCCTAATTGCGTTCCAAGCCTGGTGACGTTCGGGGGTCCCGCTCCGAAGCGCGGGCTGCTGACACCGGGATGGCTTGCAGGAATCCCAGCTTTCCTCCCGCCAGGAGGAACGACGGCGCCAGGCCTCGGGCTGGGGAACAGGCACCTTCGCACCCGCAAAGAACAAACCCTCCCGCCTTGCGAGCGCTCCACGGGGCTTTGTCTTTGGTGCTCCGTCTGGGGAGCACTTACCCACCCCTGCGGGGTCCGGCGGGGCTGGCTCACGACTCCCGGACGCGTGCGCTCGCCAGCAGGGCCGGCCTTCCCCCGGCTCAGGGCGCGCCAACTATCCCCGGCACCAACGGGGAGGCTCGGCGGGCAGCGAGGGGTGGGGCGGGCGGCTGGTTTTGGCCAGCCCCTCACGCTCCGCTCCACAGCCGCCCCTGGGCGCCTGGCCCCGCGCACGGCCCCCGCCTCCCGCCCGCCCGGGGCAGGCTCACCGCCCCGCGGGGTGCCCGGTGGCCCCGCACGGTGCCCGGTGGCCCCGCCGCCCCCCGGGCTGCCCCGGCGCCGCCCCAGCGGCCCCTGCCGGCGGGACTACGGCTCCCAGGGCCCCGCGCGGGGCCCGGCGGCACGCGCACACGCTTGCACACCCCCCCCCGCCCCGCGCGCACACACACACGCGCACACACACACGCACACACACACACGCACACACACACCGCCCCCCCCGGGAAGAGCGGGAGGGAGGGAGCCCGCCCCGCGCATGCGCAGCCCGCTCCCGGCGGGAGGGGAGGGGAGGGGCGCGGGGACTCGTCCGCGGCGCCGCTATTCGCGGAGCGGCCTTACGCCGCTTTCCGTGCGTAAGGGCCGGGGCCGGCGAGGGAGCGGGCGCTGCGCCCTTGGCGTAGCGTTATTGTGAATGGAGCGGGCGGCGGGGCGGGGAGGATGATGTCAGCCTGCGAATGTCAACAATGTAGCGATGGAGGGGGGCGGGGGCGGCGCTGGGCCGGGGCGCGGGGGGAGGCGGGCGGCGGCAGAGCCGGGCAGCAGCGGCCGCGGCAGCAGCGCGGGTGCCGCCGTCCCTCCTCCTCCTCCTCCTCCTCCTTCTCCACCGCCGCCGGCCCCGGGTGCCGCTCCGGCAGAGACACAGTCGCCGCGGTGCTGCTCCCCCATCCCCACCCCCCCCCTGCCTCCCTCCCTCCCGCCCTCCCTCCCACCGCTGCGGCTTTCTCTCCTCCTCCGGCCCCCCTGCCAGCCCCCTCCCTCTCTCCTTCCCTCCCTCCCTTCCCCCTTTATTTTTCTCCGCAAGACTTTGGCTCTGGAAGCAGCTGGTTCAAAGCAATCGCCATGTGATGAGCGTCTGGGTCGGGGTTGTTTTTTTTTTTCCTTTGGGGGGGGGGGGAGGGTGCAGGTTTCTGACCGCAAAGAAATATTAATAAGAATTTCCGAAACAACAGCAGCAGCAACAAGAGCAAACACCTCCCCCCCCCCCCCTTCCCCAAACCTCCTCAGCCGTAACAGCTTCCCCCCCACCCCCCATTCCCGCTCCACCCCGCCCCACGGCCTCCCCACCCCCGCCCTCAGGCTGCAGCGACCCCCGAAAGTTGCGCGGAGCCGAGGTGAGTGCGCCCGTTCCGCGGCTCGGCAGTCCCGCCGGGGAAAGGGGGGGGGGGGGCGAAGTTTGGGGGGGCAGGTTGCGGGGAGGGGGTGCAGCGTGGTGTGTTTCCCCTCCTCCCCGAGCAGCTGTTAGGCGGGGGGATGGGGCGGTGGAGGGGGGGGGGGGGGCTGTCCTCCCGCCCCCGGAGCGGCCGCGGGCTTTGCAGGAGTGCTTTATTGCTTATTCCTGAAAGTGGGAAACACGCGCGTTGCGTAACGGGGAGTGCGCGGCAGGCGCCCAAGTGTGCGTGTGTCCGTGTGCGCCTCGGTGCGCGACCCCCCTCCCTGCGCACCGGACCCCGGGGCAGCCCCCCGAGCAGCCCCCCGGGCCGTCCCGCCGCCTTCCCCCGGCCCGGCCCCACCGCCGCGGCCACCTGCAGCCGCTCGGGGCGAGCGGGCACCGCGCTGCATCCATCCCCCCCCCCCGCCCTCCCCATCCTTTGGGGTGCGCCGGCCGCTCCGTGCTCCCCCCACCACCCACCCACCCACCGCCATCCCCGGTTTGGTAGGTTTGGAGGGAGATGTGAACTCCGGTCACAGTTTCTGGGATCGTGAAAACGTAGCGTGTGGGCACGGCAGCGCGCGGCGAAGACGCTGGCTGTCATGAAAGACGCTAAGTGTGAAATCATGCCGCTCCTTTTGTGGAGCAGGCTATTTTTGTAATGCAGCGGGTGTCTTGCTTAAAACGCTTCGGTTGCCGTGAGATCATTGTGCCCTTGTTGTTGAAGCTCCGCAGCTCCGGAGTAAACCGCGTTTTCCCTTCTTTAATAACAAACTTGGGGCAGGGATGACATCTTTTATTAGAATTACTCTTTAGGATGTTGGAAAGCTTGGGAAATCACAGTGTTGCTGTTCGTTCTAGTTGAAGCTGTGTCAGTGTTTTCGTGATGAAAGCCCATTTTCAGACTTTGGAACTGTCGCTGAACTTGTGCATATTTTAATTTGGTATTCTGGGGCTCGAGCTAGAAACAAGTCAGGCTTTTTCAGGCTGGGGATTGTCTGAGCGTCTGCTGTAGATGGTGGAAGGCTCTGCAGTTTGAAGAGGATGGTGGTGCTTGGGTAAATTGACTTCTTCAGGTATGTAAATACTGAAATCTCAGATAATTGCGTTTGATGAGATGGATAGGAAAAAAATGATAAGCTTGTGTGCTAAGCTGTTTTCTATGGAGCTGTTGTAGCAACAGCGTGAATACAGTGTTTTAGGAGTCCTCATACCCGATGGATAGAAATAAAATTCCACCTCAGATGTGGGCTTCTTTTAAAAGCCTGTGTTGCCTTTTGTATCCACCCTCCTGTCCCCTGTTAATGGGATCTGGACACTTGGGCAGCAAAATGGATCAGGGTTGTACTTCCCTGTGGTGTATTGAACCTGGGTTTTCAGTGCCATTCTTCACATTTGACTCTCCAGCTTCAAAGGCTGTTCTGAAGGTACTCTGCAAGAAATGGAAGGAAGCCGTGACTAATTGGAAAAGTAGAGGATAGAAAAATCGGGATCATAGGTCTAGTGTTCCTGTTAGTTTGCTCTGCAACGCTGGACATGCCATTCAGACAGATGGACATTAGTACAAGCTGTCAAGTGGGCAAGAAAGGTCCTTAGTGATTTTGCAGATAGGATGGTTGTCAAGTTCTTTGGAGATCTGTCGCAAAAATGCTCCATGGAAGCTGAGTGTGCATTTCTGGGCAGTGCTGGCCAGCTCTGATGTGTAATTTGTGTTTAAATAGCTAATTTATTTTTTTAAAAACTTTTAACAATTGTGTGAATTGGATGGGAAAGGTGCACAGCTGTTGCACGTGCTGAGAGATCCCAACTGGTTAATCATCAGCAATTGTTATGCCCAGATATCACACACTGGGAAGCAGTGTTAGGACAGGTATTCCTAGTCCTTTTCCTGACCTGGAGGCACATCTCAAACAAGTGTTGGTATTAACATCATGCACACTGGCAAGATGTGCCGGTGGTGTAGGTGGGACACCCTCCTCTCCTTCCCTCTTTCTTTCTGTCATTTGTTTTTCAGCAAGAAAACACTGACTTCATACTTCTGTGCTGGGCATGAAGGAAAGTTAGAGATAGCACCTGAGTTGCTAGCTGAGGATAAAAGTCCAAATCCCAATAAATAGGCATTGACATGGTGCTCCTAATATGAGGAGATTCCGATAAATCTTTGTAGAAAGCCTCAGAGACTCATTGAAATTAATGGGTTTAAGAAAAGCCCCATACTGTATAGCAATCTTGCATATCTCTTTCTGTGTGCACCTAATTAATGACAAAGCAAGCTGAAAATGAAGCCCTGTATCGGTGGTGTGTAGTGTGGAATATGTGACAGATGTTACTGCCTTTGCTTATTTTAAAACTTGTATTGCTTGATTTTTTTTGTCCTGAAGTGCAACAGCTATTTTTCATAACAAGGCTGCAGCGTGATTACCAATTAGTTATTTTCCTTAAGGTGTTCTCTAAAAATATCACCAGTCATGAAAAAAAAAAACAACAAAAAAAACCCCCAAAACTAAAGAAAAAACAGTAGTCCTTTTTTTTTTTTTTTTCCCTTTTTCCTCTCCATTTAAAAAATCCAAGAAGAATAAAAAGAGGTGTTTTTCTCGTTGTATGCTGCTGGTATTCTTTTTTGCTTAGGACTTAACACAGACACAGATAAAAAGAAGACTTCTTAGAGTGTAGCCAAGAGATGTTTATGATATTAAGCTAAAAAATGAGATGTGTAACATTAATATATGCAAAGTAATTATTTTGGTAGTAATGACATTTTTATGCAATAAACTGTTAGTGTAAATTGAATAGCATTTATTGTGTTGTGAATAGAGTCTCTTGAGTTTTTCATTTAGGTAGTATGAACATAGTTTATATATTCAAATCAAAGGACTGCTCTCTGAATGGCTTCTTAGTTTACAAGTTGCATGAACATACCTGTAGTGTTTAGCAGATCTGACTTATGTTTGAAGGCGTCTGAATTTCCAGCTTGGCTCATTTTGGGTGTGATGGTGACATGTTAGTGGTTTCTGGGTTGAACGCTGTTCAGGGAAATATACCAGTCATTCTGTTAGTGTGTTGAAGAACATTTGGATTTAAACTTGAAGCTTTCTCGAAGTTCAAGTTAGTCCTGCTGTTCTCAGTATTCTGATTGACTATAACTGCTTGAAGAGAATGTGGGAGAGAGTCAGTCTTTCTGGTACTGCAGTTCTTTACTGATACCTGAGGAGGTGCCTAAATGAGTTTGTTCTAGGAGCTGAATGGACGGAAGATTTCTACCCCTAGTAACTCCCTAAGGTTTTACAGAGTAGTTTTCAAAATGCTTGTTCAGCTTTTTACAAAAAAATGGTCATCAGACCTTTAAATTCAGCCAAAAGACATTAACCTTGGCAGCTGCATGAATATCACCCATTCACGTGAAGCTTGCATCAAGAAGTTGTAAAATATATGAATGTAGCCAGCTGAGTTGCAATGTGTTAGTGTTGCTTTTCACTTAGGCAGAAAGATCTTTATAGTGGATTGAAAAGAGTGCTACTTATTGTGCCACTCTCGGGTTATAAATTATAATTTTAAAGCAGGCAAACAGTGGAATGCATACAAATGCCTTTGTGGCCAGCGATGGACTCAGAGCTCCTGAGTTACTGGAACTAATGGTATTGATCAAAGTGCAGCCACATATTGAGAACAGGTAAATGAAAAGGAACACGGGAATAAGTTCAGAAAAACCTTTATGCTAGAAGTTTACATGTAGGCAGAACTTTGATCTGTCAAAAATTGGGCTCAGAAGACTCTTCTGCCTGATTATATTGATCTTTATGCAGAAGGAGTCACAACAACAACCTGAAGAACACCAGCTGTGCTGTAAAGGCATCTCAGCAGATCAACAGATGTGCCTCCGTTTGGCTTGAAACAGGTTGCCTGCAAAAAGCTCCCAATGTGAGGGGGACTGAACTGCAGCTCCTGCGTGGGTGAGGGGGCTGCCAGGCGTGCAGCTCCTCTGTGCATTAACCCTTCCCCGGTCTCCTCTGCCCTGACTCCCTCTTTGCTGTTTACACCTGCTTGGTGCAAAGCTGCCCTCGGAGCCAGCTGGGACACTGTGAATTCAGTGTCTCAAGAAAAAGAGGAGGAGGAGGTGGTGGTGGCTGCAGGGGCAGGAGACACAAGGACCTGAGGTACACTGTTTTTTTCTTTTTAGTCTGAAATGTTAGATCCTCCTAGATTTATTCCGAAGATCTATAATTTGCGTACAGCTTGATGGATAACTTTTCTCTGCTATTGTATCAACAGAACATATGCTTGAAAAGCTGTTGGGAACAAAAAAGCTGAGAATTTCCAGTTTATCCCTAGCAGGAGTTGAAATGGAAGCTGGAAACTTAAGATTTTGTTCCTGAGCTTTGAGAACACTCAGCAGGGCTGTGATGGGTAGATGGGTTTTGGTGCATAGGTTCAAAAGGAGTCTCCCCGCTAAGAAAAACAGGAACTTCTTACTGCTTGTCACCATGCAGGGCTTCTGGGCTGCAGAGCAGCAATACTGTTTTTTGAAAAGTGGAAAAGCAGTTATGTCTGTTTAAATAAACAAAATGACCCTTGGGACTTAATCATAGCTGCTTATTATAGCTGACACCCACTGAAGGGTTTTTGTTTTTTTTCTTTATTAGTGATCGCTTTAAAATTTAAACCTGAACTAGGAAAACAGGAACTGTAGGTGTGGAGATGTTCCTTTACCCTGATTTGCATGCAGCCTGTTTTTTATTTAGTGGGTAGGTGTGTTCGGTGTATGCGAGAGCAATTGAACATGTCAGCAGTTTCCTACAAGCTGCTCTTGCTGACTCACGTGTCTGGTGCAGCTTGGAGCTACCCTCGCTATAAACTATCCACAATAGGAGGCGCAGGCAGAGAGACCCGGCAGTGCCGAGCCGTTGCTCAAAGGTTATTTTCAGTTCTCCGGTCACTGCTTTGCCGTGGTTTGCTTCCCCAGTAGTACCAAAATACACTGTCCTTTTGCCAGATTGCTGTTCTGCTAAGTGCGAACTGTGAAGGAGAAATTCATTGCACCCCTGCAGGGGCTGTGCTGAAGGTCTGTCTAGATGCTGGGAATGTTCAGTAGGGCTAGAGCTCTGGGGTTTATTTTGTTGGTTTGTTTTTTCTTTTTCCTTTTCTTTTTGTGTGAATGAGATGTTATCAGAAAAAAAATCTCCCTGCACATTGTTCCCAATTTGGATATGGCAAGTCCAGCATATGAATTGTATTCTCCCCTGCCAGTTGGAGGCTATACAGTGTCCCATGTCCCACCCTCCTCTCCTTTTTATGGCAGTAATCTTCTTTAAAGCCAGCAAGGAATTCTGATTAAACTTAAAAAACCTGTGTTTAGCTACCTTTAATTTTCAGAATTTTATGATTTCTTAGTCTGGTTTTTATCCCCTGTGTGGCAGTAACACTGGCTATTGGCATGAAAGGATTCCTTCATTTGCATGAAGATGAAAACTTACGCTTATTTATTTACAGACTCTATTGTGATTACTCATAAGGATCCTAAAATGATAGGTTCTGCTGACTTACGATTTTTAACTGATCTTCTTGTTGTGTGGGGTTTTTTTTCCTTTCTTTTTCCTTTCTTAGTTGATCACAAAAGCCTTTGCATGAACAGAGTTAATTATCCATCTGCAGTTCTGATTTACTGTCTTGGAGTTTACATTCAGAGTAATCTTTTGTGTATTTTTCTTCTTTTTGTGGAAAGGAGTGAGAGATAAGCAGTCTCTGAAGGTGTGATAAACAAAATCAGCTGGTATAAAATAGGCTTTAGTAACAGTAAGGTGAGTTCTTGTATCTTGTTTTGTTTTTAGTCAAGTACTTCGACAAGCAATGAATAGAAAACCACATTGAGAGCTTTGTAACATATGAAGAAAATGGGTGTTCTTGGTTTCCGCCAATACAAATGACTCATCAGTATCAGTAGGGTTTCTACTTCTAATAATAAAACTGTGGAAGACCTGTAAAACATGTGGTTTTGGCCCCTACTCTTAGTGAAAGGTTGGAAAATATTACTTTGAGATTATTTTTTTTTTTTTTTAATTTTTAGTTTATGGAAGCTTTAGTGATTGGCCGTGCAACAGTGGAAGATCTTGTACCCTCCAAAAAAACCCCTTTTGCTTGTGGTGCTAAAATCTTCCTGTCTCTCTTCAGTGTTTGGAGTTTCACTGCAGTGAGCATTGCCCGCACTTACCCTCAGTGTCAGAGATGTGCCTCTGGAAGAGATAAACCTATTCGTGTCGAGTGAGGGAAGACTTGGCACACTACCTTGTCTTGCCGAGCTGCTATTCTCTTCTCTTCCACTCTGGTAAAGAGAGAGGAGTAAGATTGCTGAGGGACCTGTACTGCTGTTTGAGTTGGGGTCAGAGGATCCGTAGAGGAAAGTAAACAGAAAACAGGAGTTGAAGAATAAATGACAACTGCGAGATGTTTGTCATTACCCAGGAGGAAACGC
This sequence comes from Apus apus, assembly GCF_020740795.1. Lineage (NCBI taxonomy): Eukaryota > Metazoa > Chordata > Aves > Apodiformes > Apodidae > Apus > Apus apus. Next base: position 10,986,524 of record NC_067284.1, read on the forward strand.
ACATCTTCCAGTACTGAAAGTGATACTGAAAAAAGGGCAAATCAGAAAGTGATCTATTAAATTCTTCTCTTTTTTTTTTTTAAGTAATAGTTTTCAAATTTGTTGGTATCCTTACAGCTGTTTACCTATGAGGCTGGAGTCTTTTTGTAATGACTTTCTGCCCTGTCTTCAGTGCAATAAAGCAAGCCTTAGAGCATATTGCATTTTGTTTGAACCTTGTAGAATGTGAGGTTATGTTGTTTTCATATAAGCAGAGCATGCCCTCCATGCTGTTATGTATATCAAATATTAATTCTTTTATGCAAGGTATGCTATTTTTAATGGTAGTCCAACCAGTGTCTTCAGATCTGCTGCATTAATAGGTAGTGTTGCTGCCTGCTTTCACACTGTGTTGTTATAAGATTTAAAGACCGTAAATGAGGCAGAGCTAGTCTTTCTACCCCGTTAAAGTGAAAATTCTAACATACATGAAACCACCACGTTTGCTTTCTCTGTTGTTGCAATATTTATACTACTAAGTTATTGGTTGTAAGGATGTGATGATTCTTTGTTTCTTATTATTCTATTTGAAAAGCAGAGTGTGCTTTTTACAAAAGCCATTCCTGGGCAGATCCTCAGTAAATCTAGACCTATCTCAGCTCCTTTGATGTCAGCAGGCACCTTTTACTATTAAATATTTAAATATATTTATGGAGTTAATTTGGATTGTACTGACATACCTTGGATGTGTTTGTTAGTTTCTTGTATAACCAGGCTGTGATAGAGATTCTTTGTCTTGTACCTTCTTACTGGCAGAGGTACACTAAAAATAGAGGTGCAGAAGCCTGTGGAGGTATAACTTTGAAACGTGAAAATCCAGTTGTTCGTTACATGGTAACAATAAGAGATTTTTACTATTTTCAGATCAGTATAGCAAAAAAGGCCAGCTTCCAATTTAAGGGATGCATTTATTGACAGTTGTTATGAAGTTCACAGAACAATAATTGGTAAGGACTTCAAAATACGCTGACAGTGGTGATTCAGAGTTCAAGCAGACAGAGGTGAGTGCTCTGATCTCAGCTTGTCTTGAGAAAATCTTGCCGTGAGAAGTGTCATGAGAGTTGGGTCACGAGAAATAAAAAATGTATATAAATCTCATCCACCTTCTGAGCTCTGCTGACTCAGAAATGGGACCTGTGTCCAAAATCACTGAGGGCTGGACCTGGGAGTCTCACAGACGGACACTGTCATTACTGAATTTTGAGATGCTGATTCTGCTCTGCATCATCTCCTCTCCTTTCCTTGTTCTAGCCCTGGCACCTGTCTCATCCCACAGTGGGACAGGACCAAGAGCTAAATTGGCAGAAGATTATTCATTGCGCATGTAGGGTTAATTTTCTGCTGGTTGACTTTACTTGCAGGGTCTGGCCAGGGTGTGGGTAAGGGATCAAAGTAAATCAAAGTTTGTTAAAAAGACCTAGAGCTGACCACAGAACACCTGGCCCCCAAAGCACAGTGACTTTAACAGCATCACACCCCATCTCCTGAAGGTCACTTTTGTCTTGCTTTTGCAATGTGGTGGTACTGCAGAAAACCACGAGCAGCCTGTGCCCAGCCTGACCTATAGCTTGGCAGTAAGAGCTTGCTGCTAAGGCATGAGGGGTTTGGGCTATTTAGTTTTGGCTTGTGTCTGCAACAGACAATTCAAAGAAACGTTAGAGAAAAACGGAACTCAAGCAAGTCTTCTACATTAACAAAATGCAAAAGTACTATCGTTTGCAAATACACAAATAACTGTTGCTGTTCCCCCCTGATTCTGGTTGCTCCTGGCCTGGTGTGACCTGGTTGTATCACCTGTTTCCCAGCTGTGATGAGTTCTTTCGAACTTAAATTTTAAACATCAGTTACAGCTGAGGATAGGAGCAGACCTGGTGGAGAGTCTTTTTCAACCAGGTGGCTGCAATTTTGGACCCTCAGGTATTCCTTGCAGCCTTTTATCACCCTGGGGATGATGGCAAGCATGTGCACTTAGAGATGTTGAGTAACAGGTTCAGCAGATGATCAAACCCACTTGAATTTGCTCAGGTAAAGGAGGGAGTCTAACCTCATCCTTCAAAACCGGAGGGTGAAGTTAGGGGCTGGTAACCCACCCCTTGTGCTGCTGGGTGAAAACAAGAGGTCCTGCTTGGCTGTGTGCTTGTTGAACTTGGCTGAGCAAATTCAGCCTTCCAGCCCAGCATGTGTCAATTTACCTTTTTCTTAGCCCTGGCTAGTTTTCTGGATATTTTGAGTAAGACCATAGGTCCAAAGAGCAGCAGAGCTAAAGCAGGGGAGATGAGGGGGAGGAGTGGGGGCTTTTGCAGAGTGGTGAAGCCAGATGACCTCGTCGTATGTAGCTTCACCCTGAGTGGCTTCTGGAGCCTGTTGGCTCTTCTTTGGGAGGAGGACAGTGCTGCTGCTGGTTCTCCTGTGTTTGAGTGGCACCGGTGGTGTTTTTATGCAAAGCTGCATGCTGGCTATGCGTATTAGGCAAACTTCTGGCCAGAACTTGACTAGCAAAAAAAAAGTGTCTGCAGACTTTTGGTTAGCTCCTGCTGTTTTGCTGAGAAACCTCAATTCTGCTTCATGTAAACTTCAGGTATCTGCTGTGCCTGAGGTACTTTTGTGTGTTGAACCTGTAACCTACTGAATGCTTCTGACTCTACTCAGCGATTTAACTTAATTTCCAATCCCTTTGTTTATTCCTGTAACTGTTATTAAATGTGTACTGAGGGGAACTGTGGTGCAGAATTTTCTTTAGAGAAATTCAAAGTAATTGATGGTGTGAAGCAATTGCAAGGCATGTCAGTGAACTAACACCAATGTAAAGCTTATGGTGAAATATAAAACTGTTGCATAGTTTGTCATTAGCTGGAAGTTCACAGGCAGTGTAAATACAAGCACTCAGCAAGGAAATTCTTTGTTTGTCTTTTTCCCCTCCTTATTCCTCTTCATTTGTCTTATTATTAGACTAGAAGTAGAGTCAGTGATTCATTCAGTAATCTGTTTCTTGGACAGTTAGTCATCTGCCAATTTGTGTTAACTTTCCACTTTGTTTAGAAAGTGAGTAATGCTTAATGCACTAACAAATTCTGAGCTGTGAGCATCATTCAGATCATCTCCAAACTTTCTCTTCAAAATTTTTACCAATCTGTCAGATCAAAGCAAGTAAGGTCTGGCAGGCAGTGGGGTACAGCTACAGTCCAACTGTTTTGTCTGGCCCCAGTTATTACAGCAAAACACAAGGTCGCAAATGTAATGCACAAGTTCTGTTGTACAGCAACCCGTGTATTACTTAATCAATGTAATGCTTCTTGTTTTTCTTCACAACTCCTACTTTCAAGGGATAAATATTGCCTCCTTATTTCCCTCCCTCCTTCCCCAGACTGCCATGATTTTGTTAATTTATATTGTTCTCTACCTCGACAAATCTTGATGTTATCAGGACTAATTTAGTGAAAATAACTTGCAAGGAAGGCTGGAATTTGTATTGGCTGCCTGCTGCAAGTGTTACTGGTGCTTTTCATGAGTCTTTTTGGTGGGGAGGAAAAAAAAGATGGTGCTGTTAAAGTGTTATCTATGTAGAACTTGAAGCTATAACACCTTCCTGTAGCGATCAGGTAGGTATTTTGATCTCAAGGTGATGCCAGTCATTTCTGAAGATGAACTGAGTACTTGTTTGAATCACTTGAGAATTTTTTAAACTACTTTTTTCTTTCTTAGGGAAACTGGAGTAGCATAAAGAGTAACAAGGTCAGTAATGTCACAGGAGATCTTTTTAGGACCAAAGTCTTTACAGTTTTCTCAAAAAGAACATGAATGGGTTTTCTGCTGTGATCAGCAGCAAACGAATTCAAAGTGCAGGAGAGTCTTGAAGGCTATAGGGAGGATGTGTGTGCAGGGGGGGATAGAGCGAGGTGGTAAACATGAGCATCAGAAGTGGTTTACTTGGCTCGATGCTTGCTTTGTTCCTTCCCTGGGAATCTGTCATCCTCCCCCACAACTTCAGTTGATTTTTTTCTACCAAAGTTGCTGTCTCTAGGTGTAATTATCCAGTGGTTTTAGGGTGTCCCTGGGGCCACAGTTCTGTAAACAGGCAGTGCAAAAGCCAGGGGCTGGGAAGGAATAGCTGTTGGTTGTAGGGTCTGTAGGCAACTGGTGGCCCTGCCACAGCACAACAGGGTCAGAATAATAATAAAAATATTTGGTCTTGAGGAAGAGCTAGGGGAAGATCCAGTTCCTCATTCCTAGAATCTCATTCCAGTCCATGTAAATACCTGAAATGTCCTATTAGCCATGTTCCTTTATGAAGAATTGTGGCTTCTCAAAGATTTTTTTTTGTTGCAGTCTGCAATGCACACCAGTAAGTTTGAATAGTTTGGTTAAACTTCGGACAAACAGCCTTATTGTCATTGCTTATTTGCTCACTCACCTTTGCAATTGGCCCATTCTGATTACCTGCAGATTTTCAAGCATTTAGACAGTGTTAGTTAATGCACTTGCCTCTTTAGATGATTTGCAACTATCATATTTAAAAAATGACTTCTTTCTGGTTTGGTCTTGGTTTTAGCTGTTGAGCTTTACCTTCAGAGCATTACAAAGAAGCTTGCCTTGTTGCCAGGTTTTTTTTTGGGGGGGGAGAGAAGAGCAAAGGCTGAGGTTGGTGGTGTAGTGATCAGTTTGGTTTGGTGCGCTCTGAGCACATGTGACTCCAGCAATGGCTGATTCACCACCTGAAGCTGGTTTGGGGTTTGTTTTTGTTTTTTTTGTTGTTGTTGTTTGGGGTTTTTTTTGTGGTGTTTTGTTGTGTGTTTTTTTTTAAGGAATAATCTGTCCCGAAGTGAGAATTGCTGCTGTTTTGTTGTATTATGAGTAAACCAAAACTGCAAAGAGTCCCTTTGCTCCCTGCCTTTTGCTCCTGACCTTCTGCAGGTGACACACCTTGAGTGTTGAACTGATGCCAGAGGAGATGGGCACCTGCCTTTCATGGGGTGTGCAGCATTTGGGGGACTGGCTTATTGCTGGTTTGGCACTTCAGGTTTCAGGTTGCCTGCATGGGGCAGAGGGGACTTCAGGATTTATAGCTGTACTTGGTCTAACACATGGCACAGCTCTTTCTCTGGTAGGTTAAGAGATTGTGAGGTGAAGGAGAGATGACTAGGCACCTGAGACCTTGTAGTTGTTGAAACCCAGATAAGGGCAGTGTTGACTGTTGCAAAAGTGAAATTATATTCAGGGCATTTTTGTATGAGGAAATTTTTTAAAAAATTTTTTTCTTTGTTTAGATTTTTAAATTTGTTTTGCTGTTTGTTTTTTTTTTCCCCTGCCCACCTTCGGTTTGTTTCCTGGCTGTAAAGCTTGGGACATTCCCATGAAGATGGGCGTGCTGGTGTCATCCTCCTGCACAGAGCAGTGCTGAGGAGGTGCAGCCGGGCAAGGGTTCTCCTGGGTGTTTATAGAGGGGTGTCTCCTGCCCCGACTCGCTCTGCAGGTGCGCTGCTCAGTCGGTTAAAGAAACCGCGAGTTGAAATGATCGGATGGCCCGAGTGAAACAGTTTACAAATAGGTCTTCAGTGTTTGTTTTTATTTTTAACTCCTTCTCCACCCATGGGCTCCTCCCCCAGCACGTTGGCCAGGCGGAAACGGCTCAAAGAGGGAAAATCGTTGTTGCAGAATATGCAAAGTGCCCCAAGAGTTTCCAGAGGACCCTCAGAAAGTGAGTTGCTTTCCTAATGGCAGAGATCCTGCACTTCTCCCCTCCACAACCCCCACTTGTTCCCTTCTACTGCTTTCTTATTTTGGTCTTACATCAGTAAAACTTCTTTTTCTGTGGTTGCTGGGCTTTTTAGGGAAGAGGATTGCTTTTTAAGGTCTAACTGATTAAAATATACCAATAAGCAACATATTTTAATCCAGTGGAGGCAGTGTGCCCTTCTGGCACCTGCAAGGAGAGCCCCTGAGCCAGGTCCTGCTTCCCAGCACCTCCCTGTGTACCCAGCAGTGCAATCTCCGTGGCTGGGCACCTTTTCTCAGACACTTGGTGTGTGCCCTTTTTGCCCTAGTTTTAGCTTATCGCAGAGAAGTGATCTCAACCATACTCCTGCATCTGAGTACAAGAGGAAATTCAGACATTTATCTGTCTCTTTTATTTCTTTGGTTTTTATTTTCCTAAGCTGTGTTCAATTGCTTATGGAAAATTCTGGCCAAAAGGGTGAAATTTCTTTGCTGAGTGTTTAATCTCAAAGCCACAACTCTCACTCCCCAGGTCATGTCCTGCTTACAGTCTTTTTCCGGCACAGTGTAGCCATGGTTAGGTGTGCGAGAGGGGGAGAACAGAAAGGACTTGAATGGGATGGAGGATTCTTTCTTGCCCCTTGGACTGCTATTCTGATTTGTTGTTTACATTTAAAAACTAGAAAAGAAAGTCTGCCTGTCTGCAGAGTAGGTTAATCACTGCAGAAAGACTCTACATCAGTACTCCGAGCATGTATTTCCACGCGTGTGCCGAAGGCTGCGTGCGTACTTTGCGGCTGGCGCAGCGTCGCTGGAAAGTATGTGGGAGCTTGTCTGCTTCCTCTGAGGCTGCTACAGGTGGTCAGGGGAGGGTGGGGGGCAGAGGAGGAGATGCACGGGGCGAGGTACGGCACCCACTTCCTCCAGTGTGTGTTGTCGTGCGCTCGAGCCTGCTGCCTCGCCGACAGCCGGGCGGCTGCAGGTCGCGCCTGCGGTGCTTCGTCTTCGCTTGTACTGATTTGCTGCTGTAGGTTTATGACTGAGGTTGTGGTTTAATATGCCCTTTTTAGGTATGCGAAGTGTTTAAAATTGTCTAGTGTTGCATTTCTTCCTTTTTTGTGGTCATGGCCTTTTCTACGTTTGGAAGTTTCCACGATTTTTAGAAGGCAAGAAATGTAGCATTTTTAAAAAGAAATTTTTTTCCTGATTGTTACTTGTCAGCTAGAAGTATGCATTTTTTGCTTTTCGAAGATCATTTTTTGAGATTAAGCTGTTTCATAGCCTTTAAGCTTTAAATACTTAATACAAACTGTTGGTTATCCCTGAAACTAAATAAAAATAAGTCTTAAATATTTGGAATTTGAAAGGAGCCTCCCTTTCTCTTTAGCAAGATGCCTTTCTTCTGCAGCTTTACCCCAAGGAGATTGGTGTTAACAATTGCAAGTACAGATTTGTTTCCTTGTAATTTTGAAATCTTTACTTGAGGGCTTGTAATTTTCTTTAACTGTTCAGGTGCTGCTTAATGCCTTCGATATTTGTTGAGTGTCTTGTATGTGTACTCATACTCCCTTATGTTTCAAATGAAACACTGTAACCTGGCAAGCTATGCTGCTGTCATGCTAATAGTGAATATAAAATTTCCCATGCTGGCTTGGGGAGGAGGTGACAATGAAAAGGAGTGGACTTATGGTCATATGTACATCTAATTGATGGAACACCACTCTTTCTTAGTAGTTTCTGCAGCTTTAATGCCTACTGATGACCCTTTTTTTTCAGTTCATGTCCTGTTCTGCCATGGAGCAGGACAGAGTTTACTTATTTCTCTTCTTGCTGAAGAAACGGTTGTTTTGCCCATGGAGGTACCTGGAATATCTGGCATCAGCTTGTGGCTGATATGATCTCCCAATGCTGTGCTCCAGGATAGCTTGATTCAGCCTTGAAATGTAGCTATTGGATATCAAGCAGAGGTCCAGAGCAGTCTTTCTGATGTTCGTGCTCCATTGTATTTCATTGTTAATTGAGAGTGCAACTAAGGAACTCAGCAGTAGTTCTAGACTGTGTTTTACACTTTTGAAAACATTGATACACAACCACTGTGTAAATGTTAAGGCTTGAAACATTTTATTTTTTTTAAATAAGTGTTTTGAAGAGGAGTCACTGTGGAGAAATCTAATGCCCCACAAAGATGTAGTAAGATAGGTGAATTGTGAGCAAAGTCATACAGAATTAAATTCATTTGGGAAAAGGTGCTGAAAATTTCATAGCACTTTGACTTCATCTCCTCCAGAAAGACTGCCTAACTGTTGTTTCTTGTGAATTATTTGCTTTGGACTTGAGGTGGCTAGTCTTCATAAACCTGCAGTCTGTTTCCCAAAATCCTTGTGTAGATCAGGTCCCCTGAATAAATGAGGTCTCCCTTGAGTGCTGCAGGAAGTCTGGGAGCAGCTCAAGTAGAAGGTGGCAGTCCATCTCTGGAGGATTTGCTGCTCAGTGCTGCCTTGGATCTGCCTTACTGGTGGTCCTGGGGGCTGAGCAGCTCCTGTGGACTTCCCCCATCCCAATGCTGGCAGGGTGACAGCCACTCACTGCACCATTGGAGCTGTTGTGCCTCTCGGGTGACAGTCTGTGGGAATGGCCCCTGAATTGCTCAGGAGGCAAAGACTGACCATCCTGATTTAGGACCTGTTTGCAAAAAGGAACAAGAGTTGAAACAGCCGTAAATTATGTGTGCAGCTGCCAGGCTGGAATTGTTTTGAAAACGAGAGAAGGTGGTGCAGAGCTAAGGAGCAGCTGAGAAAAAAATCAGAAATTACACAAAGAGTAAAAAAGGAAAGGCAGTCAAAGCCCTGTCCTCTGTCACATTGGAAAGGGGAACATATAATTAAAACTCCCATGTCAGAGTAGGTGATGCAGGAATTAAAACACGTACCTGTTCCAAGTTGCTGCTTTATATGCTACTTCACTTCAAAATTAACTCTACCAAAAAAAGAGCTGCTTGCATACAGGAAACCATGTCTTTGACTGAAAGATACCGTAAAAAGACAGGGTGGGGCATATATGTGCTTTATTTTATGAAAGCAAAAGAAGAGGGTACACTGCAGAACATCACAAGTGAATCCATGTTACTTCTTTCCCTTTTTTAAAATTAGTTCTGAAAGTGTTGTGCTCTCAAGGTATGACACCAGGGCTTGAGCAGTTGGTGCAAGAGTTAGTGTGCCATTTAAACTGCAATTTTACCATCCATTTGGTGAAAAAGGGACTTAACAGTTGCAGGGGGTTTTGAAATATTTGAGTGCCCAAAACAAATAAGCACACAGAACTGGCATGCTGACCAGAGGTGCATGGCAAATACAGTTCTTATTTTTATTTTTTTTTTAGAGGTTCTCCTGGTAGACATAAATGAAGCAGACTGAGATCTCACCATGGTTGAAAGCTGTGGAAGAAAAATTAGCACCACACTTTCCAGTGGAAGCAGAGCAAAAATGCAAAGTCTGCCAATTAAATCGGAAACAGCTCTTAATTTCCCCTCTCCTCCTCCTCCCCGAAGGATGAATGGCTTACTCTTCTGGATGGAACTTTGTGTAATGACTCATAGTTTTATATGGATTAGTGTGAATATGTAGGTGATGCTGGTATCTGAGAAACTATATATAGTGTCTAGGAGAAGTGTCCCGGAACGCAGAATAAATGAGCATTTGATCTATTTCTCTTGCTAAATTAACGGAAACATAAATGCAGGATAACTTGCTCCATTTGTTCCTTCCATTCACGGTTGTGCTCCGCAGATGTAAAGGAAGCTTATGATGCATAGAGAGTGTGCCAGTATTGATAACTGAACTAGACACTAAATTAAGGGTTTCTCCTTTGCCCTGTCTGAAATATGCATGGAGAGGGCACCAGGAGGCAGAAGTGTGCAGACATCAGCAGCGAGTGTGCAAGGTTTCTGTGGTAACCTTTGTGAGATGGTTAATGTTCTGGTATGCTTCCAGCAGGGAAAGAGAGGCCCTTCCACCTCTTTGTTCCACGCCTCTTTGGTCAGACTACACTAGTCCATGCCTTACTAGAGGAGCAACTAGAGGTAAGAGTATCACACACCGGTGGCTCCTTAATACACCTTGTGTTAAGAGTGTGTCCCTGTTGTACCTGCTGCTGTAAAGCCGTGGGCAGGGCAGCTGTATTCATGCTGGGTTAAGCCAAAATCTCATGATGTTGCAGTAGTGTCTGCTGGTAACTTAAGCTGAAAGTGTGAGTTCTTACGGAGCTTCTCCAGTGGACTGAGAAGTTGTCCATCTCAAGGCTCCTGTGTCACCCTCTCCTCTCTGCAACCATTTACTATGCATCCACTTGCACCAGAACAGCTATTAATAAAACCCATATCAATGACACATTCAGCTTAGAAAAAAAAAGGCAACTTTTTGAGAGATGTTTGAAATTCAGTTATTCCACTGTGTTGCTCATGAGCAAGTCTACAGAAATTTGAAGTGTAAAAAGTGTAAGGGGTCAGTGAATTGCTGTAGAGGAGAAACAGGATCAAGGAGACAGGGAAAATGGAAATGTGTTGATCTGGCATTGCTGCAGATATATATGCTATGGGGCCTGCACCCAAACAGTGTTGTTTTCTCTTAGTCTGCATCAATACCATTTGCTCCCTGGGGAAAATGATCTTCTATGTGAAGTGCCCATTAAAGGGCAAAAGAGAGAAAACTATTCTTATGGCCTTGTATGACAGTCATACCTTAAAATTAAGCCATATGTGATTTCCAAAAATCTGACGTAGTTAGGTTCTCCATTTCAGATTGTTCACCATAGCTTGCTTTAGCATTTAATTGTAGGAACCTTATTTTTACATCTCAGACTTGCAGGCACATACTGAGCTCGCAGAACTTTTGTTACCAGATAAGAAGACTGAAAATCATGAACTCTCTCCTGAACTCCTGGCCTCTGCTTTTCCCTGCAAATGTGTTGCTAGTCTTCTCTGGGAGGACCCTAGCTGTGGAGTCTCCCCAGTTCTCTGTAAGAAAATTCTCTAGTTATCTCTTCAAGCAGATGCCATGAGAAGCTTACTCTCAGAGTGCCAAGATACCCTGGGAACTTTTTCTGGGGAAGGGGAAATGGGCTTACATTAAAAACACACCACCAACAACAAGGAAAAAAAAAAAGCAGCTGCTTCTCATATAATTGGGGGTGAATCCCACAGTGTCTGCAGAGAAGTAGGCTTATATGGTCATAAGCAGTGTCTCAGACCTCCCACCATCAGATGTCAAGGAGGTCTGACTTCCATTTTAAAACTAATACCTGGTGTGGAATAGAGTTGTATAGAATATGTAAAGGCTTATTGCCTAGAAACCCAAACATGGAGAAATCAAGAATTCATGCAGTTTAGTGTAATTTCTTGAAAAAAGATTAAAACTCCAGTGTTTATCTTGGATTCTCAATGCAGGGAGTGGGAAGGAGCAGTAAGGGTATTTTGTGATTAATGAGTCTTTCTGCATGTGTTTCTTGTGCCTCTTGGTATTTAGTAGTCTCAGTGACCTAGCTTTTTATTTCATTTTTCTCATGTTGGCACTCTCATTAGTAGTCTCCTTAGATGCAAGAATCTACCCTCAGCTAGTGGGTCTTTTCTGGGCTATGACAGTGTGGGCCAGTTTACTCTCCTTGGACTCCTCTGGTCAGGTAGGTTAGTGTTTCTGTCCTGTCCCTCTCGTTGCTTCTTTGTTCTCTGTTTTGCACAAGACGGTTCCTATAACATGTAAAGCCATCACCCTCACTTTGAAAACTGGAGCCAGTTAAGATGGAGCTCAGCTAAACTGGAGCCACTTAAGATTACTGACCTAACCAAGAGCAGGTTGGTTTGGGTACTGTAGGAGTCTAGCCACCATACCTGCAGTTCTGTGGGAGTCAGGGTTGCAGCCCAGGCTGGCCCCCGTGCACAGCACTCCGGTGGTCCCAGCTGCTGTGACAGCAGTGTAGGCCTGGCCCGTGTCAAAACAAAGGCCATAGGAAGAAGGAGTCTCCAGCTGCCTTTCTCCATCCTCAAACGAGAGGAAACTCATGACAGCAACATGTGCCAGGGCCCTTACATGTGGAAACAGCAAGGGGGGTAAAGTGCTGTATGGACCAAACAGCACAGTCTCACATAGTTGTTTTCCTTTATGGATCTGTGTGATTTTTATGGGTAGGGAGGGGTTTGGCTTAGACATGGGACTGATACTTCATCTAGAACAGTGCAAAGAGCATCTGATACTGAAGATAAGCAATTTATCCTTTTAGATAGGAACATTCTCAACTGGTGACAGGCTATACATGGCACATCAATAGCTCTGCCTGCCCTGGGGTTTCTCTCTGCAGCTGCAAAGCATGTGCTTGTGTATATGTGTGTGCTCACGAAGGAGGTAGGGGGGACAGTATTTAACCAGCTGCAAATCACTGTAGGGGAAATTATTTCCCTTGGGCAGAGGAGCTGTGTGCTGTAATATAGGCTTAGTTTGGCAGGCAGTTCATGGATAGTGGGAATCTGTGCCACCACTCTGAGATGGCTCAGGTGGGCTTAGAGAAGGGACTCCTGAATTGCCATGTCTCTCTGAAGGATTCCTAGGTACTTTACAGCTGTCAGTGTTGTTTCCCCTGCTGCTTTGACCAAGGTGCAGATTGGCTGGACAAGAAACATGAGGACAGAGGGCTGAAGCATGAGCCAGTGGCTCTGTAGAGCCAGAGCAGGGAGATGGAGGACTACTGAAAAATAATGGTATGCTGCAGGTCAAGCAGCAGCTCTTCAGGGACTGGAGCATGAGTAAAACATGTTTTTGCTCTTCTGGCAGTAGGTATTATGCTTCCTTTCCTGCCTCTTTTATTTGGAGACCAGTCAAAAAAGAAGTCATCTGATAACCTGCCGGAGGCCCTTCTTGCTTTTGCCTGGCTGAAGAGGTAACCATAAAAGTTTCCCCATTCATTCCTAACTCTTCTTTCTTGGCTGTTGATGCCTGAGCATGTTCAGTGTATTCAGGTTTGTTTTCCTCATATACAGGCAGCCTGTATCTGTAGTAAATATTTTTTGCCTTTCTCTAACCCCTGGGTACAACACACCTGTTTTAGACAGTGATGCGTGCCATTTGACTAATTGTGCTTAAATGGAGGAAGTTAGTGAGTAGATGAAGGGTTTTAATTTCACTGAAGATGTTCAGGAAAAGCAGCTGGATTTGTGTTCTGCATATGTCCTTATTCCACCCCATGCTTGACCTGTTTGGGAAGTGCTGTGGTGAGCACCTAACAGGGTGAGTTTTGAGTTTCACAGAGGCTGCAGAATGAAGCATGCCTAAACATCTGGGGCAGAGAAGTGGCTCAGCTCTGCTGTTACGGAAGAAGCCTCAGAGGTTTGCACAAGCCTTCTTTGCATCCTGGTGAGTAACCTAGAGGAGTGAGGCTTTCATTGACAACTCCTGAGAGCTTGTTTTCCAGCAGGGTGAGGGGAACAGAAGAGACAGGGTCGGGTAGGTTTTCCTGTGCTTGACCAGTGTTAGTTTTTTTGAGCCTTGCCCTGAAGCAGCCCTAGCTCTGCTGCCTGAAGCTGGTGGTGGGGTGAACCACTAGTGTCATCTATCATGGCATCTTCTTGAGAGCAGTATAAGCTGCCATCAGACAGTTTACTATGAAAAACAGCATTATTTCCTCCAACTGATATATTTGGGAGTCTTGTAAAAAAGCGTGCAAATCAAAATTACCACTGCATGGGGCATGCTTAGATTCTAAATGCAATATATTACCACCAGTATACAATTAGGCTGCATCCAGTGAAATAGATATGGGCCTTGCCATTGGTTGGCAAGATCACAGCTGCACTGCATTACCCTGTGCAGATTTAGGACCCCGTCTCCTCCAAATGGAGTGGAAGAGCTACACTGAACATGAGTATAAAAGTTGCAATTCTTTGTTTGGGACAGCTAAGACCATGATTCCAGGCTCTGACCCAAATAATGAAACAATTTCCAGTGTGGTGTGTTTTTTTTTGGTGATGGGAAGGATGTTTAAAATTGGTTGCTCATAAATATAGTGAGATCTTGATGCTCTGGATGGTAATTACACTGCTCGGAAAAAGTTATGGCTAAGCTCTTCCAGTGTGTTTCCACATGGATCCTGAATATGAGGAATACCATAGAGGTAGGATGGTACATCAGATATAGCCCTATTAGTGAAAAGAAGAGGATAATTGGACTAGCAGTGTTAACGTAAAAAAAAAAAAAATCACCACTTTAATACTTTTAAAGGTGAAGGGTATGGCAGAGAGGTTGGGGCAAGTTGTGACTTCCAAGTAAAGCATGGATGTGATTATTAGCTGTTGAGTACATTCCAGCAAGGAATGTACTCTGTTTTGTTCATATTGCATATATTGTGCTTCTCATTTCTTACAAAAAAACAGATGTACTAATTTTAAAGTACTGGACCTTTGTTTGGTAACATGCCATCTTTCTGGGAAAATGTATACATAATAGCATTGTTTTAGTGGGCACAAATCCTTGCTTGGGCTACAAGCACATGTTTTGGACAGGACATGTTTTGGGCACTGCACGTGGATCTTTATATAGCAATTGTCCTCTTTGCTTTTGTGGGTAAATTTTCTAGTGCTAAAATACCAAGCTACAACACTGTGCTTCATTGTTAAACTCGCTGACCTTTGCCTTCAGTTGGAAAGAGGGCAGGAAATCTGTGTTTCCTAAAAGCTGCCTGAAGTCACAGAAGAAAGCAGTATCCCCTCTGCCAGCAGCATACGAAGTGACCTCTCAGTGCAAACAGAAATAACTGTGGCCACATGAAAGCCATATGGAGGCTTGGCTGTGGGAAGTCAGCGATGATGGGAAGCAAATAAACAACAGGGAACTGGATGTTAATGTAAGTTGTGTCAGGTTTGTGAACTCCTGTTTACATAACAATAGTTCCGCTTATCAGGATCCAAACCCATCTCTTATCAGAGCCAGCATGAGCCCATGGAGTAGATGTATACCCACTGCTCCAAAGGCAAGATGCAGTTGTAGGCAAGAGAAAGGTGATCTTACAGGGAAGGGAAATTGTTGTTGCCTCTTCCCTGACTCTTGGACTGTGTAAGAAAAAAACTTACCCAGAACAGTGAAGTCGAAACATCTCAGTCTCTCTTGCCAGTTGGAGAACTGCTAATAATGTTTATAGTCTTGGAACAAAAGACAGCAAAACAAGTTATTTAAGAAAAGAATCCATCATTCTGACAAAAATAGAGCTTTCAGCTCTTGTGGGGCTTTTTTGTTGTGTTTTTGTTGTTGTTTTTTTGTCTGAGCCTGTGTTTCTCCAGCCAATCAATCCAGTTACTGAATAAAACTCTGGAAATGAACTTAACAAGATTAATGTCTGTAAATATTTGTAAAACCTAGGTCTTACATAGTCTCTTTAAATGAGATTATGTCATGTTTATAATACTTATATTTTGCACCTAGTCTGGCCTAAAATTTAATAGTTTTCATTAATTTTTCTTGCTTGTTTAATTTCATGCTTAAACCAGTAAGTTACAAATCTGCATGACTGCCCACTTATTGTTACACTCAGAATAATTGCACTGAGTCACTGTGCCTGGACTCGGATTGCCATAGGGTGTTAATGCTTGATATTTAAGCATGTTTATCTGGAAGCTGGCTCATCAGTCTGTGGAATGCAGTGTTTACTACATGAAGTTCAGACTAGAACAACTGCAGTTAGGACATGTAGTCTGCAATCATTACTGATGCCTAAAATTACTTTTCCTCTTTTTCAGGGTTGTCAGGGAAATTATCTGCTAAATACGGGAAAAGAAATGCAGGGAAAGTGTTAGGCTTTGAGAAAAGGGGGTTTGTGTACATTTAGTACAATCATCTTAAAAGATTATTTTTCTTGCCTTTGCTTTTTTGTCCTAGTAGGTATCTGGTTTTTTGTCTATGCTCTGTCTTGAATGTCTTGTTTGACCAGAGGAGAATTTGGGATTATGCAAACTAATGATCGATTCCCTTCATAAATGGAAAGATCTGTTTTTTCCTGTCCAAGTTTATTTCCAAGGTTTAGTCCAAGTGTTTAGTCCCAAACACTAATGCATTTTTTTCCTAGTGAGAGAACCCCAGGGAAGCTGACATTTGAGATGCCATTTCACCTTCATTTATTTTGCTAATGTGTTTGCAGGTAGTTAAAACACTGAGAAATTTAGTGGCAGCATCACCTGCTGGAGTGTGTTTTGCAGAAGCAAAACAAATAATGAGTGGGGGGGTATTAAAGCTGTTCGTTTACTTGTGCCTTCTGCTGATGGGCTGTTCAAAGAAGCAAACAGACCCTTGGCATGCAGGTGAGATCCTAGAACCCCTTCCGCTGGCAGATTCCCTGCACCAGCAGATGAGAGGCTGCTCAGCCTCTCTGTGGGGTAGGTGCTTTAAAGCCCGCAGAACTCTTCTTCCTCAAGCAAGGTGGATGATTTCATGTAGGACTTAGTCAGAATTGATAGCTGGGGTTTAGGAGGTCAGTGTCATTTTTTTTAAACTGCAAGGAGTCCCTAGTTCTTGCTTTTGGGATTACTAGCAAAGTGTCAGCAGCAAGCTGGATTTCATTTTTCATGGGAGAAGCATCTGTGCAGCTCTGCAGACTGAGGTGAAGCAAACTTGAGATTGGAAATCAGATCAGTTTGTCAAGTCTGAACAGCTGTATTGTGGAGCTGCAGGTGAGGAGTCAGATGGCACTTCATTCTTTGCAGAAACAGTGGGAAGATTTGTATAATTTGCCAGTCTTTCACATCAGTAGTATTTATTGCCGTTGAGCACAGTTGTTCCTGACCAAGATGATCTTGTTAATTAGTTTCGTGTTACTGCATTTACTTGGAATATGCAAAGGAATTGCTGTTATGCAGAGGCTATGTTGGACAGCTTAATATTTTATGTTTCAGGTGATATTTGTGTGTCCCTTTATAAGTTAACATTTATTTTAATAATGTTTTTTTTTTAAATAATGTGTATTTTCCTTTTTCAGTTTATGTATTAAAATAAGAACATAAGTAAAAAGGGCTAGAGGACATCATATTTGTACATATGCTTTATTTTATATTTTCTTATTTGGTGACCTCTTGTTGATTGTTGGCCATCTGTCCAAATTATATTCTAGTGAACAATACCGATTTTATAGAGAACATAGAGGAATATGTATGTGTGCAAGACAAGCCTACACCTTTTTTTCTTCTCTCCAACTGCATTAGAGTTTTTTTACATTTTTGAGTACTTTGCATTATTCTTAACAGCGATAATACATGATGCATACTGAGACGTATACACATATCATTTGTTCTTGGACACCAGGCTAACATGTGTGGGTGTCAACTGCGTATCACTGTGGTTTTTAAGCAATTTATGATAGTTTTGTTCTGATGCAGAGCTGAAGTATGCTAGAACCAGGATTGCCACCCACTTTAAATGTTGTTGTTAGCAGACAGCATTTATTTCAGTCACTTTAAAATCTTAACATTATGAAGTGGTTTTAAAAGGCTTATATCTTTTTAAAGTAACTTGTATTCTATCTGGATAATACCTACCAGTGTGGGTACTGGAGATCATTCTCCTGAAACACGTGATTTGAGTGTGGAGTTCTACTGAGTTAATTAGAAAAGTAGGGTCATCCCTCTTAAGCATCCAAAAAGGATACAACCGACCGAACAGCAGCGTCCTCTCAAATCTCTCCTTGATCCTCTGGATAGAGTCCAGGGCGCCCATCATTTCTAGGAATACACGTGTTGGACTGTATGACCTTATGTAATGACCATGCGTGTGAGAGGCCCAGAGGGCAGGTAATCTGTGGATGTCCAGCCATGATACTGGCAGCAGGCTGGCCAGTTCCTGTGCTGCAGAGGTTTATATGGTTTCTGCAAATGGCATTCTCTAGCTTCTGTTTGTTCTCTTGCCTTTCTTGTATAGCAGGTAGGCTGGGAGAACATAAAGTGTGGCTGATGTAGCCCACACGAGGATTTCTGAAGGAAGGTTGCAATGCTGCATGGATTGCTCCCATTGCCTCCAGTCAATTCCTTGGCTGAAATTAGCTTGAAGATTAGAGGAGCACATACAGCCACAAGTGCACACACACAAGCTTACAGAGCAATGGACATACTAAGAGAAATCGCCCAGAGTAAATTTTTTGTGTGTCACATAAAGAAATATCATAAGCATTCAGTGGCTGCTTATTAGGTTTATTTGGTAGGTTACCCTGTATTGCCTAAGAGCTTCAGTTAAAATGCTTACCAGTGCTGTGCTTCATTTCCAGGGATCTAATGAAGAAATGGGCTGAACTTCTTCATCCCTTCTTCCATTCCTGTATGTGTAAACTGGAGGCTACTTGCCTTCCCAGGACTTAGAGAGGATTAGTTACTCCTTACAGTTGGCTTTGGAGAGAAGAACTAAGCAGTGTGGCATGACAAATATCTGCACTGATGGTGATGGGAAGGGAAGAGGCCTCAGGGTGCTCCTGAAGAAGGAGGGTGGTGTTAGCTGGGGTCAGGAGAGCCCTGGCGTGAAGTGGAGGGAAGGCCACAAGGAGACCGGAGCTCCTTGGGGCTGGTTGGCTCTTCTGGGATGGCCACAGCCTGCTGTTTAAAGCAAGCAGAGTCAGGCAAGCGGAGATGAAATACCCAGAAAAAGATAATTATTTCATCACATAGGAGAAAAAAGGCTCTCTTGGCATCTGCATCTGTGATGGGGCAGATTAGGTAAAACTTCAAGATGACAAAGAAATAAAGTTGAGACAGAAAAGCCCGGTATTTGATTATCATCAGGCTTCTTGCTGTCTCTTAAACGGCTGGCAAGCTCCTTTCTTTTCCCTTGTAGCATGAGCAGGGAGTGTCCAACTCACAGAGGCTCTGGGAAAGTGTGTAAACAATCGTGTAAGTCTAGAGAGGGGCTGCAAGGTGTGGCTTTGTAGTACGTGAGTTCAGCTTGAGCCCAGGGGCTCATTGCAGCAGAAAGTAGGTCATGAAGGGCAGTGGTGGTCCCTGAAGCAGAGGGTGAGCCCTGTGATTTTTGGATCAGTAGATCATGTCCAAAGAGTAGCTACTGTATTCCTCTCTCTATCAGCTTAAAGAAAGGGTAGAAAGCGTGTAAGGAAGTGCTGTTTTGTCTGGCTACACACATCTGGTACGTGCTGAAGTAAAAGTTGGTTTCTAGAGCCCACCTAAAATCCATCCATATGTCTTGAGTTAATCCTCTGGTCTGCAGACTAAGGGAAGCTGGTCTGTGATGTCCCATTTTGTAGTAAGCCAGCAGGGAGGGTGACATCAGGAGGTTCCAGAAGAGGCCTGCGTGGTGCCTGCTTTGGTCAAGACAAACCTCAAGGGTAAAGTTGGCTCCCTGGCACTGTGAGCATGTAGCTGTTACCTCCTCAGTCTGGTGGCATGGGTGATGCAGAGGCACTTCTGCCCTGTCCTATGTCTGTGCTGCCAATACTGCTGTTCTGCAGCCAGCGCTTCTCCCTGTGGCATTATCCCTCTCCTCTGTTTGCATGGCTACATTTGAAATATCTTGTGGCTGATTATGTGCTTTTCATCACATCTTTTTTGTGAATGCTGTTGAGTCTTCAGTTTAGATTTCCTATTTCTTGAATATATATGTTAATTGCTTCCAATTTTCTATTGCTTCATATCTTGGCCACTTCAACTTCATTATTGGTAGAGCTGCCCTTTTGTGAAATGTGTTACGCCTGTTCTGGTTTTTCTCCTCGGTTTCATTTAAATACTTGGCAACTTAAACCTTCTTGCCTTTTATATTATGTTTTGAACAACAGATTCCCATTAAATCAAATACAGAAGTTTGTTTAATTAATAGGAAGACTGTATAGCTAGTGAGGAGAAAATATACTGAGCTGTAGCATACAGCATTAATCTGACAATGGTGTGTTTACTTCAAACTTGAGACTCAAGTGTTGTTTCTTATGTATACCAGGTTCTCAAAAATTTTTATTACTGCTCTTCATGCAGAATTTTGGCACAGCAGATGACCTGTGCTATTCTCCTAAGTCTTAGTCACTGGATGGGGGGGGAAAATATCCTCTGCATATAAATGAAAAGGTGCTCTTTAAAATAGGCTAATGAGAAAAATTGGAGCTCAGTAAGAAAAATATGTTGAGCTGATGTATCCCTTAAACACTGACTGAAGTTTATGAGGATCTTCCTTCAGTAGAGCAGGAGTTGTTGCTGGAGTCCCTCTGAAACACAGTGCTGAGCATTCTCATGTCCAAAAGAAAACTTCTGAGGTACAGAGGGAGAGAGGGGACAGTGCAAGACTGAGAGGCTGTGAGGTACTGGGAGATGAGCAACAGGCATGGAAAGCTGCATAGTGGTGGTACATTTTATCTCAGCCTTCTTACAGAGCCTGAAGCCCCCCTGGCTATGTTAGTGACAGAGTGACAGCTCTTCTGAGCTTGTCCTTTCCTCTGATGAGAGAAGGATGGGAAACTGCCTATGATGTGTGGGAGCAGAACAGGTGAAACCAAGGGTGGTGGGAAGGGTCCCAGCTGAATTGCTAACAGGGTTTTTTAGTAAGATGACTGTGTTTGAACCTAAACATGCTGATGCCTCCATATAGTTTCAGAGCACTTTTTTCCTTTCTGACTGGCTGTGCAAATCCAGGTTCCTGCTGTTTACTCCATGCAGGAAGTATTTGACTCTGAAGGACATAAGCCCACATAAAGGCTCGTGTGAGGAAATGCAAGATCTCCCAAAGATAGCACAAGATTGTTTCTTAATGACTCTTCTGTACGGAATTTCATAATGGACCTTCAGAAAAGTATGAAAAGTGTTTGCCTCAGTGTCTTAATAACCTCTCCAGGGGAGGGAGCCATCTCCTTCCTGAGCACAGCTACTGTGAGTAGCACAGCTTAGGAGCCTTGGACTCCTCTGTCTGCTGGCAGCCACCAAGGCAAGCAGCCTCTCTGCCTCCTGCACATCATCACTCTCACCCCTGAGATTTTGTATTTAATAGCAAGGCCACCCACAGGCTGGGATTTGACAGTGTCTTTTGTAAATCAATGTTTGGAAAGGAAACGAACGGGCTTTGCTGGATACCCATGAATTGATCCAGGTGCTTGTTTCTAAAACAGACAGTGGCTCATTCATGAGCTTAACCCAAAGAGGATGTAGTCAGTTGTATCTTTTTTTTTTTTTTAACTGAAAAAAGTATTTTTGTAATTGATGTAAAAATGGCATTAAGTTGTTTTTTTTAAAAAAAAAAAAAAATCAAGCAGGTGCTGTGCTAAAATCTGAAGAGCTTTTATGGTTTCACAGCATATCTGTTGGTTGTTTTTTTTTCCTCTGTTACAATTTCCCACAAAAGCAAATGGATTGAAGACCCGGAGCAAACGGCTGATCATAATAGACTTCAAGGTGCTGGATTATTGCTCAGGTTTATGCTGCTTTGGGGTGCCTACTAGTTGGATGATGACTGCAAAGACTTTTATTATCTTAGTGGTTGCAAAGCAAAAAAGCATAGGACCAAAAGCATGGGTTCCTGTTGAGATGTTGTAACTCAGAAATTAAAAATAAATATGCTAAAAATGTCTTTCATTTCCATTCCTCCTTATCTCTTCTTAAAAGAAATGAAAACAGTGTTAAACAAATATCCATTTATATTTAGACACTTCTAGAAAGCACTGGAATATGAGGACGTGAGCACGACAGTGCAACCAGCCCACTGAGACCGCATGGAAGCATTTAATTGAGTGAAGAGACCAGTTTCTTTTGTTTCAGATTATAGGATATTATTTAAAACCGACAGCAACTTGTTTTTAAAGACAGTTACATTCAGCCAGTAACCTCTAACCACCACCCATTTCAGCTGTGTCTGCTGGGCACGTGCTGAGGCTGGCAGAAGGAGAAGAGAGGTGGCTGAAGCGGGGAGCACCTGCGCTGTGCTGTGTGCCTCGCACACTCCAAAGGGTTTCTGCAGCTTACTCCCTGGTTATTCCCTGCAGTTTCCTAAATCTTACTAATTTTCTCTTCCATAAATCATCCGTTCCCCTTCCTAGCAATTAATCATTTCGCTTATTTTTCTGGTTCTATATTTAATCCTTCCCATTCATCAACTCGCTTGCATGTTAATCTTCCAATAATAGAGAAGTTGTACGCGCTTCTGTGTCAGTTCAGATCCATGTCTGTATACCCCAGTTTCCTCTCTTTATTTTGTTGACCAGCAACAACATGCTACAGAGGAAAGAGCTGTATTCGTGCCTCACCTCCAGTGGCAAATACAGCATCCTGGCAGCCTCTGATGGTTTTACCCTTTAATTATTGGGTCAAGACTGAAGTCTGAGATATTTGTGTTCTTGTGGAGATGGGGAAACTGGTGTCCAGTGGCTTTTTAAATTCATCTGGAGTCAGCCTCCCTGGTATGAAGGGGAATTAATTACTATTGGGTAAACTGCATGTTGTGTAGAGAATATTTTCTTTTATGCATGTTTGCTTTCTGTTTGGTTGAAATTTATTTTCTTGTGTTGCAAGATAGACAAACACAATCTTGAGTTTTATTTTCCAGCTTTATTTTCTAAAACATATTTTAAGTAAACCAAATGGAGTGTGTTATTCAGAACCAGAGTGTACCTTCCTCTGCTTGGCAGCACTGCTGCAAGGGTTTTGCTGTCTCCTCTTTCTTTTTGCTGAGGTGCCCCGGTTCAGAGCCCAGGCCTGGGGTGGCTGGGGAGTGGCCCTGTGCTGTCCTGCCACCCCAGGAGGGCAACCCATGCCATGCCCAGTGGTGCCACAAGCTGTCAATTAAACTGGAGAGCTGTTTGCCAAATGATTTTAAAGCAATCACTGTCTGCATGCATTTCTCAGGGACTGGGGTGGTTTGACAGAGCATGGGAGAGGTGCCTAGCAGCTGAGTGGTCTGATGGAATGATAACTCATTTGTTTCAAGATATACCCGCAGCGCATACATAGACTCCTGTCTGCTTTATTTTACTTGAATATATGAATTCTGCAGAAAACTTCATTAAACCTACAGCATCTTAAGTGATTCTTCAAACCAGCTCCTGACTTAAAAATGCTTGGTGAGAATGATGAGGGGATATGCTGAGGTGTTGACACCTGCAGTTGGGAATGAAAGACCCAGAGCCCCATGTCCAACAGTGTATGGGTCCCTAAGGGACAAACCTGGCCCAAAGAGCCTACAAGGGGGTACATCAAGGGGGCTCATAGCTCTGCAGTTGAATGTGTGTATGTGATGGCCGTGTCTTTGGCAGTATGTGCTGCCTGCATCTCTGATCATTCCAGGATTTATTCAGATGTCTGATTACCTTCCTACCTTTCAAGTGCAGGTTGACAGTGTTGCCCTTTGTGGAATCATGTGGGTAAATTCTCTATAGTACATAGCATTGCTCTGCTTTAATATGTATACATAACTGTTCAGATAAAATATATTCATTGTACTTCACTGCAGCTGTCAGTGAAAGGAAATTGTGTGGTTTTCCCTGGAGTGTTGGGATAGGTTTTTTCCCAGTCTTTCTTTCTTTGAAAGCCGTAGTAGCATGCTACTTTTTAGATCGATCTCTTTCTTTACAGAGGAAAAATCACTTTCTGCTTTTCTTGTGTTCAGAATTATGCAAAGCAGTTGCTGAACATAAACATGCAACACAGTAAATGCCATAGAAATGTAGTCTACAAAGATTCCGCCTTTAACCACACCAAAGAATACAAAAAATGCAACGTTCTTCAGCTTGATGTCACATGCAGGAAGTGACATTTAAATTCTTACTCATTTAAAATTAAGCTGTCTTACCATTTTCCTCTTTTAAAGTGTTGAAGATTTTCCATTAGTTAAAGGGTTGTCTTGCAAGACTTCAAGAATACGTTTTTCCATTTTTAAGAGGTTTTAGCTATTGGGCTTTTTAAAGATGATGGTATACAGGAGTGTAACAGTTTAATGAGGATTGCGTACATTTAATGGGCTGTTTGAGAACCTATATTAGAAGACCGACCTCAGAAACATTAGGAAGTGCCAGTCACACTGCTTATCTTCACACTTCATAAAAAGCATTGTTTAGTTCTTGGAAAAAAGGGGGTGTTTTGGTCTTGCTCAGTTTCAGGGGTTTTTTTTGTTTGGTTTTTTTGGGGTGGTTTTTTTGTTGTTTTTTTTGTTGTATGCGGTTTTTTTTATTCTGGTTTGCTTTGCTTCTGCTGGTGTTTTTCCTGGTCCACAGTGCTGGAATATAGTATTGAAACAACTGTGTGTTTTGTGGCTTTTACTCTCAAGTCTTTCATATTTTTTTTTGTCATGTGGAAGCATCGTATTGAGCCTCCAGTAAACAAATTTTCCTGAGTCTAAACAAAAAGTGAGGTCTGCGACATGCAACCACTTTTGACTGTGAAATCAGGGTCAAAGCCACTTGAAGACATCCGGTCCTGGTGGTGGTGAGCTAGGCTTGCTCAAGTGTTGATCTCCCTCACTGCTCCCAACTGCGCTTGCATCCCAACAAGGCATGATGCTCAGGATTCATGTGGGTAGCAAGCTGAGCCCTCCACCATTCGAGTTGTCTGAACAAGCTTTTTCTCCTTCCTTTTCAAATGAGCATTGCTGAAGTAAACATCTGTCCTTCCTCTTCGTTTGAATTGCTGATCCTTTAGCATGCTGGGTACGCTGTGGATTGAACACAACTGTCGATGCTCTTCTGATGCATGAAAGGAAAATGCGTTTGTTTCTTGTCTCAAGCATCTGCCAGAAGTGTTTGATAGCGCTGAAGTGTCAAAATGTTAACCCAGTCACTTAAATTCTGTACTTCAGCATTTCTCCATTGCTAGGGTTGAAAACAAAACCACCAAATTTGAAGTATGAACTCGCTTTCAAATGAAATGAAACACTTAATGTACTTTTAGCTGGTAAAATTATCACAGTTACTAATTGGTATAGTTTTTATCATTACTTTTGAATCTTCTGTATCGTAATATGTTTGTGTTCCTTTTATCTACCACTTCTCCTTGGCACTGTGGAAAAAAAATAAGTCTTTCTCTCCTCTGCATCTCCTGTGTATTATTCTGTCAGTCAGAAGTGTCTCTTTGGTATTCTGGAAGTATTGGAAGATTTTTAAACTACAGTCTATTAAGAAAAAAAAATTAAAAGATGCTCTGTTAAAAAAAAAAAAAAAAGGCTAAAATCCAGTTAAATAATTAAGATGCTTTGGGCTTTATCAGGATTAAGAGTGTTCTTGCCATAATATATATATATGCAAAAAAACTGTAAGAAGTTTAATATTTTATAGCAAGGATAACTCCAAAACCTAAATCTGGTGGCTTGTTTCTATGGTAACAAATATTGAAATATGTCTAGCCAACAGTGTAGGTCCCCCCCCTATTTAATTTCTGTCTATGGATTCTAGGAATTCATTAAAACTGTAGAATCCTTTTAAAATTGGTACATTCTGTTGTAAAATTCTGTAAGATTAATGTTGAACATAACTTTAAATTTTAACCTAAACATTTCTTTGAAAGATATTTCTTAGCAAGTGAGGGATTAAGACATATTTCTAAGACTGTATGCTCATTGATCTGGTATTTTTGTTCTTCATTGGCAAGTTGATTTTTAATTTTTTTTCTGTGCATGACTATACTTAAGAAATGGAGTTTCAGTCTGTGGATTCTGCTGAAAATATTAAAGGCTGCTTAACTGGAACTGTCTGGCTGGAAGACAGCAACAGCATGAAGTCAGCACCTGCAGGATTATATTTAGTGGTCAGGACCTCTTGGCCAGAGCTGCTACTTAGGAATCCTGTCCTACTCTTAAGATTAAAATGATGTTTTACTGGGAGCTTCAGCCTTCATTTCAATTAATTACACTTTTTGTTTATTACAGGTTTTCCTAGGTATCTGATTTAAGCCATTTTGTGTCTGACATCTTCTGGTTGTTTTTCTTTTGGGGGCAACCTGAGAGTCTTGGGAAGTAATCCAAAGTGTTGGCTGTGAGTTTCCATTTCCCCAGTGGTAACTTAAACCACAAGCACCTAGTCCCAGCAGTAAGAGAACAATTTTGAGACTTTGAAGTGAAACATCAGGTTGATGCAACATTTTGCATCTGCTTGACTAGCCAGCATTAAGATGCAGCTGGAAGCACGAAGACTTCCTCCCTTTGCCTGCGGGAACTCTGGTTTCTGCTGGGATGTAGTAAAGATAATGAGGCAACAGAAAGAAAATTTAAAAAACTGAGATTTGCACTTTACAGCTGTGTTTCAGGAGCCCATGGTTATGT
Source organism: Apus apus (assembly GCF_020740795.1). Lineage (NCBI taxonomy): Eukaryota > Metazoa > Chordata > Aves > Apodiformes > Apodidae > Apus > Apus apus. The sequence goes on from NC_067284.1 coordinate 11,012,515, forward strand.
TTTCTCATAGGGCCAATAGTGTCCAACTATTTTTCCCTCAAAGAGACTTATAGCTGGAGACTTGGAAATTAGACCCAGCAACTGCTGCCTCGAAAGGCAAGGAGGTGCAGCTGGAGCCAGGAACTGAAGTGCTCAATAGAATCAGAAAGTGGTGTTTGGAAAAAGTGCGGTATCCTCCTGGAGCAACAAGGAAGAAAGTGGGATATTTAATGGGCAAAGGATTATCACCATGATCCTATGTGGGAATGACTGATTTCAGCACCAAGCTTTATTCTGACATAGGATCCCTTTGTTCCAAGAGCCAGAAGATTTGGCAGTTCTGCTCCTCAGACAGAGCCAGGCTGAAAGAAGGGGGCATAGTATGTGCACAAGTAAATGTCAAAACAACAGGCATAAATACATTAAACAGGTCTGTGAGCAAAATATTGTGTCATCTCACAAGCCCTGGGTAAGTCTCCAAAACCTCCTTTTACGATTGCAAATGTTATGTAGAAAAATAATGGAGGCAGCATTCAATGAAGAAGTTGCTTTGGCTTGGATATGGGAAGCTTGCAAGATCCCAGCCCTATGCTTGCTTCACCTGTGTGTTTGTTTCCCTGGCCTGAGATATTCCTTTTTCTCTGACGCACGTCCTGTGACGATCTTTGAACCAGCATGAGTTGGGGAAATAGGAGCTGCAGAGTCACCAATGGGAAGGTTATCAAAGTTTCTGTCCATCTAACATGACTTGTATCACCACAGTGTCCGAAAGATCTTGTGAGTGTGCGCTGGCATGGTATGAGGGTGCCTCCAGCAGCACCCAGGCTGCTCATCCTGGAATGTGTGACTGGTGAAGGAGTCTTCCCTTCATGCACCCCCATGCCATATAGTCAGAGACAGCTATGGCCCCTCTCAGACTCCTCTGAGTTCATCCCAAGTCCATGAAAAAATGAATTCTCTCTGCACTGAGCTTCATCCAAGAGGCTAGTATAAATGACATTTTTCTTCTGGACTGCTTGCTTTTTTCTTCTTTTCTTTTTTTTTTTCCTTTCCTTTTTTAATATTTTTTCTTTTTTTTATGATGACCTTTTCCTTTTTTTTCTGTTTTTTAAAAAAATAAAACAACGTGCAGTTTCATAACTGCAAGATGAAGCTTGGTTTTTCAGGACAGAGATGTGAAGTCTTTATGCATTTGCAGAGTGTCTATTTCAGGGAAAGGAGTGGCTGAGGCTCCTGGGAGCAGAGGTGAAAGCATTTTTGGGAATTTATTTTTTTTTAAATCCAAACACAAATTCTGAAGAAAAAAATTCTGAATGAGACTGATGCAAAACTTGTTACAAACAACTGAAAACATTTTGGTCTTTCATTTATTGAGTTTAATGTGGAACTTGGTGAAACCACAGATGTGCTCAAGCCCAAACTTTTTTCCTTTAAAATAAGGATGGACTTGTAAAATTTATTGTCTCAGAAAGTAAGCAGGATTGAGAGTAGGATTTTACGTACACATGAAAGCTGTGAATACCTCTGTTCCATGAGGTTTGTCATCCTTCATAGGCAGAGCAAGCCTGCTCACTACAGCACAGCCATTTGGTAGCTGTTGGGAAGCTTTCACGATGGACAAACGTGTCCATGCCAGGTTTTTCCACCTTACTGTAAAAACATCTGGTATATATCAGGGTCCTACGCACCCTATTTGACTCTGAGATCCGTGAAATGAAAAAGCAACTTGTATTCTTCTGTGATCAGCACTCGCATTCGCATATGGTGTCTGTTTAATTAGACACATCAGATTAATACTTTGACTCACTCCTAGAGTTGAAAAATACTTATAATCAGGTTTAGAGGAACTGCTTAGTAAAATCCTACAGAGAGTGAGCGTGAGTTGAAGGGAAGCACAGGAGAGGTAAGGTGCCAGTGGTTATTTGGTCTGCTTGGTGCAAGGCAAAGAGATTTGAAGCCACAGTTGCTGCCATTAACCTTTGAGACGTTTGTGCAGAACAGGAGTTGGTATTTTTTGCAGAGCAAATTGCAGTATTTCCCTTAACATAAGCAATCCTGTAGGAAGATGCATACCAGACAATTAAAACATAATAGGCAGCATGAGTGCGTGCAGAGAAAATCTGCTTTGACATGGGAGCATTTGCAAGAGGCGAAACAAGGAATTGTAGAAATGTATTTGTTCTCATTTCTGCGAGTGCTTAGTGCTGTCCATAGAGTGGAAAGAATTGTTTTTCTGGTATCTTTTTGGACACCTTCAGTTTGGAATAGCAGGTCAATGGTACAACTCCATAAGGACTTTTATGTGATATTCCCAAACCATAATGTTACTGAGAACCAGTCTTCCTGCCTGACTTTACTGCTGCTGAAAAATTTGGTTTCTTCTATTTGAGTCCTCGAGGCAGAATTTTGAGAGGTCAGGGATGGCTCTGTTGCAGCTTCTTTTCTGTCCTCAATTTCCTAGCCATATGGCAGGGTGTTTTTCTCTATAGGTGCTTCTGCCATGCTGAGTAAAGCTCAAACCTGGTGCTGGATTAATTAAAAAAAATAGTACTATGCCTTGCACAGCAGCAGAGTCTTGTTTGGAGGGGAGCGAAGGGCAGAGCGCTGTGCACTGGGAGGAGGAGGAGGATTCATCCTGCCTGCCAAGATCCCTGCCATCAGGAGGAGATCCTGGACATCAGCAGGGGATCCCTGTGTGTAGTGTGAGTGGGTATCAGCTCCCAGATCTGCTGTGCAACTCCCCGAGCTGGATTTGGCCTGAAGCACTCCATTTATAAGGGAGCTGTTCCATTGCCAGAGTGTTGTTTCAACTCCCTTTTCTATCTTGGGTTTAAAAAAAAATATATATATATAAAAAAAAGCCCTTTGGAAGAGGGGCTAGGGCTAGGTAACAAAGCTACATGTTTCTCCTCCATATTAAGTACTTTGCACAAGTTAAAAGGCTCGTTCTGCCTTTAATCTTACAAACTGTTTTCTGCAGATATTTCCTAACTTTTCCCATGACGTTTTCGCCTGGGTCTTCAGAAGATTGTATGGACTCAAAGAGACTATTGTTTCTGCAAGAGCACAAGCATGTGCACATTGGTTAATCTGGTTGGTACAGGATTTCAGGAGTGGGTGTTGGACTGAGTAACAGGATTGAGATGTGTGTGGCTACAAATTCTTGCAAACAGTGTGCTCTCTTATTCTGTAAATAATATTACATTTGACTTTCTAGGTTCACCATTCGAGTTTCTCTAAAAATTGAACCCAGTATCATGGGATGTAAACAAGGAAATGGCATACAGGAAGGTTGCAAAAGCTTTGCTTAGCAGAGATTGGAAAGCTTGTTTGGTTTTCAGTCTGGTGCCAGGATAGGTATCAGCTACTTGACAGTGTAAAGACTCAGTGCATTTATTTTCAACAAACGTAAGAAGTTTAAAATTGATACTTCATTGTCTTTTTTTGCTTCCTCGTTCCCTATGTGTGTGTTTTCGTTTTTGAAGTACAGGATAGGCAAACAAGTACTTTTTTTAGCCTAGTGTTTGGTAGGCAGACTTTGGCAATCGAGATGCATTTGCCAACTCTTGGGACACTGCAGTCTGAAGCTGGCATTGACAACAAACTCTTTGCAAAGCAGTTTGTGTACATCGTACGATACGGACTTTTGTTTCAATGGGATGGCATCACCAGGGAACAAAGAAAATGCCAGTGGCTGGTTTTGTTTTACACCCAGGATCTTGTCAGATGCAACCTTGCCACAGATTTGTTTCCCCTTTTGGAATTGTTACCTTGAAGACGGTGCTGGGATAACTCCAGCTGCCTGGTGGTGACCCAGATCTCTGCTGGTGAGGAGATCTCCTCTCCGCTGGGCACAGAGCGAGAGTGGCAGTTGTGTGTTCCACTGCTCATCCGTGGGCATGTTCCCATACGGTGTTTCCAGGCTCATCAGCAGCCTTGCAGCACCTTGGCTATTGCCACTGACGTGCCCATGTCTGGGGGCAAAAGGCGGGGTTTTCTTCCGCGGTCTGGTTTCATGCAGGTCTTGTAAGAGGGTGTGAGGCAACTCCAGGGTTTTCTTACATACTACTTTATGTATGTGTGAGACAGCATAAAAACCCTCAGAGTTCTTTTAGCAGCAACAACATTGTATAATTGGTAATCTACTGTATCTCCATTTTAATATGGTTTCCACGCTTGGTGAGGAGTAGTTGCTGCTTGTGAATGACTCCTTGAAATGAGAGGATGCAGGCTGGGAAGGCTGCTAATCTAAGAACTGATGAGGATTGATACTGTGGTTTGCTGATGGGTTTTGTCTGGCTGAGGTGCTTTTTGACAGATGGACAGGAATTTTTAGGTGTTGATAAAAGCACTTGACCATAGCGAAGTTTGTAATAGGGCAGGAAAGAGAGATAGTGAAGTGAGCAGGAGGTGGGGGTTTGTCTGGTTCCTTTTCATCTACAGACTATCTTATTTAGCAAAGAGCTTACAGCCTCACCTGTAGTCACAGGTGTTTTTAGCAGTTCTGGACCGAACTGCTGTTTTGGCTTTCCTTGAAGGGTTTTTCTGATGCTTCCATGGAACACAGAATGGGTCAACTATCTTCCTTCACAGATCACCTCACTCCTTGCCCAATTGATGTTTCTGAATTTGCACCTCCTTTTCAGCAGCTCATGGGTGCAGTAGTACAGAGCACTGGAACCAGGCTGTGAATCTGCCTTTTCCTATCAGAGAGATTCTTTTTGTATTAGATGGAGTCCTTGTTGCTGTAGCCAGCAATATTTGAGGCATGTTTTTGCTGACCATTTTCTGCCCTGCACTCCTGAGGATTGGATGTAGGGCAGTTTGGAGAGTTCCTAGGAGTGGAACTCCCTGTTTACAGTCAGTGAGTTCATCAGAGCCCTAAATTATTTACCTTATAGAATTCAAGCCCTGAATTATTTACCTTTAAGGTCTTACTGCGTTATGCATTTGGTTGACTGTAGACCTGTGCTCTGTTATAAACTATGAATGTCTAAGGCACCGTAATACCTAGGGCAGTTTCAGCTACTTGATGTTAATTTTATTTTCATAAACAAATATGTTACAGTAGTATAACTAAGGTCATAGTGAAACTCGATGAGATATAAGAAGGATTTCTGCAGCCCTGATTTTAACTCCTGTGAATGCATGGTCAGTTTTTGGTGGCACCCTGCTCTTCCCTAGAGTCCCCTGCCTAATGCCAAGCATGCAGCTGGAGCTGCAAGCCCTGGGCAATTGCCCTGTTCAGCATCTTGTTTTTTCCCTGCTGCTCCGTATTTGGCTCCAGGCTTTTGTTTATGACATACTATTCAAACTCTACTGAATGAAGAAGTTAGTAATTTTCTCACGACCTTTGTTTATCAGTAGCAGGCTTGAGGGTTTGACAAATTATTTGGGAAGCATTGCCACTTCTTTACAGGAAGAGAGTTAAAACGAAGACAAAGGATCTTGAGGATCTTTCAGGCTTGCTTCTGAGTACTATGGAGTATTTCATATACTGGAAACATGGTTCCCTTTTGCTGTGGGTGTTGTTTGGTTTTGCTTGAGAGAAGCTGGGGATTCAGGGCGGCTGGAAACTCACCATTAATGGCCTCTTGGGAAATGCTGGGTTTAAATGACTGGAGCTGCATCAGAGCTGCATGGCAGATCTCCAAGGCAGGGCTCATCTGCCTGAGTCCTGTGAGGGGTGGCCGGGAGCGGCAGGGCAGCTGCTGTCCTGGCTGCCAATAACTGCCAGCCATGTCCTGCACTCTTATCCCATATTCCCAATGCACAGCTCAGGTACATCTCATGCTGGGCACAGCAGGAGCTCTGCTGTGGCAGAAGAGGGTGAAGGGAGCAGCTGCAGGCAGTGCTTGCCCACCATGCTTCCCCCCCTTTTTGGTGCTTCAATTCATCAGTGTTCTGTCTTGCAAGGTAGTTTTGCTACACCAAAGGAAAAAGAAAGGAAGCAAACAAATGGCATCCACTGGCATTTTAGAGGCTGGAACATGATTCATTGGCAGTGCTGCAGCTGCACAGCCACCTCACAGACCTACCACAGCCTTCCATGCCTAGCCAGGCTGTCACTCTCCTCATCCTACCAACAATTTTCCATCCCTGTTAAGTGAAATTTCTTGTTTTGACATACTTCTCCCTGCCATCCTCTGGCCCAGCTCTTGGCTGCTCTGTGGTGAGTGTAGATGGCTCCAGGGAGGGAGCAGGGGAGATGGTTGACCCCTCTCCTTGCTTAGGAGGTGGCCCTGCCCCCATCAGGAGCAGATGCCAGAGGCAAAGTCCGTCTCTCTCCTTCTCATCCCTGGACTAGACCATGCTATTTGCTTCGTGTGGTGCCTTACTAGTCCCAGGTTTGCAATTACCTTCCAGAGGTTGCCAGAATTTGTTGAGTCTTTACAGCCACTTTTTTTTGGAATGGCTCACAGACCACTGTGACTGAAGCATTGCAACAATCTGGCAGGCATCCGTGTCAGCATGGTCAGAGTATGCTGAATGCCCGGGCCCTGAAATGGCAGGAGGGGTATTGCAGCTGTATCCCCTGACCCATGCTGCATGGCTGTGTTTGCTTCTTGTGCCTTTGTGGAGGTAGACAAGGGATCACGTGCAGGTGGTTGAGCTGCATCTCCTTTACTGATTGGTTTGATTTTGTTTGCTTTCAGAGAAAGCAATGGAATACTGATTTAAATGGCATTTCCAGTTGTCACTGGCTCAAACGAGGACACCACTACTGAAAATCCAGTTGCACATTTTATTTACTTATGATGTGTCTTCTGGCTGTTCAGAGAGGCTGGTGGGTTTTTCTGAGGTTGTATTTTAAGTCAAGTTTCTACCATATGGGCTTTTTTCTTCTTTGTTTAAGTACAGAAATTTCTTACGAAGTGCATGTTTTGGTTCATCAGTGTATTGGTGAGAGAATTTGATGCTGAAGTTTGAAGCTACCAATACGTGAAGTGAGGAGTAAACACAGACACTAAAAGACCATTTTGAGAGTTTTAAGTGGAGTCACTTCTTAACTAATGTTGTAGGTGCAAAGTTCAGGGAAACTGATTAATTTATTGTCAGTGTAATTTTGTAAGTAATGTTTTTTACGTTGCTGATGTGGTTATTAGTGGCATATATTTACTGTTGAAACTGAAAGAAACTTAAGCAGCTCTCTCTCTCTTCTCATATTTCTGCTTTTGGTGGCACTGAATATCTGCTTGGCATTGGTCCTGATGCTGCCAGATGGGATACCCCAAGGAGAGGGCAGAGAATTTGAGTGCAGAAGAGCTGCCTTTTCCTGCACAGCTGCACAAGGAATGGGCAGTGGTACCTTGGCCAGCCCTCTAAGTTGTTCTCTGTTGCCTCCATTTGGGCAATGAGCACTTTTCAAGAAAGGACCCTTGTCTTGTTAGTGTCTTTATGACAAGAAAAAAAAAAAAAAAGACCTAAATATCTGCTGAGAAAGCCAACTGCTATAATGCAAATAATGGATAATCACATGATGTTAATAAATTTTCTCTTTTGTGTTGTTCTTCACACAGAGCAATGAGGCAAGAGAGAAGTTTTTAAAAACAGAAAAATGTGATTGCAAAACCAACATTGTTGACAGGAGGACTTGGTGGATTCAGGTAATAATGTGACACTGTTTTCTATAACGTTGTAAAGACTGGCTGGGTTTCAAACTGACAGTGGCCCTTTGTCAGGGGCTGAGGAGTGGAGGAAGGTGACAAGGTATAACAAGACCCAGTGGCTGCTGCTAAATTAATTCAGACCAGGCAAGAGGGTGTGAGTGTTGCCACAGCATGGGTGATTGCTGAATAGAACAAGGTTGCTGGGGCTGCCTTAGCTTCCTTCCTTATGTAGAGCTGTTACATCTGAGGCTGTTCTTTTTTTATGTTGTGTGTTGGTTGGTTGGTTGTTTTTTTTACCCAAAGAGATTCTCTTATTCAGCCTCTTACAGCTGGGTTGATATAGATGGGGAAGCTCCATGCCTGTTTTATGGAAGAAGGTCAAATGATTAGCTGTCCCTTCAGACTGCACAGCTCTGAATCTATGAATATTTCCCTTCAATTCCCTTTTTAAAAAGATTTCTGGATCAGAGATCATTATCTGCTAAAAGATCCAGGCCTAGACCTTTACTGCTTTAGAGGACTCCTGCTGAGTGTTTTCTGTGTTATTGAGGACAATTTCTTGTTGCATGGCTGTAGGAAACGCAAAGTGTGATGTTTAAGCATGCTACTAGTAAGTTTGCAACTATCTTATCTAAAAATAGTGGACTTCAATATATTTAGATTATATTTTGTAGGAAATGTAAGTTGCTAGCTAAAAATGCATCTCATGTTTTTAATAATTTTAATTATTTCCCTCACTGAGGGGGAGTGGAAGATGAAGAGGGGGAATTTACAATGCTAATTGCGCTCCACGTTCATAATTGGGGCCAGATCCTACCCTCAAACTTCTTAGGCAATCCCAGTGAAGTCACCAGGCTTTTCACAAGCATATGGGTTTCCCCCACATGTATTTGATTCCAGGATAAGGGCCTACAGCACACTTTTTCATGCACTGATTTCTCACACATATGAAGAGATTCAAAAAAACGTGCATATTTTTCAATGTATCCTCTTGGTTTTCAGTGCGTTTTGGAGAGGTTCTGTGGTATTTTATCAAGAAGCAGATCAGCAGAGCTAGTTGGCTTAGACTGCACTGGTTTTAACCGGCGAGTCCTTTGCGTTTTCTTTGTTAGGCGCTAGGTGGGAAAGACACAGTTGTGGCTTTGCCCTGCTATGTTCATAACCAAGAAGGACATTTAAATAGTGTGTGAAAGGGTGTGGATTTGGTATTTCCTAGAGCCAGCTTCTTTTTAATATTAAATTGCATACTCTGGGAAGATAGTTGCTGTATCAACACTGGTGTAATGATACATTATGAAAAAATCAATATCCAGTCATAGAAACAAGTCCTGGTGTAAGCAGTTGGGTGCTTACAGCTGTGATTTGTATGTATTTGCAAATGTAATGGGCTTTTTTTCCTGTAGCACTGGTAACTTGGATAAACACTGTATGTGTGACTCATTGCAGAGTATAAACTTATTTTAAGGGAGCAAGTGTGGGATTTGCTGAATATCCTATTGCTTGCATCCCTGAATACTTGCATTAGGTCATGATTAATCTTAAATTGGCCAACCTGAGGGAAAATTACTGCTGATCTCCCGTAGGTGACTTCAGAAATAAACAGAAGGATGGAAGGGCTTTAAAAACATAAATAGTTGTTAGAATTCATAAAATCATAAAGCAAACACATGGTACAAGGTCTTCTAAAATATAGCACTTTAAAGCTTTTTTATAGTTTCAGAAAGAATTTATTTAGTTATCACAGGAGAATTAAATATTTTCATTCATTTTTTTCCAGCTCTCATTCCATTCCTCTTTCTTCTTCTCCTTTCTCTCTTCTTCTCCTTTCTCTCTTCTTCTCCTTTCTCTCTTCTTCTCCTTTCTCTCTTCTTCTCCTTTCTCTCTTCTTCTCCTTTCTCTCTTCTTCTCCTTTCTCTCTTCTTCTCCTTTCTCTCTTCTTCTCCTTTCTCTCTTCTTCTCCTTTCTCTCTTCTTCTCCTTTCTCTCTTCTTCTCCTTTCTCTCTTCTTCTCCTTTCTCTCTTCTTCTCCTTTCTCTCTTCTTCTCCTTTCTCTCTTCTTCTCCTTTCTCTCTTCTTCTCCTTTCTCTCTTCTTCTCCTTTCTCTCTTCTTCTCCTTTCTCTCTTCTTCTCCTTTCTCTCTTCTTCTCCTTTCTCTCTTCTTCTCCTTTCTCTCTTCTTCTCCTTTCTCTCTTCTTCTCCTTTCTCTCTTCTTCTCCTTTCTCTCTTCTTCTCCTTTCTCTCTTCTTCTCCTTTCTCTCTTCTTCTCCTTTCTCTCTTCTTCTCCTTTCTCTCTTCTTCTCCTTTCTCTCTTCTTCTCCTTTCTCTCTTCTTCTCCTTTCTCTCTTCTTCTCCTTTCTCTCTTCTTCTCCTTTCTCTCTTCTTCTCCTTTCTCTCTTCTTCTCCTTTCTCTCTTCTTCTCCTTTCTCTCTTCTTCTCCTTTCCCTCCAGATCTTCTTAATTTGGTGGGATGGGGGGGACCAACACCTGTGGTGCCTAGAAAGCCCTATTTGGGGGCAGGAGTTAACACTGCTAATTGTTCTCCTGTGATTAGGTTCATTCTTGAGTTCCTTCTGCAGTGCTGGGATGGAGTTGATGTAATCCAAATATAACGCTCCCTGTGTGCCTGAGTGAGATGCAGTGGGCACTGCAGCAGATCCTGGACCGGTCAAGAACAGGCCTATTTTGTGTCCTGGTATCCCAGGCATCAACACTGAGGAATGTGATCTCTGTGTGTGTGTGTGTGTGTGTGTGTGCAGGGGTGGTGTGAGCTCTCTGGGAGAAACGCACCTCAACAGCCCCACTCCTCTGCCACATCCTCGGTGGGGCAGCCAGCATGGTCCCCAGTGCTTTGAGCATCCTGGCAGGGAGGCAAGGCTGCCTCTTGAAAGGGGGCGAAGGAGGAAGATGGGGAGGGGGAGCTGGGGAGGAAGACGCTGCTCCAGGGGGAAATACTCTGTGCTTTGCAGTTGCTTGTGTGGATAGAAACCAGATGGTGCGCTGGAACACCCGCTCGCTCAGGCGGCGGCGGAGCCAAACATATGGTTAATGGTTAGGAGAAAGAGCTCTGTGAGCCAGGGCTTTGCTGACTGCCTCACATTACAGATTGTTGCAGTGTGTCATTACATTGCCAAACTAAGTGCTTAATACCCGCTGCGGGCGCTGGGCAGGCATTTGCAGGGAGGATGCTGAGGCTCCCCGGGCGGGGCAGGAGGCTGACATCACATGTGCCCCACCGCCACACCCCCGCCCCCCCTTTCCACACTGGAACTGCATAAATCTCCTTTTTTTACAGGCTCAAAACCTACAGCAGGCAGTCTTCCCGTTCTATGTTCCTTTAATCCATTTGTTTCCAACAGTGTATGGTTGGGTTTGCACCCCCCCCCTTTCTTTTATTTGGGGGTAGGGGGCTTTTTATTATTTTTTTTTGCTTAGTCCCTGAGCAGCCAAGTTCACCTAGGCTGCAGCATCGCACTCACATCCCCGCGTCCGAAGTTCCTGCTCTGAGAGCTTTGGGCGACACCAGGCCCATGTTATCTAAGGAACTGCTGAGCTCATTCATCTCCTTTTCACGGCCCGCTTCCTTTTATTTTTAGCCAAATCCGTCAGGCCTGACAGGCGGGTAATTTGAGCCAGAGAAAGGGCAAAGCTCCAGGTCCTTTCCACAAAGCAATTCTTCTCCTCCCTCCTGGGAAGGCTCCAAACTTGGCCTGCTCCAGGCAGATGGATTTGTTGAGTCATGTGAGATCATTTACACAAAAACACAGCGAGGCAGTGAAAAGGAAAAAAAAAAAAGAAAGAAAAAAGAAAAAAAGGTGGGGGGGAAGGGGTGGGAGTGCGTGCGCTGCCGGGGCCGCTGCGAGCGTAGGAAATGTGCTGCGAGGCAGCTAGACAGAGGAATGCAGCAGATTCATTCTTGTATAAGGTAATGTCTCGTTTACAGTGCAGGGTGGAGCCAGCACGGAGGAGAAATCACTCGAAAACAGATTACTCATTTAAATAAAAAATTCTCTTTAAAATAAATAATAATAATAATAATAAAAACCCCAAACCAGCCAACTAGCGCGCGCCGCCCGCCCGGGCGTGCAACAAAGGCGGTGTTGTTGGCAGCACCGGATCACAGTAGCGGTAAAACTCCGGGCTGGGAGGTTGCTGGAAAATGAGTTTGCTCCGTGATGCAACCAGAGTTTGCTTTGTCTGGCCGCCAGCGCGAGCAGGGCGGTGGGGATGGGGAGCCCAGCGGGGACGGCAGCGTGTGCTGCGCTCCCAGCCCAGGGCTGGCTTCGTGGGGTGGGCTGGAGGGAGCAATGCAGGGTCCTGAACGGGCAGGATGCACAGTGAGAATGTGAAAATGCAGGAAAACAGTGAAAACTGGGGAGAAGAGGGGCTGTGCATGGAGGGAACGGGGGAGAGCTGCCTCTTGTTTTGGTTTTGAACTGGTTATGGCGTGGTCTTCGTTACACCAGGCAGTAAATTGCATTTATTCAGTTGGATGTTGATTTTGTTACCTTCTGTAACCTCAATTAACCCCAACATGTTGTTTTTGGTTTTATTAAGTGAGTGGTGAGAGAGAACGTAAAACTTAGGGCTTTTTAGGTCTTGATGCGTCCTGGAGAATTAGGTTGGGTTAATTTATGCAGTGTTCTAACGAGATGCATTCAAACCTTTAAATAGACATGGTCTGTATTTAAATATTGTTGATATAACTTCCAGTTACTCCAGATTTCTTAGTAAGGCAATATCTGAATATTAGTGTTTTTTCCCGATGATGATTAAAAATAAGGAGTATGAGCACTGGAAACTGGTGACAAATGTGCAATCAAACAAATGTAGTGTAAGGCATGTCATTAAATTCTCAGCTGCAGTTAAGGAACTCAGGGGAGTGTGTAAACGTGTGTTTGTGTTTTGGCTTGACCCTTTCCCCCTCTGAGCCGCATCTTCTGCAGACTCTACAGCAGTGTCTGCTGAGGTGCTCGCCACTGGGAGGGGAGAGTTTGTCTGGAGCCTGTTTCCCTCTGCTTGACCTTTTCTTCCCTTTTTTCTCCTCCCGCTTCTTTTTTCCACTTTTGTGTGAAAGACTGCTGACTTGCCCAGCCCGCTTGCCCTGTGCTGCTGAGCACATTCAACGTGGGGAGAGCCTTCACCTCTTGCACTTAAGAGTTTCCTCACTTGGTGGAAACCTTTTGTCTTCTCTGCCTCTTGATCGGACCACCTCATTGATTATGTTGAATGAGCACTTGGCAGCACCCCGAGTACAGGCTGGGGTCCCACACTGCACAAACCCACAATGTGGTCCCTGCTCCTCAGCTTACGGCTGGTAACTGGAGTGGGGATTAGCAGAGGGAAGAAAGGATAGGGTTGATAAGTACAGCCAGGTTTGGGACCCAGATCATGCAATAAGCTGTGGCTGTAGGGTGGCAGCTCTGAATGAGTAATGGCTGTAGATTGCTCTGAGATCTTCAGAAAGGTCCCAGAGAAGGACAGCATTGTTATTTATTCCCTTTGCATAGTTACTGTAACTCTTTTCCCCTCTTCCCCAAAATACCTAATTATCCTACATTTTCTGTTGCTGTGGGCAACATTTCCCGTAGTTACCCAGAGCTGCCATTCCAGTTAAATTCTCACTTTATAAAGCTAATCTCCCAGCTGTGACTGTGGGATTTCCAGAAGAAATTGTGAGGAGGTTGTGAGGAGCCAAAGTTTTTAAGATTTTTGTTTTAGAGGACAATTCTGCATAATTCTGCTATTAACTATTCGCGTTCAGTTTTGGTTGAAGGCTCAACAGCTTCCCTTCTATTTATGGCACTTTGAGGACTTGTATTTTTTTTTTAATGTCCATGTATTGTGGCCCACTCCCCAATATCTCCTTTTACCTCTCCAAAGTTGCTGCATGCCTTGCTTTTCCCATCTTGGTGTCAGACATCCAGCGTGACTAGGCAGGTTTGGGGAACTCTTCATGACCTGGCTATTGGGAAAATCAACCTGAACTCTTCCTTCCCCACTCTTTCACAGCTGCTTAGCTTCCTCCCCTTCTAAAATTGTGTTGTCTGAAAGATCCTGTCAGCCCCATAATTCCTTTATCTTACTTCTCCTGTTGCTTCCAATCTTCTGCTCCTACTGCCTCTTCCTCTGTCTCATGATCAGAACAGACATTTCTGTGTTGCAAACATCTCCTCCTCACATATATCGTGGCGCTGTATCCTTTGGGATCTGAGGAAGGATGAGTTTCGAGTTCATACATGTTGTGTCATGTCCTGCACTTGGCTTTGGTTTGCAGAGGTAGAGGGCATTGTCTATGGTAATTTTTCTTTCATTGCTGTTTTAAGCAACCAGCTTTCCCCTCAGTTCTGAAGAGGAGCAGGAGGTCCTCAGTGCCTCGCTCTGCTGCCTTAGGGAGGGAGGCACTGGAGACCACCTGCTGAGGTTGCTATCTCCAAAACAATGCAACTTCTAGCAAAGGATTTGCTTGCATTTCTCCAGGCTTGAGAGCACCATGTTTCCTTCCAAGGATTTTACTCTGTGCCGTAATTGTATAGCCTTCCTTAGTCTGAAGTTGTGCCAAGGAGAGACGCTTTCGGAGCAACGTAACCCTCTATTTCTGAGCTCAAATTATCCTGCTTGATAGGATCGAATGGCATTCCCTCCTGCAGAAAAGTTGAGGAAACTTTCTAATTCTCCACAGAAGGCTCAGCAGGTTGAGAGGCAATATCTAAGGTGAGTGGGGCGGTGACCTCCCTGTATTGCAACCTCAAAATAAATCTATAGTCTGTCAGCTTCCCTCTTACAGAAAATCGTAGAAGTTATGGTGTAGTGGTAGCAACTTCCTCTTCTTCATGTATGCTTCTACAGGGCATCCCAGGGGACAGGTGACATTTGTTCTAAACCAATCAATCTGAAATTCCATGGAGCTTTTTGGGGCACTAGATCTATGTACATTTTTCATATCCAGCAATGAACTGGTGCAATGGTGAAGCACAGGACTATTTGTAATGTACTGGGAAACCTAGCTGTTTTCTGGTTGCAGCCAAATCCCATTAACTGTGATTTCCCTGCTTCTTTTTTCCTCCTGTCGAGCCTTCTGGATAGTGGCTTCTCTTAACAGCTTGTTGGGAGAATCTGCTCTGTAAAGCTCCCAGCCACCCCACTCCTCTCAAAGCAAGGGAGACTCTGGGAGCAGCTTATCACCTGCTTATCGGCTGACTTCCATTTCTGCTAGAAACTCTCCATCAGCTGGAGAGCAAACTTAAATCTCTTTCCCTTGCTTTTGGTTGAGCGCAGCAGAAGTAGAAGTCCTTTTGGAGATTAAACGTTGCCTGTTGGTTTAGTGAGACATCAATCCAGACAGCACAGTGTGTATAAAATTGGCTTCTTTAATTCCCTTGGAGCATTCTTAGGCATCCTTGAGAGTTGTCAAGAGTTTCTAGTGAGGATGTGTAAGCACCCTCTGACATTGCCCTTGCAGTAGCAGGTTTTTCAAGTTTGTGTTAAAAATAACAAGTTGTTTTGAGGTTCTGTTCACTCCATCAGCTTTTAGCTGATAGTTCCTCTAGTGTTACTAACTGCTAATGTTATCCTTTAGTTTTTTGCCTTGATTCTGTTATAAATTAAATCGGTGTCAGCAAAAGCTGTTTCTGATCACACACTGTAAAAAGATCTTTTTTTACCTGTTTGCAGCCTTTGTGCAATTGATGAGAACTTACTGTTGCTCCCTGATAAATTGATTCCTATTTAATAGATATTTGTGGGCCATATATGGCTTGAAATGGATGTATCACAGCTCTTGAGGCATTTTGGTGGCTAAATAGCTGAGATTTGACACCCTGGTTACTTATGCTAGTTACTTTCCTGTGTCTATACCAAACTAAGTGTTACACAAATATTTTTAGTTATAACCTTGTCATATTTGTTTAAGGAAAAGAGACATCCTCGTTTTCCAGAGGTGTTTATCTGTGAGTGAGTGGAATTATATTAATGCTATTTTCTTGGTTGATCAAATTCGGAGTGCTAAGATGAAAGGCCCAGTATCGCTTGCAAAAGTAGGACATGCTTTTGCAGGAGTAGAACAATTTATCTTCTGTATCTGCTACTCTAATTGCAGCCTGAAAAGACCCTAAAGAGTCCTGCAAGTCTGTGATTTCCTTACTGTAACCAGTGAAAAATTAGATTTAAAATGCATTTAACTGTTGCTGAGTTCTACGTTTTAATACCTCTTGATTACTATGGTCAAAGCATAAATAAATACACTTGATAACTTGATCATGCAGATATTGAATGTCTTTATTCTTCATCAGAATACTCGTTTTATCAAAGATTTCTGCTGTCATACAGCCCCAAGCTGTTGATTAGGTAAAAGGGAATGCCATATATGGGAAAATAAGCCAGCACCCTGAAGGTAGCTTCTTACTAGAACATAATGAGGCTTCTTTTAGCAGCTTCAGCTGGTTGTTTTCTATTTGAATACTTTCTCAGAATTATTAAGAAAATACTAAAAATAAAGTTGTCAAGCCTTCTGGGAAGATGGCATAAATAATTAACATGGGATGTTTGCTTTTTTTCGGGTTGCTTGCTTATTGGCTTCCATAGAGTACTGTGAATGGGTTTGAAGCCCCTGCGGTGGACTTGGACTGTGCTGGACCAACTCAAACTTGTTGTTGCCCTTCCCGGTGCCATTCACTGTGATTAATGGTGTCTGGATGGATGGCAGAACCCAGATGGTTGTGAAAAAAGTCCTCTCCTTGAACAGGTCACTTGGGCATGAGTATCAGTGAAGCCCCTTCTGCCGCTGGTGACGTTGGAGGCCGTGGGACCACGTGCCACTCCTGGGGAGGACATTGATCATGGGTAGCCCTGAGCTGTGGAGGTGTGAGTGGCACAGCCAGGCTCGCCCTGCTGTGCTTTTTGAGAGCAAGAGGTTAAAAGGACAAGGGTAAACCACGGTCTGAAGCAGACACTTGCATCTGGCAGGTCTGTTCTTGGGTGACGCTCATTTGGTTACGCAGCTCAAGTGCAGCAAGAGTTTCACCCCTTCCCACGGGCTGACAGTCCCACACAATGGGAAGTTATTTTTTGCTGGGTTTTGCCCCTTGTGCATGTTGTCAACGGAAATAACAGCAAATAAAGGGATGGAGGCTTAAGGGCATCATGGCCTGTTCACCGTTCAAAATAAATCTTTTGTGATTAATTCTCCATGGGGCAAAGGGAGAAAGGAGTTTGGGCCCTAAACTCTGGAGAATTTTTAGTATTTAATGCTAATTTTAACCCTGAAGCATCAGTGATTTAAGTAGAGCTCAACGTGCTGCATTTAGCCTTCATCAGGAAATGTTGGATAGCATCACCAGAGGAGTTGTGACAGCAGGGGGTTCCCACTTGCACACCGTGGTACTTCCAGGTTGGTGATTCCAAACAGAAGTGGAGCCGCACGCAAGTTGATGACACATCTTTTGATTTTCAGCACAGTAGGTGGCAGGAGAGACAAAGCCACATCTTGGCTGAGGTAGCTGCTCGTCCACATGCCGCAATAACAAATGAAGGCCACACCACATCTACACCCAGTACCCTGGGAAAAAATGTGACACTATTGCCAGGTGCTTTTGTGAGGTCTGTCATCTGGTGTGATAAACACGGGGACATGGGAACACGTATTGCAATGCTGGTGTTAAATGCCACAGTGCACACTGTGTCTTGTGTTTCTGTGATATCTTCTGGTAGGCGTCAGGCACTGCAGATTTCCTGGCAGCCTAAGCCAGTCCTCTTTCTCTCCCCACTGTGTCCTTAGCCAGGACTTCCCTTCCCTCTTGCACTGGCTTTGGTGCATATGAGGCCACACCATGAGCTGCTTGATGGGGTGAGTCCAGCCAACAGCCAACTAAGCTAAGACATGATTGGATTTTTGCATAACTCAACAGAACCATCTCACCTCGAGCTCATGAAACTAGGTTGAGGCAAAGGAGCAACTGACAAGAAAAGGGACTGATGGCTTCAGGCTGCAGTAGAGCTTCAGCCTTGATCTGCCACCCCATCAAAGTGGTTGGAAGAAATGTTTTTTTAATGGATAGTGAAGTACTGGAGACTTTTCTAAGCCAACATCTGAAATAATTGGACTTCTGATCTGTAGTGGGATAAGGTAACCTTAAATGCATGAAAGCATGTCCTTTCTAAGCATACAAGAGCCTTTCCTAATAGAGAGGCAAACTGAAGAATTGAAATCAGTGTTTTCCCTTCTGTCTCTTAGGTTTATGCCTCCTTTTAAAGGTGAAAGGGGTGTTACTCATCCCATTTCAATTCAGATGAACAGGTTGATTCTTATTTATGGGAGATTTGGTCTCCCATTGTACACAAGGACAGGATCTGCTCTGGTGTATGTGTAACTCGAGCAAAGTCAATAAGGTTGCGTTTGTAAAACGGAGGTGATTTGGCTCAGGGTTTGTAACTGGAGAAAGGAAGCACTTCAGTCTGTTGATTTATAGGGTATTAGTGTATGGCTAAAATACATCCACCCATTTGCTGTGCTTTTTTTCCAAGGTTTGTTCTCTGAATTACTTTTGGTCATGATGGAAATAACTTCATTGTGTAAGCCTGCCAGAGGGCACTGAATTTACTTTAGAGCCAAAAAGTGCAGACAGTATTTGATTCATACTTGTGAGAGGAGCCTTTACTATACATACCAGCTTCCAATGATGACTTTAGTCCTCCTTTTTCTGTACTTGGACGTAAACTTTGAATTCTGGTATATCAAAGCATGCAGTTGTATGATGGCCTAAATTCTGTGTATTCATTTGATGTGAAGCCCAGTTGGGCAGCTCCTGTTTATTACTTATATTCCATTTCTGTGCCCACTGGTTTTCAATGCATTAGTATTATTTTTGCCATTGAAGTTGACTGAGAATTGAACTGGTATTGAAGTCGTAAAATTGTTGGTGTGGTGTTGTGGCAAGGACAAGACATCTGTTTAGGCACTTGCTCCGTTTTCTTTCCTGGAGAGTCTGACTGCCCCATAGACAGAACCTGAGCACGTCTGCGTATCTGGAAGAGGATGAAATATCACCCTTGTGATGAGAGATGGAGGCAGGAACACAGTGATTTATTGAAGGACATGGAAGAGATGAGAATTGTTAGGATCTGGGTCTCCTCTACCCCAGGAAGCTGAATCCTGTCATTTCTAGCACGATTGCTAAGTTTGCTTCCTCTCCTCTGAGAAACATGAGACTCTTCGTGTTGTTAAAACATCCGTTCTTAGCATAGGAGGTGTGGGCACATGTTTATAAATTGGGGATTAAGTTGAAGACTCATTGCCATGAAAGCAGCCACATATAGAGAGTAGCTAGCTGTTAGCTGTAGTGTGCAGTATTTCAAGGGAGAATGGTCTGAGGGGCACAACCAACAGTTGTTAGTAACTACTTCATTGTTGCTTTGCACTCTGTTCAGGGAGTTCAGTAGCTGGAGCAGAGGAGGGGCCTGGACATACATTGAGTTTGAGCAGCTTTTGGTCCATTCTTATCTATGAGATCATGCATTCCCACACAAGGACAGGTCCTTTCTTGCAGAAAAGGCATTTGTAATGAAAGGGACCTTGGTTGGCCAAATTTGCCTTAAGTAGGCTGATATCTTGCAGATACTGATACATTGATATAGCCGCATGGCTGCAAATGCTTAATGGTTTCTATAACCAGGTTTCACTGAGGAGTGCTCTTCTTGGTGAGGAGCATCAAGAGGGAGTTCCTATTTTAGCACAGTAGCTGTCTGATGCTAATTATGAGAAACACGCCATGTTGAAATAGTTATTTTTTAAATGAATTTCCATAAGTGGCTCATAGATGGGCTTGTGCTGCTCTAGAAGAAGTCTGACTGCAATCTAACATAGATACCTGGATTGGTGATTAGGAAAATATTGTTAAACAGCTGAAATTTAAATACCGGTACAGCTTCATTGTAATAATTTCCCCAAAGGCACATTGGTAATTCTGCTAAATAGAGAGTTTAATAGACTTTATTAATGTGTACTTTGGAGAACCTATACACAGAGGAATTATGCATAAAACATTCATTTATGGTAAACTGCTACTTTTGTGTGTAACAAGGAATCTGTCAGAACAAAACCGATGTGTTGTATCTGGCAAGACATTGTTGGACCTTAATGGACAGAAGTCATTATCACTGCCTCACCTGTCTCTTCACCCATTGGGGTCAAAGTTGCAACCCATGTTGTTTAACCCAACTGCTAATGAATTATCCAAGATAGACAGGAGTTTATTTTCTGAGAAGTCATTTGCCAGCAGGAGGACCATGGTGATTCACAGGGCTTCGCTTTTCTTTGATGTGCCCATTTTGCCGAGAGATACGTGTTAGGAAACACAGAATAGCCACACTTTTTGAAAATAAATAAATAAATGAAGAGAAGAATAATGAAAAAAGCAACCTTAGCAAGCCAGTTGTGAGCAAGTTTAGCATTGGATTTTGATTTGATTTTGCTGTGCTAGTGCTGAGGGCCCTGCTGGAAAACAGGCAAGAAGGAGGAAGGAGCAGATGCTTTTGGTAGAACAGTAGGGCATTTATCTCTTTTAATGAGGTAACATCGTTAGAGCTGACAAAGTGCTGCAAATCAATACGTGTAATGGACTACTGCTGTCTTTCAGTAGTGCACAGGCTGTTGTATTCTTGAGCATTTAAATCTGCTGAATCACAGGTCAGGGCTTATCTCCTGTCTGATCCTGGGTTTTATTTTGTTGGGTTTTTTAACCATTTGGTTTCTCCCTGCCCCCCCCCCCCCCCATCCTTGATCTCTGAGAGCTGGAGCACACCTCCAAGTTACATGTTGGGGCAAGCAGAAGTGTACTGGGTTTATGAGCACAGGAGAGCATTGACATGCCACAGACATCTGCTGAGGTACAAGGACCTTCTCTTTAATTGGAAGGAGTGAGGTTGCTAATGTCTATTTGAGCCTGACTCCTTCTGCCTAAAATGGCTGCGGGTTTTGTTTTGGGTGTTGCTTTTTTTTCTCTCTTGCCCTCTGCCTGCTTCCTTTAGAGCACTGGTGTAATGTCAGCCACACTAATCATGTCAGCTGGTGGCACCGATGACCCTGACATTCAGCAACAAAGAGCTGCAGAAGAAAGGAGAGAGCAAGGTTGCTGTGGTGCTGGACAAGGAGCAGCAGTGGGTGGAGGAAAATCTGCAGGTCAAAGCATTTCTCTGTACAAAATCTGTCTGTAAAAATTTTATGCATGGTTGTATGCAAGTGATCAAGGGAAGAAATGAGATGGATGTCAATGGAGATCCATCCTTGTAAACATGACAGCACATGACTGAAACTATATGAAAACAACAAAAAACAACAAAAACCACAAACAAAACCAAAAACCCAAACAAAAACCAAAACCCAGCAAAACTAATCTAAATTTGAAATAGCCTGGGGTCTCTGTTAAAAATTACTTAATTCCCCCAGAACTCCTATGAAAACCATGCCATCTTCCACCACAAACAGGTAACATAACCTAAACATTTGAGGTCTTTTCACTGGTGAGGCTGGGAGTGACACTTGGGTGACCATGCTGATTCCAGGAACAGAGGCTGTCAGTAAAAAAGATTCATCTGAATAGATCACGCACGTCAAACAAAGTGGTTCCTCTTTCTTTTTTTATCTTCACGCCCCTCCCATCCTGGGCTTCCCAACACCTGCTTGTGGTGAAAGAATATAAACAGAATTGTAAGATTCCTCAGTGTTAACTGTTGCCTGCCAACTCCATCTAAGCACTGCAAGGTCATCTGTTTTTTCCTCTTCATTTTTGTTTTTTGCTTCCTTCCACACATCTAGCAAGCCTCAGCAGCCATCCCCGGGTGGTTCCATCCCTGGTGGAAGACCTCCCTGTGTTTCTGCCCTGCCATGATCTGAAAGTCAGTCATGTTTGTCAGAGCTGATGTGAATTCAGAGCTGAGGTCTTTCATTGCCCACTCCTTATGTTGCCCTTGGGCAGAGTGGGAGGACATGACTGAGAGCCAGATGAGACTTTTGATCAGAGTTGGTGGGACCACATCTTAGTATGTACTGAATTGTTGTTCAGTGGTAACACTGTTAAGTGTCAATTTGAGTGCAGACTAGGTCAAGCTCCCTTAATACATGTTACTTTTGTTAAATTTAGTTGGTGTTCCTGCTGGAGAGATCAGAGAGTACACTTCAGTGACAGTCAGCATTCCTCACTGCTTAAATGAAGCATCATTCCTGCAAAGCAAAAAAGTCTCGCAAGCAATTTGTTACCTCCTTGTGCTGTTGACTGTCTTGAACTGGCAGAAAGCAGTGGCCAACAGATGCAGAAAAGGTATCGTCTTGGGAAAGCTCTAAAGACCTTTTGTTGGTTGTTTGGTTGTTTGTTGTTGTTTTTTCCCTGTGCCCCATCAGAACATCTCTTCTATAAACCAACATTTCTGCATTGCATGTGACAGGTTTTCTGTGCTATCCTATTCGAGCAGTGAAACCAAAGTTCACTTACCTACTTTCCAAGGTTGTGATTACAGAAATGTTACACACATCTCACCCTCCTCTTGCTGCAGGCACTCCAGTCCAATAAATAAATACTTGGCCAAGTTTTACTGCCCTTTACCCAGTTAACTTAAAACAACTGCTTTCTGCTTTGTTAAGGGCAAGTCATGCCTACTTCTGTTGCTCCAGCCAGCAAAGTTTCTCAACCAGCTTGGCCTCCAAGGGACTGATTCGTTTTTAGTGGCTCTGAAACAGTTACCAAACCTTTCTGTGATCAACGTGTGAAAAGAAAATAACATAACTGTGGGCTCCAAGGATAGGAAATAGCTGGTCATACCCTTTTCCAAGACTACAGATGACCCACTTTTTCCCTCCTTTCCTCAATAAAACTAGGGCAAAAGTGTAATGATGAAGGGCAAAGGGATATAGGGGATGGAAAAGTGGTTTGCAAAGTAAAGAAGTGTTAGTATCACAAGTTCCTGTATGCAGATGATCTACTTTTTATTTTCCTTTTTTGTGGATGGTGTATTCAAACTATTATATTTATATATGAAATGCACTGCATCAGTGGCACAGCTTCTCAAGAGGAGAAAATGCAGGGCTACTTGTCTTAGTATTGTTTCAGAACAGGCATAGAGGTGATCCTGCTGCAGGCTCAACTGCTTGTAAGGCTTGGTGGTTACTTCTTAGAGCAAACGCAGGGCAAAGCATTGATGGAGAAGGGCTGCTTGTGTGTGACTGCAGCACTGGTGGGCCACACCGTGTTTGCCCAGCTTCCCCGGGTGGTCGCCTGGCTTGTATGCAGCACATGGAAACAGATCTTCTGGAATGTAAAACCGTGCCTTCTGCGTTTCTCCCACAAGTATTTTATAGTTTTGACTGGCATGTGCAAAGGAAATGGAGAATAATAGAAGAAAAAAAACTTATATAACCCTTCAGCTCTGCTTCCTTTCCATACCAAGGTTTTGCATTTATAGTAAAACAACCAGTCTGGGGTGTCGTGTAAGTCTTTTTTCAAGTTTGGTGATGAGCTTTTTGGTAACTGAATGAAGGGTTTGGGTTTGTTTTTTTTTTTCCTCCTTAAATTAATTTCTGGTTTTGATAGTGGATTGTACTGTGTGTCTTCACTCAGGAACTGAATCACTAGTGGTTTAGTGATTGGATAATCTGGTTCTTAAAAATTCAAAGGATCTGTTTGTCCAAGAGAACATCCCTGAGGAGAAGGACATGGGGGTGCTGGTTGATGAGAAGCTAAACATGAGCTGGCAATGTGTGCCTGCAGCCCAGAAAGCCAACCGTGTCCTGGACTGATCAAAAGAAGCTTGGCCAGGAGGTTGAAGGAGGTGACTCTTCCCCTCTACTTCACTCTCATGAGACCCCACCTGGAGTACTGTGTCCAGTTCTGTGGTCCCTAGCACATGAAAGACATGGAGCTCTTGGAGCAAGTCCAGAGGAGGCCCACAAAGATGATCAGTCTTTTCCAAACCTGAGGATTCTGTGATTTTGGAGCATCTCTCCTATGAAGACAGGCTGAAAGAAAAAACAGATCCATGTCAGCAGGACTCCTTTCTCCCTGGGGTTCAGCTGCACAGCCTGGAAAGGCAACATGCACATGTAGGGAGTTGTCCTTTCAGAGCATGTTGAGGATCCAGCTTTGGTGCCTCTGTGAATCAACGACTTGAGGCTTTGCACTGCTGGAGAAGTTACTACCCCAAAACAGCAGAATCTTTGTCTGGGAAGGGGGAGAGCTTGAAAAGATACAAACATTTGAGAAGGTGCTTTGGAGCAGTAATGGTACCTACATTAACAGCAGTAAAGTTGTGCAAGAGCATGGAGGGTGAATGGGCATGTGCAAGTGAAAAAGAAAATGCTTGCTTTTCTCTCAGCTTGGAGGTCACCTCATCCTTTGCAGACAGGGTCCCAGTTTTGTTAGGGATGCCTGAGGGCTCAAGTCACTTAGCTTCTAAGATTCATAAATCTGGGGATAAGTGTTCTGTGTTTCGCAAGGTGCTTTGCAGTCCTCTGCTGGGAATGTGTAAAAAGTATAGACGTAGAAAATAATCCTGCCTTTGCAGGCATTTTCAAATTAAGTATCTTTTGCTTGGTTAACACAACAGCTCCCTATTCTGATTTGTCAGCATCTCACTGAGATACTTCCCAGTGGCTTACAGCTCTCGGTTTCATCTGGCAAAAGCAGACTATCCAGGGGTGCACAGGTAAGGGAGCCCTTCCTCGTGAAAAAGGAGCGACATCTTCAGCTTGATACTTAGAGAAGGTGAATATTCTGACAGATCCCCACTGTGTCGCACTGTTAAGTTTTGAAAATTGCAGCTTGCATTTGTCCTCTGTGTAGAACGAGGCACTCCTCTCAGGCTCCTGGAGGAGACCAAGAAGTGTACACTTAATTGCTTTGTGAATGATGTGAAGTCTTGGAATGCAACCTAGCCATTGCTCATTAACTAGCTGAACCTATTAAACCTGGACAGCAAGCAGGACTTGAGTCGGCTGCCCTTGATTGCAGGCAGCTAATGGAGCCGTGGGAGCAAGCTGTGACTGCAGAGCGGAATTGGCAGTAGACTCCCATCAACCTTCTCTGTTTTGAACTTGCCCTACACTCCATTTAGGCTTCTGGCTTAGAGACAGATGATTTCAGAGCAGTGGGGAGGGGGGGAAGCTGGAGGGTGGAAAACATTGTCTTTCCAGCTATGTTAGCTTTGATCTGAAGTTAAAAGGGAACCAGAGTCTCAATAGCATCGGTAATTTGACATGTAAACCTCCAGAAGCAGAGAGATTTGTCATCTGGCTGTGGCTGGCTTTGATTATTGATTTGGTCTCACGCAGATGGTTCCCCTACACAATGCTAAAACAGAAGAAAATGCCCAAATGATGTGACTTGGCATCTCCTTGGTGTTTTTTAGCTCTGAGGGAATCAGTTGCTCTAGCAAAACACACATGTAGGTGGTTTGGTACCGATGAAGTGCATCCTGTCTGGCAAAAGACCATGGTAGCACTTTCTTCCATCTTCATGCCATGGTAGTGCACAGAATAAAACAAAATTCACTAAATGTTAATTGGATAATTGAGGGTTTGTTGGTTGTTTGGGGGTTTTTTAGTAGCTTGAGGAAAAATTAATAGAATTGGGATTTGCCCGGGAAATTTGAAGCATTTAACCTTTTAAATGCACGAAGGCCCTGGCTTGAGATGGGTACAGCCCTGGCTATGTAGGTGGCATTTACCTTCAGAGCACTCTTGGCGTTGCACCAGAGCGTTGTTTCTGAGCAGTTTGTGCTGCTTGCTAAGTTGCCAGCATCTCATCCTTCAGCATTTGCATGCCTCCCATCCAGTTGCACTTTTTGCCCAACCTTATTTACCTTGTGGGTTTTGCCAGGATCACAGCTTGGTAGTGTGGCTTTGGGCCCAGTCAGACAGTCTGTCAAGGAGAAGGGGAGGAGAAGTAGTGCTTTTGACTGGGCTGCCTGAAGAAAGGCATGCCCAAATGTGCCTTGAAATATTTGTTGCAATTGCTTGTTCTTTGATACTTTTAAGCTTCTAAGTATTGTGGAGGTTTTCTGTTGTTTTGCCTTTGTTTCCCCAAAGTAAAGAGATAACTTCATTTCTAGGCTGGATTAATACATTTTGTTTGTGCTGCTGGTGGATCCTATCAACACCTACTTTTCTGTGATATTTAAACTTATAAAATAAAAATCTTTGGTGTCATAGAACATTGACTTGCTTGTAGAATAGTTTCATATACGAGAGATGCTATTTAAAAATATTGTAGGAGTCTAGTAATACATTAGCATTTTATGCATTTCACTCTGAGCAGTCCCAAAGTACTTAAACTGTAGCACATGCCTGCAACCCCACTGAGATGCAGCCCCTAGGATGGAGGCTGGGAACCAGCCCTGCATTTACTGAGAATGTGAGCAAGGATGGTGCAAGTAGCTTGAAATAAAATGGTCAGAATAAACTGCCTTCTGGAGGAAAATGCTTTGAAAATCATCAGTCTTGATGTAGGACAGGCAGGGGATTCAGCTCAGGGTGCTGTTGGAGTTGCCCACTCTGGGACCACTAAGCCATGTGTGGATCCACACCATGACTGCAGTTGCACTGAAGGCCAAGTATTTGGAGGGGTGGCTGTTGAACGGGTGTCTACATGGGCTCTGTGTTAATAACTTGTTGCCCTTGGTAATCTTCACTGCATTAAAAGCAAATAACCCCTTCATTTGTCAGCAGCTAAAAATGGAGTAACCCGCTTTAGCTGTAGGCTAAGCTGGGCTGAGTTGACTTGCTGCAGCCGTGCACCAGGAGCAGCGTGCAGATGGGCAGCTGGTGGCTGGTGATTTCTTATGTGATACCAAGGTGGTTTTGTCCCTGACACGTGTGAAGCAGGTTTCTCTGCATCATCCCAGGTATCCTTCAGCACATTTTATATTTGTGTCCTTTTAAAGCCAACATGTGAGTTGCCCTCAGATTAGCTATTTTATGTGTAACTCAGAGGGGGGGATGGAAGTAGAGCTTTGGTGTGTGAACAACAAAACCATTTTCAGATTATTTTTGAGACACCAATTACGTCATTCTGGGAAATTCAGCCTTGCAGAGACTAATAAAAACTAAAATTCAAGCTTTTATAAAGTTTAGCAGAACTAATACCACAGCTCGTTTTCTGGTTATCATTTCAAAACCTCAGTGACGTTTTATCTGTATGTTCCCAGAGAGGTGCTGTTATTCACATGTGAGAGTGTCAGGAGCAGTTGGGGGGCAGCAGAAACCTCACTATGTGTAAGAGAGCTCCATCTCCCCAAAAGAATGACATCATGGCCAGCTGTGATGTCATACCTCAGGACTCAGTGAGCTGGCAGCAGCCTCCAAGTCTGGTTTCTCTAACCAAGTGGTGTAGCAGCCTGTGCTAATTTTTCACGCTTTAAAGAAAATGAAGTGATTAATTCTTTCAGCTTTAAAATATGCCTAAAAGATGAAAAAAAACCCAACAACCTTGTTTATGTTCATCTGACATGACTCTTGTTAGGCAGAAAGAGTCTTCCAATGCATTGAGTTGGGAAGTAATTAGTCTTGGGAGTGTGAGGTGGGTTATAAACTTAATGTCATATTACTGTTGCTAAAACAGGCTAATTTTGTCCTTTGCTAATCCATGCGAATCCCATTGATTTAACAGTGTTGCATGGATGAAAATAAGAAATGTGGCTGGCCTATATTTTGGGATGTCCTTGCCCTAGTGTAAAGGCTTACAGAGCACTTTGTTTGATGAAGCAGCCTTCCCTCCTGTATGCTGCAGCACCTCTACCAAACACTGGCACAGGCCAGAGCATCATCTGCAACTGGTGCTGTTTGAGAGCTAGCAGGTGAAGCACCAAACCTTTCATTTCCCTAGATTTAGCATCCTATGTGTAAGCACAGTTTGTCAGTGTGTTTATAGCAAAGTAGGCTAAGGGCAGAAAACATTTCTAGAAATGGTGAAACCTGCTTTAAGTGAAACGAGAGAGTTTAAAAGCTTATGCAGATCTTGAAAAACACAAAAGGCTGGACTGAATGTTGCCATTTCAGTAAAATTTAGAACCTCCACCTACTTACACGGGAACACATTTAGGTCAGTGCTTTGTGCTTTGCAAAATCATCTCCCTAATCTCCTTCAGAGCATTTCTGACTATGGTTTTGGTGGAGGGGGGAGGGAAGTGCTTCCAGGCTGAGTCTTGTAGTTTAGTTGTCATATGGAGTTAATCTGTTGAAAGGCTAGTGTAGATAGATACATGCTGAATTCTGAAACCTGCTATTTACTGGTGTATATACTTGCGTGCACGTACTCGTTATTGAGAAGCATTCAGCCCAGGTATCCACACGCTTTTGTGGGTTTTAGCCATTTGCCTAAACCATAGAAGCAAATTCTAGTTACCGGAGTTGCTCTCACTTGGTGTGTTTCAGCAAGATTCAGAGGTTGTGCCAGATGATCTCTTCTATACGCAGTTTCTTGTATTTGTCAAATAAGTGGAGCAGAAACACTTTCCTCCTTTCTCCACCTTTTTTTTTACTAATGAAAAGGGAAATGTTGAAGCTACTGGAAACCTTGATGTGACATTTCTTGATGCAGTGATGCTGTCTCTTAGATTTGGGTCCTGCAAGCAAGTTGCTAACATCAAAAGCTCCTGCATCACTGGTCTTCTTTAGTGTTGTTTTATGAAGTTGGTAAGGAATAGGTAATCAGGCTAAAATACCAGACTAATTAAAATATTTTTAAAACACATAATGAATAGAACTTTTTTGGTGGATGGTATTAGTGGTAAAGCTGTCGGTCAAGCTCTCTGTTACCGTAAAGGATCCTGAATTTGAGTCTGCTGTCAGAGGCCTTGGGATAATGAGACATGTTGTGGGCATTTATGATATCTTTAAGCAGTATCGTGAAAGCAGAGGCTTCAACAAGATTGTAGCTGGTGGAGCTGTGATTGCAGTGTGAACGTGGGAGTCACATACGTGAGACTGAGCCTCCTGGGAATGAACGTTGGTGCTCTGTCTTCCATGAAACCCCCATGCGCTCACCCACGTCGGTATGTATGGCTGTCGCCCACCTGCTAATGAAGAAAGAAACAAAAATGTTCTGCAAGGAAGTCTTCCCTTGGCATTCATCCTCCAAGTGTTTCTTCTCCTGTCTGCCCTGCAGGCACTAAAATGGAAGGCAAAGAGTTGCAAAAGCAGAGGAGTTAATCTAAGGAGGAGGTGACGGTGTGTGCTCTCCAAGCTTCCCAGGTATCTCAAGTGCATGCTTTTGGCAAGAGGGATTGGGGACCCATTTCTGTTTGGGCTGATGCTTCAGTTCTTGCCTTTCCTTGTCTGCGATTACAGCTTTTTCACAAGCAATAAAATCAAAAGCTGACAATAAACCAAATCTTGATGGAGCGTTGCAGCAGCCCAGCTTATCTGGGAGTACAGATAGTATTAAAACATGCTCCATCAAAGAGGGCTCGTTGTCGAGAGGTAAAAACAAAACTGCAGCACAGTCATGCATGGGTTTGTTGTCTAGCCATTATGAGGCCAAGCAAAGAAGGATGGGTGTCACAAAATTAAAATTCACAATCAAAGCAAATGAAGCAGTATCGTAACTGCTTGGGGCAACAGAAGCTAGCTGTTCTCTTGCAAATCTGAAATAGTTATTTCAGTCTTCCTTCAACTTCCTCTTTTCTTCATGTGAGACCTAATAGCTACATATTTTTGTGACACCTATATTTACTCGGATACCTGCTCTTCACTAGAAAAAGAGTACATTGGAAGTTTTCTCATGGAAACTTGGTGGGGAGTTAGTGCAGAGAGGTACCAGCTGTGTCTTGTGTCTGCTTGCTGGTCGCTCTTTCTCAATGGAGAGTAACTCTGCAGTGTCATGCTCTGCCATGTTTCAGAAAGTCCAGAGGAGTTGCTCATGGAATTTTAAAGTCTGGATTTCAACAGTTAGATTCAAGAGTCCCAGTTTAAGAAACAGAGGTCACTTTTTAATGCTCTTCACACTTTGGAACAAAGCTGTGTTTTCTAGGGAGAAATGATGTCTCAGATAACCAGAAATGGCAGAATTACATCAATTTTGTCCGAGTTTTACACTGAACAGTACTTCAACTGCCAGATTTTAATGAAACCCATCCTACAGTCACCTATTGCAATATTACACAGCTTTTACATGTGTGTAAGCTGAGGCACAATGAAGTTGCTTGAGGTTATACAAGAAGGTTTTTAACATGACACTGGTCCCTTGTTGTTTGCTTTAGCCTTTACACGACTCTTTGTTTGTTACAGCGTGTTAACATGAAGAGGTGAAATGAGGATGGTTTGGCCTTTTTTTAAGGCAAGCTATACATTGTCTACACTTCCTTAGTCTGTATTTACACTAGAGATTTGGTTATCAGTAAATATTAAGTTGTCTCTGTTTTTTATGTTCTTCAGAACTGAAGCCGCTTCTTTGTCTTCCACATTTGTGTATTCTGTCTTGATCTGGCAAAACTAAAAGGCTGACCCTGATTTCTGAGTATCTAACATAACAGCATTTTTTGTCTCATTTTTTTAACCAGAAAACTCTCTTTTAACACTGAACTGTACTTTCCTTTTCCCGCCCTCCCTACCCCAGCTCTGTCCTGTTCACTGATCCACCAGGTACCAAGGATCAGACTACCAGTGCAGATAGTGCACTGACCTAATCCATTTACCATCCTGTAGATTTATAGAGCAGCTCATGCAATCCTGATTTGGTCTAACTTCTGCATCTCTTGTTTGGTTGATAGGCATCCCACCATAGTTTTGCTCTGAAGAAGTAAGTTAGCAAGTCCAGGGTGCTGATTCTTTGGGTTAGATTTTCCCACTCTGTGAAGCCTGTCTCCCTGAAGGTCTGGGCTTTTTGCAGTGTTGAGCTGCTGTTCAACACTGCTGGCTCATTTTGGCTCTCTCTTGAACCGTGACTTTTAAATGTTAGTATTTCAGGTCTGTGGCTTGGCCATCTGAGTGCAAAGTCTGCTGTTCCGTTACAGCTTAGCTGCTGCCAGGTCCAGAATGACTTTGTCACGTGGGGCCTGAATGTAGATAACATATCTCACGTGAATTAGTATAAATTGTTGGCAAAAGGGACCTTCCTTTTCGTTCTCCATCTGCTGAACCACACAGCACCATAAGTATAGAAGAAGATGAGCTAGCTCAGTAAGCCAAAAAAAAATAAATTTCTGCCGGCTCTGGTAGGTGTTAAGCTTCTGTATTTCAATGTTTTTAGGGAGTCCTAATGTGAACCTGTATAAGATTTGGGTGCTGATAACTACTAATGTGTTAGAGTGCTGGGGACAAGAGAGGGAGGCATGCAAAGTGTCATGCTGATGAAGGTATGAACAATTCACAGCAGCTCTGGAGACAGAATGCAGCTGCTTCTGAGATATATAAGATGTGGTTTCTTTTTTAAGCCAGGTATTGAAATGGCTGCTGTTACTGTAAAATGTGAGTAGTCTGCAATCTTTTAATCTTGTAGCATCTTTATCAAGTAGAATGTAGGTAACAGGAAAACTGTGTTCCCTTAGCAGTTGGTGATACCTGGGCACCACCTAATCCAACGACCAAATCAAGGTTGCAACCAGACTGGCTGAGGGTGAGGTTGTAGTGTCTCATGACCCAAACTGAACTGGCCAAATGACATAGTTTAAATTGGAAAACCAATGATGTGACACTGTGTTGGAGGTTCAGCTACAGGCAAAAATCTGTCCTTGGAAAAGAGGCAGATTAGAGGAAGATGGCAAGATAGCTGTTCCAGCAAATCACATGCCAGGTAAGTAACAGATTCTGTCTTGGGTGAAATGATATGACCTGATTTGGTGAAAAATGTGAGCCAGAGAAACCTCAGAGAAGTTTTGCAGGGAAAGTTTGGGGAAAAAAAACCACAACCACTGAAAGTAAGCTTCTGGAACACTGGAAGAAAGGCTGCAGCAACAAAAGAAGTGCAGGTGAAGGAGATGGACGAATACATTAAGGAAAATACTTTGATTAAGGAAAATGTCTATGACAAGGAATTGATGAAGAGCAATCTAAGAAGACAAAGCTGTTTGTCCTGGTTTGAGCCAGGACATAATATATTCATGAAGCAGGTTGATTATAACTTGGGGGAGTAGCATTAATTATGGCTTCCAAGGCAGAAAAATAGCTCATAGACTGGGAACCAATTAGCAGCCGATTGCTCAGAACTAGATTTCAAACACAGTACTTTAAATGACAATTACACAGTGTTACCAACAGACAACTACTATGATAAGAGCTGTCAGCAAATTTGGACCAAATTATTCAAGTCAACATCTGCTTGCTAATGGGGAAACTAATTCTCAGGAGTAGGAACTTTTGACAGAATGGAGGGATCAAGGACCAAGCATCATCTTATGTCTCCAAAGCAATAACACGGAGCCTGGCAGAGCTTCTCCTGCTCTTGAAACTCATGGGCATAGTGTAAAGATGTCCCCAGAGCAGTTGGTAGAATTGTTGTGGTCTGATTGTATTGAAGTGAAGACAATGCAGATCTCCATGTGCAGTAAAAGTGATTGTTATTTTTCTGTGACAGGACAGAGAAGAAAATAAGAAAGGTTAAGTAGAGAGAGGTGTTTCTTTTGGGTTTTTTTTTTCTACGAAGTGAACAAGGCATAGACTGCAAAAATGTAACCAGTTTTCACCTAAGCAAGTCCATGTAATGGTCTTTCCAAAGATGGAAATACCAAAGCCAACAGTGGATGCTTTCATGCTTCAAGCAAAAGCAGCTCTGAAGTTAGTTTCAGAACAAGAGTAAAGGGCCCCATAAGAAATAAAGCAGGTAGCCTGCCCCAGGAAGCTGATCTCATTGCTGAAAAAGCTTTCCCCTTCCCTGCTGTCTGCATCAGCTCAGCAGGTAAGGTGCCACTACCACTAACAAGTGAAAACTCTTTAGTGACAGGAGAAGAAGGACGACGATGGGAGAAGCAGTGCGACGTGACTTTTTCAAAGAACTGAAAATGCCAAATTAGAGATGATGTCTCACAACAAAAAGGCAGATGTGAAAAACTCTCTAAAAAACAAAATTTAGAGAAGTGGAAGGTAGAGACCAGTGATTGCTGGAAAGTGATTGAATGAGAAGTTACTGAGTTCTTCAAGAAATATGGGAATATAAAAAAAAAAAAAATCTGATGAGGAAACTGCATTCTAGTTCAAGTATCCTAGAAAGGTGATGTGATTGCAACAGTTGCAGAGAAGTTCTGTTCCTTTCAGTGGTACAGTCATTAAAAAAAACACAAAACAAAACACCAAAAAACCCCAAAACAAACAAAACACTAAACCAAACTAATCACAAAAAACCAAAACAAAACAAAACAAAAAACAACCAGAGAATTCTCCTTTCTTCTCTCATAGCTTCAACTTGGCCCTTTCAATTCAGGTGATAAAAGAATACCCACATTTTTTGATAGCCTCTCCCACTCCCTCATTTGAGGTGGGTTCTCTGCCAGTCTAATGCACTTGTTTGGGGTTCTTCTGGGGGAGTGGAAGAGGATATTTTTATTACCTTTTTCAGGAGATAAATCTATGCTTTTCAAGTATGTATTTATAATAATTGCAAAAAAAAAAAAGATGTTGACATGACAAAGTTGCTATGAGAAAAAGTACAGATAGATATAAATAGTGAAGTATTATGTCAGTTAGGTCCAGCATCCTAAGTATGAGATGCTTAAGTGACAATTCAGAAAACATGTAAGTAAAAACTGTCTAGCCTTGCAGGGCTAATAATTACTTCGAAAAACAAATCTCAGGAGATCTTCAGCAAATCCCAACTGAAGTGTTCTATAAAAAGGCAAAGGAATACAAGGAATGAGTCAATTTACATGTCTTGGCAGAAACACACCAACCAGTGGGGAAGTCCAAAAGGAAATGTCACCAACTGGCAAGGCAGCAGCTGCGTTTACCAACTTAAACAAAATTAGTCATTGAAAATAAAAATGTAAAGTCCAAACTA
Source organism: Apus apus (assembly GCF_020740795.1). Taxonomy (NCBI): domain Eukaryota; kingdom Metazoa; phylum Chordata; class Aves; order Apodiformes; family Apodidae; genus Apus; species Apus apus. Next base: position 11,046,067 of record NC_067284.1, read on the forward strand.
GGAGTCTTCCCCTCAGATGTTATTTCTGTTTTAACATGTGGATGTGAGTGCTGGAAACTCACCAAAGGCACAGACGACTCATGCCTCCAGAAGTAAATACCTGGGGAAAATACTACATGACAGACGGAGTGAATTTGTCACAAATGCAAAGTTCTGTCGCTTTGTCACCGGTGTGTCCCCCAAGTTCTCCAGGCTAAGTGATGGAAACACTTGGGTCATGTGCTGAGAGTGAAGCCAGCAAGCCTGTCCGAGCAGATGGGCTCTTGAGCATTTGGAGGAACATGCAAATGGTCAGACCAGATACTACTTGGGGTGTGAACGCTTACTGGCACCTCATGATACAGAAAAACTGCAGAGAGCAGCTAAAGATGGGCACAGATGGTGGGGCCACGTTGGCTTCCCGAGCAACATCTGCGAGTGCAAGAAGGCTTTGGGGGAAAAAGTTACTCCTAGTTCATTTGAGAGTGGGGGTTCACTTATGTGGTGTTGCCTCCTTTATTAATTTAGACTACTTAAGGTTAGGTTTCTGAGAGGAACCAGAGCTTCCCAGTTACTGTTTTTCTGGCCCTGGCTGCAGAGTGCTGCGTTGCATGTATGAGCCAAAAGATCTGTCATCTCTGATCTAGTGTGCTTTTTCTGTCTGACCTCAAGCAAATAACATGACCTCGCCAGTTCTCCAGAGCTCTCTGACCACCAGACTATGGGATTTTAATTAGGAACAGTGGACAATACACTGCTTTCTCTGGTTTTACAACCATCTACAGGAGCTAGTAGGTGAAGCAAGTTGCTGTGGACATAGGAGAGAAGCACTTGTTTCACACACTGCGGTGGGAGTAAAGAGGTTGCTTGTAGGTTTATTTAGAAGTGACCTCAGATGATGTAATTGTAGCTACAGATTGTCTTCAGAGGTGAACACTAGCCCTTGCCTTCCTTATTTGCAGGTGCTTGCATGTTTGACTGAATATAGTTGTGCATTTTTTTAGTTTGGTAATTCACATTACAACAGTTGCTACAGGTAAAAAATGTTTAGGTTATTGAGTTTTAGACCACTTTGTAGAAGGTGGTGACAAAAATAACCTTTCACCCTCTTTTTTTTATCCTTTCTTCATTGTACAAATAGCACTTCACTCGTATGTTCTTTATAACTTTTGTTTCTTTATGCAAACTCTGCTTTCACAGAACAGTTATCAGACCCTGTTCATTCTCCTTGCTTTTATCACTGCAGCTCAGCACCTTCTTGTGCATCAGAGCTGAAGCGGTTTGCATGCCTCTTGCTAGGCCAATTTCACTATCTCGTCCCTGCTGCTCCTTTTTTGACATCTGCACTTGGGTTCAAGAAGCCATAATTTTTATTCCTAGTGGCAGTGTCATCAGCATGTTGGATGAGAAGCTGATTTTTCAGTGAGTTAGAAATTTAAGGCAGAAAAGGCTTATCTGATCATCTGCTCATGCTCTCCCTGCCAGCCTCCTGTTATTTCTCATCCAGCCTAGCTTTAAAAGGTTGGGGTGAGAAGATCCCAGTCCCGTGCCTGAGGAGACACCTCCAGTGTCCAAACCCAACCTCTGTGCCATGGAATTGTTCCCAATGGGAATTCCAGCATCTTCCCCCAGGATTCAGTCTTGCTGTTTTACTTGCACATGCTTCAAGGGCATTTATTACCATTTACAACAACCTTCCCCACTAGCCCAGAGCCTTGTCTGATAACTGCAGCTCCTGGTAATGAGAAGCCCATGACTGAGCATCTCTTTTGAGGGTTTGCTTCCTGCCTGCCCTCTTCTGTGCAGCAAAGCCCCCTTGCAGAGGGGATGAGCTGTGGGAGTAGGTGCAGCAGGCTCTTGCACTTCACATAACACCATCCTTCATGTCCAAAACCACTGGATGACCAAGTACAGTCATCAGTTTGCCAGCCAAGATCCAGGTCATGCATTTTTCCCTGCAAGAACCCATAAGCATTACAAGCATCTAAGTAAAAGCACAGCATTTTCCTGCATTGTTGGTGCTGTGAGTTTTGCTGCCTTTCCTTGCCAGAGATACTAAAAAATCAGTGTCTGAGCTTGGGAGTATGATTAAGGAGCCCCTTTCCAACCACAGTGAAAGGCAGTTTATCTAAAATTATTTTGCTCCCTTTTGAAAAAAGTCTGCTAAATGAGGCTTCAGACAGGGAGGGCAGCCGCTGTGTGTGATATCCACACCAAGGAGCTCATCTGGATTGCATTTAAGAAGGAGTTTTGGATGAGAAGAGCCTTAAATGAACACAAGACTGGCTGCATTTGAAATTTCGAAATCAGCAGACATCAGAATATAGGTTGGCCTCAAACTCCATAGGTAGGTAGGGATGTAGCAGAGGCCCCTTGTGGGAGCTGGGGGCTTGCTGGAGGGCAACTCCAGATGCCTGAGGGCTTTCCCTGCCAGCGCTGTATGGAGCCACAGGCACATCTGGTTGGGCTGCCTGGGGTTTCTGCAGGGAGCTTTGCTTGCAGGATCTCAGCTGGAAACCCTGATAAACTGGTAGCCAACCTTTTGAGACTGCTTTGCTTCCCCCTCTCATCCTGGCATGGACGTGAGCAGCCCTGTGTGCCTAGCTAGGCTGAATCCAGTCATTTGGGCTCTTTGCAAAAGTGGTTGCAGATACATCCCTAGAACAAAGTCATAATACAAATTGGTCGTGGCAGCAGGAATGAAGTTCAGCAGGAGTTAGCCTTTGGGGTATTTTGTCAAATTTTTGAAGCATTGGTAAACCAGAGCTAACAGGGCAAATTCATAGAAGCAGCAAGAAACAATGTAGAGCAACTGCAACCCCACTGTCAGTCCTCAGTCTTGGATTTCTTCTGCCCTTTCTCTGCAGACTTGTCTCTGCAGTCACCATGCTTCCCAGGGGCTTGGGGCACACTGAGGACCTCGGTCCAGCTGCAGATGGCAAAGCTGCTGAAACGCTGCTGCCAGCAACCTTGGCCCAGTAGACCAGGGGCAGATCTCTGGCTGCCAGCATCCCTAGAGTGGAGGTTTGTCCAAGTTGAGGTGGTCATAGCAGAGCTCCCAGTCCCTTCTGCAGGCAGCAAAGGAGTTCATTCACCTCCTTGAAGATGGGTACCTGGACACGTGCCCTTGAAGGGACTGTCACTTTGCATTGACAGCAAAGGAAGTCTGGAGAGATGACTGTCTTGGCTGCAAGGTTCTACCTTGCATCTGAATCAGATGAGATTAATCCTGTTGTAAACTGCTGTGCTGTAAACTGGAGTGATGGGGCCATTGCTCAGTGGGTAGCTAGATAAGTAGTAGTCAGCTAATTATCTAATATTTGAGATTGCTTTATAAGGTGCACTCCGTATGTGAGTATAGTGATCTGCTGCAGTAGAGAGGTGGAGGTGAAAGATGTAGTAGTACTCAAATTCTTATGTCTAAATTGTGGTGCTTGATATTGTTTATTAACTGGCAACAGTTTAAGTATTTTGTGGTAGTCTTGCATATTTTGACAAATAAAAGTGAATGTTTTCTAAAAAGACATTAATTTCTATGTTTCTATTAGTCTCTTCTACCTCATCAGAGGTAGCTTTCTGTTTGCACCTAGCCATCTCTCAGGATTACATCCAGAATAAATGATTTCCTCAGTTTCTCAGACTTCTTTAATTTGAGGACAGCTTTTATAGACCTAAAGCCATGGGTTATATAATAATCTTCTTCTCTTAAATCCTATTAAAATGTTGTTTGTAAACAAAGATAATACTGTAGCACTTCAGAGCCCCAGCTTGATTTTGATACGTTCATTTACTTATTATGTTTCTCTTGATCAGGACAGCAAAAGACCTTTAAAGATATTTTCCTTTACATGAAGCAATATCTCTGTTACGGCTAAAACTGTAAGGAGTTCTCAGTTTCAGTTGCCTTCCACCTCCTTTAATCTCTCCTGGTTCCCACATGTCTTTTTTCTTTATTGTCTCAAACCAGTTAGATGCAAAACTAAAAGTTGAGTTGACAATTACAAGAATTACTGAAAAGTGTCATCCTCTTTGACTGCCTTGCTTCCAGAAGGCTGTGGGTGGGAAGGAATAAAAGCATGCCTTAATGATACTGTCTAGCTGTTTATTTTCACAGCTGTAGCACCGATGAGATGTGCAGCAGACATCCTAATTCCACCGAGTGTGGTCCCTGGATGTTGCACCTGCCAGTCCTGCAGTCTCGGTACCCTTTGGGGATGTGTGTGTGGCTGAACAATGCAGGGAGACTACGAGAGGTTTATCCCATTAGAAATAAATTACAGTGTAGTGTAGCATGAAAATGATGTGTCAGTGAATACAGAACACAGGATTACCTTCCGTCTCTTCCCTTTATCATAGATAACAGAAGCAGTATGAGAAGGAGATTTATATTGCACTCATTTGAAGCTGACCAAGCAATTTAGCTCAGATGAAATAGGGATTTTATTTCTGGAGAGAAGAATGTGTTCCTGCTAAAATACCATTAATTGCTTTATTATTTAAGGCACAATATATAGCCAGCAATTTGTTAGTCTCCTATTTTTTTCCAGTGGAAATTATTCACCATGGAAAGATTATTCTGTCAAAAATTATGATGAACCTAACAAATTTAGTTGAAAGAATTTGAACGTTTAATTCAGCCGCTATTTTTCCCTCTCTGACTCTAAGCTCTCTCTGTGTGTACGAATTTCAATAAAAACAGTGGCTAAACATGAAAATCTTAACTTCTGGTAAATCCCATTTCAACACCAGAATTACAGACATCACTTTAATGTGTTGGGAAGCTGCAGGCTGTCACGCTGGGGTAGCAGTGGCACTGCAGACCCATTGGAAGTAGAGTTCTGTTATGCTGAGTGGATGTACAGGAGAGGAGCTTAGGAAAGCTCCTGGGCTCTCCTGGAGGAAGAGATGCTTATCAGGGTGGACCAGACCCTTCCAGGTCCAGTGCTAAACTCTGCTCCTGCTTCCCTGCCCTTGTTTTAAATATACTGTCTAGGACTCCCCCTACAAGCACTGTCCCTGTCTGCCAAGCTTCCCTCCTTTGGCTTTTTTTTTCTTTTTTAAATCAATCTCTTTGTTATCTCTCTTCGCTCCTGTTGGTGCGTTATCATTTCCCTTTATCTGATTCTCCCATCACTCTGCTGCCAGCAAGCTGGTGGCTTGTCTCCATCACCCAAAACTGTGCTCTTTCTCCCATGTCTTCATGCCTGGAATTTGCTGTGCCAGTATTAACCCGATGGTTGCCCATGGTTAATTTATTTGCCATAAAGGCAAATCAAGCTGACCCCTAAGATGTGCCTCCACACAAATCGCAGTTGTCTTGTACAAGTACTCCTTTCTGGAGCAGTTGTTTCTGCATCATGCCAAGAGCACAAGCTGTGGAGTTTCTGCTTTGCTGTTGGCTTGGGAGTAAGAAAGGAAGTTGTGAGATGAACAGGGTCTTTTGTACCATTAGTATGCTCAGGTCACCTCTAGAGCCCTTGCAAGTGTTGCTTGCTTTGGTCATGGCACTAAGGATTTCCTTATATCCAGTGGGAAGCAAGGAAAAACACATCTAGATGTGTGCAGGGTCCCTCCTTGCTGTGCCTGGAGCCCTTATTGGTGGGCTGCAGCAGTGATGTTCATCCCTGTGGCAGAAAACCCCCCAGCTGCACGGCCTGCTCTGCCTGAGGTTTGACTCAACTTTTCAACACACCATGTTAGGGTTTTTTGGCTAGAAGCAGGGCTCAGTCATAACCTAACATGGAAGCAGCCTAAACTTCTATGTCCTATTTATATAGGGTTTTTTTTCAAGGGAAACGTGAACTCTACTTCATGGGCTTACTGCCCTCGTCTTTCTAACTAACTGCAGGTTGAGCAGTGATCATGGTAAGTTAGATCTCTCCTCACACTGAAGGACTCCAAGGTTTTTTTTTTTGGAGGGCTTTTCAGTTTAGAGGGGAGAAGACTGTGTGGGGATCTAATTAATGTCTATAAATACATAAGGGCTGGGCAGCAAGAAAGCAGGGACAAGCTCTTTTCACTTGTGCCCTGTGGTAGGACGAGGGGTAATGGATTCAAACTTGAGCACAGGAAGTTCCACCACAACATGAGGAAGAACTTCTTTACTGTGAGGGCTACAGAGCAGTGGAACAGGCTGCCCAGAGAGATTGTGGAGTCTCCTTCTCTGGAGACTTTCAAGACCTGCCTGGATGCCTTTCTGAGCGATCTGCCCTAGTTGGGTTTTTTTGGGTTTTTTTTGGTTCTGCCCTGGCAGAGGGGTTGGACTCAATGATCTTCGGAGGTCCCTTCCAACCCCTAATATTCTGTGATTCTGTGATGTATTTTTTAGTTCTTCACAAATAGAAATTATTCCAAGAATAACAGCTCCATGTATACATTTTTTTTTTAAAGTTGCATTATAGCTGTTTCCCTTGTGAGGCCGCGTTGCTCGCTGTCAGTGTGTAAAGCTGCAGCAAGACCCCTGAATTGCCAGCCACTCTATATCATTTGTGTCACTATTGATAGGGAAGAAGAATAGCTTTTAGAAAAACTATTTTTGTTACAGATGTGTAGACTTGAATTTATAGCTTCTATCATGATTCCAAGAGAGCATCTGTGAAAGTGAGATAGTTAGAAAGCTGGATGAAAGAGCTGGCAGGAGGAGTAAAATGTAGGAGGGGACCGCAGGAGGGGTAACACCTGAAAACATCCACTGGGAGAAGCAAAGCTGGGTAAGGTGTTTAAAGCAAAGCCTTTAAACTTCACCAGTCCCTGACCAACTGCTGGCTTCTTGCCTGCTTTTTTAAATTTTATTTTGATTTAGCATTGTCTGGTGTATTATTCCCACCCTTATTTACAACAGGCATTTTTTTACAAGGCTTGGAAGCGAGGAAGCGCTTTTTCCAGCTTTCTGCTCTCTATGCCTGCTGGAACATCTGTACGCACTCACTTTTCCTGTCTAAAGATAGTTGGAGCTAGTATGCCCAAAATACAGCTTCAGGCTTTGGTTTGTTGTTGTCTTAGTAAGCATAAAAATATGCTCTAATATTATGTCACTCTGATTATGTGTTTCAGCAGCTGAACTCGATCTGTGTCCAGTTTGTCAGGAGCTGCTTTGCTTCCTGGGATTTATTTTCCCATAGCCTGCGTCCTGGGTTGCTTAGGCTGACCAAGCCTGAGCATTGCACTCTCTGTGAGGATGGAAGTTCTTGCCCAGTAGGACAATTCAAACAGGGTTTTCTACAGGAATGACATGACCTCCTTTGGCTGACCTCATGCTCTGCCGGCAATGCCATTTGAACAGCATCCCTTCCCACCCCCGCTGCTTCGTCTGCACGTTCCTCTCCCTGCAGACTTTGCCATGGTTGTGCAAAAAAATTTCCCTCCCCTCTCTCTGAAGTGCCATCCCCATGTCAGACATTCCTGGTTTTGCTTCCCAAATTTCCTAATTTGATCTGTCCTGCTTCCTCCATCTAATGGATGCGGTACACTAATCCCTCTGTGTATCTACATGTTCCTGCACTGTCCATTGTAAAAGTGGAATTTGCTTAGTGCTGATCTCTCCTTATTTTTATTTATTTTTATTATATGTAGTTCAATGCATTGTAGCCTGCACAGTGTGATCATGAGGTTTAATCTTGCCTGTCCATCGTGCCTTCTCAGGTAGGAAACTGGAATGGGAGCTTTGTGCTGCCTGGAAACCCAGGGAAAGGAATCTTAGCTAAATGGCAACCTGTGCTCCAGCCACAGTTCTGGTTTGGCTGGTGTTTGGAAAGCTGAAACATGCTCAGATGTTCCAGGGGAGGCTGGTCACAAACATGAAGAGGAGCACAGAATTTATTAAGATCAGCAAATATTAGATGGTCAGATATTCATGAATACCTGTCACAAATTACGTATTTATGTGGAGTTGTTAATTTTTGCTGAAAAATTTAAAAAACACACTAGGCTTTTTTACAGATAAAGCAACAAAATAAAAAAGTGACATAATATGTGGTTGTAAAAGCTTTTATACTGCCCTAAGTTTGGAAGTGTTAAATGGCCAAGTGGATGACTTATGTGGGTCATCTCAAGTGAATGCCTATAAAAAAGGACTTTGCAGCTCATTATTGGGAATTCTCTGTCTAAGGCTTGTTTTATGGAAAGGGAACTTTTGAAACTTTGAAGGTTCTGATTTTTATTGGTGATATTCTTTATTTGTCCTTGGAGCAGCAAAGGCAGGCTCTCCTTGCTGCAGGAACCCAGCACGCTCTGTCTAAAGGAAGGGGGGGGCATCACAGCTCCAGCAGAGGACACGGGTGTCCCCCCTCTGCTGCTGGCCAGTTGGAGCCAGGAAAAGCAGGCAAGAAACCATACAGCTGGCATCCTGGTTACAACTCTTGGCAGCTGCCAAAATTAGTTTAAAATAGCTTTTACTCAGAGAAGGACATTACAGGCTTGTATTTGAGCTATTTGGACTTTGCAGGGATATGAAATGGAGATGCCAAGCAGTGCAGCTTGATTTTTTTTTGATGCAGACTTTCACATCATGAAGGTTTTGTCACATAAATTTCTATTTTGAGCTCTGGGCCACAAAGCTTTTGCTGTAAATCACGCTGTCATTCCAGGGCTGAGTATTTGCCCTTCTTTGGCATTTCTTTTATCATCATTTATGTTGCAGTGATGCCCAGAGGCTGAGCTACATGCTGGGTGAGTGCAGGGTGACAGCCCCTGCCCAGGGAGCCAGCCTGCTGTACTGGTTTCAGATGGCTGCTGCCACCAGCTGCTCAGGAGCGTGGGCTGCTGGGCCAGAGCTTCCCGGGGGTGGATAAAGCAGGGGTAATTCAGGTGAGGCAGCCAAATGTGCATTGCAAATGTAGTTTACAGTCAGGACATCAGTGCTGTCTTCTTCACCTGAGTCAGCAGATAGAAATGCTTAGCTCATTGTGTCAGTGACTATCATTAGGTGTTGCCAAGCCTTGCAAGTCCTGGCCTTCTATTTGGTCTCTGGCAAGGCAAATTCCAGTAGGACTACCATGAGAACAAACTGTTAGAAACAGCAATACCAGTTAGAAAGATGTATTTTCTCCTTTCCAGTGGGAGAAACCCCTCTGCCCTGTCCTTCCCCATGCACCCCTGTGTGAAGGGTATTGTGTCCATGGATTCGAGGGAGAGGTTGAGCAGTAAGTGTGGTGCTGGGAAATGTTTCCGTATTTATAGTATGCCGTAGTCTGAGGCATGTGGAGGTTTGAAGAGAAAATAGGAAAGCTGGAAAGAAAATACAAGAACACAATTGAAAATTCTTGAATATGTTTCAAAGTCAATTGGGTGCTATTTCTGCATTGAATAGGAGGGTGTGAGGTGATTTCTATGGCATGTAGCCTCAACTATCAGTGCAATTCAGTTGTGCCTTTGTCACTTAGGACTGGTCTGCAGTCCATGGGAACTAGGGCAAGCCCTGTCCCAAACCTTCCCTCCCCAGGAAGCCCATCAGGATGGGTACAAGCAGAAAGAAAATTTAAGTATGTTTGACTGTGCCTTTTTAGCTGAAATACTGCCGTGATTGGTATGATATCAGTGAATCCCAAAATTGGGTGACTACTGAGAGAGACTTGATACTGTGAAGAGAGAGATGGGGGATAAAAATAATTAAATGCTTAATTACTGCTTTTATGCTTCTATTTGTTTGGAGCATGACTAGTTTTCTCCTGTTCTGTTTTGTTTACTTTAAGGTGCTGTGTGTCCTACTTGAAGCTTTATAAAAATTTTGTAAAGAAAACTGCACATCAGAGTTAAAAGGTTCTGAATTACGTGATCTACTCATTGAATATTGAACTTTTTTAATAGGAAAATATTTGGGGCTACCATCATAAAGAGGTTATTTGGACAATATTATGTATCCTAATCACAGCACCTATAAAACCATACAATTACCCGTGCTCCTGAGAGACCAAAATGAACCTGTTGCCTTAGCTTTGACTTCTCGTGGCAGTTCTCTCCCATTTGTATGGATTCCTGAAACATTTTTCATTAGCATTCTAGTTACGAACACAAACATTTCTTTGGTGTCTCCTTCTGTTAGTTCCTTGCTTCCCACATGCTGTTTTATGTGAAGGTCTTTGTGAGTTGCTTAAAGGAGTAAAATCCTTCATGGTAATGGAGATGCTAACGTATGTGACAGTTCTTATCCACCCAAAAATGGCAGCAATTAACTTGTAGTTTTTCATATAAACTGATTTTTTTGCTTGGAAAAGTTTTCACTTAAAGAGGGTACCTAATAATTACTTAGGGATCCATGCTTCAATATGCCACCCTCTCATTAAATAGTTCCCTTGTCTATTTCTCCCCGAAACTATAAAGCACTCCTTTCTGCAGAACAAGCTCAATGACATCTTGACACTTCCCTCATGTTTTCAGATCCTAGTGTGTTTGAGTGAATTAGTGGATTTATTTGAACTTCAGATTCAGGGCTCGTAAATATCCACAGATGAAAGCTAAAAAGGTTGACAAAAATGCACTAGAAGTTGCAGGTGCTGGTTTTGGCAAAGTTATCTTTGGCAACATCAGTCCCATCAAGTCCAGGAACTCCTGTGATCATAAATCTGTTGTGATACCAATAGTTGTCTTGTATTACGTTAGTACTACCTCCACTATTGTTAGATTGGACCTTGGGGAAATACAAAGGAAAGTGCAAGTCCCACCCACAGTGTTTTGGTACTAAGCAAGCCAAGCACTTGGAGAAGATCCTTATCTTCACTTTGCAGATGGAGGGTGAGGTGAGTGTATGATACTAAGATACAGAAGAGGTCTGGTGGAAGTGTTAGTTGATGGGTTCTCCCCTCCTTTCTCAAATACTATATGCAGAATGGCCTTGCTTTCACAGGCTGGCCACCACTTTTCTCTTTCCAAACAGCAGTGCTGCCACACAAGTGGCAAAGCTTTCCATTATGGCATTGCTAAGGATGATTTCAAGAGCTGATTTCAGATATTTTGATGGTCCAAGGATTTGGAAGATCTGTCAAACCCTCAACCATGGTTTAATTTTAAGGAAAGGATTTCTGTAGTGACATTAGAGCTACATGCATGTAGCCATTAAGTGAAGAAAGCAAGTAGGTAGCACCTATTTTGCTACTACTTCTGCCACTTTCTGAGCAGAATGCTTTAGTTTTAAGTTTTCCTACCGTCTCCTGGTGAACACAGATGTTTTTTAACAGGCTCTGTGTAGGGGTTTATCAGATCAATAGGTGTTTAGTTTATAAGTCACATCTACTAATCTTGTTTTCTATTAATAACTTAGTGTTTTAATGCTATTAATATATTGTACCCTGCATCTGTCTATCTGGGGAGCTAATCCTGTTGTGGTGTAGGCATCTATTCCAGGAGCAGCCTAGACAAAGCACAGCATATTTGTTTTGAGTGCTAGCCTCCATTATTGTCTGTAGTGAGTTATATCACTGGTATGACTGTAATGTAGGAGTTCAAAAAGGAAAGATGTTATTTGCAGCATCAACTCATTAGGAATACCCTGCACAGAGTTTTCCAAAAGAATAAGCAGACCAGGCACAGTGGGCCCAGTGCCAGGGTATGTAATTGCCTTGCACAGCATCAGTTGAAGCTCCAAGCTGGGGAAAAGGCAGCTTTCTGTGGGTTTATTAGTATTCCTTTGAAAAAAAAAAAAAAAAGGTTTGTGTACAGAAGTAGCAAATTAATTCAGTTCTATCAGAAAGTAGGTCAGTAAGACTGACCTCCTGATAGCATGAGGCAGCAGTTTGTAGAAGTGACAGCTCAGCAGCATGAACCCTCTGTGTCTCCAGGAAACTTGTTTTGACAAATGTAAACACATTATATCCTGTATTCCTCTTACTTATTTATTTTTTTGCTGCTGCATTAGAAACCACAAACTGTCACTCTCCATCCCTTTTCTTCACCCCTTCTGGTCCCCAAAGGGAAATGCCTTGTGACATAGCTAATAATTTTTGCAAGACTGTGTAATGAGTAAGGCGTTCCAGCAGGGTTGGGGTTTTCTCTTGACAGCCCAAGTTAAGCTGTAAACCAGACTTGACTAAAATCCAAACCAAAGTCTTTCCAGTGGTGAGGGAAGTCAGTGGAAACACAGGAACTGGATTAATTTAGGATCCTTGTGTCCTGGTCTTGGGTTGCTTTGTGCTGAATGAAATTTTTGCATATGCCCATGTGTCCTGTCACTGTTTGTATTGCCAACGCTGGCGTCCATGTTGCTGAGCAGGCAACTCTTTGAACACATCCTCATTGTGGCCCAGCACGTCCTGGAACTGGAATGCTTTTGTGATTTGGGGGGAATTACCAAAGAGTTGATAAAAGGAGTGATGGTTCCTTGAACACACCAAAGAAAAAAATCGCCTCAGAGGGCATAGGGAATAGACTAGATTGGATTAGATTAGATGTTACGAATAAATTCTTTACTGTGAGGGTGGTGAGACACTGGAACAGGTTGCCCAGGAAAGTTGTGGATTCTCCCTCCCTGGAAGTGTTCATGGCCAGGTTTGATGGGTCTTTGAACAACCTGGTCTAGTGGGAGGTGTCCCTGTCCATGGCAGGCAGGTTGGGACTAGATGATCTTTAAGGCCCCTTCCAACCGAAACCATTCTGTGATTCTAGGATAGATTTCTTTGATTCCTGATTTACCAGAAATAGGTTGTAAAGGGACATTGTGTGTTTTGGGATTTTCTTGTAAGTATCCAGGCTTTTCCAAGTCTCATACGTGAGTGCTGTACATGGGAGGAAGAGGGAAGAATCTATGACCAGCATCTCTGTCCCCTCTTAAGATTTAAGAACTGGAACCATTTTTTAAGTGCTCCCTGCCCCCCCACAAGTGGAAAGATGCAAGGTTTCCCCCCACCCCCAAATGTTCCCAGGAGATCCTGTCAGACTGGCCAGAGTAGCTCCTTCCCTGTTTGCTGGTGGGTGGCAGACCTCAGTGTAACAGATATGACGCGGTGACCTTTGCAGCGACGTGAGGACGAGCATAGAGCAGAGACAGGAAAATTGCCCACGGTGCAGTTAGTCACTGGTGCCACTTGCCTTGAGAGAGGAGAGGCCCTCTTAAACCCCAGCAGCTCTGGAGCATGTGGGTTAGTATCCTGTCCTCACTGGCTGGAAGAGCGGTGCCCAGGGAATAAGAAAGCTGCAGCTCTTCTTTTTAAATTTCTGGTCAGGGGAGCTTGTTTCACACAGTCTTCAACCCATGCAGGCCGGGTTACATGTATGCATCATCAAGACAGCAGGACAGCTTCATGTATTCCCTTTTACTTTCAAAATTCTGGGCTTGCTGGGATGAATAGAATCTTTATGGATTTTTTCTAGTGCCCTGCAAACAGCAGCAAGAGGGAGTTCAGCTGCAGGATCAGACAAGACTCTGCCATCCTCCTCATGCCAAAACCCAAAGGGCAGGGCAGAGAGATGTGATGCAGGGAGGCCACAGGGGATCCTCATTCTGCTTTTTCCTGAAGTTGAACTTTCCTTTGCTGGCCCTGTGTTGGTTAGAGCAGGTACAAGCTCATGCAATGACTTTCTGCTTGTGGGTGGTGTCTTCACACTCACAAGTTGGATCCATCAGCAAAAAATTGTGTCAAGTAAATACATACTTTAAAACAAACAAGCAAACAAACAAACAAAAAACAAAAAACTTTTTCCTGACAGCATTCTTCATTAGGTTAGTGGGGATGTCTTGGGCTGTTTCCATCCCAGAGAACTCGGGGAGTTTAAGTTCCTTGTGTTTCCTTCTATACAGCAAAGAAGATTGCACAGAAAGGTTGTATTTGGGCAGTTGAGATAAGTTAAAGTAAAACTTAAGATTTTATTAGTTTTCCCCCAAGGTGGAGGAAAAGTAGTGTTACCTTCTAGGTAGTTACAGAGTTGTTTTTTTTTACTTAATAGTTGCATCATCTTTATTTCAACCTCATTGACTCTTAGACTGAATGCAGTGAAATAATGCATTTTGTGGGGTGCACTGAAAATATTTACAAATTTTCCTTACTTTGGGGGAGGGAGGTGGGACTTGCCCGTTGAGTGCTTTTCTAAATATACAGTAATCTAAGTTAATTAGGCATGGATGGTATCATTACAGTCAGCAGCACAAGATAATGTCCATCCTGATTGTAGTGACGTAATGTCTTTTGCTTCCATTATATCTGTCAGAGAGTAATGTATGTCATTTGCCAGAGCAGCATTTCAGATGATGAAGAAATTCTGTATCGGGCGTGTGAGGCGTGAGCAAGAGAAGAGCCTGTATGAAATTTCATCCTCCCTTAATGTTTTGCATGAGCTCTTTTTGGTTGATGGTATGTGTTACGAGTTTTGTAGAGAAATTGCATGGTTTACTCCTGCACTGATGCAGGCGTGGGGCAGGTGTATCATTTCTGCAAAGGCACAATGTTGCCTCCTCAGGACCTAGGAGCCACTTGAAGCATCTCTTCTTAGTACAAGTGTTAGGCAAAAAAAATAAAAAAATAATTCATTGTATTGGCAAGTTAATTTCCTGAATTCATTTCCTGTGCATTCTTGCTCAGTGTGTGTTCTGAGAGGTGGTGAAGCTTAGGCAGTGTTATTGGAGCATTGGAAGTCCATGTCGCTGGTGCACAACATAAAGCAGTGGCTTTTAAGTGCTCTTCATGAAGCCCACTTGGCAGGCACTAAGAGTGCTCATTTTGCAGTAGTGTGCCTTGCTCCTCCAGACTACTGCTAGCATTTCAATTTCTGCCTTGGGACTGGGCCCAGCCTGAATCCTGTTCTTCTCTCCTGCCTTGGCAGTCTTCCTGTCCTCACCATCAACAGCGCTGGAGGTAAAACCAACCAACTGCTTGGTTTGGTTGCTGGATGGCAGTCCCTAGCTTACATGGGTGTCTCTGCAGAAGTGCAGAGCAACTTAAACCTTAGAAGACAAGAAAAATGAAGATAACTTGAAGTTGCTGACACCTCAACCAAATGGATGCCTTGGTTATCTCCTCCTGATTTGGTTCCCTCCATCCTTAGCCTTGTTTCTTTATCTTAACTTAGTCTAGTGTGGGGCTAACAATTGGCCACTGCATGTTTCAGCTGAGACCACCTTTTTGTCCGGTACTGATTCCAGGTTGCAAACTGGACACATTATTTATCCTGCCCTGAGGAAGAAGAGGAGGAGTTAAAAATCAAGAGCTGCCCTGGGCAGGAGTGCTGACTAGCACTGACTATCTTGAGTACACGGAAATCAATTTGGACCTTGTCTGATGAATGACGCCGCTTTTTTTTTCCATATAGAGCTATCCAGAAGAATCGAGAAATAAATGCTTTTGCTTTAGATAACACTGTGTGACAGCTGAGACAACTTAAAACTCTTACTCCTAGCTACGTTTTTTTCCCTTTCTACACTAGGAGGGTGGTGTCTGCAGCTCTCAGTAGTTGATACAGGGTCTTTGTCACTGGTCTGTTCTTATCTAGAACAAATACCATGCAAGATTATTTATTTTACAGCCTTTTCTCCTAGTTTTTCACAACACACAGATCTTGGTAGATGAAAAAGGTGCTTTTTTTTTTTTTTTTACTAGAGTCTTTTTGGCAATAAACACATGCCTAACTGTAAAAAAAAAAAAAATACCTTTCACAACCAAGATTGTTTTGTGAAGCCCAAACATTTGTGAAGCTCGCAAACCCTCAAACTTTGCATAATGTGCCCATCCGTGGTCTCAAACATGAGGTGGCAGAAGAGGGAAGTGTTACTTTTTTTAACCAACAACTTATGACTGTGTCAACACATGACAATTTGTCAAATCTTGCTGTAGCAGTGCTGTAAATTAATTTTTAGCATCAGTTGTGAGTGGTAAACACTTTGTGCAGTGTGAACAGCTCTTAGTACAGTGTGAGTTGTCAGCAGCTTGTGAGCTACCCTAAAAGAAAGAAAAACAACAAAGGAGGGAAGGATAAGAGCTCCATTACCAGTACAAAATGGATCTGAGTCTGCAAAAATTCAACATGTGGTATTTTTTTTTCTCCTCAGTCAGCTCAACCTTGAAAATTGTTTTTTTACATTAATAATATTCACCTGCAAAGCTGGGAAGTTACAACTCTCCAGCTGTTGCACCAAGCAGCACCTGACGGCAAACAGGTTCCTCAGGTTTATGGCTAGATGAAGTAGAACCCTCCCTCTGCTCTTGGGTTTTGTCTTTGCTTGCTTGCTTGCTTTAACAGAAAAATGTGTCCCACAAATGCAGGCATGCTCTTCTGTTGAGAAATCTTGCATCAATGACATAAAATACCTGGAAAAAAAATAAAAATATGGCAGCCCAAAGATAAATTATGGGGGGCTGAGAGCTCTCTTTTCCTCACCTGTCCCCTTGCTATTTCTCCTTACCTATCCCAAATGCTGTGGTGGAGCTGGCAGTTGTGGTTTATACAACAGGAGTTGGCATAGTGGAAGAAAATTATTTGGTACAAAAAGATGGTGAATATGTATTGTAGAAAGCAATTTTTCAGATAGAAACCTATTTTAATCTGTCACTTTAGCAGAACAGGCAGTAATAACCTCCCAACCTAACAATGACTGTTAAGTTGAACATTAATTTGCTCAGTCGTTGAATTGCTAACATGTCTACAACTTACAAGTGAACACCCACACAAGAAAGAGAAAAAAGAAGTTGGTGCCTGGAATTCCTGGCCTTGCTGAAATCACCTACGTTTTTTTGGCACTCATGCCAGTATTTCGTCTTGCGTTTCCTGCAAATGCTTGAAGTAGAACTAGATGAGAAAAACAGCTGCGTGCGTTTGTTCACTGCTTTGATATGCTCAGCATGGGGGTTTTTCTCAAGTGCAGTTGCTCTCAGCTTTGGTGCCCCAGGTTGGCTTTGACTGAGCCTTGGAGCTTGTTCCTGTAAGCAGGCAGCACACGAGAACCTTGGCTTGAGAACTTTATCAAGCCCTACTAAAGCTAGTTGTAGCCTGGTTATGGTTTTGAAAAGGAAGATCACTTTATTTGTGTATTTCTCACAAAGAATTTTGGTTTTATTTCCTCTTCTAGATATAACTGTAGGTGCTGCTTGTATGAAAGAGCTGAGCCACACCATCCAGCAAACTGTCTAGAGAAGCAGTTGGCTTGCTTGGAAATCGCTTCTGTGTTGTAAGTAAGTACGTGCTTTTCAAAGGCAGCATGAAATGGTTTCTTTAGTTCAGGGGCATTTTTTAGGTGTTTTGATTGTTCCTTAGAATTTCATCATTTTACTCTTAATGGCTAGTAGACAGTAGCAATGTGTGTGGGACCACGGGCACTCCCATGTGTGAAGCATAGAGCTCAAGTCCTGTAAAGGTCTTTGCTGACTTGCTCTGAAACTCCATGACACAGTACCTGAACTCTTCTGAGAACAGGCAGCTACATATAAACCTAGATGGATATTTGCCAAAATGCATATTGCTCTGTTTTGCCATTCAGTCTGTGACATACATGTTTTTTGAATGTTCATCCCTGCCTGTGTTTTTGCACTCCAGCATTTTAGCTATGCTGGGATAGCCCTGCTAGGGCAAATGCTTTGTGGAGATGTTCCAGGGGCATAGACTGAGATCTACCTAACTCTACTTGAAATACTCCATGTATCAGGTGCCCTAACTGATCAGAGAGGAGCACTGGTTTGTCACTGCAGACATGCTGTGGGAATAGCTAAGGAGCCTCAGTGGGCGGTGTGTGGCGGTGGATTTGATCAGCTGGATTTGTCTCCATGATGACTGTGTGTTGATGAAAAAGTGAAAAAGACCACATTTCAGGTTAAAAGCCAGTTGCATTGAGTATTGCATTAACACATTTACATTTAAAATTAATAGCGTCATCCTTTGAGTTGTGCACCTGGGAAACCTCGTTGTGCTATTTATATAGTTTCTTTTGAAAGGAGATCCATTTGGGGATGTTGGTGACCTGAACTTTTATAATTATTTTATTTCTTCTTATATTACCTTCATTTTTCTGCTGCTGATGATGCAGATTATGAGAAGTATGACACAAGAAGTATTTATGGCTTAAGTGCATTTCCCTTGAAATGGCATCTGATAATAATGGTATCTGATAATACAGTTGCCTCAGAGATCAAGGGTTGGGAAGGTTAGTGACATAGGGCTCTAGTCACTTAAAGTTAAGCATATTATACAGGCTGCTCATATGACTCAGCACCTTGCAAAATATTCCCTTCAGGTTAATTTTGCTGTACATAAAATAGTTTAAAAAAACCAAACATACATGCTAATCTCAAGACCAAGACCTTCAAACCCAATGGTAAAGAAGGATTCGCTATTCCAGCATGGCATTCTGCCTCATGTTCTTCTAATTTAACTATATTAGCCTGGGTAATGGTGCCAGAAGGCCACATACTGGCACTTCCATGAAGCCCCAAACACTAGATGCATGCTTTTAAATAGTTAAACAAATGCTAATTATGATTAACTAATAGTTTTTCCCCCACTATTAAATAATATCAAACACTAAATTTTTCAATCAGTAATTGTTTTTCCAGCTGCTGAGCAGGAGCAACTATTCAGTATTTTTAAAGGGTTATTTTTGCAGCTGCTCAGCTGCTTTAAGCATAAAAGTTTCGTGTTTTTTTGTAGGGCTTGACAGCTTTGAATACACAGTGGGCAAAAGTTACTGAAAGCCTGTGGTGGAATTGGAATGATTACAATCTTCTGATGCACCTTGGTTAACTCTGGATAGTTTGGGCTGCATCCAGATAAACTGAAAATAGCATTTTGGGCACTTTTGAAAGTTTGTGGTTTCGCAGCATTTTCTCACAAAAGTCTGAAGTCTTTTTATTTCTCACTCTGCTAATTACTACATAGGTGGAAATTAGCTGTTTTTTCCCTCTTGAGATCTTGAGACTTTCTGTAAGGGATTTAGCCAGTGTGAATTATTTAATGAAATAATGATTTTACTTGTTGTACCTCCTTACAAATAGTATAATACCACAGAATTTTGTGCCTTTCATTGGTAGATCTTAAGACATTTTTCAGGATCATCATGATAATGGCAGATGTTCTCACCCACTGAGTAGACTAACCTGACTGTGAGTACATTGCTCACGTTTTCCCAGTGATTCATTAGCCAAGCCAGTGAAAAAATCTAGCCAGTCTCCTGTGGTGGGTTACTGGTAGCTGTTCTTCAGCCGATTGCTCATTTTGACATGATTCATAGCAGCATTGAAGCATTTACTTAGGAACTTACCTTTTTTGTGCATCTCCTTTCTCTGATTTTCCCACCAGATCTGCTCTGCTGCCTCACAATGCCACTGTTTGCATAAGCAGTTTCTGTAATTCTTTGAAGCTGTGAATAAGACATGTCCTTCTAAATATCACTGATGTGTTTTGATGAAGCCATAGTTGTCAGCACAGGGTGCACAGAGGACACTTAATACTGAGAGCTGGGGAGAGGCTGATGTTGGCAGGGAAGAAGACCAAACAGTGAAGGTTAAATTCTGCTTAATGTTCAGTTGTGTTGGTTCTGTGAGACAAAACAAAAAAGAAGCAGAATAAAAAGCTTCTGCAAAGCAGAAGTGTGAGTGAAATGAAACGTAGTGGCTAGACAAATGAAAAAAACACATTCATAAAAAAACACACCAAACATAAATTTCAGAGGCCCAGTAGAAGAGGTGATCTGTCGGCCAGCCGGCTCAGACTGGGCACCAAGGTGGAACTCATGGTCTGGGTTCAGTTCCCTGCCTCGATCACAGGTTTCCTGTGCATTCTCAGGCAACCTCCTTCATCTGCCCCATGACCAACTTCCTCGTTTGTGCAGTGGAAATCATCCTTCCTTACACCATGAAGCTGAAGCCCACTGGTGCTGCTGAAAGACACGGATGTTGTGATGGGGGGAGCAAGAGGGATGTGCTTCCTCTCAGGCAATAATTGCCCATGCTGCTTGTGTTTCAGTGTTCAGGAGCACAGAAGTGATTTCCAGATCTAGAAGGGATTGACTTTTTTTCTTTCTGAGCCTTTCAGGCCTGTTTTTCAAGGAGTTTGGCTGCACCAGTGCAGCAGCAGGCATTTGCAGCACTCCCTGTCTCTCACCTTTCTCCTCACAGTCTGTCTCTTCATTACGTGGAGTCATCCCTGTCTGCTCGACACTCATGACCCACCCAAACCCAACAGGATCAGAAATGCAGCTTCTGTCATCACCCAGTTACACAGAGATCTCTTGACGTTTAAATACAGTTGTGTGTAAGAAAGAAACCAAAGAATGTTTGAGCCCTGTCAGGAGATGACCGCAGTAGTTGAAGAAGGTGTTACGAGGGAGCAGGCCATCTCACCTTCCTGGCCTCCTGGCATTGCTGCATCTGTTGAGGGTGTCCAGATAGCCTGGCACCACAGTTGACCTTCAGCCCCTCTGCTCTTTCACTCAGCTTCTGATAGGCAAATATTCCTTGAAGATATTTTTATATTAATTCACCCAGTGGTGATGCTAATTCTGAGTAAGGAATCAGAAATGACAAGTCACATGCCGTTTGATGTGTCGTTTTACTTCCTGTGGGTTGGTAGTTAAACTTTTCTCACTCTTCAGAGGAATTGTTTTTCTCTGGGAAGAGTGTGTGGAGCCCCATACACTGTTTTGCTTCTCCAAACATTAGTAATGCTTTTCTCCAGCCATGTCGAGATCTTGAAAGTACAGACAGGTTCATATTCAGATCAGAGCCACGTTTGATTCTGCTACAACAGCTCTGGCTCTTCCCTGTCCTCCCACCTTCTTACTGCCTTCCCTTTTTTTGGCCTTCCTTTCACAAAGCTTCTTTTGACCTGACCTGTAGCTTTCTCTGAGCTGCCCAGTATTAATAAGAGGTCCTCCTTTTGGGACCTACATAGTTCCCCCATCCCTGCTGTATTTCAGTCTTCTTCCCCCAGCCACAGAAGTGCTTCCCCAGCCGTTCCTGGAGTTCCATACTCAACCAGACCTCTTTCTGCTACTGATTCTCCCTACCCTGGCCCTTCCATGAGAATTTTCTTTACTGTCATGACTTACATCTGGTAGGATACTGAAATAGCACAAGGTACTCTTCCGTCCCAGGTCTTCCCTCCTGTCCTTGTTCCTTACTTCTGAATGGCAGCCAGCATTTGTCCTGGGCTAGTTGGCTTTTCCTCAGCAACTCTCTTATCAAAGCACTTTCATATTTATTTTCTCCCACCATTTCATGGCACCCACATGAAACAGTTTGGTTTGGTTTTCGTTTCTCATTCAGACTCCAGTTGATGGCAGCACACAGCAGGCTAAATTCCAAGCTCAGGTACCCAGCAAGGGTCAGGCCAGCCCGACCTCTGACTCCTCTGTCCAGGAGTGGACATCCATGCAGAGTGTGAAGAAGGCAGCAGGCAGGCAATGGTAGCACCAGGAGCTGGGGAGATGTGCTGGAGATGTTTTCATTTAGACCCCTCCAGAGTCAGAGCTTTACTTAAGCCTTGGTGGACCCAGGAGCAACCCCATTGATTTTGATCTCATAACTCCCATTTTAGACTAAGGAAGAGCCTGCTTCTTGTTTGGAGAGATTCAGTGCAGCTCCAGGTTGGCTGCTACATCTAATGTAAACCTCTGAGTCTTGTCAGTTGCAGGAAAAGCAATGTCTTGTCTGTTCTGAGGCTTTTGGCTCAGAATCCCCTGCCATGAGAAAACAGCCAGTTTGAGACATGGTGCCATTGACACTGGATGTCCTCCTTCTGTCTGCAGTACTTATCACATTTCCTGAATGGTAAAACTGGGAATTTGGTCTGCTTACAGCTCTAAGGGACCGGTGCCTGAAAATATGGCAAGTGCTTAGTTTTCCATTGCTGTCTTGACCTCATTCCCAGGCTACAAGTAACAAGTTATTGAACTAATTTAGCTTTATGCCAAGTAAGTTATTTTCCTCCTGCAAATCTGGAAGCAGGCTGTTCAAAGTAGTGTAATTGACTTTAGTTGTATGATTCAATATACTTACCTAGAATTACAGTTCAATAAAATCTGATCGTGCCTAAACAGAAATTGTAGAAACACCCAGGGATTGTTTTCTGCTTTTCCCATGGACAAGCTACGTTGGATGTCTGCTGATCTTTATGGTTTGGGTTATGCTGCTGCTTGACCTACAGGTTGGCAGGAGAAGCTTGAGGTGGCATCCTGTGGTGCAAGGAGGTGAAGCCAAGTGGCTGAAATGATGGGCAGCCTTCTTCATTCAGTTTTACATGAGTGGCTTTCTCATGTCAGCATGCCCTGCTGGTGTGGGGCTGGGGAACGAGAAGTTGTGTCTGGTTTCATTATGATGGTGATGGTAGTAGGATCCACGAAGTGTATGAGATTAAAAGCCCTGTAACATTGCAGGCCACATCATGCCCAGAGAACAAAGCCTGAAATCAGTTCAGTGGCTAAACATCCTTTTGTCTTGCCTCACCCAGTGTAGAGCTAAATATGGGAAAACAAATATTTATTCACAATTTCCTCTCACTGTTTACCAAGTAGGAAGCTGTGTTAAGCCAATTCCTACATAAAAACACTTGCTGGCCATCATGCATTGGCTATTATAGCTGTGTGCTGTAATTGTGGAGAGATTTTTTGCCCATGTGGTCATTAGTGGAGTTTTTTCATCAGCCACTCTGAACAAATGGAAAAGCATTACATTTAATTTTTCAGTTGCAGAGCTTCAGGGAGAAGTACAGACTTTTCCAGTAAGATGAGGACACTGGCAGAGGTAATAAGTAATTTTGGATGACAGCTGAACAGACAGTGTGGCAAGTGTCCTTGTCACACACTGAGACACAACTTCGTTATTCCTGCTTCTTAGAAATACATCCAAAACCACAGCTTTTAATCCAAATGTGAGCTTATGTCATTAGGAGTGCTTACCTACTGCCATGCTTTTTTTCTCCATTATTTTTTCCAAGTACTTATTGTCATGTTGCAAGCAGGAAAGAAAAAATATGCTTTCAGAGCAGAGTCATAGATTTGGCTGGTTCTGGTACACTGACTTTATAAGCAATAAAATACAAAACATTGCTTGGTTACGGCACTTGCTGTACTAGTCATCCTCTATGCACTTGCCTATTTTTAAATCATTTTAAACAAATCCCAGGACTACAGAGAATAATAAAACAAGGTAATCAAGGCAGAACAGACAGGTGTTGTGGTATGAGTCAAAAACAAAACACAAAAACCTTCCAAAAGCCATGAGAATTGGAAAGAGAGACTCTTTCACGTGGCAAAGTTAAGCTGTAATTGCTGGATGCAGAGTACATTTCTCTTCCAGGAATGAGCAGTGAGTATGGATCATGCCAGAGATCCCTGAAGCTGGCATAGCCACAGTTTAAGAGCAGAGAAGGAAGCTTGCTAAGAAAACCATTTTCTGTTCTGATTGTGCAGTTGGCTTTGATGCTGGCGTAATCCATTCTAGTTCTTACTAGTGCTTTGAGCAGTGGTTAACTGGAATGGTGACAATGCTGGTACTAACTTCTGTTTCCGGATGGCATGAAACTCAAGAAGAAATTTATGTAGTGCCCAAGTTTCCTGTTTGAGTTGAGCTGTTAGGGACAACTAGATGGACATGTAAAGTACAGTCTTTCCTATTTTAGTTACCTTTCTTTATGAGGTGGTGAACCCTGTTTTGCTTTGTTGCCCATGCCTTATTTTTTTTCATCGTGACATTCAGGAGTGGGAGCAAAATGAACTAAAAAGCAGCCATAGCAGATACAATTCAAATTTTGCCTTAGTTTATATCAAAACGCTAATGTACATTTGTACATGACCTGCTGCTATGCAGTGCCGGGCAGCAAATGGTTTGTTAGTATTGGCAGTGCTCTCATGAAGCCAAATATGATTCTTTTGCTTGCTGGCTTGAGAGTGCAAAGTGCTTTTAATTCCCTTTCCATTTTTATTTGCTTCCTCTGTCTTAGTATTGCCACTCTTGTACCCTGGAATAATGAAACTTCAAAGAGTTCATAAAAGTCACAGTCAAAAGCATGTGTTATCTTAGCTCAGGCAGACAAAAGCAGTGCTAGCTAAGTGCAGTCTCTTCTCAAATGTGCCCAGAATAGTGTCTCATCCCATTTTGGGAGTGTCTGTCCATTTCTCTCTGAAATACCTGAAGAGCAAATATGAGATACGAAAAACTTAAAAGCCCGAATATGTTGTACGGTTGATAATACTCACTGAATTCTGTGCTGACTGTAGCTAAAGCTGTGTGCTTCTGGACGTTGTTTGTAAATCACAATTGAGATTGCATCTTGTTTATTATTGTCATAGGTTTGTTTCATAAATGTAGCTCTGCAGTGCTCAAACGATCTGTGTAAATTGCTTGTGTGGAGATGTTTCATCACTGAAAAGCAAGGCTTTCATCTAAATCCACTTCTGCCCTGTTCCAAGGAGACAGAGTACAACCTTTTGCAAGTACTTCTAAGTGCAACCTTCATGTCCAGCCACCTACACAGTTAGGAAATAAAATATAATGTCATCTCCAGCCAATGAATAATTTTTTTTTCCCTTTTTGTGCCATTTGTTCCATCATTCCTTCTCCTCCTCAGTTTTCGATTTAGTTTGTCTTCTTGTTTTAAAATCTACTGTTTTATTACTCTCAGTACTTGGTGTTCAGATGAATCCTTCTCCATCTTCTCCAAAGTATATCGAGGTTCTCCTCCTATCTCCTTGCCTTGTTTTTCAGAATTAGTAGCATGCTGTGTAAGCCATGAGTTACTGGTTTAAGCTGAGAGTTGTACCTCCAGCAGCACTGCTGATGTGCTCCAGCTGCTGGTGGGTGCTCGGTCTGCAGCACCAGGCTGGAGCTACTGCCAGGCAAAACACAGAAATGGGCCATCACATCAGCTCCACAATTCCGGCAGTTTCAGTCTACTGACAAGGGTTAATATAGACATGGCCATTAATTTTTCAGCCATCCAGGAACACACTTCTAATAAGAGCATGCATCCAGTGTTAAATGTCTCAAAAACTGTCACCATAATCTATACATTATTGTTCCATTTAGCAGGGCTCTGTTCAGTCCCTGGGTGGTACCCATTAAGCCTAGTCCTCATGTCCCAGTCATCTTGTCTCCATTTTAATGCAAATGGAGTAGCCTAATACTCTTTCTGTTCAATCTTTACACCTGTTTGTGTCTTTGGTTTCTTTGTTGTTGTTGTTTTAATGGGTTTGCTAGGCAAATTCTAGGGCAAATTCTAGGGCAAATGTTCTGGCAAAAAAACACAGTAGGTCTCTCTAGCATCACCCTTATCCCCATAGTAGTTTTGTGTCACCTCTCTTCAGAAAACACCACTAGAGGCAGTTGTAGTCTCACTTGATCTTTCCTTGTTTAGAAGATGTGAAAATAGTGTGTTGTTCGGGGGAAGGTGTGACCTGAGGGATGCAGACATGTAGGAGTGTTTGTTGAAAGCATCAGGAGGGAAATTACTCCATTATCCGAGTATTGGTGTCAAAGGGTGGGAAATCACCATGCTCTGAAGTTTCACTGAACTTTGAATATTCAATCTGTCTCTTCCTAGAAGGTACTTCATTTTCGAAAAGTTCAGGGAGAGTGGAGAAAAGTAGCTCTTGAATTCCCAGGATTTCCTTTGGGGGAGAGATCCCACAGGGGAAGGAAGGAACACTTCTAGTAATCTTTGGAGCATTTAATCCCAAGAAAATGCAATAAAATCAATGCTGCCACTGAGAGTTGGCAGAATATTTTTTCTGTAACAAGAACTGGTTTTGGTTTGGTTTGGTTTGGTTTCTTTGTAATATAGTCTGATTCAGATTCAGGCTGTTTACTGAGGAGAGTGAAATCTGTTTTTGACAGATGTTTCCCATGATCTGGCAAATACACACACTCCTGTGAGATGACAGGCGGCTTGTTTACATAGGTAATTTTTTGTAATTAAAAAAAAACCAACAAAACACACACAAACACAGAGCAACATTCAGATCAGTCATTCTGATCAAGGCAGTGTCAATTATTAGGCTGTAAAGGGAACTGATGACTCAACTTAGGCTCAGCGCTGCGGCAGTCTCCGATTTTCGGTTTCGTAACAGATTCTTTTCAGGAATGTTTTTCATTCATACCCCCACGTTGACACGTGTCTCTGGAAGCACATATCATTTTGTGATCGGGATGCAAGAGACCAGCATCAGTCTCTGCTGAGTGGTTGCACAGAATCTGGGAGCCATCCCCGTGCCTTGGTCAGATGCTGGATGCCTGGTGGGAGAGGGGTTCTTTATCCCGTCGTATTGCGCGCCTGAGCCATACCTGCACGCCACCAGGTTATCAGTCACCAGGTTAAATTTGTGGATAAGTTCACATCAATAAAACTGAAAAGCACTTTGATTCAGAAAGCAAAATGTTTTGATCGGATCCTGTGCTTAGTAATTCCAGCAAGCGCGCTTGTTAAAATGGGTGAGTCAGAAATGGAAATGCAAAGCATTTTTCTGAACGGTGGCCGGAAATTATCTCTAAAAACTGAAACAAAGCCCAGACCGCAGTTTTATCTATTTACTTAACAATTTTAGATCTGCAAAAATCCCTTTGTCTTTGGGAGACATTTTGATTCCTCTCTTGTGGTGGTGCTGGTGCGATCCTTAGGTTGGATGATCAACCATGTCAGGACTATCTGGCGTGTCTTCCTTTTTTAATTTTAAAAAAATGAATCTAAATCTGTCACAGCATGTGGTAGAGGTTGGTGGAACCATTAGGCAGTACGGGATGTTGCAATATTTGAGGTCGTGTAATACTGAGGAGGAAATCCAGGTGAATTGAGTGGAGTCACTCAGCTGCTTATTGCCCAACACATAGGTTTATTTTTTATATATATATATATATATGGCACACAGGGCTCTCTGACTGCTCCAACACCAGACGCTCATTTGTTTGGGGCTGGCTGCTCCCCCCAGCTTAGCATGTCACGTTGGTGACAGCCCCTTGATTTGTTAGGATGTAGCCCTCTGTCTGTGGAGAGAGAGCAGAGCGGGGTCATCAGGGTTTTGATATTAGTAGAGGTGGTCTTGATGCAAAAACTTAAAAACCAGCATATTGGGTGATAGATAACAGTGTTCTTGGTCCTTATCCTACATCCAAGATATTACTACTTTTTTCCCTTCTGGCATGTGAGAGCCTGCTGCTCACCCTTGAGAGTGAGTCTGGATGCTTTGAACTTGCTGCATGGCCTTGAGCAACGTAGAGACTTTCTTCCTGGCAGGAGTTGCATGGTCTGAGACCCACAAATGTAAATCATGGTGGAGGAGGACACAGTAATGTATGTGTTTCAGAGACTTGCAATTCCCGTGGCAAAGCTGGTGAAGTAGTGCTTATTTCAAAGAGAGGACGGGTGTGGGTGACTTGTCTTAATTACTATTTACCTAAATAAATAAATAATGCATATTCATGGCTTTAACTTAAGTAACTCATGTTGAAATGTTTACCTCTACCAGGGATAATTATTAAGGGTAGGGTGCAGCAATTAATAGTAAAACATTTAGACAAGATTACAGAATGTTCTGATAGGAATAGTAAACATTATGCTAGAAATAAAAGCAAATACATGGAGCTGTCTTGAATTTAAAAAAAATAAGTGACTGTGCTATCCGAAGAAATGCACTGAATGGAAACAGTTTGGGGGAGGGGATGCAGCTCTTGTTCTTGGAGTTCTGAGGTATCACACGGAGGTTCCTTCAGCATAAAGTTAGATTTGTTGTTAAGTTCTCCCTCAGTTCCAGTCCAGAAAAAAACAACTCAGATATTGGCATCCACACAGATAGAGTAGCAGCTGTAATACCCATCAGCACTGCTTTGAGGCTGCTATGTGTTGGTTCTTAAACCAAGCGACAAGAGTGTTTCAGCTGTTTATATCAGTAGTAAAAAAAACCTTTGTGTTGTCTTGTGAACCTTCTCCCTGCATCATCTCTCCCTCCCCCCCCATTTTGTCCTTTGAATGAAATTCTTTGCTTAGCTGAGAGTTTGAAATTCGGACCCATCCTTTCATGTCTTTTGGCTGCAGTTCCTGATCTGGTTAATCAACTCAAAGAGAGCCAGTGGTGTGTTCAAAGATTTCTGTGACAGCTGCATACCATTAGGCTGAATGATTAAAAAAAAAAAAAACAAAAAAAAAACCATAATTGTAGTTTTGTGCAGCAAATACAGATTGGTGGTTTTGTTTAACATAAGGTAGCAAGAGAACTAAGCCTTGGACAAAAGGGAGCTGCTGCTTAACCCTGTGCAGATGAAGCTTGCAGGGATGGTGGAGCTTGTCTGCCCCACAGTCTTAACCTGCCTTCAGCTGTTTCAGACCAGCAGAAGAACATGATCTGGAAATGGGGTGTAGCTACCTTTTTCGCCGGGGTTGGAGAAGAAAAGAATGTGGAAGATGGGCAGAAAGTAGTTAGAGGCACCAAGGTAGCCTGGGGGACCATAGCCTGCCACTGCTCCCTCCTGAAGCTCTGTGCACCTTGCAGCTCCTGAAGCAAATGAGGTGAGCTCTCCTTGCTCACCAAAGTGTCCTTAGCCAGGCTTAGAGAAGCAAGCTGCATCCTGTCTGGGCTGTTCTCTTAACTCCTGTGTCTTTTGGGGATTGAGGCTTCCAGACCTCTCCCTCTAGAGCAAATTGGTCCCTTTTAAGGTTGCATCAGAAGTGCTGGGTCTGCTCGCTGGCACCTAGCACGCCCGGCGTGCTGCTGGCACGTGTCCCCTGGATACCCTCTCATCTAGAAACCGAAAAGCGGCTTTTCTTTGACTGGAAGTGCGGTCTGACTGCTAGATATCTTTGTTCACGTCTGTCACTAATGGAAGTCCCTGGCTCTGCTCTGAAACAGAGCAAGATTTCGAGGAACGAGTGCTGGCGGATGGGCTGCCTTGCTCCCAGCAGAGGCGGTGGGAATGCCCGGATGACTTTAGCCCTTGTGAGGCAGCTCCACAGCTGCTGCTGGCAGATGAATTTCCTCGATTACATTTTATTTTTCTGCTTCAGCTGGTCAACCTATTCCTGATCAAACTGCCTGCTCTGCAGGGTCCATGAGTGGTGTCTATACCCCAGAAGATGTGGATGCTAATGGTGGGACAAAGTATCCTTTTGGTCTTTCTCCCTTGTAGCAGGAAGGGCAGTTTTATAAACATGGTGCATTTTCCCAGTTGAACAAATATTTCTGCGTCTGTCCAGAAAGATTTCTGTGAAGTGGAAATACCCATCTCCACGTTTTTTTTGGAGGTTCCTGGGCTTTTCAGCCGCACCTCCCAGAGAAGCCAGTGGCAGCAAGGCAGCCAGAGCCTTATGCTGTGCTTTGCAGGTTGAGAAGGCGCTGTACAGGCAGAGTGCACAGCACAGTAAACCTGATATCAGCTCACAACTAATGATCAGTGTATAAAAATTCCCCTGCTCTCTGTTCTGCCGTTAGAGGCTTGCTGGTAAGATTTATGACTCTGGCTAAAATGAAGCACCATTTCCCTTTTCTCAGCATTACTGTGCGTGGCCTCTCTGGCTTTTCTTGTTAAACCGACTTGAGCTCACCCAACAGGGAACATATTTTTTAAGCTCTTTCCCATAACAATTCTGCCTTTCTCTTTTTCTTTTTGTTACGGCCAGTGAAGATAATCCACAGAACATTTTCAGGTCTTTCAGCTTTCCCATGCTGGGTGTGAGGGTGAAGACAGAGAAGCCAAGAGGCAGCTCCATCACATGAGATGCAGCACTGGCCCACCCTCAGCCCCACCACAGCTTGCACAGGCTCATGGTAGACACATACCTCCATCAGCATGGGTTCCCTCTTCATAGTTTGATGCACAACTGGAGCATTCAGTGTTGATATTAGATAAAAGATAACTCCTTCACTTCATGCTAGAGCGTGGGGGACCAGCTGTACAGCTCAGAGAAAGGCTGCATTTCTTCTGCCCTTGTATTGCGCACATATGTCCCCATTCACCGACTGATGAAAGTGCGGCCACAGACTGAACTTTATCAACTGGAAAATGCTTCACTGACTTCACCCTGATCTGAAATAATCTGAAATTAGTTTGTCTGACATTGTAAAATGATAGGATTTTTTTTCTGAGTACAGAGAAAAAAAGGGAGCAATGTTGAGCTGCTGCCATCTCTCCCAGTCACAGTTAGATGTAGTTATTTTTGTATTAGAGCTTGGAGGAAAACCGGTAGAGATGCCAGATAAACCTTCCCAAAAAAACCATTTGTGTTAATACTTAAATATTGTTCATCTTTTGCAGCATTTACTTATCTGTTTCCCACATGCTGAACCTTATGGGGAGTTTTTGTGGTTGACTGTGGCCCATTCTTTCATTCTGTGTGTTAACTGTTTTCTCAATTTGCATTTCTTATAAGAAATCGTCAGTAAAAGTCTGACTGTGATAATCATTCAGTGTGGGAACATGCTTTCCTCAGGGCAGATGTGCATTGGGTCAGGAATCCTGGAGCATAAACCCATTGAGCTGCATTATTTTGTGCCACCCAGGGAAGCTTCCTTACCCGAGAGACCCGCTGGCTAATCCAGCGTTGTCTTTTGAGATGCCAGGCCCCAGGACAGTGATTCCATCCTCATCACTGAACCACCTTATTTTTTCCTGTTCCCTTAAGGAGAAGTAAGCCAGATATCTGAATTTGCATCAGATCTGGCATAAAGTATTAGCCTGTAACTTTTGCTGTGTGATGGTTTTACAGTATGGGGCATAAATGTTCTTCTTGTGTCATTTGGTGACCTTGCTGTCTTTCTCACAGCATATATTAACTTTTCCTCCTATACCTGTCCATTCTTTTATGAGTCATCCCACCAACATAAAAATTTTTCAACAGTGGCTTTATTTCAAGTCAAGTATATTCCAGTGATAAAATCATTCAGATTTTACATAAAAAGATTTACAGGTTCCTGTGGTGATGCTCTTGAACTACAGTCTCCCACCTCTCCTAGCCCAGCCTGTTTGATGTGTCACAGGGTTAGCTGCAGCTAGAGGACAAGTGGCGGTGGAAAATTCTCCCCACGCACATCCCCCAGCTCCTCTGAGGGTTTTCCATTTAAGCCCAGTTGGTGCTGTGAAGTGTAGCTGGGGAAAATCCAGTGTGCAGACCCTGGAGCACTTCCCTGGCCAGCACAGGGCAGCAGCAGCTGCCTTCCCCTTCAGTAAGTCAGCGGCCGTTACCTTGCTGCTTCTCCTGATTACTTCAGTCGTGGTTCCTAGCCAGACAGATTGCTCACATGATTTTGCCATTATCTGAGCAAACATCTCAGTCTCATCTCTGCTGACTGTTAAGACAGCTCACCCAGGCAGGGACACACTGCAGAGCCTGTCCGTGCTGTCCTGGTGGATGCCTCCCTGTTCCTGGTCTGCTCTTCCTTGGTTGGAGTGATCTTCAGCATCCAAGGCCTGGAGAAGAAGCTGCAGTGCCCTTCCTACTCCTGATTTTGGCCACCCCTGGCAAAATAGTGCACAAGAGCATGAGCAGGAGTGATGGAAGAGCATGTTCCTTCTCTTTGGAAGAACCAAGCAGATTATTAGGAGGAAATTAAATGCACTGATAGCGAAGTCAGGCTGTGCATCTTTTCTGATACAGGTGTCGATATAATCTTGGGTTTAATTTACAGATTTCAGGGAGGGATCCTGCACTAGATGTCAGGAGCATTGCAGGTGCCTTCTCAGCCTCAGGCAATCCTTCAAGCAGTTGCAAGCTACAAATGTTCCAATGAAGCTGTTTCAAGCAGGAAGAAATATTCTTCAGATTCACTCAAAAACACACCAAACAGAGAAAACACATTTGCTAATCTGTGATGCAATGGTCTGAGATTCTTGACTTCACTGGGACGAATTTCTGCACACGTTTGTGTAAGAAGCATTGCACTCCCCCAAGTGAGACATCACTTCAGAAAACACCAGCTTTGTTTGCAAGTCTGTGCTCACTTCTTCCTACTTCCTGGTGTGCAGCCTTCCTTACATATTTTTTTCTCCTGTCTGTGAGAAGCTCACCAACTTGTCATGTGGATTAAATTTACTTTCACCCCTAATTTTACACGCCCGTTGCAAAATTGGTCTGTTAGCTAACCCCACTGTGTATTTGTTGCTTGCCTCCCTTTTATCCACTTCTCTGATTTTCTTGAGCATTATTATACAATTTGCTGTGTTTAAAACATCTTTCATGCTAACCAGAGTAATACCCAGGGACATTGATCATGCTCTTCTCAAATCATCTTTCCTGGTTTGTTCGTTGCAAACTGAAGAACTGATCAGTTTTCCTTTTCTTAAGCATCAAAGCTGTCATTATTTTACATTAACAACAAAACCTGTCTTTGAAACACACCCTCCATATAACAGAAATCCAAGCTGGAAGGTGTTCTCTTGAAACAAATACTTTTTTAGCTTAATGTCTCCTTCTCCATTGTGGTGTCTGGTGTGTCTTCCTTCACCTTTGCATTCTTCAGTGCTAACTTTTTCCCCTCAAAAAGGGGGGGAAAAAGGTAACCTGGTTCAAAAATGTACAAGAGGTTGTTAAACAATGTTGGTGGTTTGCTTGTTTGTTTGTTGTTGTTGTTTTTTTTAAGTTATAATGTATGGTTTGAATTACTGTTATTTTTCTAGTTTTCTATGCAGCTGTGAAGGCAGATGCTTCTTTTTTAAAAGAAAGCTAAAGTTTCCTTTCATCTCCTGTGACTCCAGGAATTGGGTCTTCAAGTTCACGTTGAACAATGATTTTGTGGTCTCTTCTGGTTCTATAACTGATTGTCCATGTGTGCAGGTCTGTGCTGAGTGCTGAGACCTCGACATGAGCAAACCTTGGAGTGGAGAGTGCATCCTCCCCTGCCTAGGATCCAGCTCTTCCAGTGCTATAAACCTGGCCAGTCAGCAAGTTAAAATGCTGAAACATCTCTTCACTAGATGCTCTGTTGGCTCTTGATTTTGTATAACCTCAGTTACAGCTGTAGCAACAGTTTTACTTTTAATAATTTGCCAATTTAGAAAGAAAATTTTTTATTAGATGGAAAGCATGAAGAAGCCCTCGTGTTGAGCATAGGCAGAGGGTTAAGTTTCAATCTACCCTAAGCTGACCTCAGGGCAGAGAGATTCCTGCTTTCATGTTTTAGATCATGTAAAACTTGATGCTGGCTGGATCATCCTGCGTAGGGCAAGAATATCTAGGGAACATGGGGCGAGACACAGTGAGACATTTGCAGAAGGGAATGAAATGTTTGGGATGCAACCTCATGCTTTCTACAGCAGTGAACATCAATCACACCTTCTCAGAAAAGTGTGGTGTTGCAAGTCTTCCCTCCTCCTTTTTTTTTTTTCTTGTTTCCATGTTCTTATTCTGTTTATTCTGCTTTTTTTTTTCATTTGCTGTGGCAAGTGCATTTTTAGCTCAGAAAACAAACTTGTCCTTGAAAAAACAAAGTCTTCCCTGTTGTTATTAATTTGGCCATTAAGTAAGCAACAGTTATTTTTGTTCTACCAGTGATTTATGACTGAACAGATTTGGGAGATTATATTTTTAGTTTTATATGCAATTTAGATAATGTATATTTGTAACCATAAAGATCTGGTCCTCTTACAGTCTGTCAATGAGTGTTATGCCCAGTTGGAGAAAATCACATAAAGTGAAGAGATGCAAGCATTGCATTCTTCACATAACCTTGGGATTCTTTTCAAGTACCCATACAGGTAATCCTTAAAGGTAGTGGTATTTTGAGCATCTGTTGATAAATAATCTAGGAGGGTGCCTGCCATCCAGAAGAAATAACCTACTTTTCATCAGTGATCCAGTTCTTTACAAGGCCTGGAGTAAAATGCTGTAGCATCTGTGCTCAGAAAGTGTGCAACACTTTTTACCAGGAACCCCATACTTAAAAAAAACAACAGCCAAACCTCTTTTGTTTGCACTGTGTGTTACTGAGTATAACTGTGGTATTTTTTGACTTGAGTCAGTAAACATTTACTGAGAAACCAGAAGTTTTTACTGAAAAGTTAGTTTTGCAAATTTCACAAAAAATAATACTCCTTTGAAAAAAAACCAACCCTAATCTTTTTAATTATTAGTATTATTATTTGCCTTCCTTTGAACTCCCACGTCATCTAGCTTTATTTTGTGGTAATTCCGCAGTCGCAGCCCTAGGAGTGATCCTGGGAAGACAGATACCTGCCACTGCTTGTACTGCTGCTGTCCCGTTCTGTTCAAAAGCAAGTTACCTTCCTTTCTATTCCCAGTCCCCAATTTTATTCAACCAAATAGTAGTTATGCATTCAGGTGTTTTCCAGGAAAACAGTGAAGTGTTGAGCACTGGCAACTTGCAAACTTCAACTTGAAAATCGCAGTAACTTAAAACTAAGCACTTCTCCTTCCACAAGTATTCCTTCCCACCCTCCTCCCCAACCACTTCAGAGTGTGACTGTTTCCTTAATAGATGCAAAAAGACTTTTCAGAGTCAGCTGGGACTGGGTGTT
Organism: Apus apus; assembly: GCF_020740795.1. NCBI lineage: Eukaryota > Metazoa > Chordata > Aves > Apodiformes > Apodidae > Apus > Apus apus. The sequence continues at coordinate 11,080,401 of NC_067284.1, forward strand.
AGGTGGGATCTGGGTGTTGGGTGGGATCTGGGCTGTGTGGGGCTGCCAAGACTCAGGTGCTTGGGGGGATTCACTCTCTCTTCTAGCCCCCAGCTCTGCTCCCAGCAGCTCTTCCCATCCCAAAGTGCCTCCTCTCTGGGGACTGAGGCTCGGACAAACTTGCACGATGGTGGCAGCACAACGAACTTGCTGTGGGCACGTGAACATTCTAGTCCTTCTTGAATTTTCTTCTTACACAGGCTGTTGTGGTGGTTAGCTTTTCTTTAGGGTGGATGGCGGAGTATGACACACTTTACATTAATCTGGGGATACCGAGCTACACTAATGTGGTGTTTCTTTGCTGAAGCTCCCCAGAATAAAGCAGAAACAAAGGAACGAATCTGATGCTCCTAACTTAAAGTCCTTGATAAAAACAAAGCAAAGCTTTGACAAAAGCCAGTGTTAATTGTTATTTGAAGTCTGTTAGATCGTTTGGAACACCTTTTTGATGTGATGCGCAGTTTCATAGAACCACAGAATTGTTTGTGTTGGGAGGGACCTTTAAAGCTCATCTAGTCCAACCCACCCCTGCCATGGGCAGGGAGATCTTTCACTAGATCAGGTTGCTCGAAACCCCATCCAACTTGACCTTGAACACTTCCAGAGATGGTGCATCCACAGCTTCTCTGGGCAACCTGATCCAGTGTCCCACCACACTCACAGTGAAGAATTTCTTAGTATATATGCACAAGTATACACATACCTGCAGGATGATCTGGCAGAATAATCACAGAAGTGTTAGTTTATCTGTTCAGTAATTCTTCTCAGAGGCCTCATATGTCTGAGTGCTAGATGAATGCAAGAAAAACGTAGTCTTTGTTGTAAGGTGTCTACAACTTTAAGGTAAGAGGAGGTATGTAATGGGCTTAATGTAGCTGTCATATTTGACATAAAGACCTTCTATGTTTAAGAAAAAAAGAAAATAAGAGGAGCTTTGTGAATACTCAGTGCTTGAATTTTTTATGCCTGCCTTTATTTTCTTTCAGGTTGCTATCAACTGAGTTGCCAGAACACTGCCCTTCAAAGCTTTGGAGGGCCACTTCTTAATGGATTGCTGCAGCCTCTTAATTTCTCCATTGATCCTGTTTCCTGCATCGTGAGAACATTTTAGCCAGCACAGAACCTAGAAAAGTTACATGTAAGTAATGATTCAAATTCCTTTCTATTTAAAGAAAAGAAAAAAGAAAAAAAAAAAAAAAGAGGTCTTGGGAAGGCAAGGTGAAGGCAGTAAATATCATCCTTTAGAAAAATACTGTAAAGCCTGTAATTCAACAGCAAACATTAGGTGATGAATGCATTGTTACTGAAGTAGTTACTTGCTTTTTTAACCTAAATGGTGATTATCATCTTGAAGGCTTTTCTAAGTGTGCTTCTACCATAGTAAACCATAGTGAGAAGTACTTAAATAGCTTTGCTTCCCCCCATTCCCCTAATTACACTTCATTTTCCTCCACAACTGGGTAAGCTTGTGTACACCTACCTCAATGTGCTCTGCACAGTTTGGAGGCTATCCTTTGCTCAGCAGGACTGCAGGCATCCCTGTATTTTTCCTATGATAAAACCTATATCCTCATCCTTTGTGGTTTCCAGAATATTTCCCTTGGAAGAGCCCTGGCTGAGCAGCTCTTTACGCATCAGCAGTATCTTCATTGACACCTCCAGTTTCTTCAGGTGGAGTTAGTGGCTCCACCGAGCTATAAGAGGGTGGAGAAAGCCATTCACAGATCTACTAGGGTCAAAGAGGGTTGAGGGGCACTGCAGACCCCTTCTGATCTCCTCGGTCTGGGTAGTAGCTCCTGGTCCATGTTAAGTGTTTTAATTTTTCCTCCCAAGATGGGAAGCGCCTGTGTTGCTGTGCACACATTTCCTCCCCCATCCTGGCTAAATCCTCCTCTGAAACCTTGCTTAGCACCAGCCTGGCATGTAATTGGTGGGCTTTGCTAGAGAGGAAATTGGTTTGACTCTTTTTAACTTGTCAGCTGTTCTAGCCCTAATTCTGGGATGGATCCGCAGGTGGAAGAAGCCTCTGGGCCATTATTAGGCTGGCGTGGATGTGATGGCCTGTACTGTCCTGAGGGTGGGACACCACAGAGCTGCCAAGTTTGGAAAAAGGCTTGAGCCCAACTTCATTGCATTGTTGGTTTTTTTTTAATAATACCAAATCTCATTGTGGTTAGAAGGTTTTTATCTTTCAGATAGTGGTATCGAGTAGCTTGGCAAAAGGCTGTCTGAAGCAGAGATAATACAAAGCTGTGGTTCACAGTGTGACACTCTGGTTGCTCCCACCTTCATTCATTCACTGCAGTAATAAGTTCATACAACACAGTTTAATGATTAATTGGGACAGGCCAATGAATCCAACCCCAGCATTTGATGCTGGTCAGTTTTTCTTGAATGTTTACAAACACTATTTCTAGTCTTGGGAAGTCATTTGTGATACCACTTCTAAAAAAAACAATAGGAGTCTTTTGGAACTGGAGAGTTTATTTTAGAAATATACCTCCATTTGAGGTCCTTTATTTGCCTGTGTGATGCTAAAAATATCATTTAGAACAAGAAAAGTCTATTGCAAAAGAATGACAGAGTTTTTTCATGCAAATGGAAATGCAGTTTTTAAAAGAGAGGAGAAAATATTTTTTCTGATGTGATGAATATCAGCAAAAATAATAGTGAAGTAGTCAGCAATGGAGAAAGTTTGGGTAGTAACTGAAATAGCTGGCAAGGAAGCCTTACAAGGTGTTGGTTTGGTTTTGTTTTCCAAAAAAGGGAGAGGGCTGCCATTTCGTTGTGAGCTTGGCAATATATGGTGCAGTTATTAAGCAAAGCACCAATAGCAGGAATCATCTGGCTAGAGGAGAATTTTGGATCTGGCTTGAAACTTGTTTCTAGTTCTTGTCTTAAGGGAAGAAAACTGGAAAATATGAGTTGCAGCAGCTAGGCAGGCAGAAACAACCTGTTGTTCCTTGTTCTTAGCACCATTCCCATGTGATTTTTGAAGCCTTATTCACAATTTTTTGCAGGCTTTTCTCATGATACTTGAAAAGATTATTGCTAGACATCTTACAAATTCACTGTTAAAAACGCTTTCAGAGCAACTAACTTTAAAAATAATGTCCTTCTTAGGGGACTTGAAAAAGCAGATAGAAAACGAATGGACATAAAAGGAAAAAAAAACCCTCTCATTCTAAGAAGTTCATAGGAAGTTTTGTCCTGCTTCTTCTTGTTATGCAAATAATCAGAAGTCTCCATTTCCAACAGTGAAATCAGGTCTGAGGTCCAAATAAACTTGAAAACCAGCCTGAGGATAGGAACCGTGATCAAATACATGCCTTCCTTAGTTTCTGGTTTTGGGATGGTTTTTTTACACTGGTTGTGTGCTTGAGGTATGCCAAACTTAAAACGTGGTGTGTTCTCCATCTCCTAGAAAACATGTATCTCCTTGCAGGTTGTTGACTGGGGTTGTACCCATTGTGCATGGAGACCTGTGCCAGCAGGGGCAGGTGTGAGGGCAAGCTGCTGGTTGCTCTCTTAATTTCTCAGTGTTTCACTGTCTGACTATTTTCAATAACAAGCTCTGCTTGTAGCAATTACCTGGCTATAGCAATTCCCATAGAAAGAAGTGAACTTTCCCTTATTAATTAGTCTTATTGGAAAGAGCAGTTGCACAAGGTTGACCCAGAGGTAACAACCATGTTCTTCTTGCAGCGTATTTTGTAAACCTTCCACCTCTTTCCATTTGTTATTTAGTTTTTCTGATACTACTAAGATGCTGATTGATGTGATCTCCATAAAAATAATACATATTGATGCTTGAATTCAAAGCAGAAGGTATCTTCCTTTTTCTGATGGAGCAGATTGCAAAACCCTGTTGTGTGTGTGCTGGGACTAAAACAAAACAAAACAAAACATAAAACCAAAACATTTCTCTGGGTCCCCTGGGAATTAATCCTGGGCAGGTTACACAGCATGTGTAATAAAGAGGAAGTACAGGAATTAGGAAGAAGCTGTGCTCTTCACTGAGTGGCTCACAGTTTGTTATCTCAAACGACCGCTAATGGCAGGGGACAAACAGGGCTTTGCTCAGGTGCTGGGGACATGGCCCTGCCCTGGAGCAGATGCTGGGGCAGGGCTGCTGGCATCCCACTGGAGACAGGTGGTGATTCCTAGCCATTTCCACACTCTGCTTACATTTCTTGCTTTGTTTCACCCCTGTGTTTTTTCCTTTGAAAGTGGCAAAATAGCATCCAAATCAATGACATTCTTCATCTAATACATTGTCCTAATTTGTACTGCTTATGCAGTCCTGAGAATTCAGCAAGGGCCTTTAAATCAATGCTTTGTTCAGGAAAAAAAAAGGCAACTCAAAACCCAGAAACCCACAAATTTTATATTTGATAGGGATGAGTTATTCAGAATATTTCAATTAAAAAAAAAAAAAAAAGATCTCTTGAAATCTGTCCTATGACCATGGGTATGCAGATGTCTATAACATAAAATTTTAAGATGCAGATTTTGATTATTAAATGTCTGTCACCCGCCTACCACCGCAGCCAGGGAAAAATCTGTCTTTTTTAAATCTGCACCAAAAGGTCAGGTATCTTGATTGGGATTAAGAAGGATATCAGATTTCTGAAGGTGATGTCTCATGCCTTTGAACACTGACTTACCAAACGCTCCCGATTCTTGGTACGAAACCCACTTCCCAAGTGCCACGGCTGCAGCTGAGGATACAGGTGCTTTTATCCTGCAGGATTTTGATGTTACGTGTGGCTGCATCTGGATTTAATTATTTTTCTGATACGTTTTCCTGATGGAGTGCCAGTTTTATGGTGGAGAAGGCATATTCTTACCCTTTTTATTGTACCAGTGTAGCAGGCCTGTATAACCTTATGCACCATCATGTGGAGCATCTCCTGCCCTGAGGACCTTCACAACCTTCCGTGGCATTCAGTCCCAGATGTCATGCTCACTGCAGACAAAAAGCGTTTTCCTGTGATCTAGGGGACATAATTTTTGCCGTGAATTAATCCGGTTACTCCTGCTGCTCCCCTGTTGACAGTACATAAAGCCATTGACCACTGTCAGCACCGTGTTTGTCCGTCAGCGTAATCAGAGGCTCCCCAGCACCATCAGTCCCTCTGCGCCCAAGGCAGGTTGCACCCCTGGCTAACTGGGGACAGCTTTCGATACACATTTGCTGCAAATATATCTGTTGATTAAATAGATTTTTATTTTCATATGCATATGTGTATATATATAAATAAAACATATCTGTTTATAGTTATGTAAAAATAGTCATATCTAAAAATACTTTCTGTATTTATATATACGGACAAGTATTATCAGTATGATCTGAAAAGTTCTGGTCTAGCTTCATGCAGAGCGGCTGCGTGTGCGCACGTGTGCGGGCGGTGAGCCGAGACATCCCTCTCGGGGTGTTTCTGGCCAAGAGCCCCACGCCAGAGGCTTCCCCACCTGGGGGGACACAGTGACCACAGGCGGTACAGCCAGCGGGAGCATGTTTGCTGCAGCAGGGCACGCTGTGCGAAACCCAGTTATCCTGGCACCTCTCCCCTTTGCTGCCATCGACCACAGGTTTGTTTGTTCCTCACCCCAGCGGTGTGACAGGCCGCGTGGGCGCGCGGTGTCATTGTTCTGTTTACTCGGCGTTTCCCACGTGGCTGCCGTGTTGTGGCAAGGACTTGTATTTTTTGCAGTGGCAGGTGACAGCCCGGGTGCATGCCTGTGTCAGCCCGAGGGACTGACTCACAACCCTCCCTCCTTCCGCCCCGGGGCCGGCGGCACTTCCCCTTCCCAGGGGGTACAGATGCCAGCCCATCTGCGCAGGACAGCTTGCCTGTCCCCGCATTGCTTGATTTTATTTTTTTTTTTCTTTTATCAAAAAGACAGAGAGATGGTAACGGCGAGATCAAACTTTCTCTGTAACCCAAACCAGTGAAAATTAAAATCCATCTCACCGCACCAGTTTTGTTTTCACTGCTGGTTCAGCCTGTCCTCTCCCTCCGGCAGAGCCTTGCACAGTCATTCGGTGCCCGGCTTGGGGGTGGTGTGGTTGTTAGCTCAGTGGTGTATGACCCATTTATTTTCACAATGCTTAGATACCCACACTTCTGCAGTGTTCAGCACCACAGGTCCTATGACATAAATCCATGCCAGGAAAGCACACACCTGATTTCAGCAGCAGGCATGGAGAGCGTCCAGCTCCATGTTCGGGGTGCCGGGGACTGTGAGATGGCAACGGGCCATCGGGTCTAGTGGGCAATTAATGTGCAAGTGCAGGTAAAGGTACATTTTTCCAGAGCTGGCACTTAGTCTCTAGATTATTTTGTTAAATATTGATTGCTAGCTTGCGAGGTGTGTTTCCTGCTATGATTTGCAGAGCTGAGAAGTAAAAGTGTTGCAGTGGATGCTTTTTTGGGTATAATAACTTGCAGTTTCAGAGACAGCAGGGTAATTAATGACATGAGATTGTTCTGTCTCCTTTCCCCATCCCCAGATATCCCATCACCTATCCTGTTGTTGAGTGTGGTGTTAAGGCGGACCTTTTTTCTTTGTTTTTTTTTACTCAGCTAATTGAGTTAGCTTTCTGCAGGTTTTCAGATGATAATTAGGTTCATGCTTGTGTTGCATGCAGTGAAAGGAAAGAATCAGACATTGGACAGACAGGAGAGTAAACTGGTATTGTAGTAGACCTTGGAGTTTTAGGTACAAAATTAAAGAGTAATTTGCAAAGCTACTTGAAGTGGATTTCAACACAATTAAATCATCCTTGACAGCAATTTGGTTGAACTTCTTCTACTATTATGAGTGTAAAGGGATTTTTTTTAATTGCCAGTTTCTGGGTAGAATATTCAACGAAATTTCTCACAGGTAAGTGAAGCATTAATTCCTTGTACCTCAGTAGTTTGGTGGGAAATCTGACAGCTGGGGAGAGACACCCCCTCCCTGTCATCATTTGAAGATCAGTCAGTGGTCAGCTACCTTAGAGAACTCTACCAGGGGACTGACAGAAAACAATTAAATGTATGGAAATCTAGCAGGATCCAGGACAGTAGATATGCACTGCACGAGAGTAGCTGTCCTTGATGTTTAACAGAATATAATGACACTCTAAATACAAACTGGAAAAAAAGTAGCAGCAATTAGCTAGTTTGCATCCCTTGTTCAGATGAGCCATGAGTTCTGGGTTTTTTGCATTTATATACTTCTGCTGTAGGTGTTGGAAGTGTGGGTGGCCATGAAAAAGCGGTGGTTACAATAATATTTTCCATTTATTGCCCTTTGTGTACAAGTAAAAATAAGATTGAAATGCTTCAGAATTTGTAGAGCAAGCATAAACCTTCTCTTAGCTCTGATGACTGGCTCGCCTGCAGCTTCAGCTCTGTCTGGTGAGTCCTAGGCTTAAATGTTTCTAAATGGGTCTGTGTTGGAAGGAGAGGCAGAGTTTACTTGCAGTGTGGTCCAGCTATGTTAATTCATCAACTTCTTATTTAAAAAAAAAAAAAAAAAAAAAAAAAAAGGAGTTAGGCTTAGTGCATAAGTCAGAGGTGGTGATGAAAGAATTTTGGAAGCAGAATTGTTCTGCTCTCTGGAAAAAAAAAAAAAAGAAAAAAAAAGAAAAAAAAAACCACAGTAGCTTTGGAGAGGACTGAAAGATGTTTAAAATCAGCCCTCCAAAACTTCACTGGTATAACTTGAACTGTTGATCCTGAACTTCATCTTCTGGCAAAGAAAAAAAGAAACCTATACAAATCTGCTGACCATCAAGAAACAAGTTCTCAGGGTTAACTTTTAACATGTAAAATCCTTTTGGTTTGGTTTTTAGGGTGATGATATTGAAATATGCTGTCTTTGTAGCTTTTCCAGGTAGTTGCACCGGTTAGGAATCCACTAAATTAGTTGCAATATCTTGAGCTACTAAATCTGTTCTGACCACATTAATTAATATGTCAGCTTGTGGCCAAGAGAAACATTAAAGAGAGATGTTGTCAGTGTATGCAGGGAAATTTGTAACTTCATGGTGTAAGGTTTGGTGCTGTCCCAGCTTCACTCATTAAGTAGCTGTGGCATTTCCAGAGAATGAGTGTGCCTGTGCATGTCAAGCTTCTCGGTTTTATGTCATTCTTGAGATGGATAAGTAGAGAGAGCATCTATCCAAGACGTGCACAACCGAAGGTGGAGGCTGAAGACTTGCTTTCTGCTGGGTGGCAGCTTGAGCTTCATCACTTTCTTGTCGCTTTGTAACCTTCCCAGGTTCTCCAGGCTTGACAGGGTAGCAGAGGTGTTGCTCTTCAGACTCAGGCTGCGTAAGACAATAGGTTTTCACTCTGAGTAACGCCACGTGGCACAGGGGATGTGGGGACTGGGGCACTGAGAGGCACATGCGCTTGTTCCATGAAATAACCATGCTGTCGGTGGTGAGTCTTTTATTATGCAATCAAAATCCCTTTAAGTTAGCTTGGTGTAGCACTCCCCCTCTTCTTAGGAGAGCTCAGTGCCTGTCTTTGCTGATATGCTTTTGTCTTTTTATTTAAATACGCATTTCTGCTTTTATATCTGCGTGTGCCTGTTGGACCAGTTCATGCCTTGATACAAACTATGAAAGACAAGAGAGCTAATGCAGTAATCAAGGTTTTAAATATTTCAGATGTGAATGGGCAAAACTTCAGCAATAATTAGTTTCCATGGTGGTGGTGGTGGTTGCTGAAGGGAATTGTGTCTGTTATAACTGTCTGCATGTCTCAGTCTTGTAGATGACCAGATGCTTACAAGCAGCGTAAAGGTTTGTTGTCTTTTTTTCTGTGGAATTTTCCCTCTTCAGTACAGATGTAGAGGTGGGTTTTTTTCTCCCCTCCCTCTTCTTTCTGCCTCTGCACCCGATGCAGATGAGTTCAGACCTGATGGCATTGAAGATAACGGCAGGAGAGAGTGTGTCATGTGGCGACAGCACCGGCGCTCACACGCTGCTCACGGCTGACATGCTTTCCAGCTGGATGAGACACACTGGTCTTTTCCAGGGGTATTGCCACAGGGGCTATTTTTAGAGATGGCACACAGGACGTTTTGTGCAACTGTCAGTACCCACTGCTGGGCTCTTCATTTTTTCCCTTGTATGGTGATGAGGTTTTTAAGGTGTTTACCTTTCTTTTGAAGAGGGAGGCGGATCACTTTTTGATTCTTTTAACCAGTTGCAGAGCTGCTCCATGGAGTCTGTGCAGCTGTGTTTTCTGTCCAAGGTCCAAAGGCAACAGTCCTGTATGTGGGCACTAAATTAGGATTAGTATAACTGACTGAAGCCATGCAGTTGAGATTTTCAGCTGAAGAGCTCTAACAACCTGTTGGGTTGCGTAGCAGAAGATCCGCTACCTCGGGAAACCCCCAGCTTGTTTGTTGTGTTTTTTTAAAAAACTTTCCCACAGCAAACAAGCTGCAGTCAGGCATTTCTACAGTTGCCATGAACTCTTTCTACGGCTCTCAGTTTCTGGAGCCCTTTAAACAGCCACCTCTGCTGTTGCTGCTCCCCGTGATGTATGGGAGATCCTGTGAGACATTGGCAGCAGATCCCTGACAGCCCGCGATCTCCTCCCACACACGTGGGGAGAATGGGGGATGCTTAGGGATGCAGAGCAGCCTACCAGTGGGAGCAGAGCCTGACTGCTGGTTACGCCTGTTGCTTGCTGGATGAACAGAGCTGGCTGGTCCCAGGCTCCTTATTGCACTGCTTGAATAATGCAAAAACATTAACAATGGAGATTTGCTGTAATGGTGTCATTTAAGTGTGCCTCGGCTCTGCCAGCTTCACTTTTAATGCACTCAGTTAAGGAATGCTTTGGAGGTTGCTGCTAATGGATGGATCTTTTGGAAAATGGGAATTTTCAAATCAGATTGACACTTTGGAGTGAGAAATATAAATCTAATGAGGGTATTTCAGTGGAGGTTTGTAATTAGGAATGAATGGAGGGAATTTGTACGCGCAGTCTGCAGAAGGGCACAATGGAAGGTGAAATTGCACCCTCTGTGCTGAATGAGGGATGAAAGCCAATGTATCAGTGTCATGGCATGACAGTGTAGAGTATAAATGATACTGTCACTGAGTGCTGCAGAAGGTATCAAGGGAATTCCACTCCAGTAAATTACATTACTTAGACAGACCTGAAGGCACTGTGTCTGAATGATTGGGGGGGAAAAAAGGTTGTCAGCACAAAGCAGAAGATATTACAGAACAACTGGCTGCAGGGTTGGAAAGTGGTGTTTTTCTGATGTTTACCATGCAGAGCTCTTCAGATGCCTTTTTTAATTCTTGGGTTGAATTACAAATCTATTGATGAAGCCGTAGTATTTTTTGAGATGGTATTCAGGGTGGTTATCAGCCTGCACCAAAAGGTTGAGAATGCAGAGCTCATATTTTTTCAGTAGGAATTGGAACTTCTTCTGATTTGGGAAAAATCTAGTGTGTATTCCCAGCTCAAGCAGGGATCTTTATGCATTGCTTCATTTGGCTGGGGACTTGCTTTTTGGGCTGGATTTTGGTTATGGGGTAATTCTAGCACAGGTTTGTGGGGAGAGGAAGGTTATTCCCATTCTCAATAGCCGTGTCTGTGGCTGGATTTTGGTGAGCAGCAGCAGATTGTGGGACACAAACTTTATGGTCTCTCTTAGAGGCACTCAGACAGCATGGAGAGGTCCATGACACAGGCAGCTGGGAGCATGATGTCACAGTGACACTGCAGCAAAAGTCCAGAGGCTTTCGTTTCACCATGCCTGCACTTACACACCAGTCATACATGTTCCTCACACTGTTTTGCTTGTTGTCCACCCAAACCCACTGCTAACACCACCTTGTTTCCCCCAGCCACCCTGATCGTGTTGAGTGGAATAGTAATTTCTTGCCTTTTTTCTCTGTCCCTCACACGGATGGCACCTCAGAGGTGGGGTTTAACTGCTTCTCTGTCTCTGACCTTACATGCAGACAATGCCTACGAGCTCCTGTCATTTCCTAGTTTGCTCATGGGTTTGACAGCCCACCTCCCACAGTTCTCCCAAATTGCTGCTCAGCAATAAAATGGCTTCTCCCCATAGATGGTCTGTTTCATTTTTGTGGCTTGTAAAACTTCAGCAGACTTTGTACTGCTTAAAAACATATTTTTCCACTTACCTACTTATGAAAAGCATCACTGAAAATGCATGCTGTAAGTAATGATAATGGAGCAAGCTTCCTTTCTCCTCTCCAAAACTTGATTCTCAGCAGATCTCATACATAGCAGGAACATGGACATGCAGCACAGTTAAATTAGCAGTCCTTAGCATAGGCTTTTTCCCTGGAAATACAGGGGCTGTGAGGCATTAACCAGGAAATATGGCCAAGCTGAAGATTGTGGTTAAAATGCTTTCATGGAAATGGCCCATCCTCCCCAGGATGCAGGATCCAATCCTTACAGCCCATAGCTGGAAACCATAGTATCAAACCTACTGGCAGTGTAAAAAGCAGTGAGGCATCCATGGAAAAGAAGATGCCCTACATGTGATGGGATTCAATAGTCGGGGAATTTATTAGTGGTTCTAATCATAGCCAAAGGTGAGTGGGAGGAAGCAAAGTGTAATTTATATTTATACTTTCCACATTAGAACTGGACTGAAGTGTCCCAGGGTGTAGGACTGTGTCTGTCAGTCTGGGTATAAACTCATTATACCATCATTGCCATGGGAAACTCCTGCACCTGCTTAAGCACTGGTTTGTAGTATGAAAAATCTGCCATTGCTCACTTCTCCTGTGGTATTTTGTGCCAAAGGCTGGCATTTTGACATATCCATTTTTTTCTTTCTTTTTTTTCTTTTTTTTTTGCATGTTGGGAAAGCAAATGCTTTTTCTTGCATTCAGTGCCATTCCTGTGGTCACGATGGAGCCACGTTTTCAAAATGTGGCTCTTTGTAGTCATCCATCAATCCACAGAAGACCCATTTGTTCTCATTGCCCTAACTACCCATATGATGCTGTTTTCCCCTTCCCACACTGGTCCTGTGGCACAGAACAGCTCCGATCAGCACCTGTGAACTCTCCAGGGTGACTCATGGGAGCAATGGCTGCGAGGCTGGACTTAAAATGCTGCCAAGTGCCATGATTGCAAAAGTGGGGTAGAGCAGAAGCAGTGACCACACTCTATGCCTTAGGGAAGACTGAGAGACTAACCAGTATTGTTTTAACTGAGAGAGATATTGAGCCCGCTCAGTCAGATCTGTATCCCCTGGTAAATGTATTTTGTTTTATAAATGGCTCCCTGCTGTCCCATAAGACTATCACTATCTCTTCCCATCTTGTACAATGGATTTCTAAATAATCAATCTTTGTGCAGGAAGTTTGTGGTTCAGTAAGCCCAGCTTGCTAACGAGTCAGTGGTTTAATCTTAATTCTCACTGCAAGTGCTTTTGATAACACAGAGCTATAAAGTTTGACATAGCAGAAAGTTCTCTACAAACTCTGATTTGCTTGCCAAAAAGTCAGCCCATTACCGTTAATTCCCCTCTTATCATTAGTGTTATTAAACTGACGATTGATGTGTAAAAACTGCCATTTGCATGAAGTTCCCAAAACCGCGGTAAAAGAGACTTTTGTTCTGACTTGGTAAGAAAAGGGGGGGGGGGAAGCAAAATAACACTAATTCTAACAGCAGAGATGTTCATATAAAGACATGTTCTGAACAATAAGATCGTTTATCCGTGTATGACATAAATACATCGGAATTTAAATAATGGGAGATCTTGTGAAATGCAGTGGAACACACACCACTGGCATTGTGAAGTTTCCCTTTTCTAAAGCCTTATTCTCAGAGAAAAGAAGCTTTACTTTTGCTTTGAAAATCCATTATCATAAGCCTTTTTTTTTTTTTTTAAACACTTGTCTTAGTGCAATATTAAAGCAATTTTGTACCTTAAGAGCAGCTCTTTTGTAAGGTAAAGTGCAGTCCCGTGTGTGTATGTAATTGAGGTTTATAATACTTCTCACAATCCTCATTTCCTCAAAATTAAGAAAAGCACTCACGGTTTTAGGCTTTCCTTTTCCTGATTATTTTTTGTTCTCCTTGTTGTACTTCCCCAGAAGATCTTTTTTTTTTTTTTTTAAATTCCTTCGTAGATTTAAAAAAACAAAACCAAAAAACCAAACCACAACATATAATGCTTTCTGGACTCATTGCAAAACACTGCTTGAAGGAAGCATTTTAAGAGTTCAGGTTAAAAAGTGTCTGCCTCTTTCAAACTGGATGGGTGACATTGCTATTTTGGGAGTCAGTGCCATCTGCTTGTTCAACCAAAAAGCAGATAAGATGTTTCTAGTTCTAGCATAGTCTTTTTGGGTTGATTCCACATAAAATTCCTGACTGATCTTCACTTGTACTTGTTGTCCCCTCTATAAGCTGGGGAGAGCAAGGCCACTCACCTGTTCCCCCTTCACAGCTCACAGAGGAAAGGTATTCAGCTTGTGGTCCATGATAAATGAGTAAGACATGGTTCTTCATTACAGGCACAGCCCATCATCACAAATGGGGTCCATAATTCCTCCCCATGGGTGTTCATGTCACAAAAGGTATATAACAAGGAGAAGAAGAGAGCAAGGAAGCACCCAACACCTGATGTGCTGCAGGTGGCTGCTACCTGCAGATGAAGAAGAGCATGTCTGGGGGAGGCTTTGTTGGGTTTTGTTGGAGTAGTTGGGGTTTTATTTGCTTTTCAGTACTAAAGAGGAATAAGTTTTTTTGAGTTTTGCTTACTTTGGGGGAGAAAAAAGCAGGATGACAAGGTTTCCTGGAGAATACATCAATCATCTACCAGCTAGTACCTCCCAGAGGAGGGCCACAAAAATGATCAGAGGGCTGGAGCACCTCTCTTATGAAGACAGGCTGTAGGAGTTGGGGTTGTTCAGTCTGAAAAAGAGAAGACTCCAGGGGGACCTTATAGTGACCTATCAATACCTGAAAGGGTATTGCCTAGAGAGGTGATGGAGGCCCTGTCACTGGAGTGTTCAAGGTCAGGCTTGATTGGGTTCTGAGCAATCTGGTCTAGTTGAAGATGTCCCTGCTTATTGTAGGGGAGGTTGGAGTGGATGACTTCTATAGGTCCCTTCCAACCCCATACATTCTATGATTCTAGTGGAAGTATAAGGGGTAAAGGAACTTAGAGAGGATAGTAAGACTAGGTGAGGAGGAACAAGCAGGACTTGTAGGGAGTGCACATGGGTTAAAGGAAGGGGTTAACATGAGTAGGAGCAAGATGGGAGTTTATGTAGTCTATGTATGGAAATAGCACAGGGGAGCATGGAAATGTAAGGAGATGTTACTGTAGTCCTTCATAGGTGACGAAAACATTTCTTTAAGATAAGAGAGATTTAAGTCCCATGTTATATTGGTGAAGTATTTCCAAATACATATGTATCATCGTTACAATATCTTCCTGACTGGCAAAATGTTTCATCCAATCTCTGTTGACAGAAAAGATTGCCTACTGATAATTGCTTTGCTTAAGTGTCTGATAACATGCCAGAAATGAGAGCATTCTCTGTTAGGTCATCTTTAATTATGCATGTACCACCTGTCAGCTTTAAATCTGGAGAAGATTAGTTTTCTCTTTGGATTTAGAGTAGGGAAAAGAGGGGAGCCTTCAACAAGAGGACTAGGCTGTTACAAACAGTGTACCTATGGGGGAGTTTCACAAGCAGTCTCCTCATCTTCCCTGGTCACGGATACCGCTCTTGGCACATGCGGAAGTATTTGAAATATTGCCTAAGCTAGCTGCCACAGCCATGGTTTTCACAGGAAGAGGATTTCAGACCATCTGTTGTGTTTCCTACTTTTCCTTTTTTCCTATTTCAAAGGGAGAGGGAGCATCGAGGTGGGAGAGGACAGGCGGCAAGTCGTGGCTCCTTTGGCAGCACTGGGAGGAAATTCCCCTCGAAAGCCTTGCGAGGAGGTTATTCACTTACACTGCTTAAAGCACACAATAAAACTAGTCAGGCTGAGGAAGACATGCCTAGGAAATCAAGAGCATGAAAGACTGAAAAACAATGAGGATGGGTGCTTTGTGGAAAACCTTAACAGGGAGAGATGGTAAAGGTCTCTGAGGATATTAAATTAACAGACTTGCCATTACCAGGCATATTTATGATACTAAAAATTACCTTGGAGAGGAAATACATCTTTGTACAGGGTGAGGAGGCAGTAATTGTTTGGGAATAGCTGGGATTTTTAGTTCATGGGAGAATACTAGCTGTTTATTTGGTACAGTAATAGATTTTAGGACTCCCTTGGGTTTTCTGGTTTCTTTACTGCAAGACCAGTTTGGAAAGCAGGGAGAGGATAGTAGTTTGTCCTCTGAAATGCACCAATTGTACTGGAAAGCAGCAATAATCTTTGTTAAACTTCTCACCTGCTTTCAGCAGAAGAGAACATCACTTTTGCTATCAAATGTTGGTCCTGCTGCTTCTTTCCTATGTATCCAAGTGGCCCACACTTCCCTTTCTGTGGGATTTTGCTTTTCCAGCTTCTGTCATCACTGCCTCAGCCTCCTAGAAGGAATTCCTCAGTTACACTGGTTAGCTGACGCTGATCGTTTTTCCTGCTAATACCTTCAGCCAGTGCTATTTCTGAAAATCTGGGATTTGGAACAGTAGGTCAATTTGCAAAACAACAAGAAGAAGCGAAGAGGGACAGATGGCTCTGGATGCGAGAGCATGTTTCTGTTCATCTCCCATTTGGCTTTTGCTGATGCTTCATCGTTGCACGAGCATTTGAGGCTGTCGTTTTTCATTGGTTAAGCAATAGTTGCTCCTTTGCTGCAAAGATTGGCCTATGGCACTTGTCATGTCCCCCCCTCCTCTCCCATGGGGCTCCAGGGCAGGCTCTCTCTGCAGAAGCTGGCAGTGTGTTTGCACCCAAGGACATGGAACGGGTTTAGTAGACGAGTGGAAGACAAGATTTTCTGCTCAGAAGTCTGGCTGTGTTTTTCCTGACCTTTTCTCCCAGCAACTGCACTAGATGAAGCTTGCCTGATGATTCCTTTGCTCTGGATAAGGTTGCCTGGCACCTTTCTTTGTTTTTCCTGTGTGAATGATGACAACTTCTCCATCCTCTGTTGTGCTGCAAGATTTTGCTCAAGTCTTAGGATCTGATTGATTCAGACTTGTTTGCTTTTCTGTCTCTGGATGGTCGTTCCAGTAGCATCACCTGGTCGTAGCTGAATATTAGAGAGCTAAAATGGAAAAGCATGAGGGTGCAGCACAACCATTTTTTTGCTCACTCATGATTCATTCAGCCTTTCTTTCCACCCTCCTATTGAATGCTAAAGGGCTCTGCAGTCTAGCAATGGTCACTGGAAGATACCTCTTTCATACAGCCTCCTTTATTAAACACAAGAGTGTGTACATCTCCTTATCCTTGTTCTGCTGCTGAGTTGTGCAGTACCACTTGGCACTTCAGGAGATGTCCCATTCACCAGTTTTCATGACACCCATAGTTGAGTGAATGCAGTACTCTGCTTTTGTCTCTGAAAAACTGGGCAACTGGATTAAATTTAAGGATACTTATAAAGATTAAATATTTACTTAAAACCAGACTTGAAATAATGACGTAAAATTGCTGAAGGAAAAAAAAAAAAAAAGAAAAAGGAAAAAAAGGGGAAAAAAAGGAAAAATAACCCAACCAACCAAATGAACAAGAAACAAACCCCCCAAAAAACCCAAACCAACCAAACAAACAAAAAAAACCACCACACACCGAACACCACAGCATGTCCTAGCAAGGATTTTTCTGAGCTCTTGTGGCTTATGAGACATAGCTTACATAGTCCCCAGGTCTGGCTGGTCCAGAGGGCTCTTTCTTGCCCTGTGTTTTACAGATGGTGACTTAAACTACCCAGACAGTTATTCTGGAAAACCCTCCTGTTCTTGAACCCAGGATGGCATCATCTCCCCTGTTCTCTCTTACGACTGACTACCTGCCCCTTTTCTTTCCTGTACTCTTCATTGAAGCTTACCCACTGCTGCCTTGGTCACAACAGAGGCTTCAGCTACTTTCTCCATTTCCCACAGGGACATTAATCTCATAACCTTTGGTGTGTTGCAGGTTTTAGGCTTCACACTTTTTTTCTCTCACTTCACTCTTTTAAAAACACTACAATAAAACTTTCCACATGTCAAATTTAGTATCTGTTACAGTAGAGACTTTGTACAGGATTCACACTTTTTCTTCCATAGCAATGCAGCAGTGCTTGATAGTGAAGCTGGTGAAATTCAGAGCGATGTGTTTACATTGAGATATCCAACTGTATGCACTGCTAATTTTAAGAGGAAGGGGAACCCTTCTTGAGATAATTAATTTTGTCATATTTATAGACACAATCTCTTGCTGAAGCATGTTTTTCCTGACTCCAAGTCGGCTGCTGACAGCCGGTATTACAAGAGTTCATTGTGAGTCTCATGGGCCGTGTGTGCTTATGTATACAGAGCACAGACGAGATGAAGCCACAGGGAGACAGTGAAGGCAACGATGCTAATCCCTGTGGCTGTGCCCAGTAGTGAAACATTTGAACAACCAACATGGGCCAAATTCCAGCACCTGTCTAGGCTGTAAAGATCAGGAAAATCACCTTGTTCTTTTAACTGATGTTACCAATCTGGACAAGTAGCCAGGAAGTCAAGGTAATCATCTCTCTCTTACCTACAGTCCTGGCAGTGGAAGCACAAGCTCCTAAATCAGGTGTTTTGCCCGTACCCCCATGTCCCCATAAATGGGAACACTGCTGTACTGCCCCGTGTGCCCTTCTGAGGCGCAAAGCGGCGTGTGGATCACTCAAGTACCACAGTCACGTTTTCAAGTCTTTCCGCCACAAGTCAGTTGGCAACACAGCGCTGTAGATCGATGGTAAATACAGGCAACCTTCTCAAAAAGTTCAAGTGGGCAATCAGAGCAAAGCAAGTGGCTGCTTTACACTTTGGTTGCAGAGTGTTTGTGGAGGGATTTGAAGGAAACCTCTTGGTGGCAGGAAGCTGCTGCTGCAGGCATTTGATGAACGAGCTGTGTAGTGTCTTCTGCACCTGGTGCCTCCTTCTCTGGGCTGCTTCATAAATAGGTGAGCATGGCCGTTAGCAGCCAGGCTCCTTTTCTTTCGCCTGTGCTTATGTGCCAGTATTTTATGTTGCAATGAGTAGGGAGGGAAAGCGGGGATACAAAGCCTTTTTTTCCCTTCCCTTCAATAGGATTGACAACGACATGTCGAAAGCATTCCAAGGAAAAGACATTTGACAGAAGGTGGAGCCTTCCCCGAGATGCTGCATAAGGATGTTCATCCTGATGATAACTTGTCTTTTCCATTTTCAGGGCAGACATTCCTATTGCAAATCCTACTGTAGCTCATTATGGGTAATGTGCACACACATATCTAAAGCTACCTCTTTGATTTCCCTCCAGGCTGCCTCCCTGCACCTCCTACATGGGCCCAAGGGCTACATGGCATGTCCATGCCACCAGCAGCTCCATCTCGAGTGGGTTGCTTCAACAGTACCTGCTTGGTGCCCTTCAGTGTCCCTTCAGCCATGGTGGGGTGTGCAGGAGCACAGGCGAGCTTTCTGCACACCACAAGTTGGAATTCCCTCTGGGCTGCTGTGATGAATATTGCAGAAACCTTGCTGAGTGAGGGAAGTGTCGTGCTCTTACGTGCAAGGGCTTGCCAGTTTGAATCACATCTGTTGTGTTGCAGAGGGGAATATTGCTCTGGTTGCAGTGGCTTAGTGGAGTACAAGCAAGTCTCGTTTGCAGGGGGTCCTGGGCTGCAGTCTCATCGTATCTGTCACCAAGAGAAAGAATCTACTCTGACAACTTCTCCAAATGCTGGTTTCACTTTGGTGTTTGTTTTTTTTTCCCAGCCATGCTCTTTGTTTCTGAAACACTGTGTGGGTACTGCTGATTTTTTTTTTTTTTTTTTTTTGTGCAAGTCAGTTAGCTTTAATTTCTTTTTTTACTACCTGATTTTTATCCCATTGCTTCACCAGCATCCTGTTGTTAATTCACACGGTATATGATAATGTGATGTGGTATCCCTCCCTAGTTAGAAAAATGTTAGAATAGCTGTTGGCAGCTTCTAGAAGTGTAATTAGCAAGTAGGAATTACTCAGAATTGTGCACACCAGCCACAGTAGGCATTTTCCAGATGTCTGCAAGTACAAAAACTAGTAGGGACTTTTCAAGCCCTAACACAAGATTAATTACTTGCTACTAGAAAAGAACATTAACAAAAATGTGTAGTGTGCAACCAAGGCTACTGTGTTTTGTTCCTTAAGTTGGAAGTGGGCTTCTTTGTCACAAAGAACAGGATTTTTACAGGATTTGGTAGTCATTTTCCTGAGGCAGCAAGCCTTTTCGTTACAAGGGGATGTCAAGCTTCAACTCAAAACTACCTGAGAGAGCACTTAGGGCTTTGTGTACATGAGTCCTCACGCCACTGGGCATAGCCCTGCCTTGCATGGGGTGGCATGATGCAAGCACCTTTGTGCTGGCCTTCTGAGCCAGGATCCCCAGCTCCATATGCATCCTGTAATAGCCCAGGACATCAGCGTTTCCCTTCTCTCTAATATGCAGGAGTTTCTGTCCACAATGCTCTCTTTATAAAGCCATTTGCACTGCTGTTTTGCAGGAAGAAGCCCACGTGAATCAAATATAGCCACACAGCTGTGCAGAAGGCCTCCTGTTTATCCACAGGGAGCTATTGTCAGCCAGCTTTTATTTCTTCTCTTTCCTATTCTGTTGCTCCTCCAGGATCAGCCTGAGGGTAGCTGAGTTGTTGTTTGTTACCTGTTGTAAGGTAGTCGGTCTCTGACGGTGTGACGGAGTGAGGGGGCAGGCAAAGGGAAAGCATATGGCTGGTGCATTCAGACTGCTAGGCAGTTTTATTTTAAGCTCAGGCTCTTCTTACCACATCCATAGCCTCTTCTGCTCTCTGCCTTTCGCTTGACATCTTCTGTGCCTAATTCTCTAATCAGCTGGATTATCATCTCTTGGCATCATGTCCTCACCTACTCTTCAGCCTCTTACCAGCGATTACCTCTCCCCTCTCATCTCTTCTCTGCTCTGACACTTTTCCCTGTTTGCTTCTCTGAGTGCCTCCAACTTCCCCTCCCCTCAGCTCCCATTGAAAAAGCATCATCCCACCTCCCAGTGGGGGAATGGACAATTTCCAGAAGCCTTTTTTCTCAGTGTTGCCTCCATTTCCACTGCTCTTTCAAGCTCCTTGGCAGTCATTTCCCTCTCTGTTCTGGGGAGTGCAACTTCTCTCTGCTGCCTGCACACTCTTTTCTGCTCCCTCCCAGCATCCTTACATATTGGCTGTAGTATGCAGTGGTTTTTTTCTGGTTTCTTCAGTTCCTTTTCCTCACTGAAAACATTTAAAATAGCCACTCTTTCCCACGATTCATTCTCTTGTTCTTGCCTCTGCCTCTTCATCTCCCTGGAGGCAGCAGGGCCAGGACTGGGCTGCTGCTCCCTTACTGCAGACCCTTTTCCCCTGAAACTTCGCTCCCTTACTGCAGACCCTTTTCCCCTGAAACTTCTCCAGCCATCCCTCCTCTGCCTTTCCTTCTGTGTAACTCAATCTGTAAGTCCCCAGCCTCTTCATCCTCCTCCCTCTCTTTGAGGTAAGCCTGGTCCATTCCCTTCTTTTGTCTTGAGCGCTTCCACTCATCCATAATAACACAATTTTTAGCATCCTTTTGAACATTGCTCCTGACTCTTCCTCATGCCTTCAACTTTTCATGACTGCCTCTGGAGTAGTCCCATTTTAGAGTTTTTTTCACTCATCTCTCTCCTTTATTATTACTAAAAACATTTGCACAGGCACACTTTTCAGGATTTTAGTTTCTCCTCTTCTTTATACACCTTTTGGAAAAATTCTTGCCACATTCAGCAGAGAAGAATGCATGTGTGAGTATATACTTCAGGTGAGAAATGCATGGAATAATGGCTACAAATAATACTGAGCCATCTAATTTGCACAGATTTGTAGGAGTGTTTCCTCCTTGTAGCTGTATTTATGGGTCTGGCCCAAGGACCATTTAAATAGACATCATGTCATTTTTTAATGTTTGGAAAGCTCATTCCGGACAAGCTGGCTTATTCCAGAAACATGCAATGATAATAATGTGTTTTCCAAGATATATTATGCATATGTGTACTCGTATATGTATGCACATACATGTACATGTATACATGTAAACAACTATATACACATGCACACACATGTCTTTTTTTGAGACAGTTTTGGAGCACAGGATGCTGTGATGGAAAAGCATCCTTCATAATAAGGCAGTGACTGTCCTCTATTTCATCAAGCAACAAGTATTTTTTAAATCGTTTTAACATTCCTTCGGGCTTATAACCAAACTGTGTCTTGCTAGAACTTAAATTCTTAAAATAATGGCATGAATTGATCTTGACTTCTGATAAATATAAATTGACTGAGCCTATTTCTACAAGACTTGAACTGTGCTTATGGCAAAATCTTCTTTCAGTCTGATGGTGGAAAATAGTCTCTTCCTTCCATGAAGCTGTATCAGTATGTGTTCAAGTTTGTCTAAAAAGACTGTATTTGGTCCTGCATAACAATATTTTCATTATTCTGGTGGCCCAAGAAACACAGATTTAGTTAGAAGATTTGTGGAGTGATTTGATTATTTTTCTAATTGTTGTGGGTTTTTTTTTATTGCAACCTGCAGTATAGTTTAGGTACAGTGAGGGTAGGCAGAAGTTGAGGGGGAAGAAGTAAGAAAAAAGTGTGGTTGTTTCTATGTTGTGGACTGTTCTCTTTCACTTGTATATGAAGAGAAAAACTCCCTGGCAAGCACAAGCCTTTGCCATCTAGGCTGGTTCCTTTTTTAGCACAAAAATTGCTGTAGGGAGTTACAAGCGCTGGGAATTATTGATTATTTCCTAACACACTAGTTGTATTACATAGTTAATAATTATTAATGCTTTTAGTTTTGTATCGTTTGAAATACTAATCAATGAGCTTTATAGATTCCCCACTTTGTACATAAACCTGTCAGTCTCCAATGGAGCAAAAGAGTTTTATTTTATCCCAGATTGTTTATACTGTATAATTATTAATCTGTAGTTTAATCTCCTTGTCTTCATGCTTTTAGGGCTTGATCCTGCTTGTGGCAGGGGATCTCAAATCTCATTAAAAGGCATGGATTAAAGGCATTTAACACCTTACCAAATAAGTTTTGGAATATGCCAGCTAAGTCCTGTTGCGTGTAGATCTCTGAGTGCTTATCACTCTACGTATGCAACCACAAACAGGACCGCCTGTCTTGTATCTTGTAATTTCCATCTACGTAGCCTTATTTTGTACCACAGTAGGTTTGCCAGACTTCAGGTGTGCAGGGTCAGTTTTCTTGCTGTGATGTTCTCTCAGCCTGTAGTTGGAAAACCGCCACCAAAGTGTTTCAGCTGAGGGGTAAGTAAAAGGAAAATAAAGCTGGAAATTATGTGTTGATTTGCTGATGTTCAACATTTTTTTGAGCTCTTCTGAAGCTCTGGTGCCCCCATGCTGCAGAGCAAAGACATGAGAACTCATCTGGAGAGTGGGTTTGGGGCCACAGGTACAGCCATTGGTGTTGCTATCCCCATGGAAGACTATCTGACTAGCCATAAACATTGGAAATGAAAGCCCATCCCCTTGTGAAAGGAAAGAGAAGACAGAAGGTAGCAGAAGGTTGCAGTCACCACTCTGCTGAGGGAAAACAGCTTGGGATTTTTTGGTTCTCCAGTCTGCAGAGACTGGGGAATGTCTGGTTTTGGTGGCATCTGTCTCTAGAAATAGTACGTTCCTCTTGAAGACAAATGAGCAAAGTGAGCTCATAGCTATAGAGGGAAAGAAGGACATCACCAGTGAATACACAGAATTACAGAATTACTGAGGCTGGAAAAGACCTCTGAGATCATCAAGTCCAACCTATGACCTAACACCACCACATCAGCCAGACCATGGCACTAAGTGCCACGTCCAGTCTTACCTTACACACCTCCAGGGGTGGTGACTCCACCACTTCCCTGGGCAGTCCATTCCATACCCATCTGCATAAACCAGGCTTATGGTGCTTTCAGTATATGTAAGTCTAAACCACCGGGGTTGTACAAGAATCATGTTGTTTGACTTTGTATTAGCCAGGTTCTTAGCATTATGGAAGAGGCATTGGAGGGAGTGGCACATAAGCAGGAATCCAAAAGAATTTCAATGGGAATGGTTGTCGTAAAAATGGGCTGGAAACTAAAGGTTTACAACTTATTGCATGAGAAAATGAAACAAGAAGGGAAGCCGTTTGTCAAACACTATTATTTGTAGCCAATCTCCAATCATGTGAATCATGGGGCCCCAAATCCCATACAGTGACCTTGTGCAAGCAGAGTACACTGCTTACCAGGAGATTATAAATCCATGCATGCACTTCAGTCAGAATTGAAAGAGATGTTTTCCAAAGTTAGAACGTTTTGTGTTGGCATAATACTGCATTTAAAGTAAAAAGTGTTGAACGCACTGGGAATTGTTGAAGAATATTCTCCCAGCTGCTCAAAGTTACAATTTCACACTGCCATCAATAGCAAAAAATGTTACTCTAATGAGAAGCCGTTGTGGTTAAATGCAGAAATAGGAGTTGTGATAAAACATTAATTAATTTAATACCAAAAAAGGGAAAATAGAAAAGGCAGAAATGTTCCCTAGGTGGTTTTTCCATTTGAAACAGTGGAAGAGCATCTGTCCTGTGAGGTGATGTGGAAATAAGAGAAAGTTTGGTGCTTACAGCAAAGGAGGATCTGAGAGAGGCAGGAGTGGTGGAAATTAAACATTTTCACTTCCTAGTAACTTTTACATCCAGGAATCTTGAAGGAGGTAGCTGAAAAGCTCTGTTAAGTGGCTGCTAATTTATAATAAATCTTGGGAAACAGGGGAAATTCCAGAAAATTGGAGGGCTGCCAACTGTATTTCCGATATTTCAAAAAGATAAAAGGGATGTCCCGGGGAACTGAAGACTGGTTTAGCTTGACGTCAGTCCAGGGCAAAGTAGCGGAACAGCTATTTCAGGATCTGTCAAGAGAGAACTTGGAGGCTAAAGGTGTAGATAATTCCAGTAACAGTTGACAAGAGAGCTTGTCAAACAAACCGCTGCTTTTCTTTGCTCTGTCGGGATTGCAAGTCTGCGTGATAAAGGCAGCTGTTGATATTGCCTTTAGGAGGCCAGATTAGGTGGTCCTTTCTGCCTTTCAAGATTGTGAACTATATAAGGAATGCCCTGAGATTAAAACTCCCATGGCAGAGTGTGCTAATTCTAACAGAAATAATCAACCACTCTGTTTCCCTAGGATAAAGTGTGGCTTAGTTTTGGGTTTTGCATGTTAATCTCCTATTTGATTTGATGGCTTTTGCAGTGTGTTGAGTACATTGTAGCTGGGGGGGGCAAATAAACCAAACAAACGTCAAAAAGCTACATGGAAAGCTTAACAGTTAATAGAAGTATCCTCAAATAAAGATAAAATCCATGTTCTTCTTATAGCACCCTTTGCAACTTGAATCCCTCGTTCTTTACTATGGCAAAGATGCTTTCATAAGCTCCCCTGGATTTTACAGGAGAAGAAAAACTTGTCTTTGCCTTCTGTCTTTGCAGTCCTCTAAGATACTGTAGGTGAGGATGCTATGTTGGCTGTACTTGAACTTCAGAACCAGGACCCAAATGCACCAATTTTTTTCTTTCTGGGCTCCTTTTGGTTGCAGTTGCACTTAGTCTAAGTTCCCATTTCTGTCTCACATCCTCTCTGCTTCCCCTGGCTGTAGCCTGGTAGGTGTTGGTAGCAGAAATGGTTGCTTTCCGTGCACCTTCCTCTGGGGAATGATTTATTGTCTGCAACAGGAAAGGCAGTTCAGTTCTAGAATAAGAGCCAGTCCATGGATAAAGGGACCTTTAAATAGGAATCTAGGCATGTACCAAACTCTGAGGATGGTGGGAAGACTTGTAACTCTTGCTTCAACCTTCTGACACAGAAGTGGAAATTCTCAGACTCTTGCAGGATCAAAACCACTGTCAGAATTTCTTGGTGTAATCCAAGTAACCCCTTGGCATTTGCTGTGAGAGTTTCTGTATAGTCATTTCAGTGACCCTCTGTTCATTTGATGGTTAGAAAAACATGGGAAAATAGGTTTGCTTGTTTGCATGTCTTGATAGACCTTCCAAGGTTCATACCTGTAAATCTGTGGATCCTAATGCAATAGTTACTAGAACTTATTTATATATTAATTTATTTTTAGATTAGTAAAAAGTCTATGATTTAAGCATAAGGAAACATTTTTACTTCAGCACATTTGTTGTCAAAAGAGAACATTATTGTTGATATCTGTTTGGTTGTGGGAAAAGCTGCAGAAGCAGATAGTGGTCCAGTCTCCAGGGAAAAGGTGACACCTGTATTCTTTCCCAAGAGCAGAAGGTGCAAAGTCTTACTGTATGAAATTCTGTCCCAAATTTAACCCAGTGACCTACTGCATGAGTTCCTGCTCTTTACACATTAATCACAACAGACATGTTCCAAAGGACATGCCAGTTTGTTTCCCAAGGAAACATGAAGGATATTCTAAACACCTGCTAATGTGAGGCAAAGATGAAGAGCTTGCAAATTAGGAAAAAATAAATAAAAAATAGGAAGCAGATTTTTCCCATAACAGCTATAGAGGATGACAGGAGAAAATGAGATTTTGCTGTTTTTGCAATCTCTACAATTTGAGTAGTCAAAGATGTAAGCAGTGGTTTTGGCCATACTTCCACCAGTTCTGCAAATAGGCTGGAAAAGCAGTAATTAGTACAGCTTGAGAAGTGAAGAGAAAATTAACCAGGAGGTGTGATTTTGAGAGAGAACTTCGCTGTTTTCCTCTGGAAAAAGATAAAAAACAATGCTTATTTGATATCAACCAGAAATTTCAAGTGCAGAGCTTCAGCAGTGAGCTCGACAGGAGTTTTTAAAGGCTGGGCTTCCTTGAAAGTAAAAGCCGAGGGAAATTAATAACTTTTTCTCAGATAACTTGTTGGCATAATCTTTCACATTAAAAGGCTGCTAAAAGGAGCAGAGCAGTGCTGTTCATAATTTGTACCTTCCAAACACAGGTGGTATTGGGTCAATATCAGCCTGGCCTTTGTTCTCATATTCATATTAGCAAAAGAGATTTCAAATAGAGAGGCACATTCCTTACTATACCAAAGTACTGTCATACTGGCAAGTGGCCTGGATACTTAACTAACCGTATATTGCTTCAGCAATTCCATCATTTCAGACAGCATCATAGTGCAAACTAAGGTTATATTCACATACACCTGTAGAGGTACATGTAAATTATTTAAAGGTTTAGGAAAAGGAGGGAAGTCCTATCACTGTACCACTTCTCAGCCAAAACCCTGAAGACTCATTTAAAGCAAGGAAGGCAGGACCTGATTCTGGTGGGCTCTTGCCAGAATTTCCAGCCTCCATTTGTGTGGAGACCTTAAACCTTTTTCAGAGAGCTCACCAAGCTGGAGGGCATAATAAAAACAAATCACTAGTTCATTTTTCCTTCTCTGATTCTTTAGTCTGGCAATTCAGTTTCCCCAAGAATAACCCAAAAGGTTGTGTCTTTTCTCCAGTGTCCTGAAGAGACTTTATCAGAATAGAGTTCTTCTGTGTTTCTTACTTTCCATGTACACATATGTCAGTTGAGTAGCTTCTGAGAAATAAGGATAGAGGACAGTTCTTCTGTTGTTCCTTCTGTTTTTGAACCTGATCTATGTCTTCCCCTACCCCACCTACTACACCTCTCTCCTGAAGGCATCATCATTTGTATTTAAGGGGCGTTGAAAATGCACATTAAACTAAGCCTGCTGTATTAAGTGCAGGACAATTAGTAGTATAATGATACAATTTTTCATAAAGAGATGCACAGGTGTACTTTGCATAGTAAGACTGTATGGAATGTATATGTTAATGCATGTGCTATATGTAAACACTATTTCCATGTTGACTCAAGTCCCCAAAGACTGTGAGTTATCACCTTTTTCCACCTGAGTTACTCACTCAAGAAGCAGTAACAACACAACCCTCAGAAGTCAAGAAACAGGTTTTATTTGTATGTGGAACATAAATTTGGACTCTTCAAAGCAATCTCCACTGGGAATCCCTGCCTCCTTATGGTACCAACCTCTGAACAATCTGAAATGGAATTTTCACTTGGGGTTTAAATAAACACTAATCATGGAGACTATGGGCATCCTTACACTAATTTAAACAAACAAACAAACAAACAACAACAAACAAACAGCTGTAGTACCTTTCTGTTCACTTGTGCAATTTGCCGATAGCGAAATCATTGTAAGTAACCAAAGTTATATTCAGCAGTTCTGTTTGAAGTCTGCAGGGTCAGAGTTCCTTTTTTTTTCCCCCAATCTCTCTGTCCAGTTGTGCGGTAGCGTCTAGGTCCCGCATAACAAAGCCAGTAAGTCACTTTTGCAGTGACTTCTACTTCCTACATCAAAACCTCTGTACTGTGACGTTGTATGGGCTGTGCAAAAGCAGCCATGCAGTGGATTGGAGGACACATCCTTCTTCCTGTTGGTTTAAGCTAAGGAATGAATTTCCCATGTTCTTGTCTCTACTTAAAAAGCACATTAAGCTAGTCATAGAGAAGCAGGGCTCATGGCCCAGCTCTACAGCCAGCCCAGGCAGTGATGCCTTTACCTGCTGCCCATGGTGGAGCTCATCAGGGACCAGTTTGTGGCCCTTGAACCTCATGCAGCCGTTGAGCAATTCACAGGGCGTTCCCTGGGCTGTGAGCACTTGGTGTGTTGGAACCATGCAGCCTCGCCAGCGATGTAAATGCTTGCCTTTAGGAGAGTTACCAAATGTCTGTAGGGCCCCGCTGTGCTCCCAACCAGCCCACTCTCTGCAGAGTGCCCGTGGCTAAATCCTCTCTTGCATTTGTCTCAGCTGCCCCCATTCCCACTCATGGTCAAACTACGGTTTTGCTTTGAGGCAGTAGGGTCAGAAACACCAGCCATCGCTATCAGCAGCAACACCTGTCTGGAGCTGCCAGCCAAAAGTGCTCTACAGTGTCTTTCCCACTTGGCCATGTATCATCTGCTTTACAGCAGAAGTTGCTTGAACAATGTGAAAAGCTCATTTCTGAAGACGTTCTCGCTAATGGCCCTGGCACCCTCAGTATGTTTGGCAGGAGGCAAATCCGTGTAGCCTGGCAGCCCACTAGTCTATTTTCAATTATCTGGGGTGCTCAGAGAAGAAGACATTAATATTGCTGAGGATGACATAGCAAATTACTACTGCTCCCTAACCTTTTTAAATTGCTAACACTGTTGTAATCTGTAATTACAGAAATCAGTGTGAGAATTGTGGCAGAGTATAATTATCTTTCCTGATACTTTATTGCTGTATGAATTATTAATCAAAATCAGTCTTGTATAGTATTTGCAGCAACTAAGAAGAATAATGTATAATTAAATTTCATTATTTCTATTTTTGTGCTGGTGTTTTATGATGTTGTAATTGATAATTAATTGGTTAAAAATTCACACAATTTTTGGGAGTTTCATATGACTATGACTGCTCCGTATTCAGCATTTATTAATTGAATAATGGGGCTCACCGAAGAGACCTTTGTATATAGTCTTCTGTCATTACAGTGAGCTCTCAAAAATGGTGAATTAATCATTAGGCCTTTCAATAGTTTCTTTTTAAAGGAAAGCAGTGACAATATAATCATATCCTTTGTTGTTATAGCTATAATTGAGAGATCGTAATAAGCAATTATAAAGATGGTCATTTTAGGAACTCTGAAGTGTCAGTTATTGATAAATTTCTTTAAAATCAAAGTGTTGACTACACAGAATGAGTCTTTTCATAGAAAAAAAATATTAGGAGGTGGGGAAGGAAGCCAGGATAATTCTTTTCCTCCCACTTGCCACTTAAAAACAGTGCATGTTTATCCCTAAAAACTGACAAGTCTGATGTGCTTTTGTTTCTATTTGTCAGAAGTGCAAGTTCCTCTCGACTTTTTCCTTATTTTATCATAATTCTCCCCATTTTTTTCTCTAGTATCTTTTGCTAAATTGTTAGGGAAGAAGAAGAAAAAATATTAGAAAACCTCAGAACAAAAGAGTATTTTTTCACACTTTCTGCATCCTATTGAACAGAAATATTGTCAGATGTTTGCAGGCAAATCTGTGGTGCAGACTCTCCAGTTACCTCTGACCAAAGAGCCTTAGATGTGTTCAAGCTGACCACTTCAAAGTATTCCTCAGTGTCTTTTTTTTAACTGTTAGTGGAGCTGATTGTAAGAATGTGAACTGGAGCTAAAAATAACCCCAGTTCAGTGTTGATCCTCTCTTAACACAGTCAGGAGAAGGCCAGGAATCCCCTTGCATAGAAGGATGTAATGTGAGGTCCAACTTCTGCTTCCATGCAAAACCTGCTCTTCATTTTACACCAGCTCAGGTACTGTGGTTCCTAAATGAAAAGTCACACAGTGTTGTCTGCTGCCTTCTGTCCTAAAATGTAGCATTACAGGCATAATTAAGAGATACTGATAAGGCTTTTTCAGGCCCTTACTGTCAAATTGTTGGGAGTCTTCTGTTGTAGAACTGGTGTCCTGCTTACATGTCCTGGAATACAAGTGAGCTTTTGTTTCTGGGTTTAGACAATGCCTTTAGGTCCCTTTTTTCTCTATCCCCTTCCTCACTCATGTTTTGCCCTGTAGAGACTGCAAGGATCCTTCCACCACTGCATTTTGTGAACCTTTATCTGCTGAGTTTAACATCTGATGGCTTCTCATTTCCTAAACCCACCAGTCTACTGGAGCCCTTGGAAGTGGGAGCCCCTGTCAGGGACACACACCATACGCACTCTTTGGACAGATGTTTTCTACAGCTGGCCCTCAACAGCTTGGGCCCATACAATTTCAGTGTGCGTTTGAGAGATGGGAGTACAGGAAAGCTTGCCCATTGCTCTCACAAAGTGTTAGATTAGGGTTTTCATCTGTGTTGACATTCATCAACTTAATTTGTCTCTGAGACAGTGGTTAGTAGGTCAGGAAAGATGGATCATACACACATATTCCTCTGCCCAGGCAGTTTGTTCTTGGCCAGTGTGCAGGAGTATGTGAATATTCATCCTGTATAAATCAGCGCCCTGAGTAGTGTGGCCTTTGATATTTTTGTTAGGAGTGAGAAATCCTTTTACAAATCTGGTCAGTTCTTTGCCCAGTAACATGCAGCAGTCATCAGTTGTACAGATGGTTTATTGCAGTGACTGTGAAATTTCTCAGGAAAAACAAAACAAGCATCTTCCCATGAGTATGGGTTACAATTTTAGTTCATTTCAGGAATCTTTTTACAAGTTCTGTGTTTGTCTTACTTCTTTTACTTGAGTGTCCTCTCCTCTTTGCAATAATAGAAACAATAAGCAGCAGTACTGCTTTGACCTTTCTATTTTCTAGTATTTGTATAATATTTTTCAAATGTATCATAGATGTTGAGGAAGGGTTTTTCTCTTTCCTTGCCAATCATCGTTTTCATTGTTCTCCTGAGGATTTCTTTTTCCCTGTTTACATCAGTAATCAGATGCAGATACTGCACAACAGTGTACTACACCAGAAGTAACTAGAATATATATCTCCTTATTAAAATATTTCTCTCTCTGTAAAATCTGTTTCTAACAGATATGACAGTACCTATAATAGAGATGATAGTCTGTCTCCAGTCTATCTTTTTCATGAGAGACTCCAAATTGGAATTGAGATTCCAGGTCATTGAGTTCCTGTTTGACTGTGTTGGTGGTCAAACACAGTAACAGGTCTTCCAGAGATACTGTGGGCTGTCCATCTTTGAAGAGACTCAAAACTTTACTGCACATGGTCCTGAACAGTTTGCTGTAGGTTACCCTGCTTTGAGCAGAGGGGCTGGACTAGGCAGTATCTAGAGTTCCTCTCAAACCTCAACCATTCTGGTTTTTTCCCTCTAATTGCCATTTGTGTATAATAGAGTGCCTTGGATTTAGTGTGTTGCCTTGTTATTGTTTAATTCTTTTTTACATCAAGTCTTTTTGAAAATCCCAACAATCCTTATTACCTTTGACATTTGACCTAATTTTATCAATTTTAGTCTCCCTGTTTTTCTGTGGTCACTAATCAATATAGGATCATCAGATAATCCATGTTGGGAGGGACCTCAGAAGGTTCCTAGCACAGCCCCCTGTTCAAAGGAGGTCAGCTCTGACATCAGAGCAGTTTGCTCAGTGCTATATCCAGCCTGTCTTGAAAACTGTAAAGGATGGAGATGACATAACATCTCCAGTCAACCTGTTCCTCAGGTTTTCCTTATGTAGTGTCTAAACCTCTTGTTTTTTCAAATTGTTCTCGTTGTCTGGCTTCATAGAATCATAGAATGGTTTGGGTTGGAAGGGATCTTAAAGATCATCTAGTCCCAACCTGCCTGCATGGGCAGGGACACCTCCCAGTACACCAGGTTGCTCTAAGCCCCATCCAACCTGCCTGCCCTTCAACACTTTCAGAGATGGGGCATCCATCTTCTCAATGACTTTGCTGTAGGTAGTGGCAGGCTGCTGTTAGGACGCTCATACGACCAGGCGGTCTCCCATCCAAGTACTAAATGTGCCCAACTGTGTTTCACCTTCAAAGGTCATCCAAGCTCAGGCATGTTGCATGGCATGGCCATAGGCAGTTGTGAGCTGCTGGGACTGCTGCAGTTTAGCCTTAGTGATTTCCAGCCTGATGCAACTTCTCACCTATGGCAGCTGAGCTTCTCTAGCAGCCTTTTGTAAAGGTTTTGTCAAAGGATTTCTGAAAGTCAACACTAATTACACATACCAGTGTTCCTCACTGCTAATTTGACACACTTCAGGAATTCTAATAGAGCCCGTCAGAGACACGACTTCCCCTTGCAGAAGCCATGCTGCTCTGTCACGATGATAATTTGCCTGGTTAAGTGCTCTGTAGCTCTGCCACGATTGAGATTTACCTTTCACATAATTAATCCAGTTCTAATGCAGGATTTTCTGGTCTGTCTTGATAAGATTTTCTTTCCCCTTGTGTTTCCCTTTAAAAACAGACACCACTTTGCCTCCCCTTCTAGTCTTGTGAGGCAGGAGCTGGTTTTTCATGGTAGGTAATGTCTTTTTTATAGCAGCTCAGGCAGTGTGTCCATGAGTTCCTGGAGAGTTTTGGGTGAGTGCCAGCCAGTAGAGACAATGTGCTGCAAACAAAAGTGATTTGGATGTTCCATGAGCAATTTTTTTGGTCTCCTGAGGTTTCACATGCATCCTCCATCCTGCCCATGGCGAAGGGCTCAGTGGGATCTCCCACCCGTCGCTGTGGAAGGTCCATGTAAGCAACGCTGCAGTTCACTTTACTGCAGTTGTTGGCCTTTACTAGCAACTTTTTTTGGCAGGGTTTCAATGGTGCTTTCCTTGCCCACGGTAGTTTGTGCCAGTGTCTGGAAACTTTTGTTTCAAAGAGGCTTTTTCTGGCAGTGGGGTGACTTACATGCAAACAAATGCACAGCATGTTCTTTTGAGCCAGAGAAAGGCTTGCTAAGACATTCTCTCTTTTCGGTTTGAAGAAATACCAAGTGTGTAACAATGATTTCCATGAAGAAGGTCCTGCAAACTCAGCACAGTACTGAATTCAGCAAAAAATTAGGCTGTTTGAATTAGCACTGTATAAAAGACTTCCAGCCTGGCTTGCCCCATAATTCAGTTAATACCCAATCCCTGCTTTTCTTTTCCAAGGAGAGGGAAAAAAACCAAAAAAGTTAAATTCTACTAATTTTTTTGCTACTGCTTGCCAGAGCCCTTTAGTGACCTTTTCTCTTTGCACTCTAAACCCTCTCCCTGTGAAAACAAACAGTATACTTCCCAGTGCACAGTTTCGCCATCTTGGTCCTGTGGTGCAGGATAAAGCCCTCTTGGAGAGGAAACACCTCATGCCTCTAGGTCATTCAGTCAGTGGCAGATGATGGAAAAGGGAAGACCATAAATCACTTGTGTTGAAACATTAAAAGCTGATAAATAGGTGGTCCTGAGCTGTAGCCCAGCCCTGGCTTCCCTGTGCGCAATGCAGGGCTTGGGGTGCTTCCTGGAGCAGCCAGGGACACAGCCAGGGGAAGTCTGTGTCAGCCTGAGATTGCAGCTGCTGGCCAGGGCATCCAGGCAGGCTCTCAGTGGCTGGGGGAAGGGGCACAGTGTGGATCTGCCTTCAGGAAGCCCCTGGAGTCACACCACTAGCCTTGCAGAAGCATGGCAATAGGAGCGCTTGGGTGGAGGTACTTTCCGGGAGCGTAGGTAGGGATCCCCGGGAGCGGCTGGTGCAGTTTGCAGCCCCGGGATCTCAGCAGCACGTCAGTCAGGTTTCCTTGCATAGCAGGCAGGGAAGTGGGGAAGTACACCCTGGTATTTTCAGCACTTCACAGGGCATGCCGTGAATTTTTTTTTTAATTTTTTTTTAAAGGCACTTGATGAGAGCTGTAGTTTAAAAGGGAAATTACTAATTAGTAACCAAGTAATTCAGGGTTTGATTCACACAAATTGCACTATTACTGTGAAAAAAAGGTTGCAGTTTCAGGCAAACCGTGTTTTTTGTTGTGTTTTTTTTTTCAAGAAAAAAAAAAGTACTGAAAATGTAATTTATGTTCTGTTCAGTACCTGCCAGCTTTCAGGT
The DNA here is from genome assembly GCF_020740795.1 of Apus apus. Classification (NCBI taxonomy): domain Eukaryota; kingdom Metazoa; phylum Chordata; class Aves; order Apodiformes; family Apodidae; genus Apus; species Apus apus. Next base: position 11,114,250 of record NC_067284.1, read on the forward strand.
TTCTTGTAAATTTCTTCATCATCTGAGACAATACAAGCATAAGATGTGCCTGGAAAACAAAGAGGGGGAGGGAAATTAGTGCTTTCCCCTTTGCATTGTAATTTGCAACTCTCAGGTTTTCCCACTAGATTGTTCTTGTAAACTCTTGCGTTTCATAGCACGCAAGAGTGACCACTTAGAACATCATCCCAACGCTATCGTTAGCATCAGGGTTCAGTTACACAGAAAGCCATGAGTGGGATGAGCTAAGTATCATTTTCTCTTTTACCTTACCAGGGTGCTAATGAAATGATTGCTGCAAATTCTTCTCGTTAGTCTCAATTTATGAGGAGGAAAAAAAAAAAAAAAAGTTTTCTTTTGGTTAAGAAATCCAACCAGTAGCATAAAAAAAACCCAGTATCTCCCTGCCCTGTCCAGATGCATTGCATGATCAATAAAAGCTATGTGTCTTCTGTCTAGAAAGTAAGTCTGTGAAGGGCTAATCTGGGTTAGTTGGTTGGTTGTTTTCTGTTCATGTAGGCATTTCAGGTGGGTACTCAGAAGTATACCATGAGTCAGCAGTAAATATTGAAAATACCAGTAAAAGAGAAGTCGTAAACATCCCATTAAGACTTCCAGTAATAGTATCATTTTGTATTGTTGTCAAAAATACCTATTTTGTAGAAAGAGTCAGGCTTCAAAATGCTCCTGTACAGGTGGAAAGGTGGAGTTACCATTGAGAAGTCTAGTAAATACTTAGAAGTAACAAGCAGATCCTCTTAAGTCCGTTCTTGTCTAGATCATTTGCATTTTTTGAATGACACTGTAGGAGAATGGTAACCTGCTTTGAACTCATGGCAAGGGAAATAGTTTGAAGTCATACTCTGTCTACTCGTGTACTTAATATATTGTACTAGCAAAGGAAAACGCTGTAAAGATCCATGTTAAAAAGCAGCAGAGGAGGAATTTTGCTTCTACTCTCTAGTGGTCAGTGGTCAGATACTTAGAGTGTAGGAGTATTACACCAAAATACTGCCATCTGTTGCCCTAAGCTTTGTATGCTTCTGAATCTTGCCTTTCAGAAGGCTGTTGTTGTTCACAATAATGAAAAATAATACCTTAAAATACTTGAAATTTCTGCATTTGCACAACTTTCCTTTCAGCAGCAGATAGAATAATGCATACAAATAATCTTTTTTCCTCACGTAAGTCCTAGAACAAGCGCATTTGGTTTGTTGTGTGGTACACAGTGTGTTCAGACACAGAGCAGGCTTTTATACTTTTCTACTCAGAGAAACTGAAATGGAAAGGTGATGCAAAGAGCGTTCAGTTTTGGTGCTGGGCAGAAAGTTTTGAGTGAAAGGATTAGTCCAACGTGTTCAAATGCAAAGGGGGTTCCTGCAATGTTGGGGGAAGCTGATCCCCTTCACCACTGCAAGTCCAGTCTCCACATCCAGAGGCATTGCCAATTCTATGTGTGTCAGAAGTTGCAGAACAGCAGGCAGATAAATTCTGGCTCAGACAGTTGTAACAGGTGTCTTGCATGCTTCCAACCTCTGCTCTCCTGTCAGGAGGAGGAGACTTATCTGCAGGCAGGAGCAGCTCCAGCAGCCACATGCTGCCCTTCCACCTGGGGCTGGACCTCCACACAGGTCAAAGGATTTTCTTATGTTTGTGGGTCTGGAATTCCAAAAATGCTGTTCTCTGTAAATGCCATTAAACTGCTGTTGAAGGCATGTTGCTTTTCATACCTGGAAACAAACTTTTTCGGAAGCCACTTTCTTTCTCTCCCTCTTAAGGCGTAAAATCACTCTAATTCTGATTGAGAAACAAAGTTGCTGTAGTTAGTGGTTTGTCTTCGTTGGGTACAGTTCCACCATACCTTTCACTTGAGCTGAGCTGTAAACACACAGCGCTATCAACTGGAGAACAGACTGGGGTTTTGAGGGTTTTTTTCCCTTGATCTGAAAATAACAGAAGCAAGCACAAAGCCCCTTTTTTCACTGCTAGAAGCAGGGACAGTCATTCTTGCTTATTTTGCTAAAATCTTCTAAAGTTTCCCAGGTCCCCATGTTATTGCCTCTGCTAAATCAAAAATTACGGGTGGTTGAAGGAAAGCACTCTGCAGTCCATCTAAAACCTGTTTTGGTTTTGAGGGGGGAAGTTAGTGGGGGAGTATGTAATCAAAGCACAGCAGAATTAAAGCTGGTGGCAGTGAACACCCTTCCCAATACCTTCCCCAAGCAACTTGCTCACATTTAAGAATTAATGGGCCGCTGGGCTGTGGTCCCTGGGTATCCAGAAATCAGGCAGCATCCCGCTGTGCCACATTGGCCTGGCAGCTGCGTTGCTCCTCACCACCTTGTTTGTGTTTTCTTCCTCCCTTCTCCCCTGCAGGGTGTGAACGGCATGTCTGTGGATGAGAAGACTGACTCCCCCATGTATGTGTATGAGTCAACGGTGCACTGTACCAATATTCTCCTCTGCTTAAATGACCAGCGCAAGCAGGACATTCTCTGTGACGTGACGCTGATCGTGGAGGGAAAGGAGTTCCGCGCCCACCGGGCTGTGCTGGCTGCCTGCAGCGAGTACTTCTTGCAGGCCTTGGTAGGGCAGACGGAAAATGACCTGGTGGTCAGCCTGCCGGAAGAGGTACAGTATGTCTCCGGGCCCTCGCTGTAAACACGAGCCCCTTCCCTCCCACGCGGCGAGGAAGAGCTCCCTGGTCTGCTAAGGTTGCCGAGGGGAGCGTGGCGTGGGTGTCAGTGCCTGGCCTGGCACAGTTCTGGATGTGGTTTTTGTGTTTGGGTGGGTTATGAATAGCTGAAGGATGGACATGTTCATGGCAGCCTTCCATACCAGCAGTAACTAGTAACGATTATGGTGTAAAAGCTTTAAGATGCTTCAGCTCACTTTTGTGACTGCTGCCGAGGGAGTTGTACCCAAACACTTAATTACCATAGCTGCGTTCGGGGCGTTGTCAGGACCCTGATACTCTGCTCTTCCAGACAGGAAATTTAAAAGGGGTAATGTGGCTGCTAGATGGCAGGTTATTGTTGAAAAATCATTTGAGCTGTCACGTTGTTGGGAGCCTCATTGCTGTCCACTCCTCTCCAGCAGCTCATATCCTCATCCTCGTCTTTCCCTGCTCCTGCACCTCATTCAGCCCTGCTTCCTCTCGCCTCCCATCATGACAAGTTTGGGATTTAACTGCTTCAGGCCGTGTGTTTTCCATCAAGAAACCATGAACACAGTCTGTCAAAAAGCAGGGTTTTTCTCATGCAGCGTGGCTCCCACAGCAGGAAGCCAAGGGACTTAGAAAATACCTCACTGGAAAGTTTATTTCACCACAAAATCTCACTGGCTGGCTTCCACCCCCACTGTAATTTCCTCACAGCCATACAGACGTAACAGTGCAGCTACCATAGGTCATGCTGGTGGCTTTGCTGCCCACGGGCAGTAGACATGTGCCTGCTGGCCAGGGCTGCCCTCACCCTCCGCCTCAGCACTGCCTGCCTGGCATCTCCATCTGGGATGAGGGGAACAAGGGTCAGTGATGTCCCCAAGGAGGGGATGGCAGTCACTCAGTGGGAAGGTACTCTGGAATACAGAGGCTTTTTCACCATCATTTGCCCGTGAGGCAGCACAGTGTGTTTTTTAGATGATGACAGGTCCTGAAGTGTCACACATCATTTTTCCCCCTCTGGTTTAGCTCTCCAGAGACTTCAGAGGCATCGTGATGTTGTCACGGCACAAGTTGTAGAGCATTAGAAGAAGTAGGTCACCGTGTGTGACTTCATGAGTCTTGACACTGAATATCACTCATGAAGAAGTTTCAAGCCAGACATTTTGCATAGGACTTAAAAGGTATTGCAGAGGATGCGCTAGGATGCGCACTGTGATTCTGCAGTGTCCACTAATAATTTCCAGTGGAACAATCAAGTCTCAGTCAGTGCCACATACCTTTTGCAAGACAAAGCAAGGGTGGGAGCAAAGAGGTGACAAAACATGCACACATAGCAAGATACTGGAGAGTATCAGTGGTCTTCTGCAAAGCCTGTGTGAGACCTCGATGTATGATTCAGGTACAGTTAGATAAAGAAAAATAATTGCAATTCAAATAAGCAAATACAGGAGTGACTGAGATGTTCAGAAGAAGGAGCTTGGTGTAAAGAAGACAGGACCACGTCAAGTTCATCCTGCAGGTGTGACAGCTGCAACATGCTACAGCTCCCTTCAGGCAGCGGAGATGAAACAGCTGAGAGGAGGCATTTTTCTTTAATACTAAAAGGCTAGTAGTGACACAAGCATTGATTGGTTTCAACTGGCTTTTAGTAAAAGTAGATTGGAAATTAGTAGATTTCTAATCACAGTGGTGGTGAGATCCCCAGCCACAGGCCACTGGAAGGAGCAGGGTGGTGGAGGGGTAATGTGTCTGCACTTGGTAAGCTAGTCCTGTGTTGGGATGGTGTGTCTGCACTTTGTAAGCCAGTGCATATGACTACAAAGGTTTAAAGCATAAAGATTTGTCTTACTGTAGATATGGAAAGTGCCTCCAACACAGAACAGCATCACAGCTCTCCACAAAAGGAACTGAGAAACTCCTGGTTTTTAAGAGCTGATAGAGCAAGGGAAAAAAACCAAATCTTAGTTTTAGTACATTAAAAGAAGATAGCAGGGTTTTTTTCAGTTCACAAGCTAATGGCTCTTCCCAGGGCTATTGTTTTTAGTCCATGATCTGCAGAGCTCTGTCACCTCTTGAATTATTTCTGAAGGTATATGTGAAAACTGACTTAAGCTGTCATGTTGGGAGTTATTCTTCCAGTACAAAAGTTTCAAACAAAAGTTGAAAGTTAATGTCCTGAGCCAGTATGTTTTTCAGGCTTAGAGACAATTTATGTTGGCATATAATTGTTGTAGAAAAACAGAGATTGAAAATCATTTTTAAATATAGTCTTAACTGTTTGAAACTTTTCCAAGAGTGACAATCTCTCCTAAATTAGCAAATATATTTTTAAGTCAACCATGCAAACGTTGCATTTTAAATTCTGGAGTGGTTTGAAAATTGCTAAAGCATGCAGTTGTGAAGTAAGGGCATTATTAATATACTTTCTCAAAGGTTTGATGCTGGAGATGGATAAACCTTTCTATATAAAGGGTTTACACTCATGTAATGTTGGAGTGAGGAAGCTTAACATCAAAACAAAATAATTTATTTTTTATTATTCAGATCGGTAAATCTGCCTCTGAAGTCTGAATTACAGACCTTTTTTCTTTTTTTCCTTCATAGCATGTTGCGATCTGGTTGTTGATCTGGCATCCAGACATTGTTAACTAGCTAAACAGTGAACAGATGTTTTTTGCATTATTTCTTGTTTATATCCAATGACAAGTGAGAGCAGTCTTCATGATATGCCAGTCATTTCAGTTGGGAGACATTGTGCAGACATAGAATTGGAACTAGTTGCACTTACAGGGTTTTAAACCGCTGCAAAACCTCGTGTTAGACATTTCAGGTCAGTTCAAGTATGACTTCATGTGCCTCGGTTCAAACCTTTCCCTAATCAACTTAAGCTAAGTCAGTATGGAGCTAATTCTGCACTGACTGAAGAGTTTCCATAAACCCTTTAGTGCTAGCCTTGGCAATTTGGTTTTGTACAACACCTCTTGTTAAAGCAACACATTTTTGCTTGTAGACAAACGCTTGGAAAGCCGTCAACATTAATAACAAGGGCTCAGATGTGGCTGTGGTGTGTGGACTATCAGCCATCAGAGCAGAGTTAGAGGAATGGAGTGTGTCAGCTGCCTACAGCTACTAAAAATTTGACTGTTAGCTCTTAACTTCTACGCTTTTCTCTTTGTTTGCAGTTTTTGATAAACAACTAGAAACTCACCTGCATTTCACCCAGGGTATATTTTCAGCAATCGTGCTGTTTTCCTCTAGTGGCTGCTGTTAAATGCAACCCAAAATTAATATTTTCCAAGAGCTGAGTTTTAAGCTGTAAACTTACTCGTTCACTCCATACTCCTAACTGTTGTTTTGCTTTATTTAATCACGAAAACTGGTCTTCCTTCCTCTAACAAGGCACTTAATTAAGGTTTTAATTCATGATAAGAAGTTAAATGGCACTTATGAGGCTTTTTTAATGGTTTCCACTTCCCATCCAGATCACAAAAAAAGGTGTGATAAAGAGAGAGGCACGGCTGTCAGCCAGGGGTATTGTAGGTCATGCCAATATTAGCTGGCAGCAGGCCATTATCCAATTAACATTGCTTCCTCGCTGCAAGTAATAGCTCTCGAGTAGATGATTGAGTCATTCATGCTGTAGTGGTACTCTACTTGAGAAGGAGCCAGTGCTTCGTCAGATGGGCTTTTTGTTTGCTGTTATTACCTGCCTGGCTTTGCTGATAGAGCCTGTGTGGGCAAGCTGAAAGCTGGGGCGTTGGACAGAGGAGCATCATCTGTGCAAACACCTTACTCATCTGCTTTTCTGAAAGCTGAGGCTGCAGTTAGTGGAAAGGCAGAAGCAGCATCAACAAATAAAAGCCCTCAGTGGCATGAAAGTCCTACAGTTTACAAATGAGATTCCCAACCTTGCTGGAGTTGTTTTTTTTTGTTTTGGAACATACATTTAAAAACAACTTAACCTGGTCATGTCAGCCATGAGAGCCTTTCTCTCTGGTGAAGTTAAATGCAGATCATGTGAAGCAGCAGTCTTAGCTTTCTGTAACACTGCCCTAATACTATCCTCTCTGTTACAAAACCAACTTGCTTCTCAAATAGACTCATTATTTTTACCTGTAAATCTCAGATTCCTTGAATCAGTTTCAAAGAGTGGCTGCTGGTGACTTTTTTTAGCATAGTGAACTATGTGCTGGACATACTGCCTTCCAGAAGGATTAAATTGAGTTGTCCGTGGCTTACAAATCTTCCAAGGGGCAAAGGGGGGTGGGATGTGCTTGGGGAGCTTTTTTGTTTCTTTATCCACACAGCTCTTTTCTTTGCTATTAGGAGAATCATGTTCAAAGTAGATGTTGGCACAAGCACACACCACAAGCTGAATTTCTCTGTTCTTACTGCTTTACTGCTCCTCAACGGCTGCTGCGAAACCTGCCGTTGCCCCATGAGGTCTAACCCTGTGAAATCTGAGATCTGCATCTTCAGTTGATACAGGTTAACTTCCTCACCCGGTTAATCTTTGCATGGAGAAAGGCAGGACGGGAGCTCGGTTTGGGTTCAAGGCTGGCAAAAGCTGAATATGTTGGAAAGCAAAGGCATTCAGCACCCTGGGTGGGACTGAGCCAGGCATCTAACATTAATATAGCTCGTAGCTGACAGGGAGGAGAAATACTGGCAGCTGCTAACCATCCATGCCAACCCAGCAGCCTGAGGGAAAAATGCTGGGAATTAGCCAACGAAAGATGATTGCAATGGGGAGAAAATCAAAGGCAGGATGCAGGAGGTCAACTATTACATACCCTGCTGTCTGAAGGCAATTACTATTCCTTTTTATCTCTCTAGAAATAAATGATATTATGTCTCTTTCCTTTCTGTGTACTGTGTATATGTATGAATATAATGTCTTTAAGGAATGCAGTGACTGAGCTGGGAGTGCTCTGCACAGGCGCTTGTAGTGGAAGAGGTGATAAATGTGGGAAAGAGGAGCAAGAGGGCAAAGGAGAAAATGTCTGCTTGGAAGTTTGTATCCCAGCTGGAGGGATGTTAGTGCGCGGTAGGGAACAACCTTTTTTCCTTGGCAGTCCAGAGATGTATTAGGAGTAGCTAAGGTTAGTTCTTAGAGAACAGGAAGCATTAGTGTGGTTTTCTTTTTACATGACTGTATCACCCATTCACGTTCCTCACAGCACTGGCCAGAATTAATTCTGCTTTGGCTCAGGAGGTGGCAGGGACCTGAAAGCCTTCCTGAAAGCCACCACTCTGTTCTACCACAGAGCTTTTTGTAGTGGCAAGAGTTTGTATCCATCAAGCTTCAAATAAAAGCTTCAGACTAATTCATGCTTCAGCCTTGCCTTAGCAATGCCACTTTAGCGAGTCCGTATGGGTGGAAGTTGGGTCTTTGGTTTTCTAAATTCCTCCTAGAGAACGTGTTATTTTTCATGCTGATTCAAACTGTTGACACTGGCCAAACAGAAGGATGACTGGAGGCTGTGGACCTGTAGTGAGAGTAAAACTGAGTGTTCAGGTACTCTCCGAGGTCTTTCATGACACAATACTAGTTCAGGAGAAACTATGAGGCAGAAATGCACCTTGTTTTACATGCATTGCTTGCGTAGCACAGCACAAGGTACAAACACCATATTTTGTTTCCAGCAGGTGAGCAATAAAGTAGAAATGAGGCAATCAAGATGTGATATGAAATTCCATCCATGTCTCCCTGCAGAAGCTTCCAGCACTGCCTGAATTTTCATGCCTCAAGTATGATGAGGAAACTAGCCACATACTTTTCATCAGCGACCTGGATGAGGGAACAGAGTGTGCCCTCAGCAAGTTTGCTGATGACATTAAACTGGGAGGAGTGGCTGACACACCAGAAGGCTGTGCTGCCATTCAGCAAGACCTAGATAGGCTGGAGAGCTGGGCAGGGAGGAACTTGATGAAATTCAGCAAGGGCAAGTGTAGAGTCTTGCATCTGGGGAAGAACAATCCCATGTTCCAGTAGAGGTTGGGGGCTGACATGCTGGAGAGCAATGTAGGAGCAAGGGACCTGGCAGTCCTGGTGGACAGGAGGATGACCATGAGCCAGCAATGTGCCCTTGTAGCCAAGAAGGCCAATGGCATCCTGGGGTGCATTAGAAAGGGTGTGGTTAGTAGGTCAAGGGAGGTTCTCCTCCCCCTCTATTCTGCCTTGGTGAGGCTGCATCTGGAGTATTGTGTCCAGTTCTTGGCCCCTCAGTTCAAGAAGGACAGGGAACTGCTTGAAAGAGTCCAGCACAGAGCCACAAAGATGATTAAGAGAGTGGAACATCTCCCTTATGAGGAAAGGCTGAGGGAGCTGGGTCTCTCAAGCTTGGAGGAGACTGAGTGGTGACCTCATCAATGTTTACAAATATCTTAAGGGTGAGTGTCTGGAGGACAGAGCCAGGCTTTGTTCAGTGATGTCCAGTGATAGGACAAGGGGCAATGGGTGCCAGCTGGAACATGGGAGGTTCCACATAAACATCAGAAAAAAACTTCTTTCCTGTGAGAGGGACAGAGCACTGGAACAGGCTGCCCAGAGAGGTTGTGGAGTGTCCTTCTCTGGAGACATTCAAAACCTGCCTGGACACGTTCCTGTGTGATGTGCTCTAGGTGATCCTGCTCTGGCAGGGGGGTTGGACTGGATGATCTTTCGAGGTCCCTTCCAACCCCTAAGATTCTGTGGTTCTGTGATTCCACCTGGTGTCACTTCCATTATTTTCTGATGAGAGCTGCTTCACTATTGATAATCCTTCTCAGATCTTTTCCGGTGGAGAGAAGTGAAATACATCTCTGTTGTGTTGTCAGGAGAGTTAGGCTTAAAAGAGCAAAACAAAAGCTGGGCATACATGCACGATAAGGGGAAAGAATCTTGCAGTAACTCCCTTACTCTCCCTTTGGTGGTAGTTGTGCTATTTATTCAAGTGAGCATATAAAAATGTACTGTTGAAGGAGATATGGAGATGGATGTGCAGAATGAAATTCACCACTGAGATAAGTGGACTCAATTTTGTTGCCTTTGTTAGGCTCCTGCCTACCATTAGTGCTAAATCGGGCTGATTGACTGTGATTGCGTTCACTGTTGAAAAGGTGATTTGCAGTGTGGAAACCTTCTTGCTTTAACATGACAAACATAATCTAAAATGTAAAAGATGTCTCAGAGAATAAGTCCTAAAGGTATACTATGCTAAGGGCATGAGCAGAAGCAATAAATGTGTGTAACAGGAGGTGTATTTCGTTGGATTTTTTTTTTCTGTGTTCCAGTGTATATGTGGGCATGAATGAAAATGAGGTGGTTGAGCCATGACTGCACCTGAACACTGTTAGCACTCTGGCCCTGCAGACTGAAAGATCTCCTCCCCCTCCAGCTTTGATTCTCTTATTTTTGCTTTTTCTCCCTCAAAAAAAAAACACCTTTGCATTTCTTTAATGCCAACAAACTATCTGCTCTTTTAAGAGTCCAGAAATACAGACTAAGCATTTGAATAAACAGAAAGATAAGGCCCAGAGAAGACACCTCTCAGCTTCACCACATCAGAGACCACAACCTGTATGGTACTTTCTGATCCCATTACCAAGCTTTGTTTTGTTAGAGTTCCCAAGGCCCAAAGAAGATAAGGTTTTATCTCTGTACAGCACTTTCTGACAAGGATTCCCCGGTGTATAATGTCAGACTGACTGTTTTTCTCAGCTACCAGTGAAACTGAGCATTTTCCAGGGTGGAATAGGGCATGTGTTCGGATGACGCAGTGCAGCAGTCAACAAACATTAAGGCTTAGAAGTATGGTTCAGTTTAGAAGTGAAATATGGATTTCAGGTGAGCAGAAGACAGTTGAAGCATACTAGAATTTGGGAATGAGATGCTCTTTGTGAGTTTTACGGGCAGGCTGCTGAATTTTTTAGAGGAACAAGTAGACACACTGTGTTACATGTTCAGTGTAAGCTCTGAAGAGAGATGGCTGGTTTATTCCAGGACTTTTGTGCAGTGCTGCATTTTCATCTCTCCCACTTTGTTGGGAGACCACCAGCAGACACCTCCGAGTCCGAGTGCAGCCTAACACTACTAAAAGCTGTGTCCTTGGGCACTTTATTTGATTTAATAAAATAAATAAATAGGAGCAGCTGTACTTGGTCAAACTACAGTTCTATCTAGCCCAGGCTTGGTTTGTTTTAAAAATGAGATTTAACTTCTCTGAAAGAGCTTGAGAGGAGGCTTGGGTGGTTGTTTAAAGGTTTAAAGTAAAAGAAAATATCAGGCATATCTCTAGGAAGCGTGTTTTAATTTAATGGGGAAAGGTATGAGAGTCACTGGCAGTTGTTTTGAAGCCAGATTAAAATAAACTGAAAAATTTGGCATGTGTAATTTTAGCAACAAACTGCTCAGTGATGTGTATGACTGCACATTGTTTCTTAACTCTAAGGCAAATGGCCTTGGAGAGGGACAAGCTTTAGTCACCCCTTGAATAAGTTTGTAGTTCAGTACAGATGTAGTTGAGTGGAATTTAAGATCCTAAGATAACACAGACCAGATTTGCTGATAAACCTTTCTGTCCTTCACTTTCCTCTAATCTGACCTTATAAGAGAAGATGACATCAAAGTATGTGGTTAAGTGTAACTGTCTGTTTCCGGCACACAGAAGTAGCTGAAATATTTTATTTTTTTAACATTTGTTTTGTATTTGGGGATTTATTTATTGCTCAAAGTTTGCACTCCGAATCTCTTATGTCACTTAAGAGCCAGGGATGGAGGCTTTAGAAGACTTTGTGAATAAGGAAAGGTTAATTCATAATTGAAATGGCACCAGGAATTTCTTTCTGTGACCCAGGAACTTCTGCTAGCCCGGGGGTCTGCAGTTAAAATAGGCATGGCTGGGCTGAGAACAGCAGAGAATTGTGGTACTAGCACTTTCAGTAAAACCAGTATATAAACAAGGTGTCACCAGACAGCTGGAATGGAGAGTTATCAGCTCTGAAGTTAAATAATGGCAACATAAAACGTTCAGCAGTAGATTTTTGAGGTCTCTTGCGAACAAATAAAGTACTGTCATCACCTCTCTGCGAATGCTGGGGTGGAGGCTGATGCATCAGATGGGAATTACAGCACAGGTCTGTGTATCAGGTCAGTGATGATTAAATCACCTTGTGTGAAACGCTCAGCTATGTTTACCTCTCTCTAAACCCTCTGGTTCACATTACCTCACACCGAGGTGAACAGACTGACCCACAGCTGCCACAGCTGCTGGTCTCAGAGCACCCTGTGTATCAGAACAGAGATTCCTGCTAATCGCTCCTCATCCAGGCTTTCAATCTCATTTTCTTCCATTTGTATCTCCTAAGCATGCAGGAGGCATTGAAGGGATTTTCAGACTAGTCGCAGCACTTCTCAAGGTGATTGGGGTGGGATGGAGCTGCTCTTATCTGGCTGATTGGTCCTGGGTGAGGAATGGGTTTTACCCTGTGTTCTCTGCCAGCTCTTCCTGCACCACCCCTGAGGTCCTTGTGCTGCCATTGATAAGAGCTGCTGAAACTACCACATCCAAGAGGAAAGTAGTCTTAGAGGCATGGAACAGGCCAGAAAGAGTCTGTGAAATGCTACAAATACTTCCAGCCCCTTACCAGGCAACTGGGGCACTTTGAGGATGCTTATTTGGGAATTTTTGCCTAAGTGACAGAGCTATTGCAGACTCAGGTACAAAAGGAAAGTCTTATTTAAAAAAAAAAAAAAAAGAAAATCTTGATACTTAGAGCAAGATTTTAAAACTTTTTTCCTGTATTATTGTAGCTTTTGGACAACCCATCTATCCAAAACAATACGTTGATAGATACCTAGCAAGACTTGATCTCTTTGACTGAGAGCTAATCAGCCTTGTGGGTTTTCAGGCCCCCCAAAATTAGGCACATTGGTTTTGTTGTTGAAGCAACCATATTTAGTTGAATATGTATTTGGGTTTGGGAAGGCATGTGCTCCACATCATTCCCTGCAGCAGCTGCTTATCATTTCAGAACAACACTTCAGAGAAATGGAAGTGTACAAACTTACTGTAGGAAGTGTAGAGAGGTTTGGCAGATGTGTCCTAGGATGGATTCAGCAACTATGTTGTATCCTCAGTGCTTCCTTCTGCTCCCATGGTGTCAGATGTACTTTCCAAGGTCAGAGCTGAGGTGGGTTTGTTGGGGTAGTAAAATAGAAAGAAGACCATCCAAACAGATAATTGACACAGACATATATCTGGACTATGTTAATAGTTTAAAGAGGCATGGGCATCCAGTCCATCAAACACTTCATAATACTCTACTTGAAGTTTGGTTGCCTTGAATTGTGATAGGACTAAATTCCCTAGTCTGTGCATATACCTCTTCACGTTTCTAGAACATGTGGGAATGCAGTCTGTGGTAGTGTTTCAAGGTAAAAAAGTTTTAAAGAAAAATATTGTCTATGCAAAAATCACCAATACAGATCTCAGTTTCAGGAAAAAAAATTGCTTTTGACTAAGTGGTCCTGAATGTTCATCAAACCGTCAACGAGGAAGCTGAGGCTAAATTTTTAGCTAAGTAAAGCTTTTGTTTGTGGGAAATGTGTTGGGTTTTTGCTTACCTTTGAAATACAGACCTGTGGTCCTCTGGTTCAAGCATTTGCAGCTAGTAAGAAACAAGCCTTAAACAAATCTGAAAGCAAAATATCTTTCCATCTCTGACCACACAGCAGTAGTACAACATGCCTAGCCACCTGTCTCTCCAGAGACACACAGACAGCCTTCACAGAAAATTCCCCCGTCAGGGGATTCTTAGTCAAGTAAAAACAAAATAAGCTCAAGTAATTTCCTGTTTCTTTCAAAGGATAGGGTTGGAGCCAGTAACCTCTCAAGACAGGAAAAAGCTGGGGAAAGGCAAATCCTGACAACTTCCCTTCTGCTTTCCACAGAGGACTAGTGCTCATTTCTGTTTCCAGAAGGGAAGGCTGGACTTGAGGTGGATGGGTCTCCAGCCATTCCATCTGCCTGTTGAATTGAACTATTTTTTAACTCTATTTTAATCTGACTGCAGATTTCCATGTTCCCCCATGGATGGCTTTCTGCATATGGTGTTTTTATCTGGACATAAAACCAAATAAAGCGGTTTCTGTCTATTCCTTGAACTTTTTCATTTTCAGGAGACTGGACACATCAAACCAAGGCTATGTTTTAAATGCCTGAATTAATTTGTCAAATGCAAGGCACAAAAAACACAGAGTTGGCTGTCTTTCATAAGAGCCGTCTATCCTTGTCACTTTTGCCTGGTTTAAATAAGCAATAGCCATTAAGGATAAATAATACTTGTGCCATTGTCCATGGAAGTGAAGAATTAAGAGGTATCCAGGATATATGTAGGCATTGGGGCATTCTTCAAATAAACTTGTTCACGTTTACAAAGTCATCACAGCATTCAGAAAGCAGAGTTTGCGACAGAAACCTTTAAATCAAGAATTCCTTTTCTTCTTTCCCTTTCTCCAGTGTCTTTTGGAGGACTGAGAACACCCAGTAAGAGCTACCTCAGGCTTGGTTTAGTTTCCCTTCCTTTTCAAAGTTGAGCCTAATCCTTCTCTTACAGGATTTGTTTCACTTTTATGCATGAACTTCCCAATTGGAAACCTCCATTGAGAGGACATAGGCAGGTAAATTGTTAAAGGCAAGCATTTGATCACATTCTGGCCACTGTCTTCAGCAGATGGTGCACAGCTGACTTGACCCTAGTGGGAGCTGCTGTCAGGTCTGCTGTGCTAGACCTCCTCCAAGCAGCTCTGTAGGGCGGACAAGCACTGCACACTGTAAGCTGCTCTTCACAGTTAGCTCAGAGGGTTTTGAGTAAATCCCAGCCTCGGGGCCTAGGCTGTTTGCTTCATCTGCTCTTGGACTCTCAGCTTAGTTCTCAGATACTGTTTTACTCTGAATTGTTTGTTGATGTTACAGTCTGGTTTTGAAACTGGTTTTCTGAAGAGGAATTACATAGCTAAAGGAGAATGAAAATTCATTGTCATTTCTTGTGTGCTTTCTACTTCTTGGTTGAATGGTAAGGTGGTAGTAAAGACCTCTCTAAACATTTTCTTTCAGGAGTGGATGCTTTACTCTTAATTACACTTTTCTTATCCCAAATTGCTCTGATTGCAGGTAGAGGAAAAGAAAGGATCAAGTGTCATGAGTTCATGTAATGTCAGGTGTTCTTTAGAGAATTCAAAGGTGTTGTTGCTGTTCTAAAGAGCACAAGAAATCAACATCATTAAAACTGATCAAATTTCTTTCTGCCTTATATTAAAATTTCTTAAAGCTAAAATTTTAATGAGGCCTATTTATAACTTATTGTCTATGCTTTTTTTTTAAGGGAAGGGAGAAAGTTGTTCAGTCTGTTGGATGAGTGTGTCTTTACAGGAATTAATGAATGCCTGTTTCTAATTTGTCCTGTTAGAAAAAAAGATTACACCATCATTGTCTTTGGAAAGCTTTTGGACCAGTGTGTGTGTGCCATTTTTGGTACCATGCCAAGCACTCTGCTGAGACTCTAGTAGTGATCGAAGGCACAGAAAGATTTTGAGGTTTGCAGATAAATCCTGCTCATATGGCTAAAACTCTGTAAAATCTCCACAGTGAGCTGCTGGAGAGCAGATGGAGAGCTGGCCTCTGTATTGCCTGCTCTCTGTGCCCATCTCTGCTCGGGTAACACAGCTTCTGTCCTGCTGCCTTCGAACACGAGGCACCAAATGTGGAAAGGACTTGAACTCTGCTCATTCTTCAGGATAGCAGCCACCCTGGGCACGCTGGCATTTCCTCACCCTTTTTGTGCATGTAGTATCAGTACATGAATGCTCTTGCTCAATCCTGTCAGCTGTGTATAGTTCTATTCTGGGGAAGGTGAGAGCAGTGCTGGAAATTGCATAGCTCCAAAAGGTATCAGCTTTACTCCTTTTACCCCCCAGAGTAAGTCCTTGCCTTAGCTGGATGGTAGGCAGCATCATTTTATATAAAAATGGAGAACGATGAGAAATGCTGTGGCTGCCCATTGAGTGAATGTATTTGTCATTTGTTGTTTCTGTAGCTGATGAGGTCTCTGCACTTCACCAGTGCTCTGTTTTGCCAAGGTATTTAAAGGTCCTTGAGAAGCCTTTATGACAAATGAAGTAACCTTGGCAAGCTCCCACGTTACACCATGCCCTGCCCAGCATTCCTGCAGTTCTTGCCATTTTCTGCCCCTTACAACATGGCTGTGGCTTTGGACAGCAAGCGCGTTTCACATTTCCCAAACAAATTATGTCTAAGATGTCTTCATCTGCCAGGGTTTATACTGTGTTCTGTGGATTTGCACAGGGGCGAGGGGTTGTTGCTCTGTATGACTGTGCACTGTTTTGTGGCTCTGTTTTATTTCCTCTTTCATCCTCCTCCCCCTCTTTCTTCTACCTGAAATGTTAAATTAAATCCAACATAGTGATATGTTTAGACAGGGGCAGCACTTGGCTATGCCAGTTCCCCAGTGGCTTTAAACTGCTGGCTGCAATACTGCAAACAAATTCAGACCCTGGCTTGGCCAGCAGTTCCCCCCAGCTATCTGTGTTCACTCCCCAGGCTTTATTTTACCTACACTATTGGAGACTGCAGAGTCACAGCCTGTGTCTCATTGTTATGCACGGATGGGAAATATTCCTGTACTTATTTGCATTCATTAGCTGTTGGTAGTTCCTCTGTTGAGGTCTCTAGCCTTGTTTTTACAGTGCTTTTGGCAGTGTTTCTGCACTTGGTGTGTGAATTTTTATGATCTGTTGCATGTTATTCGTGCAATTTCCTGCCCTGTAATGGTATCAGTTTTCCAGACACAGAGGAATACAAACGAAAACCCAGGAGCCTGCATTAGCATAAAATGTCCCAGTTCTGTCAGTTTGATTAATTTGTCTCTTTGTCTCCACTCTATATGATAAGTGCTATTAATGGTTGCAACACTTCATATGTCAAAGTCTTTCTTCCTAATGACTTGAAAATGTGGTTTATTTCCCCCTTTTTTGTATTATTTTTCTCATTTCGCATTCCACTCAAGTATAGATTTATGCCATGCTCTTTCATTATCTTACTGGTTGCAGCACTGGAGTGATTACATATGGTGTAGGGTATGAGCAAAGATGCGATCCCAGGGGCAGCAGCTGCTGATGCAAGCTGAAAATAGATCCAGCGTATGCTCAGCACTTTTCCCAGAGGTCTTTTATTTATTAGGAACAGTCTTGATACAAGACAGCTTGGACCTTCATTTAGTAAGATGACTTTTTGCCTTTCAAGAACAGTGCAGTGACTTTGCTCTATTTACTGACTGCTGTGTAATTTTTTTACTGGCTCCTATCGAAGCAGTGACTTTACCTAACATAAATTGTAATATAATCCTGATTTATAATGAAGTCAAGAAGTGACAGGCTCCATTTGAAGTAATGGAACTTGACAGATCTAAGGTTTAAATTAAATAAACCTATTTGCAATACAGCATTTGTACATGGTACACTGATTTAAAATGAACTTCAGTTCTTCTTCAATGAATCCTTTACCATTCTCTGCTTTGCCTTCCATAGGGGCTTTTGGGGGAACAAAATTAATTTGGAAAGAGCATGTTTGTCTTTGTAAATTTGTGTGAAACAATGCATTGCTTGCTTTCCCTTAGCAAATAAGTTCTCATCAATTGTTTCACAGAACTCTTTAATTAAAGAGGAAAAACTAATGTAGATGAGTTACTCAGGGCAAGCCACGTCTAACCTGCTTCAGTGGCCCGAAGAGGCCAACTGCTGAGGATGAGGAGGGGGAGGATGCTGGAGGGAAAAGTGAGAGGAAGGCTGTGCTTGACTCTTTCCCTCGCAGGAGCAGAGGTCCCTCCTAGCAATTATTTGTATGGAGAGGGAAAATCGGCTCCTCTGAGCTGTCCTTCCCCACACAGCTGGCACAGGGAGGCATGCGAGGACGACATTCCCTTCAGTCTCAGCACCCTGTATTTCTTCCTCTGTCACTGCCATGCCAGTGTGGGCAACGAGAACCCTGGGGAGGGGGCTGTGAATGCAAAACGAAAGGTGGTCCTGCCGTGGCCAGCTGCTCGGAGCTGGCAGTAAGCACAGAAAAGAGGGGGGCAGGTGGAACAAAAGGCTTTGTAGACAAGGAAAAGGGACTGGGCGGGGAGCCTGATGTGCTGGAGAAATGATGGATGAGAACACAGATAGAAACACTAAAGGTACAGCACAAGATTTCTCAGGCCTAGATTGAGGGAAGCTATTCTAGAAGATGCTCCCTTCCCTTTTCTCTCACTCAGCATTGCATTTTTGCCTTCCTTTCTGGTTGTATGTAGTTGCTGCTGCCCCTTTCTGTCATACTGCTAATTTTTCTGGCTGGGATGCAGCCCGTCCTCCAGGAGCCTGACAGACACTCTCAGCCTGGGCCAGCCTTGCACGCTCAGGCACAAACAGCCCTGCTCTTCACCCCGCCATCACCCCAAGTCATGAACTTCCCCCCCAACTCCTGACAGAGAATATGTTGGTTTTGCATGACTTGCTTTGGGGCAGTGTCAGCTGCCCTTGACACTGGGGGCTGGCGCCAGCAGACATGCAGCATGGCCTGTGCCAGTTCCCCACTGGCAGCCTGCCCTTGGCCTTTGCTTCTGTCTCTCCATTGCCTGTTGTCCTGGCAGGGAAGAGCTGAACAAAGTTGAGGCTTTACTTGGCATTTTAACTAATCCTCAGCACCTGGCTGAAAAGAGGGTGACCTCTTCCAAATCATGGCTGTGAGAATAAGCCACCTGAGCTGGAGCTCCAGCATCATGTCTGCCCTGCAGTGAGTGGTTTTAGACCCAGGTAGCTTATTTCTCTCCATTTTAATGAGCTCCACCAATGAACAGATGATGATGTCAAATGGTCAACTTCTGACTGCCAAGAAGTGTGTTGCTCAGGTGCAGGGGCTGGAGCCCAGCCCAGGGACATGGGGTGAGAAGCTCCTGCTCCTGTCTCAAGTTCTCCAGGCAATTAAGAACTTCTTTTGCCGGTGCTTTCAGGGGAGTAAATAACTTCTGTTAATTAGAAACCAAGCCCAGGTTTACCACTGCTGTCAAGAAAGGGCAAGACTCATGAGTATCATTGGGGAATGTGAGGAAAAGCAAGTTCACAAAGCCGAAGCAGTGCAGGCCAGCACAGGAGGCAAAGACTGGGAGGATCCACATGGCAAACATGGCATTGACATTGTTTGGACCCTTGCTCCACATCTAGGGAGAAAAAGTAACAAGGCCCAAGAATAAAAGTCCATCAGGAGGTTGTAGAATTGCTGCTGGTAGCTTGCACACTGCCCCATCTCACTTCTCCAACAGACATGTGCTTGGCTATGGGTACAGCTTTCTGTTCACTTGGAATTAATGGGATTATATACAGTGGGAAAGGAGGCAGAGTACAGTGAATTCTGCAAACAGAGAGCTTCAGCCTGTGCTAGTTGATCTTTAGAAAAATAAATAAAATATCAATAACCAATTCCAAGATGATTCAGTATACAAATAAACTGGTTTTCATTACTCACGGCACACATAAACGTGCATTTGTGACTAAGGCAGCAGAATAACACTTCACTGTTCATTATTTTATCAGACAGTGATAATTGTGGTTAATATTTTCTTAGTAGTGTCTCTGAGAGTTTATTTATACTGTTAATAATCTGAGCAGCTGTAATGATGCTGGCTGCCAGAGCTGTAGCCTTTTAGAAG
The DNA here is from genome assembly GCF_020740795.1 of Apus apus. Classification (NCBI taxonomy): domain Eukaryota; kingdom Metazoa; phylum Chordata; class Aves; order Apodiformes; family Apodidae; genus Apus; species Apus apus. Next base: position 11,133,658 of record NC_067284.1, read on the forward strand.
CACTCTAGTGTGGAAATGATACCACGGTAATAGAAAGCCAAGGAGAAAACGATCTTTTTGGAGCAGATGGGGCTAATTCACTCCTTTTCACACACATTCACATTCTCTTGTCTCTTTCTCTGACTAGCATACGTGGGCACACGTGAGCATTTGTAGACACACACAAACACAAATAGCTGCAAAGTCCCAACTTCCACCCTCCCAGGGCAGGGAAGTCACATGTCAAGCTGGAAATGCCAGAATTTTTCTATGTGGAAAGTATTTCTAGGGATTCTAGGGTAGGTGGCATTCTCTACCCCATGCTTTCTGGGTAGACCTTAAAAATCTTGTTTATGAAGTAGAAGGGGGCAAGTGAATTCCCTGGGGACAGATCAAAGCCAGGCAGGCACAGGATTGTGGCTGTGCTGGGATACCACTGCCAATCCTTCTCTCCTTCCCTGTCTTCAACCACTTTGCTGCAGAGCACTCCTGCTGAGCCTGCACTCCTTTAGGGACTAAAAGAGCCATTTACCTTTAGTCGCAGCAGACATGAAATCTCAGCAAGAAGGCAAATACCTCCAGTGTTTTTCTGGGGGCATTAGCAGAGCCTAGCTAACCTTTTGGGCCACTGCGGGAGGAGCTCACTGCTCCTTGCAGAAGACAGGAGAGAACCAAATTTGCCAGCTCAGCAGTAGCTGGTTCTCCTTACAAACCCACTTTGCTGAGCTGAGCGGACGTCATTGATGAAATGTGAACGCCAAGCAGTGGAACAAAAGCCACCCTAATCCTCAGATCTGTTAGTAGCCATGCAAGAATAGAAACAAGGTGAACACAGAGAAGTCGTGTCTAAATACAGAAATTAAAAGGCAAGGCAGGGTAGGAGGGGAAGGAAAACTGGAACAATTGCAGCATTTGGCAGCTTTTGTTTTAAAAATACGATGCCTGCAGGAAGCCAGGATATTTATATGGAGTTTCAGCCTGCCGGTTAATACTTGTAATTGCCTGGATACCTCATGAGGCGCAGCAGTAAAGCTTTTGACGTTCATTTCCTTCCACAGCCCAGCAAAAGTATCGCTGAATTTTACAGGTTATGGTATTTGCTGAACTACACTTTTTGCTACCCCAGTGTAAGGATGACAGTGATTTTGTATGCTGTGCCATGCTGGTTTGTGGTCACAGGCAGCACTGGAAGCGCTGACATCGTCAGCCCCATGGAAACCATGGCAGAGCATCCATGAGCTGCACTGGATGTTGTCTGGGCCTGTCTCCTGAGCCGCCTTTTTCTCCAGCTCCTTTGTCTTCTGATTCAGTTCTGTTCCTCAGAGTGCAGCCTTGTGTTTTCCTTAATCATATCTAGCAGAGCCTGTTTCTTACTCTCCTACACTATGCAAAGTATAATAGTAGGGATTGTAGTGAGATGCCTTGCTGTGAAGCATTCCTTGTTTTTATAAAGTAATTACAGTGTATTTAATGCACTGTGTATTCAATACAAAGTATTATGTAGGTTATTCACATAAATAAATTCTGCTGTGCTTGGGAAAGGGGAGTCTGTGTAATTTTCGTGTCTTTGTAATTTTTCTGTATTGTTATGTTTGCTTGTGTATTAATTGCAGCTTTGGAAACTCTGAACCATTGCTCTAAGTACCCAGAAAATTAGCAAATGTGTCTTCCTTTCCTGCCTGTTTTGATATTTCCTAATGTAACTTGGCAGCTTCTGGAGTTTCTCTGTTCATTCTAGAAGTTCTTAAACTGCTTTTTGTTTTCCCTTTTTCTCCCTGCTTTGACTGATGATATGCACCTAAACAGATCTTTCACAGACTCTTCTCTCACAATTTATATTCTGGGAAAGCTTTCCCACTCCTTCCTTCACCCTCCTCACCACTCAACACTTTTTTTTTTTTTTTTTTTTTCTCTTGATCTGGAGGTCAGTTTAGTTTTGCTTTTGCAAAAATATGGGATGGATTTTAATTTTAAATTACAGTTCCACTCTAATTCTGATGATACTCTTGGGTTAAAATCTGTTAATTTCTGCTTGTTTCTTTCCTGCTGGTTTCAGCCTGGCTTGGACAGGCACACATGGAGAGCAGGCAGCATTTCTGCTGAGCCACCCTCCTGTGTCCTCCTTTGTTACTGTATTCCAGGTTCCTAAGGTGCAAGTTGCATTGGAAAAACAAATGTATTGCAAACTGCCAGGTATCACAGTTGTATTTCCAGTTGCTTTTATCTTCCAGCTCATGCCTGAGTGTTTAAACTGCTAATCAGTGCCACTGGTTTTAATGTGGTTTTTGTTGATTCAGTTATATCGTAGCCAAGTGGTTCCTTCAGAGAGAGGGTTATTTGAAACATCCTGGACTCTAATTTTCTTTCCAACACCTCCACTTCCCAGAGTCTGACTTGAGCAGCCTAGAGGTTTTCCTCCAAGCTTTTTCACCTATGCTTGCCTGCAGGTACTCTCTTGACCTTAGTTTTGTATTGTCTGTGTTCTCCAGTTACACCCTGGACAGCCTTTAACATTGACAACATACCCCAAACCACATAATGAGTTAGGAAAAATTTGACTTCTACTGCTGTAGTTCATTAAGGTGTTTTCTCCCAAACAGTGGCACTTCAGCCGTCATTCCTCCAGCTTGATGCATAGTATTTCAGGCAGTATTCTTTTCATGCTTTCATAAATTAGTGTTTGTTTTCAATACAAGTTACCAAATAAGGTTTTAAAATTAGGGCTTTGACAGGCATCACATGGCAGGTTTGCTTGCAGGGGTGTAAGAAGTTCCCCCTTCCAGCCCAAGAACTGTTTTTGCTGAAGGTGTTGCTCCACAGTGGGGTGGCAGAGGGAGGTGCTCCACCTCTGTGCAGACCTGCCTTCCTTGGATGCCGAGCTTCTCATGCTGGGCTGTGGCCTGGAGAAGCATCCGAGCAGGCACATGTCCCTTTACACTCCAAAAGTTGCTGCCCAACCGGGTGTGACAGGGGATGTCTGACAGAGACAGATGATTGGAGTCAATGTGATCCAGATGGTGCAACCCAGCTATGAAAAAGCACTGGATCTTCCAGTTCTATAGCCTTTTGGTTTTGCAAGCATATTCAGCTATGTTTGGCAAAGATGTCTCCTCTTTCCTTCACTGCAATGTGTCAGCAGCAAAGTATTGAGGCTTATGCCTGGTGATTTCTACCTTCCTTCTCAAGAAACAGTGTATTTTCTTAAAGTTGTGGGAAATTCAACAAATTAATTTCCCCTTAAAATTTTCGAGGATGTGAAGGGTGCTGAAAATCCCAGAGCTACTGTCAGGATTTCCAAAAGTCTTCATTCTGATTTGAAAACAATCTCACTTTCCAAAGAACAAAAGAACTTCAGTTGGACTTCAGTAACTCCAAGATGAAGTAAAGCTTGAAGTTGTGGATTGAAATAAGCCTTTCACATGGATCAGAGATTATTTTTGTTTTTATTACTCTGAATATATTTTTTTTTTATCTCTTAGGCATCTTCTGATTCTGTCTCCCCTTTTGTTTCATCTGACATTATTGGCTGCTGGCTTGGGGGCCAGAATTTTTAAGAACCCTTCAAAGATGGGATCATTACTGCAATGAATTTGATTGGGAAAACCCCCAAGTGTGTGGGTGCCTTAACTCTCCACCTGTAAGTCAAATGCTGGCATAACCAATAACGTGGGCATCCATCCACCAGCTGTTTACACCATCTTTGCACTTGGCAATCAATTCCAAGGCACTTGCCCCACCGTCAGCACTGACGCGCTTCTCACGGGGCGACGGACGCAGTCTGCAGCTGCTGCTTCTCATCCTTGAGGCGAGTCTAGTGTGAGTGACCTCTCCTTCCTTCCAGTCTCGCCTCCTGTGGTCATACCTACCACCCAGGGGCTTCATGATGCTCTGCAGACACTGTAGAATCTTGGTCTCTTCCTCCCTTTCAAGTGGGGAGGGAGGAGACCCTTTGAAATGCTGCCCCTGAACATGCTTGTAACGCTGGAGAGGGGAAAAAGAGAAGTCATCTGGTTTCCTCGTTCAAGTTGTAAATATTCTCACATAAGCTGTCAGGGCTTCTAGTGTAATTTTGTCATCTTTAAATTTGTCCAGTTTAAATTTGTTCAAAGGGGAGGAGGGCACTTGTGCTTTTTTTTTTTTCTTTTTTTCTTAAAGCCCAAAATTGGAAGTTGGACAAGCACTTCCAATGTGGCATCTTTTGCGGAGGTACCATTGAAGGGAGTTAAGCAATTCCTTGAAGGCTCTCAGCCTGACACCTCAAGAGGCTGTTGTGAAGGATGCATTGGAAAGATATCAGGATGCCCCTTCACCCAGCCTTGGTGTGGCTTTGCACGTGGCAAGTAAATCAGTTCTCAAAGAAGTGAGCTGTGTATCTGGGTTCTCCCTTCCCCCGGTGTTCATTGGTGTCTGTTGCAGTGGCAGTGTGGTGGCCTCCCACCCCGGCAATGTAGTGTGATGTGATGCAATAGGATGTGATGCCAGACTGTCACCTGGACTTTGGGTCACTCTTCTACCCAAATCAGTGTGCGTTACCTGAAACTGGGGCCAGCAGGATATCTGCTGAATTCAAAAAGTGGTTTTAGAGTGAAAACAAAGGCTACTCTTTGTCAGTCTTCTCCATCAGCAACTTGTACATTCCTCTCTTGTTTAAATGCCCAGATAATACAAACACCTGCATCTGTTGCTTCTCACCCAAGTTGAATTTTAAAGGGGGATTACTCATTTTAGGAGCTCCATGGCTTTGTGAGCAGATAGGGGAAACACATCTGTAAGCTGTTGGTGAGAGAACGTTTAGAGACTGGTAAATTAAAGGGGGGAAAAATGCATTGAAGTACTACTGTGGCACTAGTTTATGAATGTACTCTGCTGTTTATCATCTCTTCTTTTTTTGCCTCCTGTGGGTTCTTGCCCTGTGTAAAAGGATCACAATTTCAAAACAATTCCTGGCTCTGCTCAGGCTTTGTGCATGTATAGAGGGAAACAGGGATGTCTAGCACTGCTGGTTTTGCACATGCAACTGACCTGTTTGAGCCTGGTAATATATTTAAATCTTCCAGTGAGTTCTCCAAAACCAAGTAAGCTCCAGCTAGGAAAAACGGGATCTGCCAGGCTCCACCATCCCAAGTAAAAATAACTAAGTAAATAACCAGGAAGTCTCTTAACTCTTAATGGAATAACAGCTTTGGTGACTGATTTGGTTATCAGATTACACTCTGAAAATAACTTCTGCACTACACTTGCAATTGGCTGTAAAAGAAAATGAATACAGTGTGTGCTAATTTTAGCAAATAAGATTAGAGTTAATATTTAATCCCAGAGACCTTCTTCGGGCTGTGGAAAAAATAGCAGCAGTTAACTGTCACTAATCTTATCTCCTATTTCTAGCATGTGTTTGATTATATAAATTGTAGTGCTAGGAACATGCTGGCCAAGTGAGAACTTAGTAGTTTGTTTGCAACATCTTTGGGCTTATTAGGCAACTTCAGTGCTGACATGGATTTAAAAGGTGCCTTTACATTGAAATAGGAACACCAAAACATTAACAAGGTGGGTACCACAGTAGGCCTGCTACAAAACAGTATACAAATAATAGATTGATTTTGAATTCTACAATAAACAGCCATTTTTCTTCTATGTTTCTATCCAATTATTTTAAATTAATATTTACTTTGGGATTTGATATTCAGTATGCGAGGCTTGATTCAATTTTCCTTTCTTCCCCACGAAATGGCTAATAATTACATTGATGTTTGGAGATTAGAGATGAGGGATTTCTAACTGTTTTTAGGTGCCTGGTGATTAATTTAACCTGAAAATCAAAATACTAAAAATGTAATCCATAATCCTATAAGCAGTTGCATGCTTCACAGAAAACCCATCAGTACTCCTATTGAGTTCAACAAGACTACTCAAATACATAAAGACAATAAGCTGTGCCTGTGCTGCTCCTTCAGGACTTGATCTTCTCAGTGGTCTCAAAGCATAACAGTCTTAATTTACCCCCAATTCTGTGAGGTTAAGCAGATAATGGTCTGCAGATCTCAGTGTATCCCTGCAGGGAAGGAGGGGGCTCTGCCATCCCATGCCACCACCAATAAGCCTTCCAGAATGGCACTGGATGTTCTATGCAAATAGAAGGAAAAACTTTTTAATTGTGAGAGTGACAGAGCACTGGAACAGGCTGCCCAGAGAGGTTGTGGAGTCTCCTTTGCTGGAGACATTCAAAACCCACCTGGATGCATTCCTGTGTGATATACTCTAGGTGATCCTGCTCTGGCAGAGGGGTTGGACTAGATGATCTTTCAAGGTCCCTTCCAAACCCGACCACTCTGTGATTCTGTGTGATTCTGTGAATTCTCTGTTAGTTTATGAGTTGGGAAAAAATCCCTACATTTTTCATTCCTTCAGTTTCTTCTCACTGCAATCAGCAATAGCACCCCATAGCAAACTGGACAATTCTTCTCTGTTCTTGATGTTAGTGTGCATCAGATTACTGTAAACATTCTCTTGCTCCATTTTAGATATTGCCTTGCCAAGTTTTACATTCCTGCATGTCTACAGTGATCTTTCCGTGCCCTTAATCACTTTTCCCCTCTTTAAATTGAACTCAGATTTGCTGGCATTTTGCAGGGGTTGACCTTCTCCATTCCAGATGCAGTTTTTCATACAGATGCCATTTGGAGCAGGGTTACCAGACATCCATGTTTCCTTTGGAAACAACCTTTCCCCCCCACCAAGAGACACTGTCTGTGCAGAATTGGAGGGTTTTGTCTATTTGTCTGGGATTCTGAGACATCTGGAGGTCTGGGCAGCCAGCTAATGAGCATGCACTGATGAACTCCACAGTGCACAGTGATTCCAGCCCATCCACAGAACTGTCAGACCTCTGTGTGTGCTCTGAGGCCACATCCCGTGTGTTCAAAGCAACACAGAGGCCTCCATGGCATTCTTGATCAGTCATGGAGGAGACCCCAGACAGTGGGGGGCCAGAGAACGTTCACTCACAGTGCTCTATCTCTGTGGCACCTGTGGGTGTGCATACATGTGAAATACAATTTCTGCTCTAGAAGTCCCTTACAAAAATATGATGTTCCTGTCATGGAACTCAGCTAACCCTCCTCCTTATTTTAGAATGGTGCATGCCCAGTAGTAGAAAAGTGCTGTGCTAAAAACATTCTGTATTTCCATCTGTAATGCCACCTTCTTTACTAGCATTTCTCATTGCTGACTCTCATCTCAGCTTCTATTTCTCATATCTGACAGCGATCAATATTATTTTCCTTGAATTAGCCAGTTTTTCATTAATGATATAATACCAACCAAAGCAGAAGGGAAGGCAGAGAGTGTTACAGTGATAAAACTTTTTCTCCAGAAGGAAGAAGCATTGCCCGGAATGCATCAAGGAAGTATAATGAGAAGTGATAGTGGAAAATAAGGGAAGGAAGGTTTCCTCACAGGGAGGTTTTAAGTAGACTCTGGCAATTATCTCCTAAAGGAAGTAGTGGAAGTCTGGTCACTTAAAGCAATTAAAACTAACCAGAGCATCACAGTCCATGGGACTCTGTAAGGAGAAAAGCAGTGTCAGACAGAGCTAAAATAGCTTTTGCATGCTTATTTTCTGCAGGGCTGCTGTCTATATTTTGCTGGACACTTCAACATGGATGATGCTGATTAACAACTGTTTTGACAGTGATTATTAACATTGCATTATTTCCAGCCCATTCCTCAGCATTGTAAACTCATGAGAACATGGAGATACAAAAATCCCCTGGCTTGGCTAGCTCAATCTGAAAGACAAGTGACAGATGAGGGGCTGGAGAACTTACTTTCTGTCATCTTAGCAGTGATCAGGCTTGTTACCACCTCAGTGCTGAATTGGCATAGACCTGCACACCACGTGCTGAGGGTGGTGTACCTGTGGCAGCACAGCAGAGGCAGGAGCTGCAAATGGACTCCCAGTCCTTGATCTCTTGGATTGCTGTAGACAACTGCTGGGGACAGGAGCAAGACAAAATAAAGTGATTCATCCTTAGACTTGGCGGGGTGTTTGGCATGTTTTAAGTACACAAGAGAAGTCTTCTCCTGGCCTGCCTTGAAAGATAAGGGAAAGCAAGCCTCCAAGAAGCTGAAATCTTTGCTTTGTTTTGCTTTCCTTGTCTGTGTGGACATTGTTGTTTTGTATGTACATTTTGCCTTTTCTCTGCCTGATTTTCTTGTAGCCAGTCAATTCCATTTAAACAACAGAAATGGGTAGAAATTGGAGTAGGGCAAATAAATGATCAGAGAGAAGCAGGACTTGGCATATGAGCTTGGACAAGATGCCCAGTAGGGGTTCTCACAAATTGACCTGCCTACTTAAACATTAATTTACATGGAAAATAAGGTTTAAAAGCAAACAAATCTTAGACATATGGCATCTTAGTTGCAGCAGGGGGAAGAAGACAGAGATTGTTGCTGGCATGTGTTTTACCCATCCAGCAAAGGTCTCTCTCATGCATAAATAGACTGTTGTATCAGATAAATTATCTGTTTCCTTCTGCAAACACAGATCATCGTTGTTTCACTGTTTTCACTGGGATGGATCAGTCAGGTCAAATAATTTTAAAAGATGGTTCTTACCTCTTTCTACAGAAATGTGTGTGTGAAGGTAATACACGCAGCTTCAAAGCTTTTGCTTTCCCAGTGTGAGGTGCTCATAGCCACACTCCAGCACCTCAGTTCCAGCCTTCCTGCTAGAATGCATCAGGTGCAGGCAGTCCCAAAGCTGGTGGGGCTGAGGCAGGGGACCTGCCGTGGGAGCCAAATCAATATTTAGACAGCTTCAGGCACCAGAGATTGCACTGGCTTCCACACTTGGCAGCAAGCTTTGCATCCATTTGTTACCAAATTTATTGTTTGTGCAGTTTTAAGCATTGGCACTTGAGAGTTTTCTCCCTGAGGGCACTGATAAGCACCAGCTGCTTGAAAAGCAACTTTTCCCCTCTGGATCTGAAGATTGTGGGAGTTAGGAAAGTTGTGTCACTGGGTAAGATCTCGTAAGGAAGTCAAGGCAGATGTTTTCAGCATTTTCATCATCTTTCACTTGAGGCTTCTGCCCAGCATCACGGAGAGTCCACGATGCATTATCAGGCTCTGCTTCTGATACATCCAGCTCAGAACAGCTGTAACAGCTGTCTTGCTGTTTGTTACCACAGTGGTTTATTAGGAACAAAAACCTGACTCAGTGTGGGAGACAGCCCTGCCGTGGGGTGCTATGAGTCAGCCCAAGGCTCTGCAGTGTGCCTGCTCTGGGGCTGCGGACAGGCAGGTGAAACCCTGGTCCGGTGCAGAAAACGGTTTTATTTTGCTTTCCAGTCATTCCACCTAGTGGCCAAGTGACACAACTGCCCGGAGAGCTGGGTTTGTGCTCCAGAGTCCCCCTTCATCAAAAGGGACCCAAAACCCACAGGTGGTATTTATGGCTGCTCCTACAGACCTGCGCTGCTGCGGAGCTCACAAGATGTGTAGGAATATATAAGCCCCCACACTGAAGATCTTATCAAAGAGAAACATCAGCCTGCGTGTAGCTCATTAAGTTCTCGAGCAATTTTGTTAATCATGCTGCATAGATAAAATGCAGATAGGCCTTTAGTGAGCTGATAATCTAACAAATAGGCAGAAAGTGTAACACTGATCAAGCAGAGACCAGTTTTATAGCCAGCTGCAAATCTAGGCAATTCTCTACCAGAAGCGTATCGTAAAACAGGAATGTGCAAATGTGTAATATGTGCCTGAAAATGCAGTGTTTCTCAGAATAGCAGATATAGCAGTAATATTATGTATGGAAAAGCTATTGGCAGCAGTTTTAGAGGTGTTTTAAAATATTTTTCTCTCCGTCAAAGTTTGCACCCTTTGTCCTGTCCTCATAATCCAGCATCACAAGTGCAGTTCTATGAATAACAAAGGCTAGTTTCTGGAAGTCAGGATTTTCTGTAGAAATCTGTGAGCTCTGCTACTGGTCCTGAGGACGTGAAGGAAATTTGTAGGCTTTTCATTGGGATGAGCCAAACTATTCAGTCAGATTTATGCCAGTCATGAATAATCACAAATTCATGTTCTGATGTCTCACCAACCTCTTGAGCAGGTTCTTGCTTAGTGGCATTAGTTGAATTGGAAGGACAGGGAAAAGAATAACATTTTTCCAGTATCTTTGTTTTCTGCCCATTTGGGGGTGGGAAATGTAACAAAAGTTAGTGTCAGTGCATTTTTGGTCAAAAATAGACAATAACTATAGTTTACCATGTGGCTTAGCAAATTATTTGGTAGTTTTGTTTGATGATACCACTGTAAAATACGGGGGGGGGTGGGAGGGGGGGGTGGAGAAAGTGTTTACTTTTTAATATATGATATATGAGTGTAAATATCTAATGGTATGATAAGAAAAAAGGGTGAGTAGTGGTGCAAAACTCAGACCAGGAACACTTGGTTGGAGATCAGTCAGTTGTTACCCTTTCTACAAAGGAAATGGTGGAAAATTAAGTACTGAGGTGGGACTCAGAGCGATTTGTATCCCTTGAACTATGAATATGGATTTCTTTCTTGATAGCTGTACCTTAGACTCACCAAAATCAGAAGCAGTATGAGGAGAATAATCTCCATGGGATGGAGAAAAGAGCTGTGCAGTCAGTACTTACCTATTATTTATTTTTTTAGCAAAAAAATTGAGAAGAATAAAAGAAACCAGTTTGCTCTTGAAGGAGGCTGAAAGATATTTTCTGTTTGATTTTTCTATGGTATTAAATTTTTCCTTCCCAAAACAAATATTTTTTGTATTTAAGGGTTATCTTAAACTTGAAACCACTCTTCACCAGTGTTTCCATTGAGGCAAAAGAGTTAAATTTGAATCAATACTTTCAGGGTGGTGGGCTACATCCACCAAGATCCATCCAAGAATTAGCAGCATCCACACCAGCCTGGTTTTTTCAGTCTTTTATTACAATAGAAGCCTAGTCTATAGGTCTTCAAGCTACTTGGGAAGCCCAACGCTTGGCTCAACCTGTACAATGACATACAGGAGCAACATAAAGGCAGTAGTGCTAGTTACAGTACAAAGCTTCGTTGCTGATTTGATAGATGAGTAACTGGTACTGAGCAGTGTTTGTTTCTGTTGGGTTACCTGATGAAGGACTTGAGATGATAGCAAGAGCTGATGGTAATGCTGGCAATTTCTCTCTCTCTTTTTGCAGGTCACTGTCAGGGGATTTGGTCCATTGTTACAGTTTGCCTACACTGCTAAGCTGTTACTCAGCAGAGAAAACATCCAGGAGGTCATCCACTGCGCTGAGTTCCTGCGCATGCACAACCTGGAGGACTCCTGCTTCAGTTTCCTACAGACGCAGCTGCTGAACAACGAAGATGGCCTGTTCCTGTGCAAAAAAGATACCACCTGTCAGCGCATGCATGATGAGGAGAACTCGGATGGAGACGAGGAGGAGACAATGGAATCGGAGACGTCAAAAATATCTTGCCCAAGAGAGAGGATGCACCAAGAGCCCTTCAATTTTGAAACCACTGTTGCTGGTGCAGACAAAGGCGAAGGGATGCTGCCTGACTCTGACATGCTGAGAGATAGCAAGGACAATTTGGACAAAGATGCAGTGACACGGTACCCCAGATACAAGAAATACCAGCTTGCTTGTACCAAGAATGTCTACAACACATCACACATCAGTACCTCAGGTTTTGCAAGCACATTCAGTGAAGAGAGCTCTGGAAATGGCCTCAAATCAGGACTTGCTATGGGGCAGATAAAAAGTGAACCTCAGAATGAAGAGAACGATGAAGAAAGCATCACACTTTGCTTGTCTGGAGATGAACCTGACATCAGGGATAAAGAAGGGGATGTTGAAATGGACAGGAAACAGCCAAGCCCTACTTGTGTCGACAGGCCAAAAAGTGGGTCCTCTCCTTCTTGCTTGCGGTCTTTCTTCAACAGAACAAAAAGCATAGATTTAGTTGGCTTCCCCAGCACTTCCCAACAGCACTTTGGCAGGAGTCCAGCATGCCCTTTTGAAAAAGGGACAACTCAGGGTGACCACAAAACTGATTACGTCCCTTTCACAGGGAACTATGGACAGTCCCATGCCGTGCAGAAAGATGCTTCCAGCTTCACAGGGGGATCGCCACTCAGGGGGCCCGGCTTTGAAACTCTCTGTAAGCAAGAAGGGGAACTGGACAGGAGGAGTGTTATATTCTCTTCAAACACTTGTGACCAAGTAAACACTTCGGTGCATTCATATTCTGGTGTGAGCAGCTTGGACAAAGACCTCACTGAGACTGTGCCAAAGGGTCTGTGGGCTGGCAGTAGCCAGTCTCTCCCCAGCTCTCAGACCTATTCGCACAGCGGACTGACAGCTGATCACTTGCCGGGAAGGATGCGGCCAAACACCAGCTGTCCGGTGCCAATTAAAGTTTGCCCTCGCTCTCCTCCTTTGGAAACCAGAACCAGGACCTCCAGCTCGTGCTCTTCCTACTCGTACGCAGAGGATGGCAGCGGCGGCTCTCCCTGCAGTCTGCGTCTTTGCGAGCTCTCCTCTTCCCCTTGCTCCCAAGGCCCCCGATTCCTGGCACCCGAGCACCAGGAGCCCGGCGTGGTGGGGGATGGATTGTACAACCCAGCCCGAGCCCAGATTAAATGTGAGCCATCCTATGGAACAAACTCCAGCGATGAGTCTGGGTCATTCTCAGAAGCAGACAGTGAATCATGTCCTGTGCAAGACAGAGGGCATGAGGTAGGGATTTAAGATAAGTACATATATCGCAGTCATTGTGGCCCAATTAATTGCTCCTTGATTCTCTTGAATGACTTGGCATTTCCCCAGCACTTTCTTTGTTTATAGAGGCAAAGAGTAACTTTGGTTTATTCCCTCCTCAGCTGAGTGTGTGTGGTTGACTTCACATAAACAGGTCAGCCTGACTTCCGAGGTGTTTGGGGCTTATCACACTTTGGGTATGGGGCAATAGCAAACTGCAGAATGATGAGAGCACATTGATATGCTCAGGAGCCTGCTAGCAGTGTCCTGTCCTCCTCCCTCACCCGCAGCACAAAGCACCGTTCCTCATCCTTGGTTTGCCGAGGTGGTTCCCATGTACTTCAGGAGCCTCGAGCCATGGCTTCACTGACACTTGAGGGTCAGGCAACCAAGAGCTGCATATTGCTCACAGCTCAAGCAGAGGAGGCAGACAGAGTGGGAGGAGAAAGAGGAGTGAAATTACCTAAACAGTTGCATGCATATCTGGCCACCCTCTGTTGCAGGAGTGGTGTTCAAGTCGTCTTCCCTCTGTATGTGTGTGTGTGTGTCTCCCACATGCAGGTAATGGGTTTTGCATCCGTTAAGTGACAACTGAGATGATGTTTCCTGCTCGTGACCCCACTTTTATGGTGAGCTCTGGCAGCCAATGCATAAATGGTTGCAAAGAGAAGTTAACCTTTAATTTCCAGGACTATTAGGACAAAAGAAGAGGGACAAATTTCTCTGCAGCTCTCCCATGAGAGGGAGAAGAAGGAGGGCCTTCTTTAAAACTAGAATTGGGCCAGCTGGAGATGCTGCAGTGACAACTAGCTAACTGCAATTGAATTAACTGTGTAAAGTCAATAGTTTGAGGGAACACCTAAATAATGGAGATGCATGGTGGAGCCCAAAAACTGAAAAAATGACTGGGATGTTTTCATAGAGTTTCATTAGGAAACTGCATGACCCGGAGAGCATCTGGGTGAAATCACATCTGACTCCTCCAGTAATGCTGAAGTGCTCCACTGAGAGCATGTGCTTTAGTGTGGGGAGCAGTGAGTGCAAGTTTGGGATGTTCGCATGCTCTGAGCACCCAGGACAGAGCCGTGTGGGCTAGAGGTAAAAGGAGTGAACTTTCTTTTATCCCTCAATCTTTATTCCAGCTACATCCCAGGCTCTGGAAGATACCTCTCAGATAGATCACAGAATCACAGAATCTTAGCGGTTGGAAGGGACCTCGAAAGATCATCTAGTCCAACCCCCCTGCCAGAGCAGGATCACCTAGAGCACATCACACAGGAACATGTCCAGGCAGATTTTTAATGTCTCCAGTGAAGGAGACTCCACAACCTCTCTAGTAGCCTGTTCCAGTGCTCTGTCACTTTCACAGTAGAGAGGTTTTTTTCTGATGTTTACGTGGAATCTCCCATGTTCCAGCTGGCACCCATTGCCCCTTGTCCCATCACTGGACATCACTGAACAAAGCCTGGCTCCATCCTCCTGACACTCACCCTTAACATATTTGTAAACATTGATGAGGTTGCCCCTCAGTCTCCTCCAAACTAGAGACCCGGCTCCCTCAGCCTTTCCTCATAAGGGAGATGTTCCACTCCCTTAATCATTTTTGTGGCTCTGTGCTGGACTCTTTCAAGCAGTTCCCTGTCCTTATTGAACTGAGGGTGGACACAATATTCCAGATGCGGCCTCACCAAGGCAGAATAGAGGGGGAGGAGAACCTCCCTTGACCTACTAACCACACCCTTTCTAATGCACCCCAGGATGCCACTGGCCTTCTTGGCTACAAGGGCACATTGCTGGCTCATGGTCATCCTCCTGTCCACCAGGACTGCCAGATCCCTTTCTCCTACACTGCTCTCCAGCAGGTGTGGGTGTTCCTTTAGTTGGTTGCTTAGCTTTAAGAAAAGGCTGAAGAGCCTGGGTAACCTCTGATGTCCTAATCGCTGTCATGCTGTACCAGTGGTTCTTGTTTGTCCCTGAGTCCTGAGCTGGGGACAGTGCAGAAGGGTAAGGAGTCTCCTTGGGAGGTTGCCAGCAATACTGTGCATAGGACCTAATTCAGAAAGCCCTGCAGCAGAACTGCTCTGCTTAGCCATGCCAAGGTTACTTTTTGGAGCCTTGCCTTTGCAAGGGAGCGGGGAGTGGGGCTGAGGGGAGCATTGGATCTCCACCCACATGCACTGCTTGCTCAGCAAGGGCAATGCACAGCATGAGGCAGTGAAGAGGGCAGCAGATTAGCCTTTTGGGGCTTGATGACTAATTAGCTGTCATAATTGGCTAATTGTGTGGAGATGCTGCAGCAGAAACTAGCCTAGAAGAGTCAGATGAGAAGGTTATAGAGGACTGGTGGTTGCCCGAAAAAAGCATGTGAATGTGTGCAGGAGAGTGTGGATGAGAGGAGGAACATTCACAAGAGGAGTGAGTGGGTGGACTACAGGGGGCTGTCTTGGTGTGCACTGGCAGGCAGACGTGTCTGACTCTGGGGCAGAGAGCTACGAGGGGTTTGCTTCACTCCTGCTTTTGCTGCTGTTTCGTCCTGGGAAGATTTTCTGCACTGTGCTGAGCAAGTTTTCTCCCTGAAACTGCTGACAAAGCTCTTTTTCTTTTTTCTTTTTTTGTCTTTTCAAAGCATGTTCATTAAAACTGCCAGGCATTATAGATGTGGGGAGGAAATTAATGCTTCATGAGGTTGCACTACACTATCTTGAGCAAGCCAAGGGTAAATACATCACACCAGTGCTTCAGGACAGATTTTTTCTGAAAAATGAATTTGTAAAGGTTGTTGCCAGTACAAGAAAGGACACTGTGGCCTCATTATACAACGTTGTATTTGTACAGCAGACTTGGGGTGTATATCCTGCAATCCTGCAAGATCCACTGCTGTGGAAACCGCAGTGAAGGATATATTAAACCAGGCAGTAGAAAATGCCTAATGGCAGCAGGAAGTTTTTGTGTAAGTCACTTACAGCAGTTTAGCTGCTTTAAAAATCACAGAATAACCTTGTTTGGAAGAGACCTTCAACATCAACCCTTAACCTATAACACTGACAAGTCCTTAACTGAACTATATCCTTTATGGTCTGTATGACTCTTAAATATATGACTCTTACCTCCAGGAATGGTCACTCCACCACTGCCCTGGGCAGCCTGTTCCAATGGCTGATAATCCTTTTGGTGAAGAAATTCACTGACCGTCTCCTTCTGGATTGTAGGGGGGCATTCTGCTCCCAGTCCCTGTCTCCCAGTACAACTGATTGTATTACTAAAGACTGAGGCAAAGAAGGCATTAAGCACCTCAGCCTTTTCCTCATCCTTCCTTAATGTGTTTCCACCTGCATCTAGTAAGGGATGGAGGCTCTCCCTGGTTTTTATTTTGCTATTAATGTATTTCTAGAAACATTTCTTGGTATCTTTTATCTCAGAAGCCAGATTAATTTCTAGCTGGGCTTTGAAGCTTCTAATTTCCTCCCTGCATAGCCTCACAACATCTTTGCAATTGTCAGAAGCAGGAGAGATTCACAAGCGGTCTGAAATTGACTGTTTTCTGTCCCTCACTGCTCCTTAGCTGCATGGGAATCTTTCTCCATTCCCTAAAGCGTTGATTTTCCTTTGCTGTCCTGATGACTTCCCAGATGGGTCCCTTGCCCCCTGTCATATCAGATCGCACAGTGTTTGCTGGACTTCTCTTCAAAAAGCTCCTGATAAAATAGCTGAAGGGCAACACTCAGGCACTTGCCCCTCCCGAGAGTGGCCGCACAGGCTCTTCTGGTGTAGGTGGGCTTTTGTTTGGGTGGGATGGCCTGATGGAATAAGCCTGGTGGACTTTGACCCTCAGTTATCTCATGGGGCAGCTTGGTTCCCCTGGAATTTGTACCTTGTTGGTTTGGATCTGAGTCCTGGAGCACTGTCAGTGCCAGAATTAGTGTCAGAGAACATCATTTGCTGGTACATTGATTCGGTGAGAAGTAGGTGAAAGGTTTGTTCTTGCAGCTTTTTTGGGCAGTCTTCTTTCCTGCACATTTTGGGAGCACATACCCAAGTTGTGCCGTGATAGGGCTTGGTGTGAGTGCCACGTGGGTGAAGGTGACCCTGCCCTGTGACCAGCCTCTCTATCCCATACAGAGGTATGAGTGTCAGAGGAAGTGGCAGACCCCATAACACCACTGGTAAATTGTCTCCAAGATGGTTTTGCCTTTTGTTTTCCTTCCTGTTAAGGGAGCTACCCAGAATCTTCTGAGTTTTCCCACTCTTCAGGTTTCCTGGTAGAAGCAGCAAGTGCAAAGTGCAACAAAGCTGGTGAAGGTTCTAGAGAACAATGCATATGAGGAGAGGCTGAGGGAACTTGTTTTGTTTAGTCTGAAGAAAAGGAGGCTGAGGGGAGACCTCATTGCCCTCTACAACTACCTGGAAGGAGGTTGTAGGGAGGTGGGTGTTGGCCTCTTCTCTCAAATGAGTAACTATAGGACCAGAAGAAACAGCCTGAAGTTGTGGCAGGGGAGGTTTAGATTGGATATTAGGAAGAATTTCTGTACTGAAAGTGTGGTCAGACACTGGAACAGCCTGCCCAGGAGGTAGCTGAGTCACCATCCTTGGAGGTACTCAAGAAGCATGTAGATGTGGCACTTCAGGGCATGCTCTAGTGGCTGAGGTTGTGGGGGTTTTTTGTGGGTGGTTGTGTTGTGTGGTGTTTGTTTTGGTTTGGTTTGGGGTTTTTTTTGTTGATCGTTGGACTCAGTGATCTCAGAGGTCTTTTCCAATCATGACTTTTCTGTGATTTCTGTATCCCTGTGTAATGGAGTTGCAGGAACAGTGCCATTACTTGATCCACTGGGACTTTACAGAAATATTGAACAGTTTGTGTTGCTCTTTTCACCCAGCTACCTCAGGCCTCCACTGGTTGTTAAAAGTCAATTATTTTTATATAATACCAGAAAGAAGACTTATGCTTGATGCTTGGAGGCAGGTTCTGACAATCCTGCTTAAAATAGCAACAGAAAAACAATAAGCCATGAAATAATGAATTTTTGAAAAGGAAGTAGTCTGTCAATCTGTTAACCTACTTAGGAAAAGAAACTTCAGCACTACCTACTTTTCTTGATACTAATTTTCTTCAGCAAGTATCTATGTGTTTTTTCCTGCTAAAAAACTTGTAAAAAAGTTGTACTGCTAAACCAGTTAAAAAGAAATCTCAGCTCAGTCTAGCTTGATGAGTGAGTTTTCTTAGGAAAAGAGTAAACAAGGGTGGGAGGAGGTAAGAGGTGGAGTTTTCCAAGAACTATCACTGTCTGGAGAATTGCATTCAATCTGTCTTTCATTTGTATTTCAGAAGAATTTCCCGCCTGGGTTAGTGACTCGCTTTTCAAAGGAAATGTTCATAAAGGCAGAGCTAGTACAATTGGACCACTGAGGATATTATAGGCAAATAACCTCCAGTGAGAGTCCAAAACTCTCCATGTTAATTGACAGGCAGCCACCCTTTCTCTGTTTGTCTGCTGATGCTTAGCAAAGTCAGAGCCCCGTTAAAAGGGGTTAAGTCAAAGTTGCCCTACCAGAAATCCACTGGGTCTGTGCCAAGTTACTTCAGCAGAGTCTTCTTCACTGCTTTATGTTTCTGCTCAGTGAAGAGTGTTACACAGAAAGAAGGACAAACAAGAAAAGCACATGCTCAGTTGTTAACTTGCTTTTATATGTAGTTTCTCCCCAGTTTGGTGATAGGTCAGCCCAGCCTTCCTGATCTTACTAGGTTTATGAATTTCAAAATTGCAAAGTTACTCTCCACCTTCTCCTCTGGTGCATGTTCTCCTGATCAGGAGCCTTGATGTCATCAGCAGAGCACTGGAAAATGTGTTTGGCAACATTAGGTTAAATGAAGTCTTGTCAAAAATCAGTCTTACAAGATAAACTTCATAGCAGTTTTGTTTTCTGTCCTCTTCAGTAGAGGATTACTGAATTACAAACAGTGACAGTTTTCTCTTACAAGCTTGGAATTTCAGGATGGTCCTTTAAACACTGTATTAGTTCATTGCAGCCTGCAATCAATTCTGACATGCCCTGAGCTGAAGTCCTTGCTGTAGCTCTTAAAGGACTCTTTCCAGTTCCTGTATTTGTTCTACAAGAGCAAGTTTTTCAGAGAAATACTGCACTTTATTCTCCCTTGTTTCACTGCCTGACCCGCCCTTCTCAAACGCTCTTACGGCTTCTGTTGGGGTTTCTGTGCTATCCCTGTTTGCAGAAAAGCCTGTTAATGGGCAGGAGTATTGGATTGTCATGCCCTTTGTAGGGCTGGAAGCTGCAGATACTGCAAGCAGTGAACAGGACAAGGTCAGTGCAGCATTTTATGCACCAGTAGTGTGTGATCTGAATACAAGTCCAAGGCGTGGGCAAAGGGAAGAGAATTCTTTCCACATCTCCCGACTGTCGGGTCAAAGCCCGTTAGCCGTGGGACTAGCCCCTTCCCCCAGTTCTCTGGGGCAGGTGGCAAATCAAAAGGTTACCCAGGCTGCCTCCCCTAAGTGCACAGTAGTGCCCTCTCAGGCAGCATTTGCTGACCCTAACATCTCTCATGGCCCTCAGGAGGTGACGATGGAGTTGACCCAAGGCAACTTTGTGGTCAGCAATTGTTACTACAGATAGGACAGGCTGTTGACAGCGGGACCTGCTGATCAAGCCTATTTCAGACCTGGTTTGTTGACACAGTGGTGGTGGATCTTCACTGCCTGGGTTTGCCATTCTTCTCTCATAGTCCTGTGCCATCTTGGTGTGGTTGACACTGAAGAGAAGAGGTGGTTTGAAGGATTTCCCCATGCCAGTAGATAGCCAAGCTGAGGAAATGAGTGAGAGTGCGTCCTGCCTGTCCTCTCGCTTACACAAAGTGTGGTTCATTAGTTTTATGCTTCTTATGCCTCTCTCCAAGTGAAATTAAGTAGCTCCCTATCCTGTGAGACCACAGGCAGTGCCTGAAATAGTGTGTAGGTTATCAAGCCCCCAACACAAGTGAACACACCTCCATTCATATAATGGGATTAATTTCCTCCTGAGTTTGTGGAAAACAGACTTGCATGCTAGGGAGGATACTAGGAAAAACAGCACTAATGTGTTGAGTTCCTCCGTGTGAAGCAAATAACCCCTTTCTGCATCAAAAAAGCATTGATAAGAATGATTCAGCCCCTGTGCTAGATTGGTTGGGTGGGTCCTGAGACCTTTGCCTGAGGGCTGGTTGGTGTTAAATGCTAGAGGCTTTCAATAACTCTGACTTTCAATTTAAGGACATGTAAGGCAACAGTTTTATTTCTTACAATTCTGGAGCAACTGAATAAGTTTTTTAATTACTTGTAAAGGTCAAGCTGTTGCCTTGAGTTCCACCCACCAATGCCCAATACATAATGATTACTTTTTCTTATGGATAATATACAAATCCTTTCACTTACTGTGATGTAACTAAGCAAGGCTTGGGAAGTTCATTGTCTTTACTGGCACTTGGCAGTCCAGGGAAGATGATGTTGAATTTAGATAGATAGATAGATAGATAGATAGATAGATAGATAGATAGAAAGAAAGAAAGAAAGAAAGAAAGAAAGAAAGAAAGAAAGAAAGAAAGAAAGAAAGAAAGAAAGAAAGAAAGAAAGAAAGAAAGAAAGAAAGAAAGAAAGAAAGAAAGAAAGAAAGAAAGAAAGAAAGAAAGAAAGAAAGAGAAAGAAAGAAAGAAAGAGAAAGAAAGAAGAAAGAAAGAAAGAAAAGAAAGAAAGAAAGAAAGAAAGAAAGAAAGAAAGAAAGAAAGAAAGAAAGAAAGAAAGAAAGAAAGAAAGAAAGAAAGAAAGAAAGAAAGAAAGAAAGAAAGAAAGAAAGAAAGAAAGAAAGACCAAGCTCATGTTACTCATGAGATAAGGAAATTCCCAACACTTGACATATATATTTTAGTGTAAGTGAATATGGGGCCATGATCCTTTATTCCAAAGAAAAACAGCAGCAGTAGTGGAAAGCGAGATTTCTTCCTGTCATCAAAGGTCTTGGGGGGGGAGCTCTGGATACTGTATGTAAGCAGGACAGCAGTAGCTGGCATATGATCCAAGCTGGCACATGATCCAAGCTGGCACTAACTAGTGAAGCTTGAGGGAATTAATTGGTTATATATGGGCTTTTCATGTGCTGAGTCAATGGCTGTCCCTCTGTCCAGATCCCTGTTGTTACTTAGCCACTCAGAGCACTGACATTTACTCTGTAACCTTAATGCTAATGCAAGGGGGAAAAGGCTGCAAAAACATAAACAAGTGTTTTTTCACCAGGGTGGGTTGGCTGCCCTGCCCTCTCAGGGCATCAGCCAGAGTTGAGGGCAGTAGAGGCTGCAACGGTGGCAGAAAATGCCAGTTTATTTGTTGTATGTTGGCAACAGAGTTTCTGCCATTGGTGTAAAAATGCAGGGAAAAAATAATTGTGCCTTTAGGGAAGATTTTAGAGCCCTATGAGGTTAGCTGTGGCTGAAGTAACTCCTGGGAGGAGCAGGGATCCCACTTCCATTTCCAATTTGAAGTAGTCTGAACCAAGAAGTACACACTCATTTCCAGTGTAAAATTCATAGTTACTAAAAAGAAAGGTTTACAAGAAAACATACTTGCTGGGTTTTTCTTACACATCTTAGAAAAGATTGACTATCCTTTTTCAGACACGTCACATAAGGTGTCTCTCAGATGGTGTAGGATGCAGCATCTTTTCTGTGTCTCATCTCTGCTCCTTCTGCAGCCAGGAGGCAGGAGAAGCCATGCAGGATGCATTGCCATCCAAAGGCCTCTCTGTCCTTCGTGCCAGCAGCAGGAACCTGGACACTAGCTAGTCCCAACCCGTCATTTCACATGGCTCCCAGTGGGTCAGGTGAATCCCACCCATGACACAGCCATCGGCCCTTGCAAGTTGACTTACCTCTCTGTTGTGATAAATACCAGCACCATGAGCCTCTCACTGCAACAATACCCTGGTGCAGTTATTCACTGTGTCTGTGCCAAAGGCTTAGTGCATATTTTTTTCAGTTGACAGTTAATTGCAGAGAGGGAGACAGGCAATAAAAATGCTGTGGATGGTGAAGGAAATGAGTCTGACTCATTTCCACTCTCCCTTTCACATTTTTAATCCTGCGCAGTGCTGCCTGTGACAGGAGTGGGATTATACTGGGTTTACTGATAGCAGTCTCTGGCCTGCTGTGGACATGGTCTTCAATCCTTTTTTTTTTTTTTTTTAAAGAATCTGTTTCGGTTTATTTTCCCATTTCCCTTCAGCGACTTCTACCTGACAGATTTAAGTTGCTTCCCTTTCATTCCCATTCCAGCTGCAAGCACATCTCTTCCTTCTAAGTAAATATGTTTGAAAGCAAGAGAGGAATACAGTTAACATTGCTTTCTGTTGTGGAATTCAGAAAATAAGGAAAAACTTGGAAAAGCACTGTTTTTGCAGAAACTATGGTGTGTTTCAGAAGAAGAGCACAGGCTGCTTCATTTTCAGATCCTGGGTTGAAGCCTGAGAGAAAAGCAGGTGACACCAAGTTTATGTTGACCATCTAAAGGCTAGAGAGGGGAAATCAAATAGATTTCATGTCATTAGTTAGCAGTCTGTAAACAAGGTAGTCCACATCACCGTGCCCAAGGTCAGCCTTTGTGTGTACAAGCCAGAATCTGGGGGCCCTGGGACAGTGTTTGATGTCTCTTGCTGGTTTAAATTGACCTGTCAAGTAGTGTGTTACAAAGCAGTGCCTGGACACACAGGGCAGAGAGGCAATGTTCAGGGCACAAAACCACCTGAAAGGATGTGGTAGATGTTTGCACTGAATTTCGTGTGGCCCGGGCTTGGAGATGCACAGAGCAATGCTAGAGCAAGAGAACACAAGCTCAAAGCAAGACAAGAAGCTGGTTAGTGGCAGGTCCGGTTTCCTGACAAGGTCTGTGACTGTCAGTGCCAGAGGCCACAGCTGTGTTTCTGTGTACATATGTCCTCAGCAAACTGTCTGCGTAAGCAAACTCAGCTCTTGGATGAAAGGAACTTATATCTGATTTATATTTGCTTTATCTCCGAATAATGAAAGAGAACAATTTGAAGATTACAACCATGTTTTAAATATCAAAAGAACCTTTTCAGCCTGTGTCTTTTTCTTGACTGGAGTAACTTTGTTTGTATCTTTGTTAGCCTGCATGCAGAGTAGTCTTGTTCGAGGAGCTGGGTTGTACCAAATGGGGACAGAAATATAAATATTTACTGCCATCTTTTGGACAGTGTGGGTACGACTGCAAAAAAGAAAGGGGGTCAGTGGAGTTATTACTCAGTTGTCATCTCCTTTAGCTTTGTCAACTGATTCTATGACAACCAAACACAGCGGTCCTTAAAAAAACGTAATTTTTTGTATAGTCATGTTAATAGTCAGATGCTACAAGGGAAGCAGGGTTTGCAGGGAGAGGTGCTCACTTTGATTTGAGCAAACTAATAGGTTTGGGGGAAAAAGTGAGCAGACATCTTTGAGCACATGCACTATTCTCCAGGTTTTGAGACAGTGTATGTTTGTTGCTCCCAGCTATCAGGAGCTTTGTGTTTTGCTTTAATGCATAATCAGTAGAGCTGGAGAAATTATTGAAATTCCTGAAGCCAAAACCTGGAGCTACTGTTTCATCATCTACAATCAAAACCTGATGGCAGTTCCTGGCTCAAAGGAAAAATGTTTTACTGCAAGTACTGAGGTTTTAGACTGTTTGGGGGCTTTTTTCAAGGAATGCAGCTCAGGTGCTTGCTCTTCAATATACAAAAATATTAGCATGTTAGCAAATACTGGATTATTTCAAAATGCATATACTTTAGCAAGGTAGGATATGTTGCACACATATGTCACACTCCTCTGACCCTTTTTTATATGATGTACTGCTCAGCTGAAGTGCTGATTAGATGGCCTTTCCTAATTGTGATACGGTATTTTCCATCTGTTTGTCGTTTCAGATTGCATTTTTAACCTCACACCCAATCCAACTTTCAGTCCCTGCAGGCTGTGCAGACACAGGTTTCCTGCTGTGGTAATAGCTCATTCTTGTAAACTATTTTGAAATTAATAGCAGCAAGGTACTTCAGTGTTTCCAAAAGGCCGTGACTCTTACTGGATGGAGCCTTCTTTTAATGCAAGGAGAACTCTTACTAGACCATTTTAGAAAGGTGAAATTTTTACCTGGGATTTATCTATAATGCTGATTTCAGTGCAATTATAATCTGATCCTTACCAGCTGGACCTCCACAGTGTACCACAAGTGAATGTTAAAAACTTGCTCAATGTGAAACTTGTTGTGTTGTTTGTTTAGGAGGCGGCAGCACTGACAGTTACCCTTCCTGTCACTGTTGTTCGGCTTGCATTCAGCAAGCAAAGTATGACTCTTTGCTCTCATCTTATATTTGTTTGTTTTAGGTGAAACTTCCTTTTCCTGTTGATCAAATCACAGATCTTCCAAGGAATGATTTCCAGATGATGATAAAGATGCACAAGCTAACCTCAGAGCAGCTCGAGTTCATCCACGACGTCCGCCGGCGCAGCAAGAACCGAATCGCAGCTCAGCGCTGCCGCAAGAGGAAACTGGACTGTATTCAAAACCTGGAGTGTGAAATCCGCAAGTTGGTGAGTCCTGTGCTCTCACCCTCACACTGCAGCTTGCAGGGCACCCACAGCTATTCCTGCCCAGCTGGTTCAGTCCGTTTGTACATAAATAAGCAGAGCCACCAGTGTGAAAATTTAATAGATAAAAATGCGTTTGTGTGTGTATATGTAATATATATGGAAAACACAAAATTCCAGTGGAATGAGGCCTAGATATATCTTCATTTTGAGATCTCAAGAGCAGATTTTTGAGTGAGTTGGAAGACGACAGAAGCTTGTATCACAGTTCCCATCTTGCAGTTCAGCTTGCCCCCAGTATGTCCAGTGTATCCACAAAAGCATTTCCTCATCCAAGCCCCATTTCCATGCCTAACTACCATAACAATCTGTTGATCAGGGACTCATGTAGTGCTCAAAGGAGACAGATATAGAGAGATCTTCAGAGGTTGTCTGGTCCAAACAGTGGTGTGGCAGGGCCAGCTTTATCTCTGCATAGAGATTTTATTTGTTTGAGGCTTTTTTAAGGCAGCTCAACATTTTCAGGAATTTCAGCTCACTATGCCTGTTCTTCAGCTCTTTTTTTCACTGAGCAAATGGCAGAAATGGCAAGGGAAGTGAAAAGGAATGTGAATATCCAGACTAGTGGGCATCCCTTGGTGTAGGTCAGTAAGATTGCAAGGTCGTGTTCCTCTTCCTGCTGTCTTCCCTGTAACACTCCCATGGTGTGCCATGGACTGAAGCACCCTCCATGATTCAAGGGCCATCTAACACAAAACGCCTGTTCCCACTTCACAGTGCACTGGCCTTCATCCTATGCAGCGGGTTCAGATAGCAACTGTTGGTTTACCCCAAACCTCCTTGACATGTGTCTCTGGTAGTAGTCTACTGCAGAGAGGAGAGCAAAGCATGCCTTGCTCACTGGCCAGAGCACATCTGGGGATGGGTCTCCTGTGTGCCAAGGTGTCAGTGTATAGTGCTACCACATTTTAGTCTAAGGAAGTGAGGTGACTGGAGCAAGGCTAAATGGCTGCTTAGTAAATTCCTCTCTGTTTCAGTTATGGTATAGACACCTCAGGTGCAATTTGAGTGTCTAAACACAGTTGTCTACAATATAGACATCTGTGCTGGAGCTCATTTTCCTGTTTTCCTTTATAGTCAGTGAAGGGAAGTAGATACCTGACAAGTCTTATTTGTCTCATCCTGCAGCAGAGGAGGTGACATACAGTCCAGCCGTGCCTGTTCCTCTCCATTGCTAAACAAGAGCACCTGGAGAGCCATGTCAAATGTAGATAGCTATAGGCACCTTCTCTGAAAAAACTCCTCTCCTTAATGACAGTGCCCCTGTGGTCTGAGGGCCCTGCTCCTCTTCACTTGCCATCCCTTGCCCATAGAGAAAGCAATCTGGTGCACAGCAAAAAAAAAAAGGGCTTGAGACAAGCATCATGGAGGAAGACGTCTACAGGGTGTCACTCAGCAGAAGTAATGCAACACTGGAACTTCAAAATGAGTTAGCACCTCTTCATCTGTTTAAAACTCCTAAAAGCTTTATGACACGTCAAAAATAATGCAGTAGTCCCAGTTCAGCTGTTAGGAGAAGTGTGGGTGTGCAGCATGCAGGACTGGACAGTGTAGTTGCATTACACAGCAGTTTTAGGAGTCCAACATTAAACCCAGCCTTTGAATATCCAAGGGTCTGAGAGCTAAATTAATTCATTCACATAGATAAAACAAAAGGAGCTGAAGTTGATTTCCTTCCTCTGTGTACCCAGCTTCCACTAAAATTGAAGGTTATTTGGAGTCTTTGATTTAAATGTCCGTATGTGGAGTCTTTGATTTAAATGTCCATGTGTACATTTAAAACATGCTCAGTTGTAGGTTGAACTTAGTGGGTCTGGGGAACGGGGCTCTTGTTCTTGTCATAATATGTTGCATGTTGAAAGTGGCCTTTAGTGTCAGCTTTATTGTGCTTCATTCTCTGCACAAGCTGTAGCAAACGTAGTGTGAAAGAGGCAGGGATCTGCTGGAAGAAGCTGAGGTAACGTCATCTCAGAAGCAGCAGAAAGCCGCATGACTTTGGGTTACTCACTTGCTGCCTGAGCCTGTCTGCTTCCCGTCTGTAACTGGGAGGTGACACTGACCCCACAAGCTGGTTGGGAGACTTAAATCATCAAGGCTTGCGAAGCCTTCATCTGCCTTGCTACTGAAGCCCCGGGGGGAAAAAAAGAAACAAAAATCAAAACATTGTTCAGAATAGTGCTCCACTATGCAAAACAAACAAAATATCAAAGATAAACAAAATAGTGAGAAACTGCTTCCTTCACTGAGCATAATCCACAGCTTGTATCAGAAGTAGAGTGGCCAGCAGGACTGGGGAAGTAATTGTACCCCTGTACTTGGCACTGGTGAGGATGCATCTTGAATGCTGTGTTCGGTTTTGGGCCCCCCCACTAAAGGAAGGACATTGAGGTGTGGAGGATTTTAAAAATGTGTAGATGTGGTGCTTAATGACATGATTTAGGGATGGACTTGAGAGTGCTAGGCTAACGGTTGGACTTGATGATCTTAAAGGTCTTTGCCAACCTAAAGTATGATTCTGTGGAATCTGGTGCATCATTCTGAAAAAGGGGGTTCATAAAAAAGACAGTCACTAGATGCGCAAGAGTATAAAGCAGCAGAATTAAAATCATGCAACTTTAACTTTGCCTCAGTCCCTCCCCCATATGCATGCATTCCAAACACGTAGTCTTCTTCAAGATCATCTTTTTTACTCTTAGGAGAACCAGCAGTGCAACTCCAGTTCACACAATACATGGTAACTGGAAATTCCTTTGTCATCTTCTGCCCACTTTGTGATCAGTAATTTACAATCTCCTTATGTATGTAATGGTACTAGGGTTTAAAGGTTTTTCACTCAGCTGCATCTTTTTTATGAAAGACCCCTTTTCCCCCTGCACTTCATGCCTGTAAGTCACCCATCTTCCTGGCACAGATGGTTTCACAGCAGACAGTGAGTGAAATGGTTGTATCCTCTGAGTTTGATAGGTAATTTTTTTTGCCTGCTTTCCCTCACTCATCCATCCACCCACTCACGTTCCCTTTTTTTCCCTGCAAACTCACAACATACTCTCTTCCATAATTCATTATCTCAAGATGTACTGAAGCATCTGTTTATTTTTTTATTATTTTTATGCTTTCTTGATAGATATATAAATATTTTAGCAGTTGGTTCTTTTCATGTGCACTGCTCTCTTTCTCATTCACACAGCTGTATGCTTCCAGTGCAGGCTTTGGACCCAGGGCAATACTATCAGCTGTCAACAACCACCCATAGCTGGATTGTCTGAGTTGTGGAGTTTTCACACCTCAGATGCCAATGCATCTTTGGTTTAGCAGTATTACTAGGTGAGGTACATGGCTGTGCTGCTTTTGGGGCCAGCTCAGCTCTGAAAATAGCTCTGATATTCTACAGAATCTCATCTATACCTTTGAGTTGTATGCTTACCTTCCCGGGAGAGAAAGCGATGCAGCAAAACTGTCCCCATCGGTCTGCACTGAATCAAACACTGATTTTTAGAGGTGTAACCCCAAGCTGGGTCTGGATCCGTGCCCAACCCCCCCAGTCTGCCTCCTGAGCATGGGGAGGACAGTGCTCACCCTGCAGGGGCTGGCTGGCCAGGTAGGATCTAAGCTGGAGATAACTCCCACTGCAGCATGTCACACAGAACTCTACACTAGCTGGGGCTGGGCACCTCATCAGTGCTTTGTTGGTTGCAGAACAACCTGAGCTCCTTTTCCCAGTTATTTTAATCTTGCATGAAAAAATAAGTCCTACCAAGCTCTCTCACTCTCTCTCCTCACTGGTACTGTCCTGCCTCTCACCTGGCCCCTCCTAGAGCAGCCCACTGACAGTGAAACTGAAAACACTCGAACTAGGTGTTAGAAGGGGAGGACATGGGGAAGCACAAGAGGCAAAGCCAGAGCAGAACAAAAGGGAAAGGACCTTGACCTTGTTGTACTGAGTATTAAGAAATCCACCATCCTTCGGGGTTTTTACATACAGCTTTGTAAAAATATCTTTATTAGGTCAAACACAAACCTTTAAGCACCAGGATATAAGAAAACAAGCTGTGATGCAGGCCACAGGGAACACATGCAGATCCTCTCCTCTGAATTAGGAAGAAATTATTTAGTGTGAGGGTGGTGAGACACTGGAACAGGTTGCCCAGAGAGGTTGTGGATGCCTCATCCCTGGAAGTGTTCAAGGCCAGGTTGGATGAGGCTTTGAGCAACATAGTCTGGTGGAAGGTGTCCCTGCCCATGCAGAGGGGTTGGAACTAGATGATCTTTAAGGTCACTTCCAATGCTAACCAGTCTATGATTCTATAAATAATGCACCTGTCAGTGGTAACAGAGGTTCAGCTGGCACATGGATCAAAGCGGGTGCACCCAGCTTGACCAACCAACCCAGCAGTTAGAGGATGAACTGAGCTTCTGCAACATACCCTCACCTCAGGAACTAAGCCCTGTTTTCATGGTGTTTGGATGGGTAATTACTTCTCTGCATCAAAATGTTTTACTGAGTTTTTTTGTATTGTCCATCAAGCAGGCTTAGTCTATAAAGGGAACTAACAGTCTGCTAGAAATAATTTGTGACTCTGTCCTCTTCCAACTCAAATGTTTTTCTCCAGATGTTTCCCAAACTGCAGTCCTCCAAACACAGACCTCATGGTGGTCAGATACCTGATATCTTTGTGACTTCTCCTCTGCCCTTATAAAAATAACTGTGACATGGTGTTCTTCTTGGGTACCGCTGTTTGCATGCCTGGAGTGTGCATGGAGGGTGGCTCTTCATCAACCTGAGATGCCTTTTCTCTTTCAGGTGTGTGAGAAAGAGAAATTGCTCTCAGAAAGGAACCAACTGAAAGCAAGCATGGGGGAATTGTTAGACAACTTCTCTTGTCTTTCCCAAGAAGTGTGTAGAGACATGCAGAGCCCAGAACAGATCCAAGCTCTCCACCGATACTGCCCCGTTCTTAGACCCATGGATCTACAGCCAGCCACCACCATCAGCCCCTCCCCAGCTGGCATGGAGCAGAGCCTGGTGACCTCCCAGTGCGTCGGGGAGAGCATGCAGTGCTGCTCAGAGCAAAGCTCAGTGCAACTGGGAGCACCCTGGCTGCCCAACAACATCTCAGAAAATTGTTCGGCTGGCGGGGGGTTGGATGGAGCCGACACAGGTACTTACCCTGAGAGGGAGCTCCCACCAGAGCAGAGCAGCCAAACGGTCACGGTAGACTTCTGTCAGGAAATGACTGATAAATGTACAACAGATGAACAACCTCGGAAAGATTACACCTAGTGACTTGTATCCTTAACGTTACACCTGGTCAGGTGTTCTTCAGTCAGCCAGTGGCAGTGTTCATTTGTTGTCTAGAAGAACGTATTTGGTGCACACTACAGTGGTCTTAGCAGCAATACTGTTTTTAAGTATTCCCTCCTCTCTACAAGCAGGAGTTCTCTTCACAATGGTGCTATCCCTTGCTCAGGCAGGGAACGAAGCAGTGGCAACACTGTCTGTTTTTATATGTTGATTTCAATCTTAACAGGGATGGACATAACACCTCTGAGGACCCAACCGCAGCTTTTTTCTCAGTGGCCCATGTCACAAAACCCTAACTCAGGAATTTCCTCTGAATGTTCAATTTTTCATTGAAGACAGCTTCTTTACACATCAAAGTTTTATAGCTAAACTGTACATATTATATATAATATATATAAAATATATATATCCATATGCAAAAGTCCCTGCATGCCTCAATTTTTCTCATCCTACAAACTGGAAGCTTTCATTTCTATTGTATAAACAAGTTCCAACATTCCTTTTTGTCTTCGATGCTAGAACTAGTTTGGTAACTTGTTACACGATAATTTTTTTTTCTTGGTTCACAGTTCAGCAATATAATTCGATTTGTACTTATTTATAAAATTTTAATGTTGGAAACTTATTTGAGATTTTATTATAGACAATTTTTTTGGCACAGCCATTTTGTGCCACTTGAGCAATGTGGAGTTATTTTATTTTCTTGCAGATACTGTACAGTAACGGTCAACTTTGCCACTTGCACTGAGTTTCTGGTCAAACCTCTTTTCATAAATGAAGTCGTGACTTCAGTATAACTTGAGTATATGGTTTTCTTTGCTTTATGGCTTAAAGAAAGTAGAAAAGTTTTAGCTAATAGACAAACACTCAGGAGCTCATTATGTAGTAAAAACGGTCTTGCCAAATACTGAATTCACTATACAATTTGTAAAGAGAATCTGCTTGAATTATTTTTATATTCAGACTTCTTTCTGTTTCACAAACCAAGTTTAAGTGCTGTTAATGATGCTTTTGGATTCTTATAGGGGAAAGTATATTTCACTCTTTAGAGAAAAAAGTATTTGACAACTGGATCAGTTCATCGTACGTTCCACGAAGTAAAGCAAATGGAGATCACATCAATACACTTGTGGGGGGGGCTATTTCTCCATCCCCACTCTGTATCCTTTACTCATGGAAGCAACTGTGGCTCTGGCAGCTGGCCAGAGCCTCACCTCATCTGTCCTCAGACGTTACCTGTTTTCCTCACCAGACCTGAGTTGCAGAGCTGGGTCTGGTGAAGTCAGTGATCCTGCCTGGTTAGGCAGAGCTGCAGGATCAGATCCCTAGTTGTTGACTTTGGTTTCCTTTACAGAAGTCAAGTTAGCACCCAATTTGGTCGCTTACCCATCAAATTCTTGTGTTCCAGGATCGATCCTCTCGTTCTGCAGCATTGCCCTCAGCAAACTGCAGCTAAAAGTGTGCTGTCTCGAAGGAGACTACTCAGTGAATTGGCTTAGTTGTAACTGCATTGGATTTGTATCTGAAGCAATGTTGACTCATGGTATGACTGTGTGAGACAGCAACTTTCCAAGCATAACATCTGTATGTACAGTGTAGACAGAAAAACGTCCTCCTAATGCTTCTTTAATTATTATTATTATTATTAATTATTATTATTATTATTATTATAAGTGTACTGAGTCTTTTTTTTGTGGTTCTTTGCCCTACGTGTGCCAGGTTGCGTGGCTTTATTGATGACAACTGTCATGTGCTTTACTGGCTGATATTGTTTGTTCTCACTGAAAAAAAAAAAAAAAAAAGACCAGCTGTTCACACCTATTTAAAAAAAAAAGTGGAGGGAAGCAGCTTCTCAGAAGCACTAAGTGATAATGTGGTCTTCTGTGTTAACGTTTACACTAGAGGTGTGCACTGGTGCTTTTTTGAGGCATTCAGTAGATCAGCATCTTGACTCTGGAGGAGGAATCAGCTCCCTCTCTCCACTTCTTCCATCTTCAGACTGTGCTCATGGACCGTCACCCACTCGCCACAAAGTCTTGCTTTTACCCTCTTCACCCAAACTATTGTAGCCAAGCTACCGAGGAGGAAATGCATATAGCATGTGCCATGTTTGTTGAAAATACTTTTTTTCCCCGCATGTACAAAGAAGAACTAGTATATAATGTAGGAGAATATTTATGTTTAAGTATTAATCATTACTGTACAAAATCCTTACCTTTAAATGTTCAAAAGTATACAAATGCCATAAACTCCTAGTTCACACAGTTGAAAAAGGGGGAGGAGTTGTCCTTTCTTTTTAAAAGAGCTTAACCTAAAAATAAGTGAACCCCCTCCCAGCCATCTTTTGCAGGTAACTGGCTGAGAAGGTCTTTGGCAGGGGGGGGAAGATTTGATTTTCCTTTGAATTTGTTGACGTTGCAAAGCAGTTCTGTGCTTCGCAGAGAAGTTTTGTTTCTATGAGACCATGGTGAAAGCTAGAATTGAAAACTAAATGTGAATCACATTATAGAGTCATAGCTACTTGGGGAGGGCTGGGGGCGGGTGGGAGGGAAGGGTCAACTGACACAGTATTTTAAAGATGTTTTTCTGTTGCCTTTTTTATTTTTAAGTGACCTCCTATATATATGAATAGATAGAATGTTTTATGAGTATAAAACCAAGTTTAACTTGCTTCCTGACATGAAGATTTACTCTACTAACAACTCATGTGCAACTGGTACTCTTGACCTCATTCCAACGGTTTAAAAAACCCACCCACAAAATCCAATGCGCTGCAGCTCTTAGGTTTGACCTGGCTTCATACTGGTGCTGGGTCTCTTAATTTCCTCTACCTTGGGAACTGATACTTAAAACCACTGCTCAAATAAGTGTCTCTTCCTCAACCTTTCTCTTGTCTCTCTCTCTTTCCCTCTCCCGTGAGATCTTCTGGATGTTTGATTTCATTCTTTCCCATTAGAAGTAGCTGATTTTGTGGCATTGCTTCCTATATTTACATGTATCATGGTTTTTCAGTGGGGTTTTTTTGGTGGTGGTGGTGGTTGTTTTCTGTTTCTGTTTTGTTTTGAGGTTTTTTTCCTATTCAAACCACGTGGCTCTCAAAGCTGATACTGGGCTAACAGTAAAGGAAGACATTGGGAGAACTAGTTTCAGACCTGGACATCAGCTGACAAGCTGACATGCCCAACCATTTGCCACAAGAGGTCAAAACAACTGGCCACAAGGATACCATTGGAAAGAAAAACAAACAAACAAACAAAAACCCGAGAAAAAAACTGACTGTAGTATTTATGAATTTTAAGAGTTTGGCCAGTGGTCACTATGATATTAAGCAAGAATCTCTTTATTTTTGTCAAAGAGGACACATGCAGCATCAATCCTGTTGGGCGTTGCTTGGGCATGGCGTGGTGAGACCGCATCTCCCACTGGGCACTGCTCCACTCTAGTGGGCATGCAAGTCCTTGAAGCTTTGTCCAGTCTCTATCTAGTCCTCCTTTTCCTTTGCTATTGCTATACTTGTATCGCCAGGAAGCCTCATTTCCTTTAGGCTTGTTATGCTTTGTCAGGTGAGTACTACAGTATATAATGTGTTTGTTTCTCTGCGTTCTCTGGGGGTGCCTTGAACACAATTAAAGCTTATTGCAAGCTGATTCTGGAACAAAAAGATAGTAAAAAAAATAAATAAGGAAAATTAAAAAAAAAAAAACTGAGAGAAAACAAAACAGAAAACAAGCAAAACAAAAGCTAAAATGTTGGCTGTGTTATCAGTAGATCCCAGTATTTATATCACAGACTTCCTAACGTGACGACTCAGGCGTCAGAGTTTGATGCTGCAGTATAAAACTATTATTTTATATATTGTACAAGTAATTTATTAAATGTCTTTCTAAGGGTATATGCTGCTTTTAAGATGCACTATATTTTTGGATCTAATCCTTGTATTATTTTTTTTTTCCCAAGGAAGTAAAATGTGCTGCAAAGGCAAGCCACAGTGATTAGTATGCTAACTGCTACTTCTCTTTAAAAAGGAGAGTGGGAACTAGATACATAACTTCGCTAAATGGTTTAACTGCTGCCAGATAAATGATTAATGCTGATAGTGTGGTCGTTAATCTGGAGTCCAACACTTCATCAAGTCTGTGTTCTAAAGAGCGCTTGAATAGAAGTTAAAATGCCTAGATAAACAGTTAGTTTTTTTTTTTTAATATGTAACTTTATGATTGCCTAACAAGTAAAACAAATCTGCATGCTGGAATCATGATAGTCCTGTAATAAAATGAAACCTGATCCACCAGGAGAAAGCACAGTGAAGCACTGCAATTCCAGAATCAACACCACATCCTCCCTTGTGTCTTTTAAAAATGTGGTTACAAGAGGGAGAGGGGTCAGTTTTCAGAACAGAAGACCTGTTGTGAATTTTGCAGTGAGATGAAGTGAACATTTGCCAGGTTTACACACGTTCAAAGTTTGCTCTGCTTCATGGCCTCCACTATTGCAACAAGGAACGCTGCTTTCACCTTTTTTTTTTCCCTGATTCAAGATGCATTTGGAGGTGCCTCCGGGTGGATGTTGTAGCCCATGGTTGCAACATTTTAAGAGTCTCTATTTTAGGGCTGCCTAGAGAAGGTTTAGCTCAGTATGAGCAGCAGAGCTGGTGGCCTTGCCTAAGAAGGGGATCTGCTAAGTATGGAGCAGTTTATTTTTATCAGAAGCGAGGTGAAACTAAAACTATTAACATAAAGAACTTATGCTCTCTTTCCGGCTAGAAATTTTCTCAACAGATTTTGACTTTGGTTCAGTTTTGTCCCTGCCAACACAGTGCAAGTTAATTTTACATCTGTATATATAATATGTGTATGTATGTATACATACATCTATAATTCTAGTCACGAGTGTGTGTTTGTGTATTTTCCTGTTTATAATACATATTTGTATATTTATAATACTCCCAGGAGTATTTAATGACTCAGGCATCAGATCTGATGCTGTAGAATACAATATATGTGTATATGCATATGTTAAAATACTGTGTGTATATTTAAAAGATCTATTGTTGGTGGTCTGTAGAATAATTTTTCCCTTTACTCTCAAAATTGTAATGGCATGACTTGGAAAGACTCAAGTGTACAGTATTTTCCTACACTCCACCAAGATAGATATTATTTATATCAAAGTCAAATATTGATTTGCATTTTAAGGTATTACACAGATAGTGTTGCCATTTTTGCAAATAAAATGGCTTTTTGGCAGGAAGGAATACTAAAAATACCTTTTTCTAAGGTCATTATGCCAACCAAATGACAGCTAAAAAGCCAGTGAGATGAATTCTGTTCCTGTACAAATTTTAGTGAGTGTGGGCAGGACCCTTCCCATAGGTGAAAGTCACATGCAGTTCATGCAGTGCCCCTGGTGTCCCTTTTGGCTAATTAACAGCATGCAGAAAGAAACTAGCATCCTAAAATAGAAATGGCAACTGGCAGTGTTTGATTTCATTGATTGCTTAGAAGCAGGGACGGTCCCAGGCTACACACACACAGGACCGCTGCGCTGCGGGGGGAGCTGGGCCAGGGGCTGCGATCGCCAGCTGGGCTGGCCCTGCGAGCAGAGGAGCCCACCCTGGGGACATGGGCACAGGAGGGAGCAGCTGCCCCACGCCAGGGGTTGTGGCTGGGATCCCCCCTGCCCAGGCTGGTGTTCCCGTGCCTTTCTGATGCACCCGAGCGAAAGGCGCGTGGTCTCAGTCCTGCTCTCAGCGCTGCCTTTGCTCTCCCTGGAGGTGTCTGGATCCCGCAGGCCGGCAGGAGTGGTACTAAACACTTTGGTGATATTCGATGCGTGGTTGTTTACTCCTAGTTCCAAGCATCACCTTTGATTTCAAGGGTGGGGATGCCCTAAGAGTTTGTTCCAGAACCAGTTGGTTACAAGTGCACCTCTTCTATATGCCTTACAAACTTCAGAGGCCATATTCAAAACAGGGTTTTATCAGCGTATGCAAGGGGGTGCAACCCCTCTTCTCTTCCTCCCCAGGTCAAACAGTATGGACAGTTTTCACACATATCTACCTGTATAACCCTCTGTACCTCTCATAACTGGTCAATGACTGTAACAGGTTACATCAGGTGTTTTTTCTACATACTTTTTACACAAATTCTATGCGATTAATGTAACTTAATTCAATGCATCATTTTATTGTACTAGTTCTTAAGCTTGTCTTTTTTTTTTTTTCTAGGTGACTGTGGTTTCTTGTGATTTTTATTGTATAAATAAATGAGGTGGCTGTTGATGCTTACTCTCTGTTACTAAGAATTTTTACCTTTTTGGAAGAAAGCATTGCTATGAACTAATGAATTTAAAACGTCATTTACTCATTGTAAATACAGTATTGTGCAAAAAACAAAAATGAAAAAAAAAAACCCAACCCTTTTCATTCATTTGAATTGCTAGTGTTAACTGAATTTTGTCTAGACACCATTTCTGTTGATGAAATAAAGACATATCATTATGTATTGTAAATTGACTCATCTTGACTCTGATGTCGCTGTTGCGGTGCTCAGGTAATGCCTGGGTTGTAGGTGAAATTCGGAAGAGCAGTTTGGATGTGCTTGAATCTCTGGACTGGTAAAGAGACCTCCACTCCTGTGGTCCCTCTGCTAATTCACTAGTTGCCTTTGATCCAGGGATCCAGTTATCTTTGATCTGCTGCAGGAACAGCTGAGGGTATTTCATTGCAAAGATGAAATAAGTTGTTCTGGAAGATCAAACAAGCTGTATCTGTACCCATTCCCCTGGTGCTTGACTTAAGGCAAATCTTCTAAGTCTTTGCCTTCTAAAGTGTCAGTGTACATGTTAGGAGGTAAGGGCAGAGGTTGGGGGCTATTTCCCTTTTACAGCAAATCTGTGAGGAATTGAGAGAGGTTTCTGTAGAAAGCAAATATAGCTGAAAAATCTTTGTGTAACCCAAATACCATAGTGTTCCTTTCTGAAGGAGGAACTTGTGCCATGGACTATGTGTCACATACACTGAAGAGCCAGAAAGGAAAAAATAATTATAACAGCCTTAGATGCTATTGCCACAAGCAGGGCACAGGATCTAGCAGGGGCTGTTTGCTCTCTGGGACTCCCAAATGCATGGCTCCTTGGGTTGGATTCAACCTCAGTGCCTGCTCAGCAGCTTGACAGGAGACTTGGGAAGGGAACAGTGGCATGACCAGTTGTCCTACTCTGCTCCATACACTTGCTGGGATGCTGCTGTGGGGAGTAGGGAGGAAGGCAAGCTGCTAGAGGGAGGTTCCCAGACTTTTTATCACCAGACAGAAAACCCTAGATGGCATGTCCTTGGCCACCATCCTTGGGGATACAAACTGCATCCTCCTCACATCTGCAGCAGTGAAAGTTGCCTGTGATTTTTCAATTTTAAAATTCTCGTGGAAGTAAATCAAAATGTTACTTTCCAGAGTTCCTCAGTTTTCTGAATCTTCCTGTTGAGCATATATGAAGAAAGCTTCCCACCCCCTCAAATCTGTCAGAAGATGTCACATCCATCAGCTCCACACATAGCCTGGCAGCAGAGAATGTACTTTAGCAAAGCTGTTCTGCATCCCTGATCAGTTGTTGCTGGCACTTAATGGCCACCATCCCAAGTATTTCCTTTTTGTGTCTTAAAATACTAAACAAATGCACAGGCAAACCGTCAATGAGTTTGTAGTGAGGCAGAATATGGATGTCAATCGTGCAGTAGAACAAAACTGCTGTAATCTCAAGCCATCTTTATGCTTGCCTCTTTTTTCCTGTTCCCCTGCTTTCTGCTGGCCTTGCCTTAGAGTACTCCAGTCACAGAGGAGTGTTATGCCTTGGGAAACCAGTATAGCTAACAAGCTGGTTCCAGCCATCACTTGCCATTGAGGTGATATCAAATGTGAGCTATGATAAGCTTGACAGACAAAAGCAGCCAAAAGTGTGTGGCCAAAAACAGGGTCAGTGACAATCAGAGGAAGGTGCTTTATTTTCCAGATACACAAGTGGAAGGACTACTTTCTAGGGCCACGTACAACCCAGAAATCCAACCTTCCACAGCTAGTCTGTCCTAGCAAACTGAAAATGAGCTCTTTTTGGCTTTGTTTGCCTTTCCATTTGTCTATATGAACTAATGAGACAGTGAAGGGAATAAGATTTTCATGACCCTGAGGTGACACCTTGCAGATCTTCTTCAACAGCAAACTGCAGAAAAGCACAGAAGCTTTGCACCTAAAATATGTCACCCAATTTTACTTATTTTCCATTTTGAGGCTGGAAATATTAGCTATGAGGAGGCTACATTAGCATGGAAAGTCTTATCAGAGCTTGAGGACAGCATTAGCACAGGCAGACAAGCAGCAGCTTATTCTTCAGCTGTTTTTTGGTTTTTTTTATCCCTCTTAAATTTTCTGTCCCTTCAGATTTCTTGAGTGTTTCTTCCATCTTTTATTCATCAGCTGCTGAAGCCTGGGGAGATAGAGGCCACGTAACCTTCCAGGTTACTTTCAAATCAAACTAACCCTTTCTTGTCAGTTCCTTGGGCCTTTCCACTACCTTGAATGTCTATGGATCAGGCTGGATTTTGATATGAACACTACTAGCATGCACAACAAGTTGTACATCCCAAAATGTTCTCCCAAAGACACAAGACTGTTTCTGCAGTGGCAGCACATGCTGACCAGATCTGGCTTAATCTACCTCAGAAAAATCTGCAGCTGTGCAATGAGCTACCCATTAACTCCAGCTATCAGAGTAGGGTGCCATGAGGATGGGTGTCAAATGGAGGAGTAAAACTAAGTGTTTGCTTTCTTAAACTGTATTATTAATTTAGCATTATAGTGGCAGGAGAGGGGAGCGTAGCAACAGAGAATCTGCTTTGTATCTCTGCTGAAGGTGGTTTGTGCTCAATCCCTTAGTTTACTTCTTCTCCTCAGAATGTCATTACTTTTTCATGATAGATGATAGTTCTAGGAGCATGCTCTGAAAGATAACAAGAGAAAGAAAGGATGAAGCAGAATTACCTTAAAGGTGAAAAATGTTATTGTAGTAATTAACCCAGGTTCCAACACATACATAATTGGGAAGATGGAGATCTTAGAGTTTAGCTGACAACATACTTACCTTGAAGGGCTTTGTTCAGTGCTAAAGGGAGGGTGGGGAGAGGGGAAGCCCCTTGCTTTTAAACAAAAAAGAACACTTCAATCCCTGAAGTAATTTGCTTGAAATCAGGGGATGCATCCTACAGGCCTTGCTTTACATGTTGAGGGCTTTTGTAATTTTTTTTTCTTTAAAACCATACAAAAGTGTACCCAGTTGGGTGAGTTCCACTTTCTAAAATCCAGCTTATCCATTTGTTGCTGCACAGATCCTCAGAGAGGTTCATTAGTTATCAGCCACTGCTGACCCCCCAAGTTCATCTGTGTTTGTGCAACTGGTGAATGGTTACCTTTGGGTGACCAAGTAGCTTTTGCAGGATAATTGGTACAGTGGCTGTCATCCCCACAAGCTTCTCCTGAGTGCTCCAGGGCAGAATAAATTACAACTCCCGTGGAATTTAAATGAAAAAATATTTACATTAAAAAAAATAATTAAGAGGTGTTTGCACAGAAAACCCTGTACAAAACCAGTGGTAGTTACCAGCAAGAGTGAATGTGGATACCTCTAAGGATTCTCAAACATCTAGAGGAGCATAAGGTTTTACCAGTCTTTTACCCCACCTGTAGAATTTTCTGGTGGAGCTCAGCTGTCTAAATAACTCCTCTGTGGTTATCAGGTTTGTTATTTCAATGTACATTCCCTCTTATCAAACTGTCCCCAGCCCCAAGAGTGGGTGAGCAGCTAGTTAAATGAGTGGATATTTATTCCTGAAGTGTTGCTGAAGGGGTGAGTAAACATGCTTTATTCTGGAGGAGACTGCAAGCATTCAGGCTGAATAGCCACTTTCATGTCCCGCTCACCATGGAGTAATTTCCCACTGGGTAAAAGGCTCAAAGCTTAATGGAGACTTGAGAAGTAGAAAAAAAAATTGTTCAGCACAGAGGAATAAAAAAGCCATGCAGTGAGGGAAACTGGACCCAGTGAATTGTAAAATTTCCCCAGCATTGGCAGAGCCAGGATTTCAGCCCCAGAGACTTTCTTTTCTGCAAATGACTAAAATCAGCAGCCCTATCTCAGTCTGTTTCTGTGAGCTGAGAATATCAACTTTACCAGCTGCTTCATTATCAGCTTTATTCCCCCTCATTGAACATGAGGAGGGGGCTTTGCTTTTAAAGATACATTGATTGCTTTGTAGCTAAAAACATATATTTAAAGAAGCATCACTCTGAAAGCACAGGGCTCTCTGGAGGAGAGGGGTGGGCTGAAGAATAAGGAATGGATGTGAGAGTGAGGAAAAAACTCAGCACTTCTCAAAATCTTAACTTACGTGCCTAAAAGGCCTAATTCT
This sequence comes from Apus apus, assembly GCF_020740795.1. Lineage (NCBI taxonomy): Eukaryota > Metazoa > Chordata > Aves > Apodiformes > Apodidae > Apus > Apus apus. Next base: position 11,173,869 of record NC_067284.1, read on the forward strand.
CTCTGAAAACCTTGATTGAGTAATTTTTGTTTCCCAGGAAAGCAGTTCAACTAAAATATTGCTAAGAATATCATAAATCACTTCCAATTTTTTGTGATTCCAGGAACTTATCTTGAGTCAATGAAGAAACAAGACCATGGATGATACCAAGTCTCCCACTCTCCTTGGTATGTCCTTGGGTACTCTAGCAAGAGGACTAGCACAGTAACTCTCTCAGTGCAGGTTTAGGGTTGGAGTGCAAAGCTGATAACCTAGTTCCAAGTCTTAAAGATGGTGCCTTTGTGAGAAGAGTTGCCAGTCTAGTATAAATGCTCCCAATCCCAGTTACGCAAATTAAAACTCACAGGCTTTGGAGCACACCTTTGGATCCTTTTGAAAACTATTTTATATACACCAAAAAGAACTGATGCTGGACATGCTCAGGTAGTATTCAGCTAGAGTCCTCTGCTTTAGACACAGCTAGGAAAAAACTTCCAATGCAGCTAGTGATGAAATATCACACAGGCCCCAGCTTTTGTAGAAATGTCTGTGTTCAGTTGTTGAATCATGGTTACACTGTGCCACCCTGAAGATGCAATGTCAGGCTGTGGCCATGCTCAGCTTAGCTTCCTGATGTTCTACACTCATTCCTTTGTAGAAAATGGCCAAGGAGGAAGACTGCTTGATTCTGGCAAAGGGTGACTTTGAATGTAAAGCTCTTTCCTTCTCCAATTGTTCAGCTGGAGTGCTCAGATCTCTTATTTCCATCTCCCAAGAGATAAAAAGAAAGTTATTTGATATAACAATGGCTTCACACAGTCTTGCACATGTGAGGCAGTGAGACAATACCCCTCAGGGCAATGCTCAGAGAGCTGGGGGCCTGTTATATTGCTGTATTTCCTGGCCATGCCTCTTTTCAAGAGAGCAGAGATTGTATTTGTACTAGTTATATACTAGTTGTCATTTGTGACTGCAGTTATGCTAAATTCAGCTCAGCTCTTTTCACTGACCTGTGTGTGAAAAGCAGCCATTTAAGGCCTGCTTGCCCAAGGGAGCCTGGCACCCTAGGGCCATGGGAAAGGTGGCCCTTTTCTCCATATCCACATCTCCCCTTAAATAGAAATTAAATTGTGGCAGGAGATGCAAAAGTTGGGGCAGAACAGTATGTGAACCCACCATACCTCTTAGAAGATAAGATACCATACAGTCTCTTAAGATGTATTCTCTAAGTGAGCCTTGGAAATGATTAGCTTGGAGACAGTTATCAGGGAACAAATTGTTCACTATCACTTCAAAGCTTGCTGACTGCATTCCTCAGTACCAAGGTTCTGGGGGCTTGCAGATAGCCCCTTTTCAGTTGTGCACAGATGCTGAATTCCTGTCAATGTAGAGCTTTGTAAAATTATTTATCCCAGGTCTCACTGAATAGAGATCAGCTCACCCATCTAGTGGGTGATGCTCTCGTCATTGCATTTAGATGGACCGCAATTAGTTGGAAACTACCCCCACATCATGCAGGGACTCTTTCCTCCTGTGCATTGTTGTGTGCTTTCCTTGATGCAATGAAGGTCCAGTTTTGGTGGTCTCTATTCAGAACTTAATAGACCTAATGTTTGACCAACAGTGGCTGAAGGAAAATACCTTTTTCCCAATGGATCAAAGTCTCTTGGGAAGCCTTGAGCCTGATAAGTTTTTTCAAGATTTCTGCCTCTCTCATGTTTACTTCCCAGTCTGAATAATGAATAGCTTCAGACAATGCAATGACCAAGAAACTGAACAGAGTATGAAGAGCGAGTAGTTTGGGTGTAAAACTAAACAGTTGGAGTGTAAATATTTTTTCAAGGTTTTATGCCACAGTTGGACATGAATGAAATGTGGTTCTTTACCTCCACCAATTCCAAATGAGGAAGTTTTAAAGAGCCTTGTTAGTCTGCATTGTGGCCAAATACAGCTGGTCTGTACAAATCCTACCAATGGGAAGGACATTTCTTCTTTTATATATATGGTTGGTCTGGTTTGAACTGAAGACTGAAAAGTTGAGGAATCATCATGCCAAAGATGCATTTTATATTCAGTATCCTATGGAGCTGTTTCATAGAGCTTTTCAATGAAGGACTGAATGCATTATCTTTTTAATGTTCCAAACTAATCCTTCCTCCAAAGAGGAAGTCTTAAGAAAAATTTCTTGTTCTGTTTGAAGGATGCAGTTTTGTACTTCCTTGGAAAAAAAATCACTTAATTGTGACCTGGCCAACAACTATACACCACCTAGTCTTCATCAAGAGGGTGCAATATGTTATGACAGGTAACTTTTACAACATGTACTTGTCCCTAATAATCCATTATCTGTTAGAGGCTCAAGTTTGGTGTGGAAATAGCATTGGTAATATTGCTCAAAAAATCTCCTCACTGGATAAAGGCCAATCACAACTGTACTATTAGATCTGTTGGGTGTCTTCAAAGCCATGACTCACAGGATGCTGTGGACTTGTGTGCAGACTCTTGCAGTATGAGGTGGACTGAGTAGCTCTGAGATTTTTCTTTCAGCTGAAAAAGCTGTGATGGTTGTGGGCAGTTGCAGTGGTCCTGCTGTCTTAGCCCAGAAGAGAGGTATGTGTTTGATTGGAGGTTGCTAGAACGGTTGTTGAGGTGTAGGAAGTTGTATTTGCAATGTTGAGTTGACACTCCTCTCTGATTCAGCTGCAGACAAATTCTGGCAGAATGGTATGGATGGAAAGGAAGACATTTGAACCAGCATGGAACTGAAGATTTTCAGTTTGGGAAAGCTATCAAAGAAAACTGGAGAACAGTGTCAGTTCCACTGTGGTTTTGCTCCATTTGGCTATCCAGCTTAGGATAGTAAGACCCAGATTAGAACAGGCAGTATTTTGGCTGTTCAGAAAATGTTTGTGCATGTGGATTCACTGTTATGTTAAAAAGTATGTGTCCTTTGTCTGCATTACTGTTGCAGGTTACTATTGATCAGACATAGCACTAGGTAATGTGTGCTTCCATTGGAATTACTTTAATACCATTGCCTTTTCCCTTTTAAGTACTTTTTAAAGTACTTTTTTTTCCTTTTTTTTAGATAAGATCACTACATTTTAATGCTCCTGTCACATGTGTAAATCTAATTATATATTTTTTTCTTTTATCAAAACATTATTCTATTATTATTGTCTCCTGGAAGTTGATTTCTACAATTGGAAGTCAATTAGAATAAGGTAGATTTAGGTGGGATATTAGGAAGTTCTTTACAATAAGGGTGGTGAAACACTGGATTGTTGCCCAGAGAGGTGGTGGAGGCGCCATCCCTGAAAACATTCAAAGTCAGGCTTGACCAGATGCTCTCAACAACCTGATCTAGTTAAAAAGGTCCCTGTGCAAGGCAGAGGGGGCTGGACTAGAAGACCTTTAAAGGTCCCCTCCAAACCCACACATTCTATGATTCTATTAATTTAAAACAAGTCAAAGCAATGCTGAGTGCCTTCCACAACCACAATTAAGTAGTGAATATAGGAACTGGGAAAAATCAGATCAGAAGAATATACAAAATGTCGTGCTTTAATTAATTTAAAGATTCAACACTTTTATGATGCTCCAGCATATTTGTGTTTTCAAACTGGTGTTAATAAAATGCTGTGGCAATGCTAGCAGTAAAGTGCACTTGCCAAAATCTTGATTCATTTGTATATAGAATCATCTTTACATGAAAATATCCTGTGCTGTAAGCAGGAAGCAACGGGTAGCATCCCTGCATGAGCCAAGTTTTAAATTGCTAGTACCAGTCCCACACATCAGGATCCCCAGAAGAGTGTTACTTCCAAAGGTAAGGACATTGCTTTGCAACCTGCAAGATCTCCCCTGGTAGATAGTATCATTGCCATTAAACAGTAAAAGCTGCCAGGCAACTTCTGTGAGTTCTCAACAGGGTCCTACCAAAATGCTGCCTTGCTTAATACCTTTTTTTGCACTTCACCTCTTGAAAGAGCCTTCCCATCTGAGTGTCAAAGATTGACAGGCTGGGCTCCAGGCCCTCTCCCTCTAGTAGAAGTGGAAAGTGGTTAAATTGCATCTAAGTGACAATTTAACATGGCTGATGCTGACTATATATTGTAGAAACACCAGCTCCATGAAAACTGGAACCCACCAGCAGGTTTTGGATGAGCAATGTGCAAGACTGCTTAATGCTTTCTGCTTCTTACCACAACAGATTTGAAGGCTTTTTGTTTGTTTTGTATTTAGGAAAAGTACTTATTTTTAGGAAGAGTGAGGAAAAATCTGGACAGATTTGGTAACTTTGAGTATCATGTGAAGTAATCTTCTGTTTATTACATGCCCTTTAAAAAGGTGTTAGGGGCTTGCTCCCAGAAACATTTGTAAAGGAGCTTTTTTTTTGTTCTCAGAGGACAAATCCTGTAATCTGAGGCAATCAGAATTAAAGTTACTTTTTAAAAAAAACCTAAACAACCTTATTGGATCTTGAATGCAAGCACTGTATCTTATCAACACTGGCTGTCAGGAAGCTGAGAGTGTGTGGCCAAAGAGCAGGAACAGCTGCTAAACATGCAGTCCTGTAGTTCTTTGCTCCGGCACCGCGGTTATTTGGTGTTTTATATGTAGATTTATTCATCGAGCAATTATTCAACCGGGTGGCTGCCTCTGGGAGGAACCCCCTGAAGCCGAGAGGAGTTGAGTCATTGAACTCAACGCCCTTCTCTTTCTGACAGCGTCGAACAGGCTGGAGCTGAGCAAGTTTCCCCTGGGACCGTCCCCGTTGAGCCGGCGGCGACGACGGCGTGAAGAAACCGAGATTCGGTGCCTTTAGGGATCCGCAGGACTCATTTAACTTCCTAGAGGCGTTTGGGCTTTGGCCGCAGCCAGGGACCAAGCGCGGGGCTGGGCTCGGCCCGGGAGGGGGCGAGGCGAAGGGGGGATGCCGCTCGCCCCCTCCCCGCCGGGGCCGGGACAGGCAGCCGGGGGCTCCCGCCCCGCCCGGAACCCCCCGCCGCCCCCTCCCGTGGGCACCCCCGGGGGCCGCGGGGCGCTACTTGCCATGGACACCCGGCGTCCGGTGGCGGCGGCCGGCGGCGGGCTGCTGGGCGGGCTGCCCTCCCGGCGGTGCTTCCCCTCCGAACCGGAGCCGGAGGAGCCGGAGCCGGAACCGCCGAGCGAGTCGGTGCTGTCGCTGTCGCTGCCCCCCCGGCTCCCGCTGAGGACGCGGGAGAGGAAGCTGGACTTGCGGGTGCCGGGGCAGTGCCCGCTGTCCGGGGACTCGCCGCGCTCCTCGCCCAGATCTCGGCAGATGCTCACCCGGCTGTGCTTGCGGGGCGCCCGCCGCGCCGCCCCCGCCGCTCCTCCCGCCGCCCGCGGAGCCTCCTCGCTGCTGGTGGAGGGCGCGGGCCGCTGTCCCTGGTGCTGCGCCGCGCTGTGCCGGCGGCGGGGCGGGGGCGGCCCGCACGGCTCCCCGCGCTGCTGCGGGCCCGCCGGCCCGGCCGGAGCGGCGGCGGCAGCGGGAGCCTGGGGAGCCCGGGGAGCCTGGGGAGCCTGGGGAGCCTGGGGAGCCGGAGGCGGCGGCGGCGGCGGCGGCGGGGAGGGGGCGGCCGGGCGGGCCGGGGGCAGCACCGAGCTCTTCTTGGAGTTGTAGATGCTGATCTCCTCCTCGGCGGGGCTCACCGGCCAGCGCGGCCAGCCGTACAGGCCCTTCTGGATCTTCTTGAGGCCCAGGTGGGCGATTTCTAGGATGTTGAGGAACAGGGAGACCGCGGCGATGCTATTCATGAAAACCATAAAGATGGTCTTCTCTGTGGGTCGGGACACAAAACAATCCACCGTGTTAGGGCAAGGGGGCCGAGTGCATTTGTAAAGGGGGGACATGTGAAACCCGTATAAAAGATACTGACCTATCATAAAGCCCACTTCGACCACCGACCGGGTCAGGATATGCAGGACGTAGGTGCGCAGCAGGGACCCTCTCAGGGGTGCTTTATGCACTTTTTTCTGTTCCTCCAGCTTACGCAGTTCCCTCTCCACTCTCTTGTGCTCCTCAGGCATGGGCTCCAGGTCTTCCAGCTGAGCCCTCAGGTGGGCTTTCCTCCTCTGTCGCTCTTTCTCCAGAGCCCTCAACCTGTAGAGCGCATGGCCCATGTAAACTAGTGAGGGAGAAGAGACAAATATGATCTGCAGCACCCAGTATCTGATCAACGAGATGGGGAAGGCTTTGTCATAGCAGACGTTGCTGCAGCCAGGTTGCTCCGTGTTGCAGATGAACTCGGACTGCTCGTCATCCCAGACATCTTCGGCAGCCACTCCCAGCACCAGCATCCGGAATATGAACAGGAGTGTGAGCCAGATTTTGCCAACTATGGTGGAGTGGATGTGCACTTCCTCAAGGATGCTGCCCAGCAGGTTCCAGTCCCCCATGGTCAGTTCATACCTGAAATACAAAGCATTATGCCGCTTTCATATAAAATTTGATTTATTTTGGAAATGGCCCTTTTTAGCATTATTTTTTAATAATAATGATCTTTCATATACATTTTTCTGATAGGAGAGCTCTTACAAGTTCGTAATTATTTGCTCCTTACATGAAGGCAGACTTCATGATTACTGGTGAAAGATGCAAATGTGAGATTATTTTAAGCCTAAGAGACTGATTTCAGCTGTAAGTCACAGTACTTCTTAACTGCCTACAATTTTATACTATTTTCTTCCCAGTAGGAAGGAAGACAATTTTTTCTCACTTTGCAAAACCTTTGCCAACTGCAGTTTAATTCCACACCTACTCCATTCCACTGTCTGTGGCTTTGCCATGGTTTTGGGTGAAAAAACAACTAGAATAATAAATCATACTCATGGCTTTCACTTATTTGATAACATTTTGAGAACTATCCTATAACTGTAACTGAAAAATGTTTCATTTTGTACCCCAAGGTAGCAGCATTATTAGTGCCAGCCACGCAATATTTTCCCATCTACCAGGGTTACAATCTGCAAGTTTCTCCCTTGAATTCCTAAAAAAACAAGTACATAGCTTATTTACATATAGCTGTACATGTAAATAGTCTCAGTTCTAGGATAATGTTAAATTAAGAGGAATTCTAGGATTTATATCTTTTATTAATTTCAGGTCTTACTGAATCACCAATACTTTGTCTTAATTATAGATTTCAACATATGATATAAATAAGACAGGGTTTACATAACAGAATGATGTGGAGGTTTTTAGCTGTGAGTGTGAGATGACCTTTGTAACTACCTCTTTTCCCCAAAGCATTTTGATTCATCAGCAAGTTTGTCCAGGTTCTGATTCCAGATTCTTGTTTTCCAAGCTGCTTCTCTGGAAACTGTTCAGGAGCTTCAGGTAATGTGGGAACTTGAAATGGAAGTTATTTGTGTGTTTACTTGTGAATGCACAGCACGTTAGGTGTTGTGTCCCCAGAATTTTTATTGCTAACATGGTAATAAAAAGTTGAAAGCAATTGGGATCATTTCTACCTTAGGTTTTAACACTTGAATATATTTTTTTTAATGCTACTTCTATTTTCAAAACTTCCCGAATTCTACTAAACCACAACCTTTAGTAAACTGCTATTTCTAAGCTTTTTTGAGAGTGGCTGGTTGAAGTACCTAAAACCTTACATGGAGTTAATTGGTAGCACAGCTGGGTGATACCAACATCATCAATATAGCTTGGTTATGGTTTATGATATGATCCCATGTAATAGGATTGTGCTCGGAGGCTGCATTTATCCACACTGCAAGTAAAGATTTTCAATTGTAACCAGCAGTGCAGTCATTCTCTGCACAGGCATTCTACAGACTCTATTATTGCATTTTCTAAGATTTGTTTTTTCTCTGCCAATTTGGATTTTCCCTTTTGACATGGGGAACTGGTTGAGGGAACCCAGCCAGCTGAGCAATTTCTAAGGTGCTGTGATACACCTGGAGTATCTTCGTTCCCCACTTTCCCCTCCTTGCATATAATTGAAATGAGATACATGAAAAAAACAGCAAGAATTATTGTAGTCTTGTTTACTCATCTCTAAAGAACAATATAAGATTTTTCTTCTGTTCTCATATGGATTTTTTTTTCAGAGCAGGTATCAAATTGTTGCAGCTTCCTAGGTTGGGTGGGTATCAAGATGTTAATATGTTGAAATGTTAACTAGAAAATGTTAGATCTCAAACTAACACTGAATCTGGTTTTTTTTCTGAGCTTGGAAGTGCAGATACAGAGTAGTTCCCCTTCAGTAAAGTGAGAAGTTGAGGTGTGCATAGAGCAAGCTCTCAAACCCAGAGTGATCAGGAGGCCCAGTATGAGAGCCAATTGCTCTGTGCCACTTCCATGGTAGGTGAGGGCAGAATGGTAACATGACAGTTAAGCAGAGGATCTTAAGGTGTATTTGCTGCCTTCTGAATAGCTGGTCCCTCAATGCAATGATAGACTCCAACAAACAAACAAACAAACAAACAAAAAGCAACCAAAAATCCCCCCACAAAAAAAAAGAAAAAACAAACAAACAAAAAAACCACAACCCCTCCCCCACAAGCAACACACAAGTGAGATACTAAAATATAAACACAGGAATAGAAGGGAAAGGAGACAGGTTTTAATCCCAAAGATTACATGCCAGCATTCCTCCAGCTGTAGAAATAATTGTTGCCCATTTTGGAACAGAAAGGGAATGTAAGCATTCAGGGTAAGAGAGGATGAGAAGTATAAACATATCCCTCTGTCTCTAGAGAAAATTTGTTTCTACCAGTATTTAGACAACTCTGTTCTCACCTTTCCTTTATAACGGCCAACAGGGGAAAGCAATTATAGGAGTGGTCTAATTCCACTTTCTAAGTGAGTTTATTATACCAAGACATTTCAAATCAGCACTAGTAGAACTGCAGCATGACTATTGACATAATGAATGTTATGTATGAAGAAGTTAGTCTAGAGCCAGGAAATCCAGTTTCTAAGAAATCAGCCGAAGCTACTTTACAACATTGTCATAGCAATGTACTTGCAATTTTTCCATCTTTCCCTTCCCCAGTCTTGAGTTATGGGTAAGAGAATAATTTCAGTTTACTGTAAGAGAGTAACCTCAAATAACAACTAAATATTTCCAGTCTACTGGAAATTCCAGTATTCCAGTATACCAGCCTAGTATACCACAAATATACAATTTTTAGTATAGATAGTACATACCTGAGATATTTCCTATTATAACATCTGACTGCCTTTGTATCTGCCCAAATAGTTTTACACGGTTGTTTCAGACAATAATAACATGCATGTAATTAGTTAGAACCAGATGAAAATCCACCATTTTTCTCTTGGAGGAAGTTTCTTTACTTCTTGATTTTGTTACTTTATTTTAAAGTTCATTTGATCATTTGCTGCTATTAAAATAATTTCTATATTAAATTTATGCCAGGTTCGCATCAGCTGCAATGTGAAAAAAAGCAGAATTAAATCTTAAGTTTCTTGTAAAAAAACTGTGAAATATTAAACTGCAAATACTCCTGGGTTTAATTTGCATTGCTTTGAGTCTGACAAGGACCTGCTTGTTCCGTACTGCCTTAGGAAGAATTATTTTTCTGCATCTTACCTTAGGAGGAAGCCCCTGGTTACTCTATCTCAGCATTGCCAAAGGAGCAAGCAGTGCTGCTGATCGCTCAGACCTTCCTTCCACTGTGCTAGGACATCTTTTGTAGTAATATTATTTTTCCCCAAGAGCCAAAGCACAGATGTGGACAGATGCTGTATGCTGAGCGGACTTCTCAGCTCTTTGTTGCTGGATGCCAAGATCACTCAGCCTAAACTGTCTGTGCACGGTTTAAAAATCATCAGATGATAGGATGGTGCCTCTAGCCAAAATTATCATGCAATTATTTTAGGCAGTGGCATCTAACAAAGCCATTCCCTCCAGGATCGATCTGCACATTTGCGACATCCCGGTGCGTTGTTTTAGTTGGTTCTTCAAACATGACACTTCCACCCAGCTCCCAAATGAAATTTTATTTTGCAAAATGACTAAATAGGCACCCTTTGCTCTACAATAGGTTCTTACATTTTCCTTTACATTCCATTAGTTTTGCTTTGAACCAATGCCCAGGGATCGTTAGGTCATGTCCGATTTCATACTCCGTTGCCTGGTGAGTTAATTTAGGATGTGTTCAGGATCACTCTTTGACAATGGAGGCCACAGGAACAGAGACTCGGGTGTCCAGTCAGAAGCACAGGCTTTTGTCACAGTGACCCTGTGAGAGCTGGGTTACAGAGCCAACCCCAAGCCCATTCTGAACTGGTATCTGTGAGAGACAAGGTCTAAAAAAGGGAGTTGCCAAAATGGGATTTTGTGAGAAATTAAGGCCACCAGAGCTGAAGTTCTGAAACTAACAGCTTCTGTTGCCTAATCCTGCCCAGGCCTACATTTTATGGAAATCCCAACTATCAGGGTTTTTTTCTCTTTTATCCCAGAACTTCTGGCCCTTTTAATCCATCCTACAAGGTGCACGACTGCTTTCCACTCCAGCTTCTTGTTCCTAAAGGTATTCCCACTAACAGTGGCCAGTTCCCTAAAGACAGCACCTATACCTCTTCTTTGGGATTATCTCAGATTTAAGTACCAGTGGATCCTTCTCTCATGTCTCTGAAAGTCCTGTTTGAATACACTTTCGGAGCCTTGTCCTGCAACAGATGAGGTGGCTACAGCATCTTTCCTCTACCCCTAGCCTAACGCAGCAGATGTACGGTTTATGCATATGTTACAAATGCTTTAGCAGCTGTACCATTACTTTCTACTCCTGAAAGATGTGTTAATATTCATCCAGGCCACCCAGCTCTCCGCAGGCCTTTCTCATCCATATGCTCTCATGCTCTCTCTCAAGCACATGTACTCTCATGTACCTGTCATTGGCATTTTTTCTTGTCTCTTCTTTCCGAATACGGTGACAAAGTCCCTAAGGCTTTACCTTGCTGCTTCAGTTGTCTCAGAACTTCAGCTCAGGCCTGGGTACCCTGTGCTGCCTCACCAGATGTTGTTGACCTGACATCTCCAGTGGCTTCCACAGCACCACCCTCTTCAGCTCTGCTCCCTGTGAAAACTTGAGAACTCAGCAAAGCTGCAGCACCTGTGCTTTATTCAACCCATGGAAGAACAAGATTTGTCACTCCCTGCAGCAGCAACTTGTTCTAGGCCCAGCACATTTCTGTCCCACCTCTTCTCCCTCCCAGTAAGTCACAGCACCAGAACCACAGGCTGCCTACCTCTCTCTGCCCTCAGAGAAACCTGCTTAAGATTTTGGTTTTCTAAGGGGACAGGGGACATGACAGTAGGCTGCATGGGAACAATTTGTCATGTTTTTGCTTTGTGTTAAAGGACCGATCAGGCAAGCTTGCTAAAGGACCATACCTTTCACAGGAAGATGAAGGCTACCTTACCTTCACAGTATAAAATTGCAGCCCTCAGAACTGGCACAGCTTTACCTTTGGATACCCACATCCAGGCTGCCCACTGAGACCTGCCCTGCTCCATGCTGCTGTCTACACTGTGTCAAGAATTGCTGCACAGTTTTAGACAGGGCTAATTATCAAAGAGCACACTAATTAATAACATGGACAATTATGTTCCAGTTCACAGATTCAAACCATGGGCCTCTTTAGTTTAACAACAGCTGTGCAACTTCCTTTCTGTTAAAATGTTTCTCTTTATTTTACTCCCTGCATTATCTCTTGTGACTCAGATGGGTTTGCTTTTGCTGGCAATAAGGCACAGATGTTTCACTCTGTTGGGAGGGGATGTACCAGCCACCACTGAAACTTCAATCCATCTTTTTCATTAAAGCCAATTTTGCTCCTGAAACAGCTCTAGATTGATTTCATAGATTCTTCTAAGAAATCCTAAAACTTTTTTCTTGGCATGCTTTAGTACCACTGCCTCCTTTCATGAAGACAAATTGCTAAAGATTAATCTGCAGCTGGTTTTAGAGTGAAGACAAGTAGAAGAAAGAAATGGAAATGCTAAAGAGGGAGCTCTTACAGGTGAAACAAGTGGCCAGTTCATGTCTTCTACTGCTCGAGGTTCAACACAAGCCTCTTTTGCAGCAATCTCTTGCATCAGTTCAGCAGCATGACTTCTGCACTTATGACTGTCTAAAACCTGTTTTTCTGGAGTCCTAAATTCCCACTCATTTCTGTCGATATTGCCACCATTTTTTTCCAAGAGATCTCACCCATTTGAGCATCACTTACAAGATTAAAGGTAAGACTGGACTCTTGCTGTTCTGTGAGAAGCTCTTAACTGAAAGGGAAATAGCACTTTGCAAAATTTTCTACTACTCATGTCCATTAAGAGCTTTTACACTGAATCCTGTAACAATCTGTGTGTTGGATAGAGACAGACCTATTCCTCAATAAGAAATTGGAGTAAAACTCTCAAAAGGCTGCCACCAGCTCTACCCTTCCAATGAAAAGCCTTGGATACCAAAAGGCCTTTCTCCTTTGTAATGTTCCACTCAACACTAACCCCAAACTTCTAGAAAGAGAGATGAAAGTTGTAGGTTCTAATCGTGGTTGAAAGGTTTTATGTAATTTCCGAAATTGTCCAATTTCTGATCCAGTCATACCCCCTAAAGAAATAAGCAATATGCATTTGGAGCAGTAATTGCATGGGAGCAGCAGCTGATTACTTCCATGTTTATTAGCCAGAACATCAACATGGCTACTCATTTATACAAACCAGGAGAAGTCAATTTTAATGCTGCTTCACAGCATTTGCAGTTGTCAAGCCATTAGCCAAGAGTTCTAGAAATTGTTTTCATTTACCTGAGGTTTCACAAGTAAGACTGTAGATTTACATACAGTACATTTTGCATATACGTATCAAACGTTGGAGATATACATTACAAACAATAGTACAAAACCACTCCAAGCCAACCTTTGTTCAACAAGAACATGAACGTGTGAGTTTAACATTTTTATTTTTTGCATTACTCTTACAGTAAGCAAACTAGTTTATACAAAATAAACCTGGAGTTTTATATAGTTAAAAAAATCATCTTTGGCTAAACAAAGCTCTATTTTTATACATATATTTTTATATATACACACATCAGGTATTTTACATGACCACGTAGGAACCTGTACACATACTTACAATAAACACAACATTAAAAAAAGTTCCATAATTTACAAAAAAAGAATCCCAAAGTCAGAACTAAAACAGTCAAACCCTGCCCCTCCTCTCACCTGTACAGGTAAGAAGGTAAATAAACACAGACAAGGAATCAACAACTTTGTAATAAAATACTGTCTGCTTTTTCAAGACAGAGAGGAAGCACTTAAGTGGAGAGAAGCTAATTCCCTCAGTGCCTTCAGCACTGTGCACATTTAGATCTCTAAGGATATGGTTAAAAACACTCTTAATGGAGTCTGATTTTTACACAAGCATGAACGCTGCTCTGCAAACTGACTGTTCTGAGAGCAGATTCAGTTCCATTTAAATCTCCAATAAGTAAACAATTACCACAAATGTTTGTTAAGAACAAGCATGGGTAGGAATACCAGCCCTCCCATTGGTATCACTAGGTGCTGCTGGCATAGCATGGAAGATGACACTTGACCATCAAAGGCAAACGTTTCAGAAGCAAGCACGTAAGACGGAAGCCTGTCAGAACTGACATCAACACCTACTCAAGTTGTTCCTTGTACCAGTTTCCAGAGCACAACCTAAAATGGGGGTGGATGCACTGTTCAGCAGCATCACAATCCATTCCATAGGTCACTTTTACAATAGATGTCAGTTGCAACATCCCTGACAAATTATCTGATGGTTTATTAGAATGAGAAGTCTGTGCTGTTAATTGGAGAGGGAGCTAAAAATCATTACGCTTAAACTGAAGAAGTGGTAATTGGATGCTGAAAAAACGCCAATTTAATCCAAGTTGAAAGGCAATGCACTTAGGTGGGGCTCTTAAATGAAGTCTAACTACACTTAGGAGATATTCTGACTGAATAAAGACTACAGCAATTCCTATCCTCAAAAAAGAATAAAACCTTAAACATCTATGAATTCATAATACAAAAACCTGTGCAACTTCCAGGAATGTTTCTTAGGGGGAGGAGACAAAAAAAGCTTTTTAGAAATTGGGGATAAAGCAGCAATATGTATGAGATGTGTGTGTGTGTATACATATATACATCTTTTTAGTATGTACTAGTGAAACTGGAAGCAATTGTAAGAGTTCTTTAAAATAGAACATAATGAATTTCTAATGTACTAAACAATTTGTGAACAAAGATACAATTGCTGTCAAAACCTGCTAAGCTGACAAGCTTCTGAAACTGCTTATTTTTACAGCGAAGTTTTTCTCCCAATCAGTAAGTATAAAGTCATATTTTATAAAGCTGTAAAGGTCTGTTTCTAAATTAATTTGAAATAGAAAATCACTTGTCAATTTTTTTTTTTTTAAGAAAACTGAATGTTCATTACATTGAAGACCTAAATTAAGTACCTTTCCCAGATGTAACTTGGAGAAGAAAAACATATTAGCATTCTATAAAGAAAAAAAATACTGAAAAAATTCCAATACATGTTTTGTGGGGAAAAACTCCACCCAATTACTCAATCCAATACTGTCTTTTTAAATATCATCAGAACTTCAAATGTTTTTAAACTACAAGACAACTCTTTGTATATCAATCCTCATTACAGCATTTCACAATTTAAAAGAATCTGAAAAATTGGTCACTGCATTAATGACTGGCTTCACTCTTTCACAGATGTTGGAACTCTTGACTTATTGCCTTATTTTAAAATAAAAAGGCTCAACTTCTTAAAATATGTTTGATGGTAACCAAGATGATGTATGTGTAATTTTCCAGGGTTACCTACTGACTGGATTCCAAAGCACTCTTACTTTATAAAAGCATAGCTCAACATGCCCACACAGCACTTCTGACAAGTTTTACAAGAGCCACCATTTTCTCTGGCCTGCACACCCTTGCCTTTGCTGATAGAACACACTTAACCAAGAGGAGATGAGACCCCCTGAAAATGATACTGTTCCATTTGTACATGCCTAGTCTTTCCTAGCCAGCTTGTTTGTGAAGTTCCCTTTGTGTTATTCTGATAAAGCACTTCAGAGGAAAGATGGAGAGGGAAGTAAATAATTAACAGTGCATTAGATTTACCAAACTTAGTATTCTGACTTGGATACCTCCCACTAATCCCACCATATGAAGGCAGTGGTTGTAGTCCATTGTTGCTGGTAACAGCTAAAACTTGTAACCATGAAGCAACTTGGTGGTAAGGTTACTTGCACTTGGATTTCTTGAACAGCTTCATTAATTGCTTGAATCTTTCTAAAACCTAATGAGGGGACAAAAAAAAGACATATCATTAAGGCCCCAGATTTCCATACCTACTAAATCAGACCGATCTGATAACATAAAGCTTTTTTTAAAAGGCCACTATTTTTTTTAAAAAATTTTCTTCTAATAAATTTTACTGGGAGAATTTTAGGAGCACCATTACCAGGTTCACTGGATATAGGAAGTCTTCCTTATATTCAAATCCTTCTTTGTCATCTGAAATAGCCTCCAATAATCACAGAGAGCTAAAGCCAACTACCAGTTTAACACAGGTTTCCTTACAAGGAGGAAAAAAAGGAAGTCTTTCAAGCTAATTAATTAGTCTTGAATTTTGTCAGGTATAACTGTAAGATTCAAATGTAAGGACAAAAGCTTATTTTTTACTCCACAAAATGCATAGTTGATTGGTTATTTTCTTCTGCCCTCTTGTACAACTGTTGCTTTACATATTTATGTCTCATCATGGAGTAATCTGTCTCCTAGGGATTTTACAAACTGGTCTGTAGATGACAGTCAAACATTTTTTGTTGAGCAGAGCTGCAGCTTACACAGTGAACTCAACTCGTAAGTTTGCATTTCTTATAGCTGTATACAGATTGTAGATCTTATCTACCATTTCCCAAACAGCTAACTGGGAAGAGTGGCATAAATGTACAAATAACACCATTTTATCCAATCATCCATCCCAACAGTTTCTAGACCCTGCAAAGATCCTGTAACCATAGAACACAACATCCTAAAAGCCAAATCCTGAGCACACGGGATTGCCTAACTTAGTCAAATAGGCTTTTCTCCCTATTTAAATTTGCAGGAGAGAGATTAAGGTAGCAATTCAAGACAAATACAAAGTTATATGCAAACCTCAGGAAATATTCTACACCAATTTGACATTTGTGTCTTTTGAAGTTTCTTAATTAAAAGGTGAAAGAAAAAAGATTTTAATGAGAAATGTCTTTTCTGCAAAATCCTGTGGGTTGTTTTTTTTCCAGCTATAATTTTAATCCTTTTCTAATTTATTCTGTGTGTGCAAAGGCTTTGGTCCTCTCCAAAGTGACTTTCTTTATCTAAGTGCTGATTCAACAAACAATCCTGTTGTTCCTGACTTCTGACTGGACACAGCAGCTTCCAGATACCAGTCAAATGGGCACTGAAGAATCCCTGGACCATAATATACTTGTAATGTATATTTTTAAAAAGAAGAAACATCTGGGAGAATCTAAGATTATTTTTCAAGAACCCCCCCAACAAAAGACATGAGGAAAAAAACCTCCAAAGGCTTTTGTTTAAATGCAATCATAACCATAGCAACATTGTTATAAAATGCAAGAATGATAGCACCTACTCGATTTGGGCTTTTGTTTAGCCTAGTGGCTAAGGAAACAAAGGTTTTGCTTGATGGTCCTTTTCTCTGGCATTCCAGTAAAATTTCTCGGTCATCATTTCTGTAGCAAAAATGCATTTTTAAAATATTAGTGTACATATATGTACACATGCACACAAACAAACAAATACACACAGGCATATATAAAATTCTGAGTATTTCCAAACTACAGAACATCAGTTTAAACAGCAGCAATGAACTTATGGAGGATCCTCCCCTCTACCAGCACAGAGTAACAGAGTCAGTACAAACAAGTGGTAGTGGAGATGATGCTACCCCATTAGAAAGGGCAGGATTATTGCATTAGTCAGTTCAAATCCAAGGCCATCAAAAAAAGTTTTAAGCTTCTGCAGCAGACATTTAAACTTGAACTGAAAAGAACTCATACATTCAACAGGGACCAGTAGTTCTAGGCAGACTTTCCTCAGTTTGCATGCCTAGTCAGTGGCTTTCACCTAAGGTCCATTGATGTTCAAAGATTAAACAGAGGTGTTTGACTTCTGTAAGTGGCTTAATACAACAAACATATTCGGAGCACATCTACTGTTCACATGAGAACAAAGGATGAGGAGTCTGTTCTTAAGTGTGTCACTGATTTGCTGTTTGTCTCATTAATGCATTTAGGTATAGGTAACACTTACACAGACCAAGGCATTGTTAAGTAGCTACTGTGTACCTTTGGTTGAAACCTGCCATATTCCAATAAATTGTATTTAATTTCCTCCTCTCAACAACAACAACAAATATTTAATGACTAGTTATTTAAATAAACTTAAATAAACTCAATCCCCTAACCAAGCATGGCTGGAATTTTTGGACAGGAAAGGAAATGGGCAGGGGAAACAAAACTTACAGACAGTGCAACAAAGTAGGTCTGAGTTACCTTAGCAGAATAAGCTTTAAAAGCAAAAGTAAAAAGCACTCTTGTTTTGGGAGATCTGGGTGAGTGATTAAATGAGTTATGACACATGGAAGCCACTTTCTTTAAGGCAAATCTGATTTAACCTACCTAAGAGATTACTGAAAATGGTTCTCTTTCAAAGGCTGCTAACAGGAATGCATGAAATAATCTCTTAAATTTGTTTTCCCCTAGACACTGATGCAGAAAAAGGACAAAATACACTTTAGCACCTTTCAGTGGTACTCTTAAGAGAAGACATCCATCTCAAAATCATACTGCAAAGACAGGAGGCTCCCACTCCACTATCTGCAGAAGGATGTAGAGCTACAGAATAACTTCAACCATCAGCTACATATAATTTTCTTTCCACTTTTCAGTATATCAAATAGTTTAAAAACATCTAAAACAATCAAACAGCTCAAATAAAAAATTACCTTGTCCAGGAAACTACTACTTCTCCTTTCTTTTTAATGATGTTTTTGGCATACAGACTAGGTGATGATGCAGTTGAAGCCAAAGGAGAAGAGTCTTTGTTCTGCTGCAACTCATTCTTCTTACTGGAACATTGTTTAGGTGACGAATTTACCTCTTCAGACTTCGCATCACTCGCATCGCTCTGTTCATCTTCAGCGTCTTTTCGTTGCCTTTTTGAGTTGGAATTCTCTCTGAGAGCCTCCTTTTTCCTTTTTTTACTAGTTTTATCATCTATACTTATGTGGCACCCCACATCAGTATTTGAAGTGGATTTTATTTCAAGAGTACATCCACCTGCTACCACCCCATTGGAAAGCTCTTCTGTTACAGCAGCACACTCTTCCAGTTCTTCCTTTCTATCACTCATTTCTGAGTTCCCTGTAGAAATGTCTTGAGTCCTGTTACCTGCAGTGGATTCCACTACACAACATGAAGTTTCACTGACAACATCATCTGTTAAGTCTATGTATGACTCTATACTGCATCCAGCGGGAAAAGAAGCTTGAGATCTAACATCCATTTCATTTATGTTTTCAGATACTTTCAATCTGTGTATCTGAGATTGCTCAGAGCCTTCACCTGGGCTTTCTGTGTCGTGGCTTTCTATGTTAGAGGATTTTCTACAGGGTCCAAGCAACCCAGTAGTTTCTTCCTTTCCAATACTATTGTCTGACTCATTTAGAGGCTGAGGTAAGGCAGGATTTTGATCTTGCCCAGTGATGACACGAGGCAACTGATTTGTCTTAACCCCATCTGGTTTGACAGTTTCTTGCACAGTGGCTGCTGTGACACGCTGACTGCCCCTTTCTTTTTCCCCACTCTCATTTTTCCTCATTTCTGCTTTTTCCATCTTGGTTGAGGATGCTCTTGTCTCTTTCCCTGAAGCCACCTGATCAGATGCTGGTGAGGTAGATGGCACCGCACGCCTAATCTTTACAATAAAATGATCATTGGATTTCTCCATGATTACTGCTTGCATTGGTAGGCTGGGGCGACACTGAAAACCAGGAGCAACAGGCCGACTTGTCCACGATGAAGAACAACTTGATTTGCTGCTTGAGTTATCAGATTCTAAAGCCAAGTGAATGTCTTGCTCAGTGGCATCCTCCTCTTCCAGAAGTGCATCTTCACTGTAATGTGCGCTGAGAACGCCCTCAGGAGCTGAGCTAGAATTATTCTCAGGTTTTAGAAAGCTGAGGTGAGCATCGGATTTCAAAGGTGATGGAATAGTTAAGGAAACAGCCAAATCTTCAAGGAGGATAGAAGACACAGAAGATTTAGTCTTTTGTAAATTGCCTTCATCTTCTTTGCCTGAAGCTGCATTTGTAGGAACATCAAACATACAGCTTTCATCTAGCACATCTGGATCAACAGACATCTGAATCCGAGATGCTAAAGAGGGAGCTCTTACAGGTGAAACAAGTGGCCAGTTCATGTCTTCTACTGCTCGAGGTTCAACACAAGCCTCTTTTGCAGCAATCTCTTGCATCAGTTCAGCAGCATGACTTCTGCACTTATGACTGTCTAAAACCTGTTTTTCTGGAGTCCTAAATTCCCACTCATTTCTGTCGATATTGCCACCATTTTTTTCCAAGAGATCCGAACCTTGCAACAAGCTTTTGAAAATCTCACCCATTTGAGCATCACTTACAAGATTAAAGGTAAGACTGGACGCTTGCTGTTCTGTGAGAAGCTCGAAACTGAAATCAGACTTGTTAGCTTCTCTGGATAGCTGGAATGCTTCCTTTTCATATTTTACACCCTTCAATGGAGTAAGAGTGCCTTGCAAATTATTCTTTTTGGAGAGGTGAACTTTGGTTTGGGAATTTCTTGTGTTATCAATGGAGTTAAGACATTTTGTCAAGGCAGGTTTTGGTGCATCTGTTTTATTTTTCCCATGGTGACCCTTATGTTGTTGATAGTCCACAACTTGCTTTGAAAGGATATATTCTTCAGGCTTTTGAGATGTGGCTTTCAGGGACTTTTTCCTAGATCTTTGCAAATCATTTTTATGACTCATCTTGTGTTTTTGCTTTCCTGCTCTTTTAAACTTCCCTTCCTCCCTATCATTTCCCGTAATTCCCACATCACATAGTTTTATTATCATTCTCCTTATCTTCTCAAACAAGTAATCAAGCTGTTCATCTACAAACTTCCATAACTGTTTTTTCATATCAGACACTTGTTGCTCAAAAAGGCGGTCCACTATTGCATTCTTTTTAACTTGCTTAAGTTTGGACTCTATAATATCGCAGACACTCAATTTTAATGTCTCATCTAATGTAGACATCTTGGAAAAATTCAAGTATTTTATTAACGATGTAAAATTTTTGATACCAGATTCTATAATTCTGTGAAAATGCTGAACTGGGAAGTGTACCTTGAACTTCATGTAATTTTTCCTCATCTGTTTTCGTATAGCTCTTAGCATCTGCATGACTTCTTGTACATTTGAAGGTTCCACAATAACATGAACTATTTTTTCAAGACTAGCAATGCTCACAGTTTTATTTTTCTTCATATCCTTAGATGATCTCAAAGTCTGATTTTTATGCCTCTCTCTGTTCTTCTGTGTACTTACTTTCACAGAAACAAATTTTCCATTATCCACCTTGCAATGCACAGTTTTGCTCTTTTGATTCTGTGGACTATGGATCAAATTCCGTGTCTCAGGAGAAGTTTTTGGTCCTGACTTTTTTGTACATTCAGATCCTCTTTCTGCCTTAGATTTTTCTTCATCACTACTTATGATTTCTCCTTCTTCTATTTCATCTGAAGAGATACTCAGCTGGGACTCCATCTCTAAGCGTTCATCAGACATGCTAACTGGATTTTGATTTTCTTTGTTTACCTCCTTTGACAAATTCTTTGAGGGACAGATGACAACTGTACTTTCAGGATTTAAATCTATAAAAAGAAAAGTTTTCTAATTATCATAAAGAATGCAATTATAAATAGACATTTTCAGAAAAACCTGAAAGAAACTTCTGTAAAGTGAGCCTTCAAAACTGTTTTAAACTACTAACGACAACATGGGAAGTCAGAGTTATAACAAGTTAGAGAGTTATAACAAGTTTGCTTCAGCAGCTGCTAGTTTAAGGGATTTTTCTGAGCTTCAAAGGGCAAAGAAGACCTCAACATTTCAACAAAACCATGATCTATCTCACAAATACATCCACTGAAACCAGAAAAATAAAGCAGTTTCCATCACTATTGAACTTCTTTAACAAGTTTCCTGAACACTGCACAAACTATATTTTAACTTTAGCATAGGATCATAGAATGCTTAAGGCTGGAAGGTACCTTAAAGATCATCAGCTTCCAACCTCCCTGCTATAAGCAGGGACACTTCACACTAGACCAGGCTGCACAAGCCTCATCCAACCTAGCCATGAACGGCATCAACAACCTCCCTGGGCAACCTGTTACAGCACCTTACTACCCTCATGGTGAAGAATTTGTTCCTGATGTCTAACCTAAATCTACCTTCTTTCAGTTTAAAACCATTACCCCTTGCCCTATCACTATCTTCTCTGATGAAAAGCCCCTCCCCAGCTTTCCTGTAGCCCCTTCAGGTACCAGAAGGCTGCTATGAGGTCTTCCTGGGCCTTCTCTTCTCCACGCAGAACAGCCCCAACTCTCTCAGCCTGTCTTCACAGCAGAGGTGCTCCAGGCCTTTGATCATCATTGTGGACTAACACTTAGGTAAAATAGGTGGCTTTTCTTTCAACAGTTTCACAACAAAACCAAAATGTTTGTATTCAACTATCTTTTTCAGGTAAAAGATAAAGAGGTTCTCCAAGTTTTTCAATAAACTGACTTAGTAAACAAAAAAAGAGTAAGAGACAACACACATGATAAACTACCTATTTCAGCTTTTGATGCATTTAAGATCACACCAGCACTGTAACTAAGTGCAACCACAAAGTTTTTTCTTAGAAATTTTGGAGAAAGTCTGCATTTCATATTCCTGAATTACAGGAAAGGGGAACGAGATATGTGAAAAAAAGGGCTACACTCCTTCCAAATGTCTTACTGTTTCACAAATAGATTTAATATTTTCTATTTTGAGATACCATTAAGTGTATATTTAATAATTATTTAAAACCCAAACCAGATGCTATTTGTTGAGAAAAAGAAGCAATCACAAAGCAGCATGTTACAGACAATGAAAAGGCAAGCACTTTTCCATTATACCAAAATCCCACTGAAGTACATATGTATTGATTAACGAGATCTGCAGTTAATTTTAGGCTTGCTGGGCACTCTAGTTAATAAAACACTCTTATGTTCAATCACACATAGATTAGACTGCTTAATGACCTC
Source organism: Apus apus (assembly GCF_020740795.1). NCBI lineage: Eukaryota > Metazoa > Chordata > Aves > Apodiformes > Apodidae > Apus > Apus apus. The sequence goes on from NC_067284.1 coordinate 11,196,297, forward strand.
TAACAAACATTTAATCTCATAAAAGATCATATCTAAATTGACCTCCATAAACAATGAGCTTATGATTATTACTAGCATTTTAAAGCAACATATGAAAATGTTTACTTTATACAGATTCTACAGAAGCAAACTCATATTCCATCACTGCCTCCATTTCAGTTTTCCAACGATCAATACCTTCTCAAACTAATCACTTCAGGAAAGTGGTCAAATACAGCATTTATATATGTATCCCTGTCCTGCAGAACAGGAGAAAAGTGAGTACTTCATGGGAAGGTCCAGAGAAGCCATAGCCTCCTGCTAACTTAACAGATGCAGAACATTTGACATGCATTATCATTAGTCAGATCACAAAGACAATGAGGCATCTAACTTCAAAGCTAAAAAAATCACTGCTTTGCCATTTAGTAGCAAGTTCTGGACAGGATGGATTCCTCTAACTCAGGAAAACACTACAAAATTGGAAAAATACGTTTATATGATCTTCATCTACTCTGATTCCAGAGCTCTCCTGTCCTCCGAGATATTTCACAGAATATAAGCTACTGTAGGAATGAAATATAAACTGCTAAAGGAATTAACACTTCAGAGTAGCTATCTCAAGCACAAGGGACAGAATTCCAGAGTAAACCACACCAAGATTAGCAAAAAGATCTAAGGATTATGCTCCTGAATGTAAGAAAAATTATTTAAATGTCCCTCTACCATTCTCTTCTAGTAGACAACCTATAAACATCCAGGAGAACTTGTTATTAGTTTCAGCAGTACATTGCAGGAAGAGTTAAATTCACACAAGTTGCAACCTTTGGGTCACCTATTTTCTCTTCCTGTGAGTGCTGTCACACTATTTTATTTCCCTGTCATCTCATTTAGGAGTTAGCTCTTACGTCACTAACGATTAATCCTAATGTTCTATTTGTTCCATGTTTTCCCCACTGACTGGCTCACAATTATAAAATATATATTAAAATTCACACTGAAATTAATTCAGATGGAAAGCACAGCCTTCTCTCACCTACCATTCCTAGAAATTAAGTCTCAGGTCCTCTCCAGCTTTCTCACAAATAAAAACTTGAAATAATATAATTCTAAGTAACTTTTGCCTCTACAGTTTCAGAGAAAAACCTAATGAGATCTACTCAGAACTAATTGCAATTAAGAAATGTATTTTTTTAGTAACTCAGTGCATAACTCAACCACTCAGCTGTCAATAGTGACAAGCTCCCAGTTTTTACAGCAGTACAACTGGCTGCAGTCTTGGCTGCACAACAAACAAGAAGGACCACTGAGACTTGCACAGCTTAAGAGGAAACAGTTTGTATTTTTGAGAAAGCAGTTAAAAGATGTAATTTCTGCATCCCATGAATGGATCTTCTATGTCTTTATGTATAAAATAAATTTGAATATACATATGCAAATACCTTTATTATAACTCTTCACAAGACCTTTGCAGGGACCTTCCATCTTAAGTGCTTTAGCCAAAGGGCGCATTGGACTGTTCAGTGGGCTGATTGCCTTTGGAATATGCCTCAGGTGATTGAGATCAATGCTCAGTATTGAGCTGTCATCATCAACAGTAACTGGGTTAGTTTCTCTCTCCTTAGTTCTCGGACACATCTCACCACTAAGAGATGACGTCGTACTGATTTCAGTTAGGTCTGGCTCCAGATCACAAGCATTCTGGTCAACTAATGGTTCATACTTCTCAGTTAACATAGTTCTGTCAAGTGACTGAGATGTACTCATATTAATTTTGCAGTTACTTTTTTCCTCCACAGGATATGCAACATTTTCTGAAGCCAAGTGACCACTGTCCTTCACCACTTCCATTAAAGAGTCTGGTTTTGTTTCACTAACATAATCTGCAACATCACAGGACTCCAGGGCACCAGAACTTTTGGCTTCTGAGTCATCTGAGACAAGGTTTTGAGAATCACACTGGTCTGCTGAGCTTCCTGTATCAGCAGCTGGCCACATTTTATCTTCCCCTTTCTCCTCTGCTGCTGACTCTGAAACAGCTCCCTTACTTTCACTGACAGGTTCAGATTGCGCTTCTTCTGCTGCTGGTACATCCTGCATCACACCCACTGTCACCGGCAAGTTTTCACACTCTGGCACACTCCCTGTCACCTCCAGGAGCAAAGATTCTGGGTGACTTGGATCTGTCTCTGCCACTGCTGTTGCCGAGACTTCCGATTCAACCAGATCACCAGTCTCTGCTGCTTCTGACAATGTTTCAGACAATGTCTCAGCCTGCACCTCGTCAGGAACCAGTACTTCTGCTGCTTCTGGCAAGGCCTGGAGCTGTACCTGGCTCACTTCTGCCTCTGGTGAGGTTTCTGAGCTCAGTTCATCAGTCGTCACCACTGACAATACCTCAGGCTGTGCTGGATCTGCTGCTGCTGCTACTTTCAAGGCTTCATTTTCACAACTGGCTGAAACGGGCAGCACTGGTTCCATGTTGCTTTGAGCTGCACTGTCCAGAACTTGCAGCATTGAACTAGTTTGCTCTGTGAGACCACAGTTAACAGGCTGGGCAGAATCTAACAGTTCTGCCTGCAGTGTGAGCTCTGTACTTCCCTCATCAGTGGCCTTCTGGGAAGGTGTTATAAGTCTATCTGTTGGACATTGTTTCTTACCAGGAGAAAGAGTTAAATTTAGCTTTTCCATAAAGCTAAGTTTTAAGTCTTTGCTTTTTGTCCCAACGTGATCATCTTTAGTTTTGGGAACTTTCAAGCTATCTGCTGCTCTGAACTTCTTTTTCTCACTTTTTGTAACATCCTTATCTCTCTTGGATTCTTTTGCAGATTGGTGAGAAATCTCTTTTGCAACTTTTCTTTCATTTCTAAAATGTTTATTGTCATCCTGATTCTCTCTTTTCCTTTTTTCTTCTGTTCTGTGTCTTTCTGATTTGGAATGTGCTGTTTCCCACTCATACCTACTACTATTTTCCTTCAAGCGTGCATATTTATGCTCTCTGCTGCTGGAATTAGAAGGTGAAGTCCTTCCTTCTCGAGAAGTATGATCATTTGTTCCCCTGTCCCTCTTGCAGTTGATGTCTTTTCCTTTTCTAGACTCTTCCACACGACATTCACGTGATTCGTGAAGACTCTTAGAATGTTCATTCTTTGAGTGTGGACTACTCCTTCTACCAGACCTCCTTGGTTGCTCTTGTAGCTTTTCGTTTGGCTTATTTTTTTGGCCTGCATTTTTTTCATCTTTATCATGTGTTTTATCATCTTTTTTTAATACATTTTGGGACCTCTCATCAGCATACAATTCGTCCTTTGTCTGAAATCTGTCTTTACCAGCAGTTTGTTTCTCCCAGGAAGAAACACCCCTTTCTGCTCTTCTTTCTGCACTTGGACTGCATTTGTGTCTTATGCTCTGACTTTTTTCTTGCAGCTCCTTCTTACTAGCCTTCTCTGAAAGGGTTTTCAGCTTTTGCTGAGGATCTGAATTCCCCTCTTCACCATCACCATTGCTACAGGTTGTTACCTTGTTTCCAGTGCTCTGATGTACTTCTCTTTTGTACTTGTCGTTTCCCCTACTATACTGTTCATTACTTTTAATTTCTTTTCTTTCCTTTCTGTTGTCCTTGTGGGAACTGTGGTCATAGTTGGGTAGACACATTTGAGGACCACCATTGCAGAGCTCTTCAGGAGGGCATGTTGGTAAATTTGGAGTGTTTCTTTTTTCAGAGCTAGACTTCCCACTGTCTGTACTGCGAGAGGAGTGACTGTGGTAAGTATCTTTTGAACACTCATTTTTCATTCTGTGCTCCATCTTTATACTGTCACCTGAATCAGAAGGTCTGAAATTGGAATCTTTTGTCTTACACATCTCAGAGCACCTTCCATTAGTTGATCCTGGAAGGTAAGTTCTGGTGAAGCTACTTCGATGACTGGGAAATTCTGATAGCCTGTTTATAAAAAGACAAAAAAGTTACATTAGTTCTTTTGCAATTTATTTAAACATAACTTTTTTGCAACCATATCCCTCTAAAATGGTTTCATACTTTCAGATTAAAGTTGAAAAAAACGTAGGATAAAAGCAGACATTTAACAATTTCCATTAGCACACAGTGAAATAATACCATTTGTATACATATTTTCCAAAAGAAATTCATCAAAATAAAAAGCATCTGTGGAAAAATAATGTATTGGGTCTAATTAGCCAATTTAGTAATTAAAATTCATATTTAAATGCCCAGAAATAGAGGCTTCTCCTAGAGAAAAAAAAATATTAGTGATTTAAAAAAAAAGAAATGCAATAGTTTACTATTTGGTAAAATGGCAACCACAAGACTAGGTATTCTGTGCCTATGCTTATGCTACCCAATAAGCAAATAAGCTACCATTTTAGGAAGTTGCTGCAAGCTACAGAAAACAAGTAGTAAATTAAAATAATCAAGCCCATCAAGGCCACATGCTACTGCTACAAGGTCATAATAATAAAAAGAACAAATTAAAAAGGGCACATGTAGCCTGTGTGGCCCGAAGTCTTACTCATTACTGATGGAACTCAAAGTTACCTCACTGGACAAAAAACAGTGGGATTAAAGACAATGGCAACCTTCTTAAATATTCTCCACTATCTAAAATGAACCAATGTGTGTTATCCATGCAAAAAGAAACAAAAGTCACACCAATAAATGATGGCAGCAAACCACCAGATGCATGGCTCCTTTTCAGAGTCAAGGATGAAGTGACTGCTAAACAGACATTTAGTTCTGGCCTAAATGCCACATTTGTTGTAAGGAATTGGTTCAAGTGCAAAATAATTCCGTATTTATTGCCCATACAAAATGGGTTTGGTTTTGCTTGATAAAATTGAACACGTACTATGGGCTGATCCAGTAAATTTAAATACATAACGATCAGCTTATGCAAATGGCTCTGCTCCAAAAATGTGACTCTGTGATGTGAACTGAATATTGAACTAAAACAATGCTGCAGCTGTTGTAATCAAAACCCCTTTTCTATATTTCTGTTTAACTTTGAAAGCTACTGACAGGTTTTCACCATGCCTTAGGCTGGCTACTAAATCTGCATACAAGTGTGATTAATGTAATTATACAAATGCTGTTTTTTTGTTTTGGGCTTTTTTTGTTTCTTTTTCTTTTTTTTAGGTAAGCACTAACAATTCCCCTCAAAGGTAGTATCTTTGAAGTGGTCTTTAGAGATAAATAGAATGCTTAAGATGAGCCAATTCATTACAGACCATGCAGCAGACAGGACATGCTTTTAAGAAGACCTCGAGGTGCCACTTTCCCCATAATTTTCCATGATGGATGCCTCCAAAATACGTAGGACAAATACCTTATTCATATTTTTTCATCATCATATGAAGGTACTGAAATGGAGTTCTGAACTCATGAGGGTGAGTATCCAAACCCAGACAATATTTAAATCCAGAATGATACAAAGGTGTGAAAATGAGAGCTATCATGTCAAAGACAATCAACTGAAAGAATTAAAATCTCTTGACCTCCATCAGAATATACCTGGTCTTTTTATGTATCTAATTAAAAATAATTTCATAATTAATATGCATATAGCATGTCATAGGAACCTTCTTCTTTATGAAACTTCTTGGTGCAAGAAAATATAAAATGGTCAAACTGAAATACAAACAAACCAATGATGTGGCTGACGTCACACAAACGACAAGCAAGCGACCTCAAGATATTGCAAAAGTGACAAGCAAGTGACCCCTGCTCTGGTTTCCAGTGGTTCAGAGACCTTACACTCAGCTACTCTCCCATGCATAATTCAATATTTTAACTCCTTGGAGTAAATTAGTAGCACGCTAATTTAATCACTAAAAATTCTCTAACTGCTACCCTCCACCATTAGAAACAGGGCTTTTGTATCTTGCTATGAAAACATTATATAGTCTTTTCATTTCTTTTCATTTGCTGTCTGAAATTTCCTTAGAATTCACATCTGAGACCATAGAACAGAGTAGTTCTGAAGCTGAACTGTGTAAGGCTTTGAAATGTGCAGGGTGGTTAGATAACCCACCAGAAATGGGCGATTTAACAAAACAAACAAAAGGAATTCAGGCAGTCACACTCTGGATTCTTCCCTCTTAATTAGAAACCAAACACCTCATCGTAAATACCCATTTCCTCTGACTGCACCAGTACTAAACCACACAATTATTTACTAAGTAATGATTTTCTTCATTAGTTTTACTTAAAATATACACAAAATAAGCATGATCAGACAAAACACTGTTTTCAGTTCCACTGTTTAGTGGTACCTTTGATGGAGATTACTGATCTCTTCATCCTTACGGTTAATTTCCACTCTTGCTGTTTTGATAAGTGCTGAAATATTCTTTTTGAGAGCTTGATTTTCATTCTGCAGAATGACATTCTATTTTGAATAGACAGAAAAAAGAGAGCATGTAATGAAAAAAAGTGCAAGACAATCGTTAGAAAAAGTCTCATCATACGCAAACTGACAGTAGAACACGCAAACTGTTTTGGAGAAGTAAAAATTAATTCAGAATTATTGAGATCCAAAGGAAGTTGGGTTTTTTTTGTTGGTGGTGGTGGGGTTTTTTTGTTGTTTTTTTTTTTTTTTTTTTTTTTTTTTAATATTACTCACATTAATGCTTCTGTTTGTGTTCCTGGTAATTATTTAAGGTGTTTTGGGCATACAATTTATTAAAACTGAGATATACCATAAAACAAGTAACCACAAAGCTAAAAAAATTTAAAATGGTAATGCAGCCCTTTGCTTCATTTTTTGACTTGATCTGTTGTCTTCCTGGTCCCTGTGTGTCAAATGAAAGCCTTTCCAGAGAAAGAGGGTAATGGTATTTATTTCAAGGTATTAAAACCAACTTTGGGTGCTCTGTCATTCTTACATTCCTAGCTATGATGTTCTAGAACCCTACCTGTCAGTCCTAGAGACAGCCCCTTTTCTTAGTAATTGTCCTCAGCAAAGCCTGAAAGGCAGAGAAGTTTTGCAGAAAACGATATAGAAGTGTCACAGGGCAGAAGCTGCTCACCACTGCAGTCTAGAACCTTTGGGATTTATGTGTAATACACAGCAGAGAAAGTTGCAGAATTGCCCAAGATAATCTAACTACACAGAATGGCACAGCATGGGGATAATTAATGTTTTTAAGCAGCTAAAGTCTTACTGCACACGTTGTGAAATGAGAATTTACCTACTGATTTTGTCAGTAGGCTACTCCAGCAACTATCTTAGGCAGAACAAGCTCCCAGCATTTACTTTAGAGGAAGTAAGTAAAGAGGAGTTTTACAAACCATCTGCATGGATTAATTCTAGAAAGCACAGGAAGTTAAGTCTCTCTCAAAATACTGTTTGCTTTACATCAATCATGACAATCGTGTTGCCCTTTGAACTACAGTACCTGTGCTTGTATTTCCTTAAACTTCTTCATCAACTCTTTCATTTGCTGCTGACATTTTCCATACTCTGCCTGCAACTGTCAAAGAGAGAAGAATTCACAGAAGTGGACTTAAATACACAGAAAAGTTACTCCTCTAGATTTGCAGTTAGTTAACACCACAATTTGTATTACAAAGCTCTGGTTTTTTTTCAACACTAAAATATTAAAGCCATGTTAAATCAAAAAAGCTTCAATATGCTCCAACAGGCATACAAGTCTCTAAAACATCACGAACACTCAGGGAAGGGGAAATATATGTATGCTTGCCCAACAGTAATAGGCTAGAGTAACAGGAAGCCTTATTATCATGAAATTAAAGACACAATTATCAGGGAGCAGGAGTTCTCAGTGCCCTGCAGATGGGGACTTGTCAGATTTTATATAATACAAAACAGATAAGGAAAAACACAACAAAAAGTTACTACTAACAAACCTGATCTGCAAAAATAGACTGCAAAGAACATGCTCCTGTTGAGATCGCAAAATTAAATAAAATACATTTGGCATGAGCCCTTCTTTAAAAGTAGATGGTGGCAAAGCTTTCACAGAACAATGGACAACTTCCCTATTGTCATACTTTACAGTCATAAGCTTGCAAACTTTTAAAGTGATATTTTCATCACTTACTACACTCCTGGAGGTTTTGCTCCTGCATCTTCTATAGTGAATTGTATCTCTGGATGTCTTTCCCTTTCACTCCAAATCTCAAGTTCACAGTTAAGATGTGTCTTATGGACCAGGACAGGTGATGCTACATGAGCAATTGTTCCACTAATTGCTAGAAGCAATTACCTACTACATGGTAGCCTTCTGTCTCAAGGACACATAAGATTAATCCATGACCTATCTGCTGTAGTCTGGTCAAATTTATTGGGAGAAATGTCAAAACTAGCTCTGTATCTGGTATCTGAACAGCTATTTAACTAGAAGGAAATTACGGTACACTTTCCCATAACACAGCTTATATATGAACTGAATGCAAAGGACAGTAAATGAGAACTGACCATGTCACAGGCTGATTCATTTATTCTGATAAACCTGTTGACCTAACAGTTTATTAGCACATTTTTTGCCTTAACTTCATTTTTTGCATTTTACACAATAAAACTTGGAACAAAAAAAACCCCAAACCATCAGAATTATTTTTTTCACATCAGTACACACCTCGTGGTAGGATGCTTCCTTTGCAGTCCCTTCTTCAATTAATATCTCATCAAACAAATTTAAGCTGTTCTCAGCTGGTGTAGAATTTGGAGCAGACTTTTCTGTAGAAATAATATAAATTACATAAAGAAAAACATTTTTCTAGCCAAGTTGCACTGTGTCACTGAGGGAAACATACGATCTTATCTGGAGAAATTCCTATCCTGAATTTCAACATTTATGCTTGTTTAATTGGAAATTCTTGATCCAATTTACATTGACATAAAAGGTAACAAAGGGTATTAAGATTTCAACTGAAAACATTGCACTAGAAAAATTAAGATACACAGGACACCTAACAACAAAGATTTTAGACAGTCATAAAATGCACATAAGTTGTTTTAAGTCAAAGGAGAGCTCACTCACATTAAATCTTCCTAATTTACAAAGCAAGAAGGGCTACACCTTAGCAGTGACCTGAGGTTCCACAATTCCAGAGTTATTTAGATAATGGTGCTTTCTCCTCAAAGTCAACCTGTGTGATTGTTCACCAAACAGACATTGCTGACAGGACCCGAGTTGTGACACCTCTGAAATACAGCTTTGTTTGCAGACAAAGAAGTGAAGTTAGCTATGAAAGCTGCACTTCAATCCTTTGGACTGTACCATAATACAAAGGGTATAATTAACACAATGCAAGAGGACACGCAAATAACAGCTCATCTGCATATAGCAACAATCTCACCAAACCTCTTTTTAAGTTTAAACAAAAAAAACCCACAAGATCACTCAGAACTAGACTGAAGAAAATATTTGCTCTGCATTAAGTTATTCCTACTTGCATGTTTTATGTTTACTAAACCATGCACCTCAGTATGTGAAATCCAGACTCAGAGAATACTTCTAGATGCTGTAACACATAAAAAATAGAAAGAGATGCAGAGATGTTCTATGTCTGTAGGGTATAGTACAGTCCTTCTATAAGGATTCAATGGTCTTACAGTGGTAAGGTCAATACTGAAACTTTTTTAAAATACTAAAACCAGTATTTAATGAAATGGACACACTAAAGACTCCTAAAAACAAGATATGCTGGGTCTGTATTGTTTTTACCTTCAAAGAAGTTAAAAGAGGAAATTAATCTATGTTAGCTTGTGAAATTATTGAAAAAGTAACAAAAGGTTAATAGGATCAACTGAAAGTACTGTTATCACACAGAAACTGTGTTTTGAGGCTCTCACTGGGGATTCAGTGATCAGTGACTGTTGGTTCGGAAACTATTAAAAAACACCAACCAAACCCAAACCAAAGGTGCCTTTTCCAAGGTAAAATGTCCTATATCAAGGCATAGATAGGAGAGCAGAATTTTCTCTGCACTCCTTTATATGTCCAAGCCTCTTAAAATAGCCAGTATCACATTATAACGACCTTATAATCATTCAGCTAATTGTATAAATACAGAAGAGAATTATTAAATCTGCTTAAGTGCCTTGAATTTAAACAAGTAGCTCACTAAAGTATATGTTACAGCAGCTACACGTAAACTTCAAACTAATTGTTGCTTTAGTCGAAACCAACCTAAGAAGACTCTATAATGCTCTAGGCCAAGCAGCAGGATACAATCAACCTACCAGGAACTGTCAAATCATTGTCCAAGCCATCGTAAATATCCACTGAGCTCTCATCACCTTCCTTGAAGGGAGAAGCTCCATCTAAAGCCAAAAGAAAAAAAAAAACAACAAACAACAAAGCAGCCAAAGTAAAAATATGGTCAATTCCAACCTCTGTATTTCCCATAAAAATATGTGTAGCTATGGTCCTAGATCAGCAGAGCAGTGAAAGGAGTAGCACTGACTAGTAAAAGACTGAGGATTTTCACCCAGCAAGCTACTGTGGAGCAAAGTTCTTTAGTCACCAGGTAAGTCTTGTGAGATCAATTCCTAAATACTACATGTGCATCAAACAAATTATATGGCTTTAAACATAAATAAAATCTTAAATTGTAAACTGAGTCAACTTGATCTGAATTTGACACTTGTTTTCTAGAATACTCTGAATAAACAAATAAATAATTAATATGATAAAGTCACTACTGTTAAAAGAAACATTTCTCACTGAACAGAAAGCATTGTAACAGTCTGTATCATAATTCAAATAATTTGGTTTCGTATTGCTACGTATTCACTCACAAAGTGGTTCTGTAAAAGTATTTTAATCTAAATCTCCTCTGTCTTCATGACTTTTTCCAAAGAATCTTATCATTCTCATCTCCTCTCTGTGACTCTCTACAGTTCTGCAACAGATTTTTATTATAAAAAAAAAATAGTTTTCCCAGCCCTGAGGCTGGGAGTCTGACAAACGTGTCAGATAAATCACCTGTGGAGCTGGAAATACTGTTGAAATACCTTGACTGCTGATATTATACCAGATGATAGCATGTTTTCTCTTACAAAACAGCAAACAAAGGAACAAACCCCCTAATATGTCCAAATACATGCTTCATTAGGATACAGTGAAGGTCAAATTACACACTGTAAAAGCACAGGGTAGAGGCCAGTTCCAGCCTTCGTCTCAAAACATATTAGAAATCCAAAGTACACTGTGAAGGTTTAAAATCCAAACTTACTTACAAAGTCTGGCTTACACTGATATTGAGCCACAGACATTCAATTACAGTTGAAGCTCATCAGTATTTGTCTCAAATTAAGTTGTTTCTATTTTGTTTTCCAAGATTGCTTGTGTTAGTTCCCTACAAAACAGAAAGTAGCACATCTTACCACCATAACAGACATCAAACAGTCCCAGTCCATCCTCATTTGTTGCCATGATACAAACCCCCTACGGCTTCTCCATCTAGGGGTAAAACATAACAGGAAAGGTAACAGATCAATTCACAATTTCAGAACAACACTGTAAAACCAAAGCATCTTGAAATAACACCTGAGCTATGTGTGGCCCTTGTTTTTCAACAGAAGCCAGCACTAGAGTGAGAAGACTCCTACATCAAGACAACAAAGCTCTGTCAAGAAAAGTAAGAAACTGACTGTTCTGTAATGTAAATCCATCTGCAAATAAGCATTCAGAAGATCTTCAGCTGTATTTTTTACTTATATTTATCAAGCAGAGATCCTATAAAGAGATTTTTGAATGAAATCAAGCACTGCCCTCTAAGAACAGGTTATCTGAACGTCTGTCTCAACCAGTTAAAACCTATAACAGTTGATAATCCCGGTTCCTTCTCTGCTGGCCACTCAAGAGCGAGCTTCCCCTGCCTGACACCACCAGCCAAACCAGCAGCGAGCGGCAAGAAGCACTTTGCCCGCCAGAGCAGCTACGGCAGAACGACTTCCCAAGCACGCAGGCCGGTGTCACCGCGGCAGCAGCGCCCGTGAGGCGGGGACCGGAGGAGCCCGGGGTGCGGGGCGGGCAGGGGCTCCGCGGGCAGCGGCCCTTACCCCCTCCCCAGGCCTCACCCCCCCCCGTCCGAGCGGGAAGGGGCCCCAATTCTTGTCACGGCGGAAGCGCCCAGGGCCTCTCGGGGGTCAGGGCGGGAGAGCCGGCGATGGGGGCACCCCGGGAGGGGCACCCCGGGAGGGGCACGCGGGGCCGGGCCGGGCCGGGCCGGTCACGCTGCGCTCGGAGGGAGGCGCCGGCAGGGCGGCCGGGGGAGCCCGAGCTGGGCAAGGCCAGGCCGAGCCGAGCCGGCCCGGCTGGAGCCGAGCGGCGGCAGAGGGGAAAGGGAGCGGCTCCCGCGCGGGGCGAGGCGGCACCGAGCCCCCCCCCCATCCCCCCCGGGCCGGCGGAGGAGAGGAAAGGACGGCAGGGGAGGAAGTAGGAAAGCCCCGCTCGGCAGACAGAAACAGCCCGCGGTCCTCACCCACCGGCCAACCGCCGCCCCCGGCCCGCGACACCCCGCAGGTGGCCGCCGCTGGTCCCGCAGGCCGGGCGCCGAGGGGGCCGGGCCCCGGGCCGCGCCGCCAACAGCCCCGGCCGCCCCGCACGTCCGGGCCGCGGCCTGCGCGGAACCCGCCCCTCGGCCCCGAGCGCTTGGCGCCAAAGCCGGGAGCGCGAGGCGGCCGCGCCCCGCCCCCTTTCCGCCTTCGCCCCGCCCCCTCCCCGCCGTCGCCCCGCCCCTTCCCGGCGCGCGGCCCCGGCCCCGCCTCGGGAGCGGCGCGGGGGGGGGGGGGGTGACAGTGGCTCCCCTGGGGTGTGTTGGGGATGCGGGGCCGGGCCCCGCTGCCGCGGGGGGTGCGGGGCGTGGGGCGGCCCCGGCGGCGCTCCCGGGCGGTTTGAGCCCGGCTGGCGCTGTCAGAGCCCCGCCGGGAACATCGTTAGCGCGTTCGATCCGCACCCGGGCCCCGCGCGGCCGGCCGGGGCAGCTGGGGAGGAGGGTGACGTGCGGATGTGAACGTGGTGCCGGCCGCCCTCCTCCTCCCGAGCCTGCTCGGGTTAGTCACCGGCCGCTGCCGGGCCTCCGGCTGGTGCCGTGACCCAGATCCGAACGGCTTAGGGACAAGCACCCCCGGCTGGCGGCCCTTCACCCGGCCCGCTAGCGGCAAGACCTGCAGCAGCGGTGGCAGTTAACTCCGTGGGGAGCAGGGCGGGACGAGGAGGCAGCAAAAGGCTGCACACACGAGCTCCCGGCGCCGTGAGAAAGCGGGAGGGACTCGCTCCTCTTCGGAGCAGAGCCGTGCCCCGGGAAGAGGGGACTACACTTCCCAGCGTGCATCAGGCGCCCCCTCTCCCGGCGGCCGTGCGCCGCGCGGAGCGGTGCATGCCGGGAGCTGTAGTTCAGCGCGGCCACCATCCCGTGAAGCGGGGCGGGGGGGCGGGCCGCACTTCCCTTTGCCTGCGCGGTCGCGGGCGGGTGACGGCAGCGGCGGGGCGGAAGCTGGCGCGGCGGCTGCCCCACGTGCGGCGGGATGGCCGAGCTGCGGGTGCGCCTGGCCGGGCCGCTGCAGCTGCTGGCGCGCAGGGACGAGCGGGGCAGCGCCGAGCTCAGCAGGTTCCTGGCGAAGCAGGTGAGCTGGCGGGCGGCGCGGGGCTGGGCGGGGTCCCTCCGGGCCCCTTCTCCGTCTTCCCTCCGCGCTGCTCTTGCTGGGTGTGCTGAGGAGGGGAAGGGACGCGCCGCGCTGCTTCTCCGCGCTCCCCGCCCCCCAGTCCCCCTGCCCCTCCTTCCACCTCCTGCGGCAGCTTTGCCTGCTGCCCGCCCCGCGTGGCCACCCGCGCCCCCCGGCCCCGCTGGCGGGGCGGGGCTGCGGGAGCAGCTCTCCGCTTCTCCCTCCGGGTTGGGGTGTTGCGGTGGTTTCCCCTCCCCCGCCCCTTTCAGGGCTGTGCGAGCGGAGCCCCGTGAGGTGGGTTCTTTCCTGTCCCCGCTCCTGTTGAAGTCCCCGAGGGGACGTTTTCCTCGCAGTTAAAATCTTCAGCATCTCATACGTCCCTTGCGGTGGCTCTGAAAGCCTGATGGCGACAGATGGCACCTTGTTAGCGAGCGCTGGGACACTGTGTAGTCCCTTGGCTTCAGCGTGGTACCCATATACCGTTGGCATGTCTTTAATTGCCTTGAAATAGCACGTCGGGTATAAAGGTAGAGGACTGGATTATCCGGGGTTTGCTTCAGGTTTTTTTTAATGACAGTGATGCTGGAAACGTCTCCTTATTTTCACTGATTTCATGCTTTGGCTGCCTGAACTGTGACAAGCACACCTGCCTTCCCAGAGATTTCAAGCCTCCCTCATTTCTGTCTCCCAAGTACTGGAAAACATGTAATAACAAGATACCAGCACACCAGGCATTATTTTATTACTTTCCACGATAGAGCTTTTCAAGCTGCTAAGTTGTGTGTGCACTTTGGGGCTCAAAATCCATGTTTCTGTTTGACTGCCTGGGAAATAGCCCAGTTGTTTGAAGGTGAAAAGTCTAAATCATGATATTTTTTCAGACTATTTGATTTCAGCCTGAATTACTGTCTCTTAGCTATCATAGAATCATAGAATCACAGGGGTTGGAAGGGACCTCGAAAGATCATCTAGTCCAACCCCCCTGCCAGAGCAGGGTCACCTAGAGCACATCACATAGGAAGGCATCCAGGTGGGTTTTGAATGTCTCCAGAGAAGGAGACTCCACAGCCTCTCGGGGCAGCCTGTTCCAGTGCTCTGTCACTCTCACAATAAAAATTTTTTTTCGGATATTCATCTTAAACCTCCTATGCTCCAATTTGTATCCATTACTCCTTGTCCTATCACTGGTCATCACTGAAAAAAACTTAACTCCATCTTCTTGACACTCACCCTTCACGTATTTGTAAACATTGATGAGGTCACCCCTCAGTGGTTATGGTTAGGGAAGGCTTTCATACTGATAGTAGTCAAGTTTGCTGGTAGAGAGATGGCTTTTTCTTCTGGCATTATACCTTCTAGGATCAAAGTAAAACTGCTGTGAGAATATATAAGTATATTTCTGTGTTGGAGAGTTGATGCTAATTGGTGGAAAGCAGTGATGAAGAGCTGCTATTCAAGAGAAAGAAACAGCTGAGAAAGAGATGGGGATGATGCTGATAGGTGATGTAGCAGGCAGATGGAGCAGTGGAACCAGAAGTGAGTCGCTGAGATCTGAGACTGGGGGAAGAGGCTGTGCCCTTTCCTTTCTGGTGACTGTTTTGAGATATATTTTAAGTTTAAAAATCTCACTAGGTGGAAATTATTAAAGAGTGATTGTCTGGAACAATGACACATTACTTGGAAAACAGAATTCCTATTTGCAAGCATGGAAGCTACAGATCCAGGGGCACGCTGGGCTTATCTTGGCACTAAACAGCCACTGCCTGCAGTCATTGTGCCTGATTGTCCCTGCCACTTGCTTTGTGTGTTACTTAGGAAGCATGGATTCTGGAAATCTAGAGCTCTCTTTGTTCTGCAGCTTCAATGTGTCTTTCTGGTAACTTATTTCTTCAGTATTCCGTAATGTGAGTGAGTGAGACTTGCCCACAACTGCGAAGTAAGGAGCAGTCTTTTGAGATCCATAATAGTGCACTGTTAATGTGGTGATGGAAAGTCTTGTTCCCCGTGCTTCAGTATGTAATAGAAATAGAGCCTTTTCTGTATTTATGTACCATTAGCTCTGCAAAGGTGCAGTGAATTTCTCTGTTCCTAATGAGGAAAATGGGATAAAAAGCTCTCTAAAACATTCTTTGTTTCCTGCTTTTCTATTTGTTGGATAATTTAAGCAAACTATATGAGCAGTAGGGCTCCACAAACTACGGGAATTGCTTTTGTCTCTGTGTGTTACCAAAGGTCTGTTTCCATCAGAATGTCTTCCTGCCTAGAATTCCAAAGGCAGATTTTATACAAATGCATGTATTATTGCTTCCTGTGATGGTGTATTTTCAGTACTGAAATTCATTAATGTGAAGGTTAAAATGCTAGGAGGAAAGGAACTCAAGTGCAAAAATACCCTTATTCATTTCTGCCCTTCCCATCCACCACCGTGCATGTATAGAAATGTATAAATCAGAAAACCTGACCCTTTTGGATATATCCACTATTTAATGGAGCCATCTTAAGGGAACTGGAGGTCTTGATCATGCCATTCTGGATCTCTTGTTCTATTCTGTTTGTGTTTTACTTTGGCATCCTTCTTTTTGCCTTTCATTTTTCTATGCAGGAGTGAAAATCCTTTTAATAATAACTCCAAGCTCTTATTTCTAGCCCTTTAGCCTTAGTATTTGATGTTGAGAAGTGCCTTTATTCCTTTTTTCTTTTTTCTTTTAATAAATCTGGGAAAAACAGAGGGGACCTAGCTGTCCCAAATTCATCCATCTACTCATTGGCTGTCAGAAAAATGTCCTGGCAACCAAGGCAGACTGTGTTTTTTTTTTTTCCCCGCAAAATATGACTTCAGCTTTTTATTTGAATAATTAATTAGGCTTTACATTATGTAGCATTGTAAATAAGGGAAGGTATATTGCACTTCTGTTTCCATTCTGGATTGTATTCTCATCTCCTCCTGCTTTTAGAAACTTCATGAAGAGCTGTGATTTTTGGGAGGCACTACGTTAATAAATGCACTGATAGAAAAAGAACATTCTTGCTATCCTTGAAGGAGCCATCTGTCCAACTCCATACATACTGGAGGAGGTGCAGAAGGTTCTAGCTTGTTCTGCAGGTAGTTGAAGCTATCTTGTTCTCCTTGTGAGACTATTTTTTTTTTTCTTGAAGTATGTGGGTTATAAGAAGAGTGCAGGCTCACATTTTGCTTTTATCTTACTGAACTGCACAGCTGCCAGGAATAGTGATCCTACTCTGTTCCATTTTCCCTCGTCCCAAGCCACACCCTTCTGTTGCTTCTGTTATCCTGAACCTAGTAAGTGTGCTGGTGTGGAAAATTCCTTCAGCTTTCCCACCCATTGAAAGACTGGAAGGAGGATTCCTTTGGATGAGAGTGGGGGTCACAAGTCCTACCAGCAAGTTTGTTCCAGCATGGGCTCCTCTCCATGGGGCTCGAGGTCTTGCCAGGAACCTGTTCCAGTGCAGGCTTTCCATGGGGTCACAGCCTCCTTCAGGCATCCACCTGCTCTGGTGTGTGCTCCCTCACAAGCTGCAGATGGATTCCTGCTCCACCATGGACCTCCATGGGCTGCAGGGGCACAGCCTGCTTCACCATGGTCTTCACCACGGGCTCCAGAGGAATCTCTGCTCTGTTGCCTGGAGCACTTCCTCCCCATCCTTCACTGACCTTGGTGTCTGCAGAGTTCTTCCTCTCACATATTGTCACTCCTGTCTCCACCTGCAGTTGCTGTTGTGCAGCGACTTTTTCCCCCCTTCTTAAATATGTTATCCCAGACATCAGACTGTCACTGAGGTGCTGGACCTTGGCCAGCGGTGAGCCCGTCTTCGCGCCAGCTGGCATCGGCTCTGTTGGCACGTGGAGGAGGATTCTAGCAGCTTCTCAAAGAAGCCACCCCTGCAACCTTCCCAGGACCAAAACCTTGCCACACAAACCAAATACAACAAAATTGTTAAATCTCTGTATGGTGGAAACTTCTGTGGAAAACTTCTGTGGTGGTGAAACTTCTTCTGTGGAAACACCTGTGAGCCACAATGAGAAGTGTGGCTTTCACGTGGGCCCACATTGTTTCTGCCTGTGATCCTTTCTCTTAGTAATCTTGGTGTTTGGATTAATAAGCTAGATCTTAATAAACATTTCTGTACCTTGTGACTACCGAGTAAATGTATTATGCAAGTTGGGAAGGAGAAGTGCAACATGCTGCTAGAGGAGCAGCTGGGAGGGAGTTTGACTCCAGGTCTCCCTCCTTGCTGTGCTTCTGTTTAATATATGTCACTAATAATATACAATATGTGTATATATTCTGTATTTGGAGGGACAGTCTTTTGTGATGCTTCCTTAAAGCAGCTGTTTGGAACCTTGGACACAGACTTACTACCCCAGATTTGAACACTAGAATTTAACACTTTCAGATCAGGTGTCTTTTGCTACTGATTGAGAAAGTTGACTATTTCACAAAGCTACCTTTAGTTTAAAAACTCCTCTGACAGTATTCTTTTCCATAAAATTTTTAGTTTAGACTCTGAAAGGCTCTGAAATCAGTCTCTTTGTATGGTGATAATGTTGTCACTGTGATTTTTGAGCGGTTTTAGATGTCCAAAGTGCACTACACGCAATGATTAAAAAACTGCTTGCTCTCACAGAGTTGCTAATGGAATGAATGGATTTGTTGTACAGTAGACATGTAAATACAGAATTTTACTGACTCAATCACATTATTTATTTACTATTTCATTGTTAACTGTTCCTTTCATTTGATAATGAAAACCCTGGTTAATAAATTAATCACCCTATTGTGCCTTGTTTGGGTAGCCAAAGATGTAATTTGGGAACTGAAGGTATGTTGGTGTGTTGTTGTTTTTTTTCACAGTGTAGTTTGTCTCAAATTTTGTTGAGCCATTTTACATTTGAACAGCTTGCCAGTCATTTTGGTGCTCAAAATCTAGTCCCCTGTGACGAAGCATCATTCTTGCTCTGTGATGAATACAGACCTTCAGCTCCATTTTAAAAAATATTTTTTGATGCTGCTCTGATAGATTGAGAGGAAGATAAATTTTGGTAAAATAAACATAAACCATGTAAGAGACTACTTGCAATTTATGTGATGGTTTTGATGTTTTTAGCTTATATACTGATTTCTTAGGTGTTGTTAGGGAATTTATGTTTTTTCAAATTCAGTAGGAGACCCAAGGAACTCAAACAAGTATGCATGCATTGTGGAAGGATGTCAACAGTGGGATAGCCTTAGGAGGTCACCCTTTCAAAGGCAACATGTAGGACTTCTGCAGTCTGTTTAACTTGGCACAATGAAAAAATCCCATCTGCTGGCCTGGGAGCAGGCTTTACCTGGGTAACAAAAGGCTTCTAGGAGAAGCAGAAGTTGGTTGCACATTGCTCAAACAAAAGACTGCCTGAATTACAGAACATTTCTGTAGGAATTTAGTAAAGTCCTTGTTTTATTTGGAAAACTGCCTTGCCTAGCTGCATTTGTGGCTGTTTGCCAAGAAAGATAAAATTTTCTTGATAGGCTGAGTGTTCACTCAACAAGGGAGGGGAGAGTGGAGCATCAAAGGGCAAAACAGCTACAGTGCAAATTCAGAATCCTGATTTTTCACAAACCAAAATTACTTATACTGAGTTATATGATAAACATCACAGAAGTAGAGAGATGTTTGGATAATGAACATGAGCTTAAAGATGAGAGAAATTTAAGCATAATACACAAAAAATGAGTTGTTATTCAGTAACAAAGTTAGGAAGGTTGGGGGGGATGTCAGGGTAGGGTGTATGTGGGTTTTTTGTTGTTGGGGCTTTTTGGTCCTTTTTTTTTTTCCTAACAGATGTAAATATGATTTCTATCTATTCTAAAGCTGAATATGTTGTTTTGTGCTGAAAATCTCAACTTCAAAACTACAGATACAGGCTGCTTCTTGTCAAGAGCATTGCTTGCTGTAATTGTTAGCAGAATTATGGAAGTAAGGCTGTGATAATGATTGATTACGTTTCTTTTTTGAAAAGAAATAGTGAATGTGATGCATCTCAAACTTTTTTAAGAACTCCAATTCTTAAATGTCTTGTGGCTCTCATGAGACCAAGTTGTTGAGATCACTGGGAATTATATTAACAAAGATGTATTAGTTGTTACAGCATTTTCCCTAGTTTTTCTTTAAAAAATATTACAAAACTGTCTGCTTTATCTTTCAGCTGTAAAAGATAATTTAGGATTTTGAGACTTTTTTCTAGTTCCTATCTAGTATGTCATTCTGCATTTCATTTATTCTGTTCCCCAGCTCTTTTAAATATGGAGAGATGTGTCAATTAAGTACTTCCTTTGGGAATTTTGGACTCCCTGATGGTTGTGTGTTTGTTTGGTTGTTTTTTTGTGGGGTTTTTTTGTTGTTTTTTTTAAGATTTGTTCCAGTAAAATTCACTGTGAATCCTGCATGACTAGTTTTGAAGTGAAAAGTTCAAGTAATTTCCCATTTAACTTCTTCTTACTTCTCATTCCTCTAGATTTGGACTCAGCAGGACCGGCAGTGCATCCTCGATACGTTAGCACAGTTATTACTGGATAAGGAGTGTACTCTATTGATTGGCCGCCAGGTTCGGCCAATCTTGTTGGATTTGTTGGAAAGGAATGCAAAAGCCATTAAAGCTGGTGGCCAGATCAACCACGATCGGCATGAAAGGCTGTGTGTAGCAATGAGCAAGCTGGTTGCTGACCACCCTGATGTTTTGCCGTGAGTAACATAACGTCTCTTTCTGCACGAGTCTTACAGCTTACTGAAATAAAATTGTGTTGTAAGGTCTAATGTGATTTTCATCTTAACCATCAAAGGCAAAACAAAACGGCTGGCATGAAAGTTGCTCACAACCAAAATCTCTGCCTTTGAGATTAGACCTGTAGGGCAGTAGAATACAAAGTTATGTAAGTAGGAATCAGTATTACTTTTTCGGTAAATAAGAGCAATAGAAAAGATTTCACTAGAGGCAGTACTGTTTCCCCTTGATAATAATTAATGATCTCTAATGAGGTGGAATATCTGTTGTCAGCTGATTGCTGAAGTGGTTTTATTTCCCAAGAGTGGACAAAGTTAAGTTAAATATAGGCCTTAGTTCTCAGTATGCTGTTAATGTCTCAGGGCCTCTGTGCTGATGTTTTTATTAGTGGCTGTTTTCTTTTCTGTGGCTTAGCTGTCTGTGTTCCATCTCTTTTTCTCTCTCTCTCTTCTAAAGATTTGCTTTAAGATATTTTAAGGATACATCACCAGTTTTCCAGAGGCTGTTCCTGGAGAGCTCAGATGCAAACACAGTCCGATATGGGCGCAGACGGATGAAATTGAGGGACCTCATGGAGGCAGCCTACAGATTTTTACAAAAGGAACAATCAGTTTTCCGGGAGTTATGGGACTGGAGTGTGTGTATTCCACTCCTAAGGAGTCATGACAGTTTAGTCCGTTGGTAAGTTATGCCTTCTGTATCTTCTTCATTGAAAAGAGGTATCTGGATCTTGAATTGTATTTAACAACGTTCACATGCAAGGAGAGAAAAAGCTTCAAATAGTACCAGAAAAATCTGTACCAATGCTGTTTGTACCTGTGCTTCTTACCTCATCTATTGACAGCTGTAGTGATCTATCACAGAGTGAAACTTAGGCTATATCTTAGCTTAAAGCCGTGATTTGGAGACTTTTTTCAAATAACTTCAGTTTACCCAAGTTGGATTCATGGGAGATGATGAATTTATCACCTCTCCGCTAAGCCCCGTGGTGTATTGCATGCATTCTAGCATGTTATCCTAGAAAAAAGTAGAGATGAATCTACTCTTACTCCAGCTAACATTGCAATGATACATTAAACTGTTCTGTGTTGATCTGCTATCAGTGAATTGCTGTTTGTTGGGGTTTTTTTTATTGCTTATATATAGGCATCTCAGTCACTGCAGAGCTTGCTTTGGTTAAGCTACACTTCCTAATTGGCCTTGTTGCAGACTTGGCATGTGGTTTTGATCAGATGATGTAGGTGTCTGTCTGCAGGGCACCATCCTACTCGCATGATCTACCTTATTTATGTGAGTAATAGTCCTGATAGTGCCTGTTATTTAGTTAAGAAAAGGTCTTTAATAGTTTTAATTTTCTTTAAACATAAATTTAGAATTGTGGTAGTATCACATAGTTTTAAAATAACTTGTATAATGTAGAAATGGCAGGAACCAGAGTGTAGTTAAATCCAACAGCCATTTATGAAAGTCTTCAGAATGACCTACACTTAGATGGTCTTAAAAAAAGAAAATAATTTCTGATTCTTTGGATTGGTTTACCTGGTGTTCAGCTAATAATCCTAAGAAAGTGAATGAGCTGACTTTTAAATTTTGTCCTGAACCAATCTACTTGTGGCACTCTTTTCTTTTTTTTCCTACCCTTTTCAAGCTCATGGAAAGCTTTGTTCTTGGAAGGTAAAAGCAGTGGTAAAGTGTGTTGTATGATTTGTGTTACATGTCCTTTTGTTGTGAGACAGCTCTTACATAGTAATGAAGTCAAGACATGGGAGTCATCTTCTTTTGACACTGAATCTTGAGTTCAGTGTGTTAGGGTTATTTTAGAAATAATGTGAAACATAAAGCAATTTTGAAAGGGAAATAGGAGCAAAGGCAAAGAAAGCCTGATTTTTGTTGTCTCATAGGTTGCCTTCATTTACTTGGGAAAGTATTGTCCTTTACCGTATTTCTGTTGATCATTTAGTCCTTCAGAGAAAGGTTAGCTAGTTTGTTTATAAATGATAAAGTATACCACAATGGAATTGCTTTTCTAAGTTCTGAGATACTACTCTAATCTTAAAGAAGGTTAAGCATAGCACTAAAATAATTTCTATGAAGGAAACTTTGTACATGGTTTTCCAAACTTGATATTTGGGTTTCCAATTGACAATCATCAAACTAAATTTCATAAGACTATGTTTTTACATGTTTTCTTAAAAACTTTATTTCAAGGTATACTTCAAACTGTCTTGCTTTGGTTACATGCATGAATGATGAGCACAAGTTATCTTTCCTGAAGAAGATATTTAATCCTGAGGAGCTGATACATTTCAGACTAAAGTAAGAACTTTAAAAATCTTGAACGCTACTTGTTTTTGTTGATGACTTTCAGTTCACTTAATAAACATGGGTTTCACAGGCTGCTAGAAGAATCTCAACTGCAGAACGTGGAACGAGCTCTTGTTTTGGCCAATCCAGACTCCTCATTTTGGCAAAAGGAGAAGGAACTGCAATATACACAAGGACATATTGTATCAGGCGACCTCTCTGCGAATGTAGTAGCTGTGTGTGGTATTGTGCTGCCTAGACAGCAGCTTGTTTCTGAAGAGCAGGTATGTAACCCAGTGTTAAGTCTGTACATATGTTATTTTAAGAATCCTTAGACTGACTATTTCCTGCTTAAAGGGCACTGAGATCCTTCAGCTGTGCTGAAGCTAGGCCATGCTATAAGCTGGATTGCTGGAAGGATGGTCTTTTTTGGTTTTTTTTTTATGAGGGAGGAGAGAATTACCCAAAAAGTAGTAGCTTTTATATTTTTAGTAGCCACAGATGTTTCTCTGGTCTGGTATACAGTGTACTTCCAGTTATACTGGGAAGGTTCCAGTTACAGCTGAGGAGGTTTGATGAAGAGGCAGGAGCAAACTGAGGGAAAGCAGGTGCTCTTAAAAGCATTACTACCCAAGAAGTAGGTGAAACAATATCTGAAAAGATCATAAAACTTAAATATAAGTTTGTTGCTGTGCTCTATTTACTCTGGTTTCTTTGTACTTTTTGGTAGGAAAGCACTAATTTTTGTGCCATGTACTGATATATAAATGACTGTAGGAGTGTGAAAATATTTGGAGAGTCTCTGAAGCATTGATTAATTACCATTCAATAAACTGCATTCATTGCATTTTGAATGAAATTGAAGTGTTACTGAATTTACCTATTTTTTTCCATGCACTGAGTTTAATGTGCAGAAAGAGGTAAATGCAACAGTTAATATTCATACTTGCATCATGTGACTCCAGCTGCTATTTGATTTGTCTTGTGGTTTGGATCCATTCTGATTACTTTATTTCACTTCTGTTGCAAATTGTATTTGATTGACATGTATTATGACTGAGTAGTTACTATGCCTGAACTGACAATATAGTGTGAACTCCCTTTGGGAACAAATTGTACATATACTTTATTAAGTGTTTCACCTATAATAGGTTTTTTTATGAAGTGTATTTTAATAACTGTCATTAAACACAGCTTTAGAATCGTTTATTTTATTTGATATATGTTGACAGATCTGCAGGCCTAAATTTTCTAGTTGTCAGACTCACTTTCTTAATTTTTCTGTGTTGTAGAACATGTAAAAAGGTAACAATTTCAGTGTGGTAACTCAAATTTTATGTTTGAACAGGAAAATGACACCAGCCGTTTTGTTTTGGTTGAATCTGCCTTCACAAATCTTCAAAACCTTGCTATTGCTGTAGCATGTCAGAGTCCTGTTTTACTAGAAGGACCAATAGGATGTGGCAAAACTTCTTTAATTGAATATTTAGCAGCTGTTACAGGAAGAGCAAAGCCTCCTCATATTTTGAAAGTCCAGCTTGGGGATCAAACTGATAGTAAGGTAACTGATGCATTTGTTTTATGGTTGCATGATCAGACATAATTTTTACTTAAAACATGGACTTAATTTTTTAACATGATAATGTTAATTTTTTTACCCAAAGTCCCCATAAACCCCAACTCTGTAGTATTGTTCTTACTGTTGATCAGAATAAATAAATGTGAAGAAAAAACATAGCTGAGCTTAAGTAGGTTTTAAATTCTGTGCGTAATCATGCTGTATCTGTTTCATTCAAGTTAATATTTTATCAGGGTTTTCTCTCTGGAAGAGCCTTGTTATTTGTTTTAATTTTAAAAATTGAATTTGTATTGGAAACAATTACGAAATGGCTCAAGCTGGTGCTGAAGGCTTTATGAACATTTTTATTTCAGTTTTAGTGAGCTGATGTCAGTTTAATCTCATCAATTTTTTGTGGCGAAGATGAGATGAAGTAAGATCCTGTGGTGTTGAGGACACCTGCAGTTACATAGTAGTGATCTAGCTCTAGCTGTAGAGAGAAAACCAGGGGTGAAGATAATTTCACATTCTCATGGTTTTTATTATCATGCATAAGCACCTTCTTTACTTGCATAGAACAATTGATTTCACCATCTCACAGCTGTTCTCCACAAGAGTATCTATCTTTGTATACGTAAGGCCACCATACTAAGACCGAGTGATAAAGTTGAAAATACAAAATATGTGGTAGTGAAAACATGAATTTACTATGTAAGAGCTGTTTCAATGTGGGAGTTACAACTTTATGGAGAAGCAGCACTTGATTTGTTCTACATCTTTTAATAACTTGCTTTACAATCCGTCTTACTAGCTTAGTCGCAGACTTTTCAAAAGTGTAAAATAGACTTCAGTGCAGCCCTAGACAGTTTTGTAAGTTATATTGTTGATTGTTAATTACAGTGGCACAGCTTTGTAAGTTCACTTCTAATTGACCGGTTCATTTTAATTACTATACTTCAGTTAGATAGATGTGGAGGGGTGAAACTTTTTTGTAATTAAAAAAAGTGTAATACTGAGCACAGATTGAGGTGGGTTGTTTAGTAACATAAAAGGTAAGTCTGTGTTACTTATATACCAACCTCGGTCATCTTTGTGAGTTTTTAAGGGATGTAGTGAGCAGGTTTGTAATTTACTGATTGTTTCTGTCCTAGACGCTGCTTGGTATGTATCGTTGTACAGATGTACCAGGGGAGTTCGTGTGGCAGCCTGGCACCTTGACACAGGCTGTTACCAAAGGTCATTGGATACTTCTGGAGGATATCGATTATGCTCCTCTGGATGTGGTATGTAGGTTCAAGTTTGGGGTAAGGTACTGGTTTTTTAAGGCCCACACTAGCAGTTTTTGGTGCCTAATCCCTATGAGTTCTGCAGCAGCATTCTGAAAATAAAAGGGCTTAAAAGAATTAACCTGTCATTAACCTTCATTCATGCATTAGCACACCATGTTATTTTTTGTCACTGTTTTAGAGTAGTCATGACACAGCCACTGATGCTATATTTCACCCTAAAGATTTGAATTAACACTGATAATGAGCTAGGTATCTTTTAAATAATGTTTTAATATTTGAAAACAAACACGGCCTCAAACACCACAGAATATCATCACTGTATTAGAGTGGTGCTGTTAATAAGTTGTTTTGTTTTTAGTGTTGGGTTTCTGGGATTGGTTTTCGGTTTTATTTTTCTTACACATTTCTTACCTCTAGCTAGGACATTAAAAATGTGTTGTTACATTAAGCAATGTAGTTTTAACATATTTCCTGTTTTCAGCGCCAGAATGACTAGTTGGACTGTCACCCTTCCCTTTGGAAGTAATGGCTGCTGAAAGCATGTCTTCTTTGAGAACAATGCCATAGAGATGTTTTGCTGCATAGGCCTGCTGGACATTTCTGCAGATAGTTTTCTTTCATATCTGCTCTGCCAAGCATCCTCTGTGTGCCTAAATAACCTGACAGTTTGTTTATTGAGTTCTAGACTTCTGAAATGTAGGGAATTGGTAAGAAAGCCAAGAAATGCTGCTTGTATGTACTGTACAGTTTTTTGCTGCCAGAGGGTCAGTCACTAATTTGCTCCTGTGGACTCAGCTCATTGCACTCATCATAAGCATACCCTGAGCAGTATCCTGCAGGCATCCCTTCCTTACTTCAGGTCCTCCCTGCAGGCATCCTGTCTACTTTGTCCATGTCAAGGTCTTCATGCTTGCCTTCTGTCCTGAGTGATCATTGTGGTCCGTCCCTTTTTGCCTTCCACCATTATTGTGGTTCTTCTGCATGGAAGGATAGATTCTTTAAATAGATAACAAATTCCCTTGGGGGATAACAGCATGTACACTGAAAAATGTTGATGTTGGAGAATGAAGTATTGGAGATGCAGGTCATCTTTGGTCAGGCAGATAAAAAAAATTAGGCTTCTGATGCAAAAGTGTCTTAATAAGTCATTTGACAACTAAAAATGAATAGTTTTGATTTGGACTTGCAGTGTAAAGACTGTTGTTTCCATTCTCTTAATAAATCTGGATATAGGAGAAAGAAGATGGATAAACATACATTACACCTGTGACTTCCAGTGCTGATTAAAATTACTGGGGACTCTGCAGTTCCTGTTAGTATTACTTAGAAGTGCAATCTGCAGGAGTGGCAGTTACTGACAATGTAGTGGTACTCGGTGCAAGTGCTCTAGCATCTTGTCCTGGTTTCAGCTGGGATAGAGCTAATTTTCTTCTCAGTAGCTGGAATGGTGTGTTTTGGATTTAGTACGGGGATTAGTAAGATTAATGTTGATAAAATACTGATATTTTTAGTTGTTGCGAAGAAATCAACTACATGATATTTAGCTGCCTGCCAGGTCAAACCACGACACAACTCAAGTATGAAATTGGTGTTGTATGAGTGTGTTCTGTTACAGTTTCACAAAAAAAAATTTGGTTTACTAATTTTCTTCTCTTCTCTAGATCTCTGTGCTGATTCCTCTTTTGGAAAAAAAAGAGTTGCTGATTCCTGGTCGTGGTGACTGCTTAAAAGTAGCATCAGGATTCCAGTTTTTTGCAACCAGGAGGTAGGCTTGTAAAAATTAAATGAGATTAACTGTAACAAATTTTCCTGCTTTTATCTTCCTTCCACAAATTTATTCTTTAATTTATCTCATCTATTTTTTCTGGAATTGAGTCTTCTAGATTCAGCTCTCTTCTGGTTGCCTCATTTCCTAAAATTTTGTTGTTGTATATACTTGGTCAACAGTTTATGTAGAAGCAAATTACAGTTTCCCTAGGGCTAGTTAGAGCACATCTAGTAAGTCTGTTGCAGTTTCCAGCTGTGGAATATTATTTTAAAAAGCTTACAAAACAGCCAAAAACCAAATAAAACCCACCATAAAACAGAAACCAATCCACAGACCCTGCATCTCATACTTTGTATGTGCAAGGCTGCTTCCACAGTGGGTATAAACCACGGGTGCATAGTTATTTGTGCAGTGGGAAAAAAAAAGGGGGGACACACACAAAATATATGATAGAAAGGACTGTGAGCATGAAGAATGACAAATAATAAAGAAGGACTGTGGAGGGGACATGGACTGGAAATGCTTTTCCTGCCTCTCTGCAATAGAGAACTGCTTCTTTAGGATCTCTGGAAGATACTTTCCAGGCCACTTCTGTCAGGCTTCTCTCTTTGCAAAGGATTCTGTATGTTGCTTCTGATAGACTTACTGTCAGTTGTGTTTCTGCAAGTATCTTTCAGGAGATTGTGCACTACAGGGAGAAAAAAAACACTGTGATGATAGAACAGATAAATTGAAAACCAGAGTTGGGCAAGATAAGACACATGACAATACAGTGGCAAACAGGGGATTGATGTGTGCATGTGCATTGTGCTGTAGCAGCAGTATGTAGTATGTTCTTAGATGCACAGGAATGCACTGAAAATGTTGAATTATTCAGTAAGACACAATATGCTGTGTTCCTTCATGTTGTTTTGATGCAGGATATTCAGTTGTGGTGGAGGTTGGTACAGGCAGCAAAGCAGCCATGCTGCTCTTTTGGACAAGTATTGGACCAAAATACATCTGGATAACATGAGCAAAGGAGAACTCAAGGAGGTATGGTTTGTGTTGCTCTACTGTGGCATGTGAATAGTTGTTTCAATTCAGGGTAATAAATGTTTTGCAGTAATAAATTTGATCCTTTATTTATCTCCAAGTTCTGCAATACACCCTTATCATTTCCAATTTATCCTGCCAATTTTGAAGTATATGGGCAATTTGTCAGGAAAAAATTGAAGTGAATTGGACAAAGGTTCCTAGAACTTGCCTTGATAAACACAGTTCTGCTTTTAATGGGTCTAGGAATCAAATAGCTGTGCTGTTTTATAGCCCACTGACATTTAGAAACAGAGAGAAAAAGAAACAAAGAAAATTGAACTTACTCCACGCCTGAGTCCTAAGCTTTCAGATTAGAAGTAATGGGTCAGTTAGCAGCTGCATACAACTGTTTCTGTTCACATCAGTTGTTAACATCTCTGGGGAATATTTGCTTTGTGTAGTCCTTCAAAAACTTAAAGGAGCCCAGGGCTGAAATGAAAATAAGAGTTCTGTAGAGATTCTCCTTGAGATATAGGGCTCAGAATAGGATCTGATTTTAAAAGAGCCTTTGCCTAAGGGAAAAGGGGGTGAATAGTCTCTAGCAGAAGAATTGAGGAGAAGGTTCTGAATTTTCTAGAATTAAGAAGATAATTTTTCATTATGATTCATGCACTCCTTGGAACTTGTTCAGCAACCAACATATGTTATCGTTGACCTCAAATATCTGCATTATTTTTTTCCATTTGTAATTTGTCAGCTAATTGTTAGGAAGGGGGCAGGAACAGCACTTACTTCCTACTTGTAGGTTTTGTAGGATGGCAACCGAGCAGATGCACAGGGAGGCCTCTGCAGAGAGTTTGCCAGAGACACACACACTTGTGTGCTATAGCTGCTTCTGCTACATACAGATCCATGTGAGCAGGAACTCTAGGAAGCTCACTGCACTGTTAAAAAAGGGCTGTTTGGCTGAACTGATGTCAAAGATGACCTCCAGAAAGGACCAATATTCAAGGAAAGCTTGGCTGTCAAAACCTTAAGAAAAAAACAAAGCTTCATGGCTAAATGTGTCATTTACCACTAAGTTCTTTGTTCTTTTTTTTGTAATTTTGTAGCTC
Source organism: Apus apus (assembly GCF_020740795.1). Classification (NCBI taxonomy): domain Eukaryota; kingdom Metazoa; phylum Chordata; class Aves; order Apodiformes; family Apodidae; genus Apus; species Apus apus. The sequence goes on from NC_067284.1 coordinate 11,225,766, forward strand.
AAGTCACAAAAATATATAAATCAAGCACTGTGTAAGATTCTGTAGTAGTAGAAGAAGACACAGTGGCCTTGAAAATAGACTCATGTTTTTCTGATTAATCTTAAAAGTCGGTTTGGCTGGGTAGGACCAGTGTGAAGAGCTTATTTTGGAAAGCAATCATTTTGGCTGGCAAGCTTTAGTGGAAAGAGCTGAGATGAAAGGAGATTACAGGAAAAAAATTAGCCCCTTAATGTCTCTTTGTCAGCACAGTGAATAGACAATTTGGATACTCAAAAACAGTCAGTCATGTAAAGGACAGGAGGTAAGGACTTCTGTTATCACTTGAAAAGATGTATGATCATTATTTGAGTTTATAAAGGGTTGAATGTACCTTTTGCTCTTCCTGTCAGTATTTGTGCAAATGTATTAAATGAACTGGAACAGTTGGGTTGGCCAAATACACTTTGGGCATCCCAATTGATCTCAGAGAAGGCACAATGACTTATTTTTTCGCAGGTGAGAGATCCCAAGAGCAGTTTTGTGCTAGCTTGAGTTCCTGTTGAAGTGCATCTGATTAACATTTGGGGGAGTTAGTGGTTTTCTTTTGATGTTAAAAGACATTTTTTTTTATTTGTGGGTTTTTGTTTTCCTTTTTTCAGGTTCTTCAGAGGAGATACCCCAACCTTGCTTCTGTGACTGATCACTTGCTAGACATTTACATTCACCTTGCGGGAGACAAGTATCAGGCATCAGAAGACAGTGCTTCTAGCTCTAGGCATGTGCCACAAGAGTCATCAGAATCAAGATCAGAAAATAAGAAACCTAATCTGGAAGGTCGAGAGCTATCTCTAAGGTTGCTTTTTCTTTTATGTTTATTAGAAGAGATTTGGCTAGCTGCAGGATAGAAGGCTATATCTGTGTTATTTTTCTTAATTTTGTTTAACATAGTGAAGAAAGTTTGAATAATTAAACTGGAATTTCATAAAGACTGGAAAAAATCCAATTTTTATTTTAAAATAATTACTGTCTCTTAAATATCTCAATCTGAATTATTTAGAACTTCCTATTTGCTATACTTTTTTTTTTTTTTGAGGAAAAAGTAGGTTTTGTTGTATGTGGTGCTGATTTGGTATCAAGTCACATGGATTACTTCATTTCAACACAAAATATCTGTTCTGTTTAAGAACAGTTGACTGAAGTGTCCTGTAAAATGTTCTCACATATAGCTAGTGGATAATGTTTTCAGCAATTATATATATTTGCTTATCTAGGTAATTTCATATTTCACACTCACAACACTCTTAACTTACAGATGACTGAAAATAACCAGATAAGTAGTGTACTATTTTCAGAACTTTCATGATGAAATGCAGGCTGATGTTCAGTTACTTCTTCTCACAGCAAATGTCAGTTCTCTTCATGTGGAATTTCTGTCACCAGTAGTGCTTTGTGAATTAGTTAGTAAATACTATGTGTGGGTTGTATGTAATATTTTTGTAAAGCATAAGAATGCCACTAATTTTTAAACAGCAGTCGTTTTTCTAGAGTTGCATCTTCTCTTAATTTTGGAAGATTTTGTTGTTGATAACGAACCCACTATCTTGAAAAAAATAGGGTGTTATACATTTCTGGATTAAAAGCTTGCTGCTTTTCTTTTTTTCAGTTTCATAATTACTTCATCATTTAATGGAGTATGTTATCTATTTCTAAGCAACATATCTGAAAAAAACACTGTTGGTCTTTGTTTTCAGCTTCTCTTTATAATACTATTTATGTGTCTTCCCTTGTACAATTTACACAATAACTAAACGTGCAAATGCCAGAAGATAACATAATGATCTAAAATTTTCATTTTTCTCTTCAGAGACTTACTAAATTGGTGCAGCAGGATTGCTTACAACTTTGACAGTAACTCTTCAACCACAGCACTGAATATTTTTCAGGAGGTGCGGTAAGACTTGATCCAGAAATGGCTTATCCAAAGTCTAGCATTGTCTAACAAATCTCAGAATACTCTAAGAGCATTAGATGGGAATTTATGTTTAGTTTTATCAGAAATAATTAGCCAATAGTTGGAATGTTTGTGATCCTAGTGTCAGGATCTTTCCTTACTACTAGGAAAATTGCTTGCTGTAATGTGCTAAAAGCCAATCCAGTGTTGATACTGTCACACAAACAGCATGCTGCAACATCATTGTAACTGGTATTAGCTGGGATTGCATATGGCTGAAAGTAAAATTGTAAGATCTTTCTTTTTTTTCTTGTATATGAGGCTTCTTTCCTATGCATCAATTTGCATTCCAGGTCTGGAATTTTTCAGGTGTGCATCAATTAGAGATAGATTTAAACACGAGATCTTACAATGTTACTTCATTCTCTGTTTTGGTCCATTCATCTAAAAATAGCTTTTGTGACTGTGCATTGAAAAGTTTTTCCTTTCAATAGAAACCCATAGTTCTACAGAGTTTAGAAGTTCTTATTACATCCTTTTGACAGTGAAATAGTTCTGTTTACTATGGCTGGGTTAGATTCAGGCTCATGTAGATTAAGATGGTGCTTGTCAGCTCATATAATTAAAAAGTTGTATTGAAGAGGTTGGTTTCCTTTCCCTTGACAGGCATTGGACTGTTTCACAGCTATGCTGTCCAACCAAGGGAGCAGACAGAAAATGGCAAAAGTTATTGGAACTAAACTAAACATTTCCAAGAAGAAGGTATGTTGAGCTATAATTAAGATTGCGTTTATTGGGAATATTCTATAACTTGCAATTTTTACAGTTACTGATTTTAAATGTGTTCTACAATTTTTCTTAAAAATTACGTCCATTGCTCTGTCCAAAACACTTTTTTGCTCTCTGTACCATTCTGGAATCACACAGAATCACACAGAATCACAGAATCACAGAGTGGTCGGGTTTGGAAGGGACCTTGAATCTACATTTGTCTCCTGTTTGATTGTCAGTTGTTTTTTTTTCTCTGAAGGTTCTGGTGAACCTGTTTCAGAACAGATTGCTCTGAGACCTCATTATGCAAAGGAAGGATCACAGGGCTGGAACAGCACAGTTGCCTAAGCACACAATACTGCTAGATGCACAGAGTAGTAAATGTGTTTTTTCTTTCATGGTTACAGTGAACTTCAGTCACTTAAACTAGTTGATCAGAGAGAAACATAATTTTCCTTACTACTTGCTTTGTGATCATTGATTCCAAAATCAAGTACCTCTGTAGTGGCTAGTAACTATATATTACTAGTGTGTGATACAAATGGATGAGTTAAACTAAATACTTTTTCAGCTGTTTCTGACAATAGAAGTTTGATTGCAAACAGGATTCCTTCCTTTGTTGCTTTCAGACATAAAAACTTGTCAGCTTGGTGTATAGATGGATCCTTGAATCTTCTACAGATTTTTCTGTTTGTCCTTCTTCCTTTGCATTAATTCCATACAGGAATGTGTCATGCTCTGCCAATGGCAAAATATCCTTGTTTACACAGTTATTCACCTTTTTTTTGTTTGTTTTTTTAAGGGAGTTTGTTTATTGATAGACGAGATAACTTTTCCCAGGTTCAAGTTTATGTAGTTTAACCACCACGGAAGTAGAAATATAATGGCATAGACCCCTTACCAGCTTACTAAAGGGAAAGATATTGTTTGTACAGACAGTAACATGTCTGATGTCCTGCGTATTTTAGGTGATGAATATATATAACCTGCAAAATATAAAATCTGCTGCAATGTAATGCTGATAGCACAGCATGGATGTTCTTGATGTGATGTAGTAGGCAACACTAGTGTTGGAAATGTTGATGCTTTCTTCACAGGTGGAGTTCTTTTGTGAGCTCTATAAACCAGAAATTCTGATACGGGAACAGGAGGTTTCTGTTGGAAGAGTGCATCTCATGAAGAAACAAATCCAGGCTCTCACTGCACAAAGGTAGAGTATCTTGTTTCCACGTTAAGTCAAAATATTTTGTGGTGGAATAGAGTGGTTCAAGTGACAGGATTTTTAAAAAAGCAGATTGGATCGTCTAACGAGTCTTTCTTGTGATCTGAGCTTTACCTTGTGTAGCTTTCCAGCTGTCTGCATCATACTTCTGGCAGCCAGAGCATGGAGATTTTCAGCTTCTTTTGAACTAGAATTTCTTCAAAGTGGCTGGACAGCTGTTTTAAGATTTTAATTAACCTATCTTTGTAAAGGGAGACTTTTATAGTATGTGGCACTAACTCCACTGGCTGGGAAGTTCTTTGGAAACCCTGAATTTCTAGGTTGTATCTTGAGAAAAATAAGTATCTTATAAGGGTATCTTGGACTAATTTTTTTCCAAACCGATATATTTAATTAAAAACATTCCTAAATCCAACCACTCCTCAAAAAAACATTAAAAAGGTAAAATTTAAATGAGCTTCTTGATAAATCTTGGTTTTGAGTTGCTTTCTGTGTTTTTTTAGAGCAAAACAAACGTTTGCTCCCACACGGCCATCTGCAGTATTGATTGAACAGCTTGCAGTTTGTGTTGTCAAAGGAGAGCCCGTGCTTTTGGTTGGTGAGACAGGAACTGGCAAAACCTCAACTATTCAGTATCTTGCTCATATTACAGGTAAATTAAGTGTTAAGACTGTAACTTACATGAAGATGATTTTAAAAACAAGAAACGAACCAACCCCACAAGTTGATGGTGCTTTCTATTTCTATTTCAAGGACACCGTTTGAGGGTTATCAACATGAACCAACAAAGTGACACAGCAGATCTATTAGGAGGGTGAGTCAGTGGCTACTATTTTGTCTGTTCTGCTTTACAAATTGTCAGTATCAGAGCAAGCTTCTAGCACAAGTATAGTGTTGTGAAAGAATTGGGCTTGTACATATGTCTGTTTCATTGTAGCGTAAATGTCTTAAGAAACATGTTTGCATGCAGAGACGTTGTAGTCCTTGCTGAAGAACAAAGGCAGTTTCACTGAACTGTGTGCACATCTGTATGTGATGCAGTCATTTAAAAGCATACCCCAATGTCTCTTTAAAAATGGGTGAGCTGATCAGTATAAATGTAATATTCACTGGACATACTGGCTAGTAGTAGTAAAAGTATCTTAATTATCAGGGTGGTCCTGTCTTCATAAATTACCTCATAAGGTAAATATTGTGCAATTTTACCTTGCTTATTAGTTGAGTATAAGTTGTGGAAACCAGAGTTCCTTCATGCACAATATTCTTGTTTCACTAATTGTTTTTTTGTTAGCTCACAGATGCTAGTTCCTGTGTCATAGATAAGTAACTATTCTTTTGCTTCCCTTCAGTTACAAGCCTGTGGATAACAAGCTGATCTGGCTATCTCTGCGAGAGTCTTTTGAAGAACTCTTCTCTCAGACATTTTCTAGAAAGAAAAATCAGACATTCTTGGGACACATTCAGACCTGCTACAGGCAGAAACGTTGGCACGATCTGCTAAAACTTATGCAGCATATTCATAACTCTGCTCTTAATAAGGAAGCAAAAGAAAATGCATCTGGTGAGAATTCAGAGTGATCACACATCATAAGCAGTGAACGATTGTAGAAAGTAGATAAATAGTGGTGAATATTTTGTTGATTTTTGGGTTTTGTGGGGTTTTGTTTGGTTTTTATCCCTCTAGTTTGTTCATTCTTCCAGCTTTCAAAAAATGCTATCTCTGTTTACAAAAAGGTGTTCAAAATGCTGTTGGAATACTTTTTCTTTCTAATCCATCACTGTTGTCAGCTATGTCTGACAGAGTAAAGGTTGACTTGTCTGACCTGTTGTGCCCTTGACGTCTGATCTCCACTCAGCACTCACTTGTTTGCTGTGCTGATGAACCGTCATAGTTTTTTTGTGTGGCAGTCTTCCATGTGAATTCATTCACACTTTCTTTCAATCCTGGAGCCTCACTGGGTCACACAAATACATCCTGTATTTAAAAAAGAAGCAAAACTAACAACAACCAAGAAAACCCAAACAAGTAATATCTCTTATGGAATAATAATGCCTTTAAGAGCTTGCTGAGACTTTAATTTTGTTTCAGTGTGGTTTTGTCTCCCAGTAACTGTTTTTCTTGCTTTATACTTCCCAACCCATTTGAGGCAGAGGCAGTATTGATACTTTGCCTTGCATGTAGTGGTTTCTGGTTCTAGTCCTGCTGAACATGTGAAATTGTAGCCTTCATTCAGTTTGGGCCAAGTAAACATAACCGTCAACCTTGTTTCCCCTCTTCTTTTAATTGGGTCTTCTGAATATGCAGATATTAAAATAAATGCCCACAAATTTTTTAAAAAAAATAAAAAAATAGGAGGTTTTAAAGATCACTTGTTGCAAATATCAGCAATCCTAAAACAAAGACAAGCTGAAACCTGTAACTTGCAAAGCTAGAAACTCGAGATGTGATGCTGCATGTACCTTAAGCTGGGACTTTAATAACTGAAATAAGTACAATAGGAAATAATGTCATAACTGACAAGCAGCAGTGTTTTTCTGATAAGTATTCATTGTTAATCTGTCGTACGGTTTGTAAATTTTGATTTATTTTTCTGAGATGCTACTTTTTCTCTCTATGAATTTAGGAATGTGAACAGTCATGCTGCATCCAAGTGCAGCATGAGCTTTGTTCCTAAGCTAGGATGGATAAGCTGGAATCAATAGCAAATTATCTATACCCATATGCCAATAGTGTTCAGCTGCATTAAAAAGTAAAAAGAGCAAAATGTAATTAATTTTTGTTTAAATTCATGAGGTGTCATCTGTAGAACTTGAATGTCTTCATTGCTCAGCCAGTTTACTCTTGTATCTATATGCTTGAAAAAGCTTGATTAAAATGCAGTTGTTAAATACTTTAATGCTATTGTTAAATACTTTTATGCTATTGTTTTGGTGGTACAAACTTAAATTTGTTTTGCTTACAGGCTCACCGCTGAAGGAAAAGTGGGAGGCATTTGGTCTGAAACTGAGTCATGCTCATCAACAGATGAAAATGACAGAAAATGCTCTTCTTTTCGCGTTTGTTGAGGTATCCCAAGATTTGCATATTGATGTTAGGAAGAATAAGGAAGGGGCATTTAAAAGTCTTTGCAATGAGAATTATATAAATAACTTCCTGGCAAGCATCTTGCTGTGAATTAGAAGTTGTTCCATGATAACTTTGTGGAATGAAATGTGCTGCTGCAAGGAGATGGTGGTTAAATTGGGGGTAGGGCAGGAGAATATGGAGAATATTTTGTGATAACACATTAATTCACTGCTGTATAATAGGAATTAGGACTGGTATGGTAGAAGAGTATCAGCAGTATGTCAAGTAATCTTTTCAAGTGTATGAGATTAGAAAACACATCTTAACTAGTCTCCAATAGAACATGCCCCTGAGTGGGAATTTCTGTGAAAGATTTAATACTAGGAATCTGTGCTGTTTGTCTTGAAGTGTTTTCTAAAAAAATGTTTAAAACCCATGATATAATATTCTGATGACATAAAGTGGGATTGAGGGAAACTGATAGTTTATGCATATTTCTTGTCACCCTGTTGGTCTGAATATATACTCTAAAATTTTGTGTAAAGTGTGTAAAATTTTGACTAGTCCTCTTTCTAAAAAAATTACTATGTAAGTAGTTGGAGAACCTTTGACTTCATTATAAATTTAATTTATAAATTCTAGTTCCCTGAGGAATGTACTATCGCTTGTGTCTTTGTTTAGGTTTCTTTAGATTACCTGCCTTAGTTCTCATAGTGGTGTCATGCAGAAGTTTATGCACCACAGTGATGAGTATCACTGACAGGCAGCATTGCACAAATAAAAGAACCTATTTCTGTTTTATCTGAGCCAGTCTAAATGGTAGCTGAAGTGGTGATCACTGTCTGTGACTTCTGTGTCTTGCAAAATAATTGCTGTTACTGAGGGAGAACACTGAAACTGCTGTTGCTGTAAACAAGGTCTGGAGCTGCCACTTTTCTAATCAACCCAGAGACTGCAAAACAAGTGTTTCTGGTACACAGATGCTCTAGTTGATATATCACTGCTGTTGACATGATTAACAAATTGATCTTATTTTTAGGGTACTCTGGCACAAGCTGTAAAAAAAGGAGAGTGGATTTTATTGGATGAGATTAACTTGGCTGCAGCAGAGACTTTAGAGTGCCTGAGTGGTTTATTGGAAGGATCATCTGGGTCGCTGGTGTTACTAGACAGAGGAGACACAGGTACTATTGCAGTGCTTGCTTATGCTATTCCTTGCTATCCAGTTAGTTGAATTCCCTACACTGTATGGCTCAAAATAAGTTGAAAACATTTTCTGTTAATGTGTGTGTGCAGGAGAGAATAATGTGTTCTTTCTAGACTTGTGTGCAAGAAGTGAGAGTTTTAATTCCCTGTGGCTCAGGAGATTTCAGCATGCAGAAATTGTAGCTTTTGCCTCTGGATTCTACAAGGATTAGATCTTCCTAGTGATTTTAGTAAGCATTTCTGACTTTAAATAATATTCAGGTACTACCATGTTTTTAATAAAGTTGATGTAGCTGGACAGCTAAGGACATGGGACATGAGATTTAATTGCTACTGTAGTAGTTACCTGTCACTGATCCTGAGAATATATTTTTTTTTTCTCCAGCTAGAAAGATGTGGACAAGACTTTGATTTTATTTTTTTGGTCCTTTTTGTGGGTTGACCCCAGCCAGCAGCTAAGTACCCAAACAGCTGCTGACTCACTCCTTCCCTGCACCACCCACCAGCAGGATGGCAGAGAGAATAGGAAGAGCAAAAGCAGGAAAACCCCTGTGAAACAAGTGATACAAGCTCCCACAGGCAGATCAAAGTCCAGCCAATCTCTAAGCAGTAGCCACCTTGGAAGACAAAAATCACCACTGGCTTCTTCCTTTCCCTCAGTTCTTATTGCTGGGCATGATATTATATAATAGGGAATATTGCTTTGGCCAGTTTGGGTCAACAGTCCCAACTTTTTGTTCCACCCCAGCTAAGTCACTGGGGGAGGGAAGGCAGAGTAGGGAAAAAAAAAAAAAAGAGAGCCTGTTGCTGTGCCAGCATAATTCACCAATAGCCAAAAGATTGGTGAGTTCTCAACAGCACCACAGGAGCCTCTGTGAGGAAAGTTAACTCCATCCCAGCCAGATCCAGTACAGATCTAAAATTATAAAGTGCAATTGCTGAATGTTGTTTAGTGGAGTTACAGATAAAGGCATATGTTGGATGAGCTTCTTAGGCTAGGTTTTTTTCCTGGCTATGGGAAGCACTGGCTGTTGTTCTGAAAGATACAAAAGGAGTTCCAACTTCAGAGCTTGTATAATTTTTGAAATATTTTGTGTTGTTACAATATCCTGCTATGCACAAATAAAAGTCAGGGTTTTACTTGCCTGTGGTGGTTGTAAGGATGTAGAAATACTTCTGATAAAGTTATATGGGCTTATTCTCTGAAAACTTTTCACACTGGCATTTTTAAGAAAATGGAGTGAGTAGTGCAGTAATAAAAAACTGGCTTAGAAGAACTTTACCTTGTTTAACCTAATAAATATTTTGGGTTTAGCATTAACCTTACATCTCTTACTTGTTTTCCTTTAGAACCTCTTGTCCGTCACCCTGATTTTCGGTTGTTTGCATGCATGAATCCAGCTACAGATGTTGGAAAGAGAAATCTTCCTCCAGGAATAAGAAACAGGTGGGAAATTTAGAGTTTAAGTAGCTTCACAAGTTGACCCAGTGAAGAATGCCTTATTTGAAGCCTGAGGAACTGAGTTGGAACTTCCTATGAGAAATGCTTTCCCCATAATGATGAAGTTTTTTAATGAAATAACATCATGAAAATACTTCTGGAAAGTTGCTGAGCATGAACATGTGTAGCATGTTGTCACTGGGAGCAGGGAAATGTTCATTCTTTACAATTAAGCTCTCAGTGCCTGGGAATGCTCGTGCAGCAGTTTATGTTCCTGATGGATATAATAAAAACAAGTACTTTGTGTCTGTTTAGCAGCCTTTCTCTTGATAACTCAAAAGTGTTGATGATCGTTGCTCACTCAGAAGGAAGGTGATTTGCATGGTGGAATAGATATGTGATGTTTGAAGTGTGTGATGTGTGATCTTCAAACATTGATGCTGTGGCCAGGAAATGGGAGTTGTGACAAATTTGTTCCATGTTAGATCTCCTGCCTTAGTAGTGAAATGAAGGAAAGTGAGTGTAATACAGAAGAAATCAGACGACAGCTTGTAAAATTTAAGTGAACTTATATTGTATTTTTCAAAAACATCTGCCCCTCTGAAGTTAATGATATTGCTCAGTTGTGTTGGATTTGATGTGGAGAGTTCTGATCCATTATTTGCAGTTGTGATGTGTGATATGGAGGAGCTGCAGATTCATATTCAACACCTGATTCAAATATACTGGACTAGCTAAGGGTTAGAAAATAAATTCATTAATTAAAGCTGCTAGTGTAATGTAACAAATGTGAAATGTGTGATGTATTTAAAGATACTCAGAACTTCACCAAGTACGTTATTTGTTGCTAACTTTCCTTTGCTTATTGTCAGTTTTTTTCATTTTATCATTGCTGAACTGGATATTTGTGAAAGTAAAAAAAATCTGGATATGCTAGCTGTAACAAAATTAGAATGGGTGGTATCTTTTAAGTGTCCACTTCTTACAATACAGATCGTTAGAGCATCTAGTTTGAAAAGTGCTTCTTGTGTGTCAGTGCCCACCAGTATTCAGGCTGTAACGTTTGGATATCTATTGCAAATTGTTTAAAAATATAATTTAAAAATTAGAGTCCCACAGTTCGTTTTCAATCTACCAAATTAAAATAATCTAGATAAATTACTTAAAAATAGGTTATTACTTGTAATTTCTTTTTAATTACTCTAGTTCTTCGGTAGTAGGTTCTAGGTAGTTTGACAAGTCAGTATTCTGCTGCTTAAAAATTTTACATGTTACATTGATTTGATTCTTACAGGTTTACTGAACTTTATGTAGAAGAGCTGAGAAATGAAGGAGACTTGCAGGTTCTTATTATGGATTATCTGAGAGGCTTGAATGTGAACAAAAATACAATACAAGGAATTGTGAAGTGAGTTGGTTGTAATCTCTCTAAATCCTTGATGGAATAAGTCACAAAAAGAAAGTGTGTCACTGTGATCTGTGGTTAGACTATTTGGGGAAACCCTGTAATGCTCCCTGTGCAGCAGTTTGCATAGCCTTAGGAAGTGGAAAAGAGTCAACATCCATTCTCATCTTTCTGAAGGCTTCTGTACTTGTGGGGAGGAGATTTACTTTCTCTTATTCAGAACTGCTTTTTTGGTAACACCAGTGCAAAAAGCATTGTTGCAGTCTTCTTTCCCATCTGAGAGACTAAAATGGTTTGTTTCTGTAGATCATACAGAAGTCTTGTGTGTTTCTTTCCCCTAGTTTAAACTCTACTGTCTTACTGCTTTAACCTGACAAACTGTTACGTGTTTGGAATACTTGGAGTTTATAGTAATTCTCTGTATATCAAGCTCTCTCAAAAATCTGGTTCTAAAATATTCTCTTGCTTTGCTTCGCTGACTGCACAGATGGCAGAGTTTGGCATGGCTTTCCTAACCTGGAGTTTTTAGAAAAAGTGACAGTTGGAGATGAGCTTAAGCTCATGCTTCGGGTTTAATTCCCTACAGCAATGGTGTGATCAGTAACAGCACTAAATAACTGGAACTGGTTTTCTTCTTTGTTTTTGAAGCTTTTATTTATCTGTGAGAAAGGAAGCAGAGGCAAAGCTGGTGGATGGAACTGGCCACAGACCTCACTATAGTCTCCGAACGCTTTGCAGGGCATTGAGATTTGCAGCATCTAATCCCTGTAGCAGCATTCCACGCTCACTGTATGAGGTAATTACCTATGTTGGGGTTTGTTTCAGTGTGTATTCACTACAAAGACTATATGGGTAAATGATAATCCTCTCTTCCAAGTGCAGTATTGAGCAGAAATTATTGTTTAATCTGTATGTGATTTTTCATTTTATCACTGAAAATTCCTCTTCTTCTTAGGGCTTCTGTTTGAGTTTCCTGACACAGCTTGACAGAAGTTCTCACCCAGTAGTACAAAAGCTAATTTGCCAGCATATAGTCTCTGGCAACATCAAAAGCCTTCTCAAACAGGTAGGTAACTAAGCCTAGAAAGAGTTTAGTATTCAGAGTAGAGTTAATTTAGAGTTGCCTTTTTGCCTTTTTCCTCTGCATTTCCTTTCTCTCTTTCATGTTATAAAGATAAGAACTAAAAAAAAAAAAATACTGTTCATTTGTATTTTTTTTTATTTCTGCTTGAAATGCCCATATATTAGCTAGTTTATTTGTTAACTTGAAAAAAATATGGAAGTCTGAATAATTACAGGATTGTGTGGGGTGTGAGCAACTTAATACAGTGACTCCAAATGTAAAGTTTTCACAGAATTTTGAGGAGCTTTCACAGGCTTCTTATTTTTAGACTTAAATGCAGACCATATGGATACGAAGCAAACATCTGTGCTTTGTCTCTAATGGGAAAGGAAGAATCTCACTGGTGCTGGGAGCTCAGCATGAGTTTGCATGGGGAACTGGGCAGGTGGGATAGGGAAGCCAGTTGTGAGAGAGAGGTACTTGTTTCAGAATAAAACACTTCATGTTAGAAAAATGCATAAATACAAAAATAAAAAAGCCAGTTTCCTGCTTGGAAGCGTACTTGAAAATTCAGTTTCTAGGACTCTAGAGACATTTTTATCTTCATGGCACTGGCAAAAATTCCTGCTTCATGATCTTGAAATGATATGGTCAGACTTTTCCTGCAATTTACATTCTGTGACAAGGGGACAGTGTTTACTGCAGGAGTGCTCAGGGATTAATTTAAAATTACTTCCTACAGAATATGTTGCAGTGGCATTGTCTTCGTTAGCAAATTGAAACTCATTTGTATTATCTGTTAATTCTGTCATGTCTCCTTAGCAAATACCAAAACCCCAAGGAGGGAGGTTTATACTTATAGAAGGATACTGGATTTCAGCTGGGGATAAAGAACCTACTGTAGATGAGACTTATGTGCTCACCCCTTCAGTTAAGCTTAATCTGAAAGACATTGCCAGAGTCGTGTCTGCAAGGTGAGTCTGTTTCAACCTTTCCATTAAAATCTAAGTTAAAGATGTTTATTTGGGCCCTGAGTGGTGCCTCTCTAGCCTTTATTGTTTGTCATGAGTAATGTCTGTTTTCCTGATACTTTACAGCTAACTTTTCATTATACAGTGACTTGAATTTATACATATATTTGTTTCCTTAAGCCATTTTACTGCCATACCTAGTTTTATTTAAATGGTAAATTTGCAGTTCGAATAACCTGCTCATTTCACACTGCCATGCAAAGCTTCATGGGTAGCAGTTAGCACTTGAGGGGAGTATTACTTATGTCCCCCTGTTAGTGTATGATCTTGGATACTCCAAGTGAATTAAGTAGTGGTATTTTGGGAATGTAGTTTGGTAATGTATAGCAGCCTTCCAGGACCTGAAAGGGGCCTACAGGGAAGCTCAGGAGGGACTTTTTATGAGGGCATGTAGCAATAGGATGAGGGGGAATGGCTTTAAACTGGAAGAGGGTAGATTTAGGTTAGACATTAAGAAGAAATCCTGTAGTGTGAGAGTGGAAAGATACTGGAGTAGGTTGCCCAGAGATGTTGTGGATGCCTCATCCCTGGAAGTGTTCAAGGAGAGACTGGATGTGACTTAAGAGGAACCTGGTGTAGTGAGAGGTGTCCCTGCCCATAGCAGGAGGGTGGAACTAAGTCATCTTTAAGGTCCCTTCCAACCCAAACAATTCTATAATTAATGTACATCTGTAAAAGTTTCAAACGGCATCAATGTCTTGTGTACAAGAAAGGTATGACTTGTTCTTGTAAACCGCTATTTTGGTTATCCCTCTTAGGACTCATCCAGTACTGATTCAAGGAGAGACCTCTGTTGGTAAAACCAGTTTAATTCGCTGGTTGGCTGCTGCTACTGGGAATCATTGTGTAAGGATTAACAATCATGAGCATACTGACATCCAGGAATATATTGGCTGTTACACATCAGATGCCTCTGGGAAGCTGGTATTCAAGGAAGGTGAGTGGGCATGTTATATTTACTCCAAATTGTTGTCTCATTTCACTGCTTTTTTCTTCTTTTCTGCCTAACTTCTCTGTTTTATTACAATGGAGACATTACCTGTCATAAAGTTAGTAGTTGCATGTTAGTGATAGTCACTTATGTGAATTTCAGTGGATTCTAGTGGTTTGGTTTTTGTCTTGTCATACTTGTCCTGTTGGACATGAAGAAAAGAATTCAAGAGCTTATCCAATGCTGTTGCTTCTGTCTCTGGATTAGAATTTATACTGAGTGAAAACTGGTTACTAAAAGGATCTGAATGCATGTTTCTGTTAGATTTGGTTTGTTGGACTTCTAACCAGAACTTCTGTTCCCTCCAAGGCATTCTCATAGATGCAATGAGAAAGGGTTACTGGATTGTTCTAGATGAACTGAATTTGGCTCCCACGGATGTTCTGGAGGCTCTCAACCGTTTGCTGGATGATAACAGGGAGCTGTTCATTACTGAGACCCAGGAAGTTGTCAAAGCTCACCCTCGCTTCATGCTGTTTGCCACACAAAATCCTCCAGGACTCTATGGTGGCAGAAAGGTCTGTATAATCTTTTCCTTTGAGCAATTATGGCTCCAGGGAATGAATGTCTCTCATACATAGAAGTGCTTTGTGAAAACTTTCTGATGCATAGCACAGAATTAACATGAAATTCTCAAGAGACTGTGGACTAACTTCTACTATCACCGGGTTCCGTTTAGGTCAGTTGCTTGTTTTGCAGAGAACAAATTTCTAATTCATTTTTAGTAGTTGAGATTTAAGAGCTGTACTAAATGTTCATGTATATCATTTAACTCAGCATTTCTTGCTCAAGAGCACTGGAGAAAAGATTTGACATAGGCTATTGATGTCCATTTTGTGCTGGACTAGTTAATTTTCTTCATAGAGACTGGCATGAGGCTGTGTTTTGAATTTGTGACCAAAACAGTGCTGATAACACAGGGATGTCTTAGTTAATGCTGAGCAGTGCTTGCACAGTGTCAAGTCCTTTTCTGCTTCTCACACTGCCCCACCAGCAAGTAGGCTGGGAGGGGACACAGCTGGGACAGCTGACCCCAACTCACCAAAGGCATATCCCGTACCTTATGGTGTCACACTCAGCAATAAAAACTGAGGGGAGAAGGAGGAAGGGGGGATGTTCAGGGTTTGCTTCCCCAACTTAGCATTATGTATGATGAAACCCTGATTTCCTGAAATGTTTGACACCCACCTGCTGATGGGAAGTGGTTGGTGAATTTCTGATTTTGTTTTGTGCATTCAGCTTTTGCTTTACCTGCGAAACTGTTTTTATCTCAACCCACATGTTTTCTCACTTTTACTCTTTTGATTCTCTCCCTTATCCTATTGTAGGGCGAGTGAGTGAGAGGCTGCTTGCCACTTAGTTGCCTCCCATGGCTAAAACACAACACACTTTAGAAGTTCTTGTCCTCATTCAGGGTGTCTCTTAAGCTTTCTTTCAGTATTGATGTGCATGTGCTAATTTGTATGCTGTGACACTATCCAGATTTACTTCAAATGTGTAGGGGGAGATACAGAACATGAGGAATATCAAAGGAAAAAAGTTGAAGCAATAATAATATGTTTTCATATTTTAGGTGTTGTCTAGAGCCTTCAGGAATCGTTTTGTGGAGCTGCATTTTGATGAGCTGCCAAGTGCTGAACTAGAAACCATCCTGCACAAGCGGTGCAGTTTGCCGCCTTCTTATTGCAGCAAGCTTGTTAAAGTCATGTTAGACCTGCAAGTATGAGAGGCTTTCTTCCTTTTGTAAAGACATGCAAACATATTTCAGCACAAAATAAGAGAAATTCCTTTGAGGGGAAGGTGTTGCCAACTGGCAGATATTTAAAACCTAAGCCATAACTGGTGGAAGACAACCTGCCAAAGTGCTTAGTTCAGTGGTTAAAGATAGAGAATAGGGAAGGTGATGGCAGATTTGAGAGAAAGCTGGCAGCAAGAAACTTAACAACCAAAGGCCTTGGGATTTGATGTGTAGAACAATCCATTGCTCTGGATCTAAACTACAGTACTGAATTTGCAGCTGTCTTTGGATCATGCTAAATTTTATATTACTTTCAAGCAATAATTTTGGATGTTCTCTGACACTCTTGTGTTCAACAGGCATTTAACACCCAGTATGTAGTTAAAGCTATCTTGTATTTAAAAGCAGTTGCAGCAGCACAAGCCAGACACATTTCGAAGTGTTATGTTTTGATGTAGAACCTAATCTTTTGCTTGGATTTTGTTTTATTTCAGGTACCTATTATCTTATTACTATTTTTTAAATTATTGCCTACATTATTTTGTTTCTGGTACCTACAAAATACCTGCTTTAAAGGTAGTTTGAGTTCAGGATTTCTGACTGTAGTACTTTTTTTTTGCTTTGTGATACAGTTTGTTTGAAGAAATGTCACATTAGAGAGCTCTGATGAGCTTTTCTTTAAGTATTCAGACAGGTTCATTAGAAAATGACGTGTGTTTTGTTCCTGTGACAGTCTTACCGCAGAGGTTCCACAGTGTTTGCTGGGAAACACGGGTTCATTACCCTGAGGGATCTGTTTCGTTGGGCTGAAAGGTACAGGTTGGCAGAACACCTGGAGAAAGACTATGACTGGCTTCAGCACTTAGCAAATGATGGTAAGCCCTGCTGCCTCACTCTTTTGAAAGTGTCTGTAGAGTTGTTTTCTAGCATTAGTTGTTAAGTATAATTTTTTTGTTGCTGACTATCCAGATAGTAATTGCTTTCTCTTTTATAGGTTTTATGCTTCTGGCAGGCAGAGTCAGGAAACAGGAGGAGGTGGATGTTATTCAGAGTGTCCTTGAAAAACACTTCAAGAAAAAAATATATCCTGAGTCTCTCTTCTCAGGGGAAAGTGTCAAAAAGCTACTGGGTGAGTTTCCCAGAAGGACCACGCTGGTGGTTCTCTAGATGTGACTGAAGCTGATGGATTGCTTTGTGTTGTGCAGCTAAATCCTCCACGCAGATGACAGTGATGGACAGAGATTTTAACCATATTGTCTGGACTCAAGGGATGAGGAGACTTGCCATTTTGGTGGGACGAGCCCTGGAGTTTGCTGAACCAGTGCTGCTGGTGGGAGACACTGGGTAACTTTGCTCTTTATGATACATTTCTTTGTAGTGCTGCACCTGCCACTGAGTCAGGCACAACACATGTGGGCTTCAGAGCTGTTTTGATCTGGCACACTTAAACCTGTCATGGCAGACTTGCAACTGCTGTTTTCACAGTTCCCTTTTGAGGGGAAGCAATTGCATCTCTTTCAGCACAGGTCTTTAACAGGATTATCTGCATTATCTGTCGCTAAGTAGAAGTTACATAGAAAGTAGTAAAATTGAAATGAGCTGACTTCTGTCCCCACCTCTCACAAGGTGACCTGTAGAAACTCACTGTGCCTCACTGAAGAGGCTGCCTTTGGGGAATTGTGACATTTTTGTGTTTGAGAGCACATTTGCTTCATGTGTTTTAAGAACTTTAATGTAGCCTTGCTACTACTTCTACACCCCCTCTCCCCCAGTCCCTGCCTCATATGCTGTAAAGGCAGTTGTGGAAGCAGGTGCTCTCTGTTTCTGTGCTGGATATAAATTTAGGCAGTAAATTTTTGTGGGAGATAAGGGAAGAAAAATGAAACAAAAGAGAGAAGTAAATTATTTAGGTAATAAATGAGAACTCCAAGCACTTGGCAGTTTATTCCCTCAGACTTAAGGTTGGTCTAGACATGTAGCATCTCCAGTTTAGTGAAATGTTAGATTAGTTTGAGTATCTTTAGGGGCAGACTGAAATAAATTTGAATGGGACCCATAGAAATCCATCAATACAGCTATTGATTGAAATTTTATTAAAGGCATCTTGTGCAGGCCAACAAGAGTTGTTGTGCCAAAAATGGCTTTACTTTGCATACATTTCTTTCAAGGAAATGAGCAGAAGGAAATGCTGGGTCTTCACCTCATAGCACTTAAGTGAAAGTGAATCCTGTCCAAAGCGAATTGATTTTTTTCAGTATTTCTTTTTTTTTAATTTTTCCTTTTCATTAAATTACTTTGCAGGTGTGGTAAAACTACCATTTGTCAGATCTTTGCAGCATTAACAAATCAGAAGCTGTACTCGGTGAATTGCCACTTGCATATGGAGACCTCAGACTTCTTGGGAGGACTGCGACCAGTCAGACAGAGGTCCAAGGACCAGGTTCGTCTTCCATCAATAGCAGTTTAGATAACGTGACCATGGAAGCAAAAAGTAGCAGTTATTAATGAGTTTTCACTTCCTTTTCCATTTCTTAGGAGGATTCTAATAGTTCTAGACTCTTTGAGTGGTGTGATGGACCTCTTGTCTTAGCAATGAAAGAGGAGGGTTTTTTCCTCCTTGATGAGATTTCTTTAGCTGATGATTCTGTACTAGAGCGACTTAACAGGTAGGTCCTAAATGTCTATGTATTAAGTATCTTCATTGTTTCTATTCTTTATACAAACATGAGCAGAGTAAATCTAGCTTCTTTTATGCACATTTGTTTCCTAGTCTGGGTGAGCTGCTCTCTTAATGTGTGGTTCTTGTTGAAAGGAAGGTTGACCCAGATAACTCTGGACTTGTTTGTGCTTCAACTTCTGTGCCAGTTTGCATTTGTTTTCTAGTTGTCATCTCTCCCACAGAGGTACTTGGACAGCTTTTGCTGTTTGAACTTTTATTTGCAGCTAGGGGGAAAGATAGTAAGGTAAGACAAGGTGCAAGTGCCTTGTCTTGCCTAAGTCTTGCTGCCTTAGCTTACCTGGAAAAATAAAAGGTAGTTTGGTTACAAAGCAGATATGTATGTGTTTGCTTGTCATATGTTGGAACACTGATGGTGTTAGTTTTGAATGCTTTGGTTGGTGCCATTTCTTTCCATTTGGCTTAATTGTGCTGCAGTAGACTGATCTGCACTCAAATAGGTTTTTTTTGTTTCATGGACAAAAATAAGATGATGAAAGGATTTGCTTTATTCAGTAGCTCTTATTGCTGGATAAAGAAAATTAAGAATTTAAACCATAGTTCAGTTCAAACAATTTAAACAGTATCTAAAGACAGTTTACAGCATGCGTCACGTTGGAAAATAAATGGAAAAGTAAAACCTTAAAGTTTTCATCTGCAATACTATTTCTGGCCTCTCAGTGAGCTCTTGAAAATGATGCATCTTATCAAATACCAGAAACAAAATCTAGTTATTTCCCTCTTGTGTGTAAAAAAATAATAAAATAAAAAGGAATTTAATTAGCTGCTTCCAGTGTTCTCTCATTTTAGTCTTTTCCTTTAACCATTATATTGAGATGACTTGCAGCTATACTTTCTATCATATCCAAACCCTCTGTGCTACAAGCTGGGGTTTTTTTCATTGTATAATTGCAGTTACCTTCTTCCATAAAGTTCAGTTAACCTCTTTGTTTTGACAATGAAACTAAACAGTGTCCTTCTAAACAGGTGACAGCTCAAACTTTGACAGCTCTTAGTGTGCAGTGAGGTACAGCTAACAAAACAAAATCCCCCAAACCCACAAAAACCTAGTGCAGTGTTTCTCAGATGTATAGTCTGTCAGCTTGAAGGCTGGTTCATTGTGCAAATTTCTTTATCTAGCTCCTGTGAATGTAAGTTTTGCCATTGCTTTTGTAAAGAGAGCTGTGAGATATATACTTTATTAGGTAGGTGTTTTGACAGATCATTTGTACTGAACCTTATCAACAAGGCTGAGTAGACTTTCCTTCTGAACAAAATCAGAAATACTCTCAGTTGCGGAGGATGAACAGATTTTAAATTCTTTATAAATTCTTTCTGGGGCAATGAAAGTTTAATCAGGCCAGTTTATGTGGTTTTCATTTTTGAGTGACCTTTTGAAGTGTGAAATGAAACTTAAAATAGTTTTCTAACCTTCCCTCTAGTGTTCTTGAAGCTGAAAAGACATTGGTACTTGCTGAAAAAGGTGGTCAAGATGATGAGGAGAATGAGGTAGAACTGCTAGTTGCTGGAAAGAAGTTTCGTATCCTTGCGACCATGAACCCAGGAGGTGACTTTGGGAAAAAGGAGGTAAATGTCACAGCAACTGAAAGCACAGTATGTGTTTTCTGGTCATGTTAGCTGGTTGATGATTGGAGGTGCAATGCAAAGGTGCATCATGCCAGTTCTACCATCCAGTGCTTCCTAGTAGGAAGTCTGCCTCATTGCCCTGAAGGAGGATTAGATTGTGCCTGTTTTCCATCACTTGTGTGGTGTCATTTATTAGTCAATACTCAGCGAAGTGTCAATGAAGACTTCAGGCCTCTAAATACTCTAAGCAGGCTTGATATGTAGAATGCTTCAAGTACAGTAAGCAAGAAAATCCAGCTATAACATGAGGGTGGAGTCATGTGAAATTACATAATAAATTACTCTCCCTAATATGGTTCAGAAAGTGACAGTTAGAACTCATGTTGCTGTTCTCTGTGATTATGAATATTACATCCCAAAAAATCTTTCTCATTTAATGGAAAAAAACCTGTTGCTGAAGTTCAGCTTTAAGTAACTTCAGACAGGTAAAAAACCAAAAAGCCCTAAAAAACCCCCACAAGTTTATTTAAGCAGTTTTGGGAGCTAGGACTGAAAAAAAAGCTATAAGCTCTGTTACCCAAAAGAAGATGGGTGACCCATTTAACGTGGTTTCTGAGCTACAGAGCAGTTCATTGTAAAGCTTTGTGTTTCAAGGGATTTCTGCATTTCGTTTGTGCTATTGGGTTTTGCTTGACTAGTTCAGCCAGAGAAAGAGAGGAATTGCAGAAACCAGTTGTGATTGAAAGCAAATTTCCACATGATATTTTGCTTCTGTAAGTGAGATTCCATTGCTAGTGTTTGATACATGCTGTCCTAGAATGAAGTGGAGCCTTAGTGCTTGCAAACCAGCTCAGCTTCTGCCCATATTCTTTTGAACTTTCTCAGCTTTATCAGCCATTTCCTGCATTAATTTGTCTACTAGAAATCTTAAAATCCACATAGAATCATAAAATGGTTTGGATTGGAAGGGACCTTTAAAGATGATCCAGTTCCAACCCCCCTGCATGGACAGGGACATCTCCCACTAGACCAGGTTGCTCAGAGCCCCATCCCACCTGGCCTTGAACACTTCCAGGGATGGGGCATCCACAGCTTCCCTGGGCAACCTCTTCCAGTGTCTTGCTACGTTCTCGAAAATTTTGTTACAAAGTGGTCCTGCCAAAATAAGAAGGAAAGGTCTAGCTTGTTTATTGATTGTTCAGAAGTACTGTGGCTACAAGTCCGTCAGCTAACTGTAGCCTTAAGTAATGTATGTCAGGTAAACTGAATTGCTGAGCTGTTCTGCTTGTTTGCAGCTTTCTCCTGCGCTGCGCAACAGGTTTACAGAAATATGGTGTCCACAAAGCAATGGCCGTGATGATTTGATACAGATTGTAAAACACAATCTTCACCCAGGATTGTCTCTGAGTGGAATAAAAAATCAAGGTGAGTGCTTTTCTGTGTGCTGGAATTCAAACATTGTTAAGAAAAAAAATTAGTTTGGAGGCTGCTAAGCTTTCCTCAGAATTTACACCACTGTGTCCCTTTTTCTTGTAAGAACATCTCTGAAGACACTTATGAAATATTTTGAGCTTTGTTCTTCCCTTTTTGTTTATGTTATATGCTAACCAGAAGTAAGATCAAGCGTGCATTTACTTCAGCATCCAGGTAGCTGAATTATCCTCAGGCCTTTGGTGCTCTATGTTGGCTCCAATGTAAGGTGTTGAAGGAATTTGGACTTCATTATTCTTTTTTGCCAACAGCTTCACTGTTCATATTAATCACTTGTTTCAGTCTTGTTACTTGGATTCAAAAGGATTTGTAACTATAGCACAAGCACAGACTTTTATTCTTCAGTTATCCTGCAGTTAGAACACAGAGTACCCATCCGCATTGCTCCTGCGTTTACAGCTGTACCTGCTTTACTGAAGCTTACTATACAACAACGTTGCAGATGTAACCAATAAAATAATTTGATAATGACATGAATTTTTTACCTTCTTTTTAGGGGCAGACATAGCAGAGCTCATGATGGACTTTGTTGAATGGCTGACTAATCAAGAGTTTGGTCGCCAGTGTATTCTCAGTGTGCGAGATGTCTTGTCATGGGTTAATTTTATGAATGTCATGGTAGAGGATGACGAGTCGAATTCTGCCAAGGATTATAGTCTTCTTTACATTTCTCCAGTGATGTCTTTTATCCATGCTGCATGTTTGGTATACATTGATGGAATAGGATCGGGTAAGTCTCTTAGTGCTCATTTGGTAGCAGAAAATATGAAGGTATATATTTGTATTAATATGTTTGAGTAGAAAGCAAAAAAAAATGCTTTGGGGCAGCATAGGACTCTTCTGGGAGAGGTTTTCACTTCCATTTAACAGTAACCTGTACTTCATGTGCCTTTCTTTGTGGCTCACTAACAGGAGTTTGAATAATGCAACAAGCTTAAGTAAATTAGAGGTAGTAATAATAATAATGTTACAAAGGTTAGCATATAAATTAAGAAAGTCTGTGGTGTTGGAGCCTGTCCCTCTCTCTCCTGCCCTATTTCAGCATCTGTACGTGCTAACCCGTATTGTGTGCATAGCTCAGAATGTGTCTTTGTTTTTGGCCACTGGCCCAGCTGATAAATAGGAGACATGGAAAAAGTGAAAAGCTGAAAGAAATGCAGGGAAAGAGGGGCTGGGTGTGGGGGGGTGCTCTATGACAAGGGATCAGGTTGATAGTGGTGGTTGAAGAAAGGGTTTGGGGAATAAGTTGTCCTTAATTCTGTTGCTCGCAGAACAGTTTCTCCATGGTAAGTAGTACTGGAAGCACTGGCAAGCAAAAGCAGTAACATGAAGTATAAACCTGAAATAGAATACTGCAGAAAAATGGCATCTCTGAAGGAATTGTTTCTTAATCATAAGATGAGCATGCCTAGTAACGTTTGGAAAGCACACTTACCTTTTCTTATTACAGGTACAACCTCCTGCTCAGCTGATACGGCTTTATTAGCTCGTGAAAAATGCCTGGCATTCTTGTGTGAGAAAATGAGTCAATTCCTTGAGCTGACTGATTATCAGAAGAATGAACTAAAGATTTATGACAGAACAAAGAAGAGAGAATTTGTGTGGATGGACAACTTTATGGGAATCTGCCCCTTTTTCATTCCAAGAGGCAAGAGACTGTGGGAGTGGGTGGACATTTATTCTGTGGTTTTTATTTCCAGTAATTCTGTTATTCACTAAAACTAAGTAGGATACCTGAACCATTACAAAACAATTGATAGTTTGTCCTCAAGCCTTAAAAAATGCCTTTTCTGCGTCCAAGTATGCTTATTGCAATTTGATAAAATTTATTAAGATGACACATTTGTTAATTGCTTTCTTTTATGACTTTTAAAAATTACTTGTTAGTAGTCTAATTTTAGTGGCCACTGAGCTATTGGGCAGGCAAGCTTCGTACTCTGTACTCTCTGTATACCATAATAACAGCATAAAGGAAATATGTGCCCAGCAACACACTTTAGTTAAAGCACTCTTCCTTCACAGAACTGTATGGAACACATCAGTATGTTGTTCTGTGACATGGCTGAATTGTATCCTTCAGCGCCATATTTTGAAAAGCTGCTTCTGAGTTTTAGATCTGCATGTCTGAAGCACAAGGACAGATTTATGATATTTCAGTGATAGATCTCTCTAGTTTGGGTCATGAACCAGGAAGCGGCAAAGTTTCGTGGCAAAATACGCTCTCTACTCATGTGCTTTTTTGCAAAATTCAGCATAAATGTGGAGGGATGGGCTGAGAGCTGCAGGTCAAACATAATGTATACAAGCTGGATCTCTGAAAATGGGATCCAAGCTTGCTCTCTATTACTTACTGTCATGGGATCAGCAGTTAGCAGACAGAATAGTCTCATTCAGAAGCACAGTCAGCAACTCCAGCATAAACACTCTGGTTTAATTGTTTTCTTGTTTACCTTTTCTTCCTTTTAGGGCCTATTCTCCAGAGGAGCAGCATGACAGATTATGCTCTAAATGCTGGGACCACAGCAGTGAATGCACAAAGACTGTTAAGAGCCCTACAGCTCAACAAACCTATTTTGTTGGAGGGGTCACCAGGTGTGGGCAAGACCAGTCTAGTTGCTGCCCTGGCAAAAGCCTCAGGAAACTGTCTTGTTCGAATCAACCTGTCTGAGCAAACGGTAGAATAAAATACTGTCTTTGAAACTAAGTATTTATGGGGAGAGGGGTTGTGTGCTTAAGTGAGAAAGTGTAGTTCTTTTTAACTTTAGCACTGAGTCTGAATTGTAATTTTTCCTTCTTTCCTTCCTTTTCTTCCTTAGCTTTTCCTTCAACATTAAACTAAATGGGAAAGGGGAACCAGAAAGAGCAGTGAGCTTCTGTTAGCACATGCCAACTCCCAGATTTTTATGTTGTGTTCAAGTGAAGTCATATATAATCTTTGTCTACCTTGTTTTTCTTGGCTTCTGCAAAGTTACCTTGAAGACAGCTTTAAGGCTTCTTAGGTTTTCTGTTCCAATTTATATTCTTTTTGGTTTAAATATAGTAGCTGGTTGCTGGAGTCCTATTATGGAAATGCTTTTAGCAACTTGCAGTTACTGAAATTTAATATTTTTTAGCTCTGTTTGAATGAGAGGGGGGGAATGTGAGGAAAAGCTTAACAAAGGCTGTTCATGGACTTTTGTGGACCTCTGTAATTTATTTCCCCTCCACCCTCTCCCTACATTCTCTACTCCTAAAGGATGTGACAGACTTGTTTGGAACAGACTTGCCTGTTGAAGGTGGGAAGGGAGGAGAATTTGCCTGGCGTGATGGACCATTACTAGCAGCATTAAAAGCTGGACACTGGATTGTGTTAGATGAGGTAAATTCAAGTTTGGGGCACAAATAAAATGAAATGTTCTGTAACAGCAAAGGTGATGGTTTGGCATATAGGATAAGTACCTTTGAGGGCTGATGACTGAAATAAGTTTTGTTTAATTTTAGTTGTCTGAACCTGAAAGTGATGGTTCCACAGAGAAAATTAATGTCCCTCTGCTAAGTCCCCCTGTCCATTGGTCCTCCATAGGGAAAGTGTAAAAGACCAGCTTTGGCTGGACCTCTTCTAAACACAAGACGAAAGATTGAATCCCAGCCTAAATTACAGCAGAAAGCCAACGATAGATTTAATTTAAATTTGAGAGATTTTTTGAAAAGAGTGTCAGCAGAAGTTTTGGTACAAATGCTCTTACATGGGTATAATTTCGCTGAAACCGTAGTCCCTTTTGCTGGGACTAGTGCACTGTATTGAGTACTGATTTAATTGAGATGAAGAAGAGTTTCATTTTGCCAGTATAAATTATGCTGCCCACCACAGGTTTAGTCATTTATCAAGTATCAAGTACTTTCAAGCATATGAAGCAATGGGCAGAGATCACTTCATGACAATGTGTGTTACAATTATCGCAGAGAGCAAAATCTAAAATTCTTTAGCTGTTTGCATACTTTTTTTTTTCCCCTAAACAACCATGGTACTTAAATAACCAAGGATGCCTTGACTTAAAAAACAGCCAAGCAAACAAAACACTGAATGTCACAAATGTATGAGCAGAAGTTCAGAAGAAACATTGTGAACGTGCAGATTTTACAATGGAGAATTATTTTGTTATCCTGATAAAAAAAGCAATAAAAATAACAGGTACACATAAGGAAAATGTTTGTTATAGCTTTGTTGATCCAGTTTAATAACAGTCTAGCTGGAAGTAATAACATATAACAATGCTGGAACTGCAAGGATATTGAGTTTTATGTTCTGTGTATCCTAGCCTGTATTAGAGAATGTGCTGAAGTGTTTTGTGCATCATTAATATTGTATCCTTATTTCTTTCCGCAGTTGAATCTGGCTTCTCAGTCTGTATTAGAGGGGCTAAATGCATGCTTTGACCACAGGGCAGAAATTTATGTTCCAGAATTGGGAATGAATTTTCAAGTGCAGCACAAGAAGACTAAGATTTTTGGATGCCAAAATCCATACAGGCAAGGAGGTGGAAGAAAGGGTCTGCCCAAGTCCTTTCTTAATAGATTTACGCAGGCAAGCTTATTTGTTTGGTTTAAACTATGTCATGATCCTATTGTGGTTTTCTGACAGTATCAACACTCAACATGCTCTTAATTCTACAGGTGTATGTTGATCCACTGTCAGCAGAAGATATGGAGTTTATTGGGAATACACTGTTTCCTGCTATTGATAAAAGTATTATTGCTAAAATGGTTGATTTCAATAACAAGGTAAATATATATTTAAATTTATTTGTGTAGAAGCAGGCAGAATGCAGTAAGAATTAAAAAAATTCAGTCTAATGTTGTATCTCTGAGCATATTTACAGAGAATTGCACTGGTGAAAAAGAATAATGGAAATACATGTACAAGAAAACAGAGCACACCACTAAAAAACATCTGAGTTACTTTACCACTACAATCAGATACTTGGTTGGTAACTGAAGAGATGTTATTTTTCACAGAAGCTAAAATATACCTATATAGAAAAGGCTTTGTTCTACGAAAAGTGGAAACAATTATGGTTTGGTCTGAATTTTTAACCTGCCCTTTATTACGGGAGGTTGTTGGTGAAAGCAGCACCTTGTCTTTACAGAAGAAGCAGCTTTTAAGGATATGTGGCATTCTTCTGGTACACTAAGACACCAGTTAAAGGAAAATTTTTCCTGATAGCATTTGTTT
Organism: Apus apus; assembly: GCF_020740795.1. Taxonomy (NCBI): domain Eukaryota; kingdom Metazoa; phylum Chordata; class Aves; order Apodiformes; family Apodidae; genus Apus; species Apus apus. The sequence continues at coordinate 11,252,637 of NC_067284.1, forward strand.
ATGGCAAAGGATGAAGAGATTCTCGAATCTAAAATTGTGCTAATGTAAAAGGCTTTCAATAAGCATTAACTACAAGGCACCAACTTAGCAGATATTTCATGGCTTAGATGCTGCCATTTTGCACCAAGTGCATGATACAAAATTCTCAGTAAGAATTATATTTATGGTCATGCTTCTGAAATGGTGTTTAATATTGATCTCATGAAACAACGATAAAAGTGTAATAATATTAGGACAAAGCAGTATTCTGTGGCCTTATGTGAAATGTCTAGTGGCAGCATCCTATTGAATACTCATTTCTGGACTGCAAGAGGAAAAAGGAAAATTGAGCTCAGTGTTAGAGAATTAGTAGAAGAGAGGCAAACTAAATCCAGCTTTAGCTCCTGGTATCTTCAGAAAAGTGAATACAGCTTGCTCTTTCTGTTGTCCTCTGTCTTGTAAGCAGTGCCAAAGGCAGAAGTTCAGTTGAGGGTTTTGGGTTTTGTAGTATTTGAAGACTAGCATATAAGTAGAATAAAAGACTTACACATTTAATTTTTTTCCCCCCCTACTTTTTCCAGATTGACAAAGAAGTAATGGCTGAAAAAAAGTGGGGACAGAAAGGAGGACCCTGGGAGTTCAACTTACGTGATCTTTTCCGCTGGTGCCAGCTTATGCTTGTTGACCAGTCACCAGGGTGTTATGATCCAGGCCAGCACGTATTTTTGGTATATGGAGAAAGAATGAGAACTAGGGAAGACAAAGAAAAGGTGAGCTGTGTGTTCTCCTTCCTTGCTCTTCAGGTTGTCAGTATTTCTAGAAATCCATGTGTAAATTTAAAGATGCTTTGCAAGTCATTCATAAACGTTACCTCTAACAGCTTTTTCTTGGGGTTTTCTGGTTTAACACGTGCCTGCTCCCCTTGTTATTTAAAATGTCAGTTTAATTACCTACTGGTATAAAAGCATTGAGGGCAAGTATTATAACAAAGGACTTAACTGACCAAAACACAACATATTCTTGTGTGATTCTGTTTTAAATAATAATGTTATGATAGAAGCAGCATGGGTTGCATGCATATTTGTGAGGAAAGAGAAGATAGGTAACAGAAGAGAGATATTCCTAGCATTATGGTTAAAAAGCAATTGTGGTAGTACAGAAGTAAAACTAATGTCCTGTAGTTCTGCCCTTCCTTGACAGCATTTTTAAATTGTTCTGACTTGGATTTCTTGTATTTGCTTGTCTTGATCTGTTGCGTCTTTCCTCTCTCTTCACTCTGTTAAACTCACTGCTTAAGTTTCCTCTCATAAAACACAGTCACTGCAGTTCTTATTCCACCTTTGCCACCTACTTATCCCTCTCTTGCCTAGAAATCCTTTGCTTTCATTTAGTTTCACAACACTTAAATGATGATAAACTAAAAGTCAATCAGACTGTAAGACTGAAGTTACTTACTGAATGTGAGTGGATATTTTTCTCATGGGTCTATTTTCCCATTCCTGTAGTATTACTATATTTGTGTGTTATAACAATTTATTTATGGAGTGACTTCTTTCCTAATATTTGCTAAAGAGAAACATTACTTACAGTATTTCAAGTTGCAGTAAGGTGTGGTTAATAAAGGAGTTACTGTGAGCAGCTCACACTCATTTTAATCACTTGCTGCACTTTGAATGAAAGGGCACTTGTCATCAAACTGGCTGTCAAGCTGAAGGGAATGCTGCTTTAGATGTAAATGTTTAGAACAGTAAATCTTTTAGAATAGTAAATCTTTTAAGACTGATAATTTTCTTTTGTTGCTCTTTCTACTCTTTTAGGTTATATCCTTATTTAGAGACATCTTTGGCCAGGAAGCTGCTGTGTATACAGGAACCAGGGTGTTTCATATTACTCCATATAATGTTCAGGTAAGTGGTTGACAAGAGGTTTTGGGTGGAGAGAGAAGGAAGAAACTTGCACAGCTGAGCTCCTATTTGCCTTTCATTACTCACCCATGTCTCTCACCCATTCCAGATTGGTTATTCAGTTCTTTCTCGTGGCAACTATATTCCCCGTCCTGGCAGAAGTCTCTCACTGCTGCACCATTCACTGCAGTCCCTTGAGCCTATCATGAAATGTGTGCACATGAGCTGGATGGTCATCCTGGTGGGCCCAGCAGCTGTTGGCAAAACCAGTCTGGTTGAGCTGCTGGCTCATCTGACTGGCCATCGACTCAAAATCATGGCAATGAACAGTGCAATGGATACAACTGAACTCCTGGGAGGATTTGAACAGGTAAATACTGTTTTGGTAACATGGCAGTATTTCTCCTCTGTACCTAACAGTGGCCAGTCCCCTGTGATCTTGGTGTATAAGTACCAGATTGAACCTTAGGCACCACAGTCTTCTGGATGGACTAACTCCATAATGGCATGTTTGCAGGTGGATATCAACAGGCCGTGGCAGCACCTGATGGAAAAAGTGGAGAGTGTTGTGAGCACACTCGTAAGGGACAGTCTTCTCCTGGCAGAAGTTTGTGCAGATGATGCTGAACTTGTGCTGCGTGCTTGGAGCAATTTCATCCTGAATAACAAACCCAAATCTCTGGGTGAAGGAGATAGAAATGTTACAGCAGAATTAGTGAGCAAACTGGAGGGAATACTTGTACTTACCCAGCGACTAAACAACAAAATAAATTCATATTCCAAGGCAGGTATGTATGGCGGGCAACTCCAAGTAAGACTGTGTATACCTCTGAATAAAATAAGAGAAATTGGGGGTGTTTTATAGGTTCTTTGTAGTCAATACTGTTTCTTCGTACTACTTGTGTAACAGCTTAACTTCTGAAAAAGTTACATTAGTAATGGTTCTTCAGGTTTGTTTTTTGTGTATTTACATGTGGCAGTGATCAGTAGTCTGCACTCAAATTCTCCTGTACTGGAATACTCCACAGGTGATGCAGTACACCTCTTTTATTCCTAAGAAAGGGAATTTGCATGTTCTTATATTTGTTCTCTGAAGTATTAATCAGCTGAGCTTTACAAATGCCAGCAGAGTAATGTATGGATTGTTTTTTCTTCTTTTTTTTAATTATTGTCTAAAATATGGCATGAATATCTATCAGACTTGATCTGGTGGGGGAGAAGGGATGGAGACAAGTGTCAGTCTAGTTTATACTCTGTGCTTGCAAACCCCATAACATGCTCATGGATTTTGCCCGTGGGAGGCTACTTAAAGAGTTGGAGCCTCTGCTGTCATGTTCCCTTAAGAAGTGGGAAGCACGTATGCTTATTAACAAAATAGCTACTATTTTTCTTCAATGGAACAGGAAGCTGCCTCAGTAATGTAAGCTTTGATGTAAGAAACACTTCCTTTCAGAGTTTGCTCACCTGGTAGAAGAGTTCCGGCGTTTGAAGCTGCAGCAGGCACAGGCTGCCGAGCGGAGCAGCCAGGGCACTTTCGAGTGGGTGGATGGGATGTTGGTTCAGGCCCTGCAGTCTGGAGACTGGCTGTTGATGGACAATGTCAACTTCTGCAAGTAAGAGATTATAGTAGCCTGGTTTCATCGAGTAGATCCCTTGACCTCCCTACTTTATATTGCCTCTTACTGTATGGTTCACAACTGAACACTTTGCATTTTATAACAATACATGGAAGCAGTAACTTCAATTGTCTGGGAGATTGTCTTCCCTCTTAGCATAGTAGTTGCTAGTTTTCCTGTTACTTTTTAACATGATAAGCCACTCAGCTTTTTAAGACTGATAGCATTGTGGTTTCAGGTCAGAAAGGGTCTAATTGTTACCTTTTTATAACCCTATACATTTCTTTTGAATGCAGCCCTTCTGTGCTGGACCGCTTGAATGCTTTGCTTGAACCAGGAGGCGTTCTTACCATGAGTGAGAGAGGTGTGATAGATGGCACAATTCCTACAATAGCTCCTCATCCAAACTTCAGGTGCTTTGCTTTTCTGCTTGCTTTTTTAAGTCTGTTGGCATTTTGAATCCTGTTCAGTTTGCCGTGTACTATAGTGACACTGTCTGTCTGGCAAGGAGGACAAGTGCGCTGTGACAAGCATCTGATAGGGAGCTTCAGAGAGTTGCCTTTATATCCCTGGGGCAGCACAGACTGTTAGACTGGAAAATTCATAGCACTGTACCTCTACCTTGATTATTAATTTCTAATTGAGGATTTCAGCACTTCCCTGTCTCACTGTGGTGGAGTTGAGGATACATGTGTTGAAGATGATGAAATATTCAGATATGTTGGTAACAGAAACTGGGAAATGGACATAATTTTTTTCCCAGGTTTTCCATCCCATCCTTAAATTTAAATTTCCTGCTGTGACAGAACTTAAAAAAAAAAAAAAAAAGACACAAAACCAACCGAACAGAATCTGTATTCTCTCAGACCTGAAGTAGTCCTTGGGGGAGATGGGAGGAGAACATACAGAATATTCTAATACCTGCCTTTTTATAAATTCATAAAAAGACTTGGGATTGATACATTTTGGTTCCGCTGAATTGGAAACAAGATCTTTCAGAAACTTGTTTTTGCTGAATTGTATCTCAGAACTTTACTTAAAAGCAAGGAGAAGAAAAAAAGTCTACTGATAATATTAACTACTTGGGTATTGGATACTTGGTTTTTTAAATAGCACAAATTGATCTGGAGCTGATGCTAAGACTTTTAAAAGCTGCCTTTACAGCTTGAGGTCTGGTTGAAGTTTTTTTTGTGAGCAGGCAAATGATAAAAGAGACACAGCTCAGATATAACTGAGTTTAAAATTGTGCAATGTATCTGTGGCTAATTTCAAAGTATAATAATTCAGATTTCTCATTTTAATTCAGTAGATGTCTCTGGCTTCCTGGATATCAGTGTCCCCATTTTTATCAAGATGAGTTTACTTTATGGAGGGGCAGATTTGGTGGTTCTGAAATGCTAGTTTGAAGGTCTAAGTTACATCTTAAGAATATAAGGCAGCTTGACTACTTGTAGGTGCCTTCCAGCTGAACTGTTCTAATATCCCACAGGCTTTTCCTTTCCATGGATCCTGTTCATGGGGAAATATCCAGAGCCATGCGGAATCGTGGGATTGAAATTTACATTCCTGGGGAGAACGATGGAAATGTATTGGACAATCTGGATTTGAAGTTACTCCTGCATGGTTTGGGTTTGGTGGGAGATAGTGTCTGTGATGCACTTCTGTCCGTGCACTCAGAAACCAAGGCAGCAATAGCAGGTGAGAAAAGTCTCCTCAGTATTTGTTAACAAATTGTGATCACTCCAAATGTTTAGATTAACTCTTTAATATTAAATTTGATTCTTTTACTGTGTTATGTCCCAGTATAAGTAAAGGGATAAAAGAATAACAATTGTTTTTTTAAGTTCTCAGAAAGTAAGCCTAAATCATCCAAATCACTCCAGGTAAACTCTTTTTAAGATGTCAGACACTGGTAAGTGTCAGTTGTCCATTGCAATAGGAGAACACAATATATTCTAAGTGAAAATCAGCAAAATGGAGGGTTTGCGCAAGGCCTATTCAGGATGTTCTTTGGAGCAAGATGACATGGAGTTTCATTCATGTCTTGCTTTGAGCTGGTCACCTGATATTTACAGTCTTGTCAGATTTTCTTATTAACCTTTGAAAGAACCCTTTCAATTTTCAGGACCCAGTAGGATTAATTTGTTTTTTATCTTCTTGAGGGTCAAAAGTGGTGTTTGTCCTCAGAGGGTTAAAGGATAAAACATTAATTTCGCCCTAAATGCTGTGTCTCTTTCAGGTTCTGTGTCATCTTTGTCACCTTTGCTTCAGGCTGCTGTATTAATTGTGCAGCAGATACAAAGAGGCCTTGGATTAGCAAAGTCTTTTTACAGGGCCTGTTGGGAAGTTTATGGCCGCTCACAACAACTGCAGATTAACCAAAAGGTACAAGTCCTGTATTTGAAAGCTTTTCTTACTTCATCTAGACTTGAAAAATTCCCATTTGTGAGCACAGTGTTTGAGATCCTCTGTTTGCAAAATGCCTGAGCCAAGGGGTTGATGAAAATGGTGCTCTTGAGAGGTGAACTAAACAATTTTAAACCTTCTCTCAGGCATCTGTCAGGTGATGAAGAGGAACTGTTAAGCAGCATTGGGACATTTTCTTTATCTTTTAGATTCCGAGCCTTTTTTTGCTCCAGTGTAAGCAGTGCAGTTCTACAGGTAGCTAACACATCAGTTGAAGCTCCAAAAGTGTTTAGCTTTTGGTTTTTGGTTGTTTTTTGTTGCTTGTTTTTTTACTGACTGGTGAAGCATGGTGAATTTCAGCTGTCACCTGTCCTTTCATGACAGATTTTCTCAGCCTGGTAGCATTCTCCTGGAGGCAGAGGTCAAATGAGTGAGAGCTGCATCAAGGCTGTCAATCTGAGATATGCTTATTGAGATTTTTCCTGGGGAATAAATACAGTTTATTGAACGCTTTGTAGATACTGGCTCACTCTTTTGCAGCACAATGAAACCAGAGACTATCCCAGTAGATCTCTGAGGCTTACCTGTTTAACAGCTTCAGATGAGACTTTGGGATATTGATACTCAATAATCTCTACTCTAAAACACTGTGCACACTGTTACCAGTATTCACTTTATATTTTAAACTTTACAGTATGTTATTTTGCTTATTGGTGGAATGTTTTGGTACTTTTATCCTATAAGTTACATAGTGTTTGTAGAATGTTTAATTTAGTATTATTTCATAATAAATAGATGTAATTAAGTAGTTCCCTGAGCTATTGTACTTGAATATATGTTTAAATACAATTCTGAACTGCTTTTTTGGTTGTTTGTTGTAGCTTGTGCTAGAATTGGTTACGAAGCATGTTTCATCCCTGGCTTCCCATGAAACCTGGGGGGACTCCTTGCTGGCAATGGGCTTGTGGCCAGACTCCCTGCCTACAGGTCTGTTTGCAGCTGAAGACTCGCTTCTCTCGACAGTGCGGAGTGATGCACAGGTCCTAATGTACTGTCTGAATAGGCTAAACCTTAAAAACTGCAGGTAGGCAAGAAACACTTTCTGTCTAATAATAAAGCAAGATATTTGTGAAATACTGGTAGCATGTCCCCTGAAAAGCTTTATCTTGAGCAAGTTGTGGGGGTAGAGACTGTGGTAATCACACTGTAACTGAGGCTTCTGGTACCTTTCTGTGCAACCACTACAAATACAAGTTTAATTATTTACTGGTTTATTCTTTAGTCCAAAATACTTGACTCTTTTCAGGCTTCAGTAAGTACATTGATCCATTTCAAGTTAAGTTCAGAGCAGGCATTTAGCAGAAAATGTGAATACAATTCTGGGTTTACAAGGTAATAAGAGCGCCAAAAACCTCTTCCTCAGCTTCCTTCTGAGATTTAAACAAATTAGGTTTTAATTAGTTTAAAAAATACTAATGATCCTGTGTACTTCCATTTTCATGTGAACAATTATCAATAATTTTAGGTTCAGTAGTTTCAGGTGAAAAAACAAATTTCCTCCTTCAAACAGCTGTTTGAAAGACATCTTATGTGCAGGGGCCATATGCAAGAACTCTTCAAGATTTTTTTTTAGCAATGTAACTGTTGATTTTGCACCAGTATTGTGAAAATTTCCTTCCTTCCTGCTTTGCTTAGTGACCCACTGTGGACAGGTAGTGTGGTTTGCTTCCAGTGAGAAAACAAGCTATGGAATGTAGTACTAAGATATGAAGTAGAAATTGTAAAACCTTAGCAGTGTGCTGGGTTTTTTTCTCAATGACACTTCTATCTTTGGCTTTTTTACTTGCCTTTGCATATCACTCTGGTGCACAAATCAATTACAATGTGAAACACTGTGCATAATCTCCTCTTGCACCGCATGATTTTTTAGCAGTAGTGACTTCCTAATGGTAAACACTCCCAATTGATTTGAAGTTGGAAACTGGCTTTAAAACTAAATACAGAGAAGACAAGAGATTATATCATTGCTGCCTCTTGCAGTTGTATGCTGAGTAGCTTGACTGGCAAAATACCTTCTTTCCTGGAACTGCCAGGTTGGGCCCTTGATTGCTGGACTTGACATCTTTGTGTTTCAGGACACTACCACTTACTCTTGAAGATCTTCAAAACATGATGCAGTCCACTAATCCTGAGAGTCTCAAATTCAGTGCAGTTGAGATGGATGCAAACTGGATGGATAAAATGGAAGTTCTCCAGGCTTCAGTGAAATTGTTCATAGAAAAGGCAACCAATCAGGATTGGATGTTGAGAGTTAAATGGCTTAACTACTTAGCCAAAAATCTGCCACAGGGGCTTGGTATGTAATTATTTAACTTTCTCTTTTGCCTAAGGACTGACATTATGTTTTCATAAGTTGTAGATCTTTTATGAGAACATGCAGACCATTCACATTATTTGATATGAAAGTTCTCAACTATCTACAGTAAATGAAGAGCATTGAGGCTCCAGGGAGAGAGAGAAACAGATGCTGCATGTTAGGGACAATGGAAGACTTTGGCTAAACATTGCCTTCTATTATTCAAGCACACATGTAACTTGCTTTGCTTCTGAATGGCAGTTATCTTTTGATACCTCTTGGTCTGTGTAAGCAAATATGCTTTTCACTGTTTTTTTCATAGTGATAGTAAAAGCAGTAAAATGCATTCTGTTTATTTGGTGTTAAAATACAAATGGTTAGAAAGACAGGAAACTGCAGAACTGAGATTTCCTAAAGCTTTGTAGCCTGAACATTCAGGTCATCAAGTGAGATGAGGTATTAATTGCGTAGTTAAATTAGTAACTTTAAACTTGTGGAAGACCAGGTTGCTCAATGCCCCATCCTACCTGGCCTTGAACACTTCCAGGGTTGGGGCAGCCAGAATTCCCCTGGGCAACCTGTTTTGATGTCTCACTACCTTCACACTAAAGAATTTCTTCCTAATGTCTAACCCAAATATCCCCTTTTCCAATTTAAAACATTACCTCTTGTCTTACCACTACATGCCCTTGTGAAAAGTCCCTCCCCAGCTTTTCTGTAGGCCCCTTTCAGGTACTGGAAGGTCTCTCTCTAAATATATAGAAAGTTACTTTAATAACAGTTACACTATTCTGTGGTTTTAATTTTTTTAATTTGGAAAAAAATTTTTAAATGTACAGAGAGGAAGATTTGAAGGTATAAACTCATGGGTTTTCACAAATCATATTTTTTAATAGCATACATGAAGCATCACCAGTTTAACTAGAATTGTTTACTGGGTGTATCTCTTTGGCAATGATACTCTGACTGCTCTCTCGGAACTCATGTGAGATAAGAGCAACTAGCACGTCCAGAGTGCATGCACAGATGAGATTTAGATTGCTTTTGCTGCCTCAGGTGTAGTTATTTTTGGTTTTTTGTACCAAATGCTCTATCTTTCAGACCTCTGTTCTCTCCCCTTCACCTGCAGATCCAGTGCGGATTCACCTGGAAGCAGGTGCTGTAGCCCTTGGTAGTTTCTATGCCAGTCCCCTCTCATCTGGAGTCAGTAACATGATCAAGTTGCTGCAGCCAACTATGACAGGTACTTCTGGAAAAAATGGATGTGTAAGATACTGGTGCTTCCTTTATTTGTTCTCTGAACACACTGCAACTCTTTTTAGGAAATGTGGGTAACAAAACAAATGTAAAATTCTAATATGTTGCTTATGTTACAAAAGAAATAACAACAAAGCCATTCTTGGTGTCTAGAACTGCAAACATGGCAATTAAATGCATTCATTCTATGCAAATTAGGTATGAGTGCTATTACTATGAAACCTGGCTGTGTATCTGTGACTCAGGTGTATTCCTATAGCTCAGAGTTAAGGGCTGCTTTTAAAACAGATGTATGTGTGTACTGCCTCTCTGACTGGATGATTTAAGCATCCCATTTCCCCCAGCATTTATTGTATTGGCCCATCCAAAACCTATCTGGATGCCTGTAATTCTCTCTGTGTTTTTCAGGGAGCTCAGGCCTGTTGTTTCCTTTCCAGGCTTGTTAGGTGTGTGAAAGTTACATACAATGACACTGGGCCCTTTGTGGATGCTCCTAGGTATCTTGCCTGGACTGTGAAGGAAAAGCAAGTTGGACTTGAGTTTCCACACTTTCCTTTTGGGTGCTCTGACCACTGGTTAATTAACTTTCAGTGTTCTGTTTTACAGAACCTTAAGTTAAATTAATGCTTTTCTGTTTGGATATCTGCAGTAAGGGAGGTTAAGACCCTGCCTTCCTTCTTTCTTTCCATAATGTTCCGGCATAGGCAGGAGGATCAAGGAAAGTCTTTCACTGAATAATGTTTCCACTTCTTCCCTGTCTTGTCTGTCTGCTTTCCCAGATGAACATGTGATGCCTCTGGACCCAAGATGGAATATGCAGTTTTTGGATATCATTAGAAATTCGACGAACTTTGATACAGAGATGGAGCACACAGATCAGCTTCTAATCCTTTTGAAGTCCGTAGCAAATCGGTGGGTTACAAAAAAGAAAAAAAGGGTGGGAAGGTTGTGCAGTGACTGTGATCAGGGCTGTGTAAAGGCTTGTGGTATCTGCCAAGTCTGTTTTTAGGTTTTGGTGGATGTCACGTAAAATACCAGGCAGAGATTTCACACGCATATTTAAATTGTTTGCTTCTGTTTATGCAGCCTAAAAGAAATCACTTAATATAGGGAGAAGGACTGCCAGCATTCCATATAGACTGGAGCACTTCAAAGACAAAGCAGAAGTGTGGGATAAAGCATAAAAGAAGCAGAAGCAGCAGAGTGAAATCTCTGATGCAAATAGCTGGCATGTTTTTGGATTTTGACTGCTTTTCAGAATAAAGGACACAGATTTTGCAGTCATAATATGAGGAAGCAGCTGCTCAAATATCCTTCAGGTGGTGATGTTGCATCTACTTAGTAGCTCACTGCCTTTCCCTTTCCAAGTGATTGCTGAAGTCAGGAATCTGCTCTTTGTGAAACCTGCTTCTGCAGAAACCATATTCAAGCAATTAGTTTTGCTGCACTTGGTTCTTGTTTCATAAGACAGTGAAATGTCAAATGTCACTATATGGTTCACCATTCTTGTAAGGCTGAAGCTTTAGAATGGTACTGAATTTCCAACAACTTTTTTTAAATCAGAGCAGTATTGTTTCTTGACCGAGAAAAAAGAAGCTACACTGAGAGGAACTTGATTGCCAGCAAGAAGTCAAGAAACAGCATCTTAAGAATGTCTCTAGATTTCCGCAAAGGTGGGTTGATTTTTCCTCTTCCTTCTGGTTCTATGGTCAATTTGAAATATGGCTAATTTTCTCTGTTACGAAATGTGTCCTGTAAACATGGTGTGTCCTGAATGTGCTAATGTAAAGCAGCCAGATGAGTACTAATATGAAATATAACACATTATTCTTAAATCAGATATACCTTATGCTTACAGCATTTATATACAGCCTCTACTAGGCAGTGAGTGCATGTCATTTCTCTCTTAATTATCTAAACTTTAGGAAGATAGTGGAGAGACACTGGAATTGCATTTTGGCTTCAGGTAGTAGGAGCAGCTGAGCTCTTCAGCTATGCTTTTGTTCTAAGCCTCTTTCCATTTTTTTTTATGTAACTAGGATGTTTACTCCTAAAACAAAGGGGTAAAAATTAGTGATTAAATCACTAAGTTGCATAGAAGCAACATATCAGTGCTTCCTTAATTCTGGATATTTTTTTTTCATCTTAAATGCATAGAGGTAATAAAGAATTGTGCAAATAATAAGGGAATACTTTATGTTACTTTGATTCTTAGATCTTCTCATTTTTTTTCCCCACCAACCACAGAGGATCTAGTGATCAGAAATCGACCCTAACTGGTCATTTTACATAACTGGATTAGTCAGTCTCTCATTTTCTTTCCCTCTTCTCCAAACCTCAGATCCAGGAAGTTACACCTGCCTTCCTCATGCAGTTGTGGTGAACCTTGCTGCTTTCTTTGAACTTTGGGATGCGTTTGCGTTTCACTGGGTGAAATCTACTCAGGTGGCCTTAAGTGATGATGACATGCATGATGTGAGTAAAATTTTCATAGTGCACTTGAGGAAGTTACGTGAAATAAGGCAGTATGCAGAGCACTATTTTTAGTTTCAGGCACCATGAAATTAAACTGCTGTTTTTCTATTGGTGTTCAGAATATGCCTGACACCGGGCAAATATCATGTTTATTGCAGTGGCTGTATTTTTGCTTTGTCTTATTTCTTGTGTGTGGAATGTAGGTTTTCAGCCTGCAGATGCTCAGGGTGGGAATTATCTCACCTAAATGTACACACCTGGGACCTAGATATCCATTGTGCTATAGAAGTGCCTGTTTCTCTCCACTAATGATAAAGGGGATATCCACATCCATCCCAGATAGGGAGATCTGAACCTGGGCTTCTGACATGAATATCACAGGGATGGTTCATTTTTCCCTGTTTAGACCCTGAAGATAATTTTCCTGAAACCTGACACTGACATTGTAGACTTGATGCAGAGATTACTTGGCTTTGACTCTGCCAGCAGAGCCCTGCAATAGTTTCAAAAGAACATACAGTTGGGTGCTAGTTGTGTGCCACTAAACATAAAGCATGACACAATTCCAAAATTAATGGAAGCAACAATGTTTCTGTGTTTGCTCTTGCTTAAAGTACAAAGTGTTGTGTGATATGCAGGGCTTAGCAATGGGAGAACTAACTTTTTTGGCTTGTTGTTAGATTTTGTACTGCTTGCTGTGGCGTGACCGGTTCTGGGCAGTTTCTGACACTCTGACAGTGGATTCGCCAGGGTTGTCGCTTCTGTCTCTGCACTGGCACTGGGTTATGAAGCACCTAATTGACAGAATTCCTCAGATGCTTATTGGATCAGACCAGCACAAGTGAGTGGCTTCAATTTGTGTTCCTGTGAAGAGGTTGTCTAAATTACCCTTTTGTTAGTATTATAGCTAATTAACATTGTTTGCTGATAGTGTCCAAGTTGTGGATTGGACAGGGTGCTGAGCCATCCCATATAAACTATAGTGTTACTATATCTCATATCAACTATTCATATCTCATATAAACTACAGTATTTCCTAGAAAGGTTGGACTAGATGATTCTTGAGGTCCCTTTCAACCTATGATTCTACCATTGTGTTACATTAGTGATACAAGTGCAAAGTATTACATATGTAGCTGTTCATTTTTTAAATTGAGGTTTCTTGGCATTGAGCAGCTTCTGACTCAATTATTTTGAATTTTTACCCATTTTCTGTACTTTAAAGTTAAGTTGCCATTTTAGTGGAAGGTTAAGAGAAGGGACTTTCCTTTCTTGTATGTCTATTTGCCTTTTTCCTCAAATTCTGAGTTAATTGTGTGGGCTTTTTTTTTCCCCCCCAAACTCCAAGGGTTTCCAGGGAAATTCAATCTGTTTCACAGCAGATTCAGAGCTGCCTGGCCAATCCTGCTGGTATTTCTGCCAATATGAAGATATTACAGAAGTCTCTAGGAAGACCTCTTCCTTTTAAGGTATTTTTACTCCGTGTGCAAAATATTTGTATTTCCAGTGATGTACAAATACACTTTAAAATAAAGATTTTTAGCACTTGCTTTCCAGGCTAGAAAAAATGCATTCCTTTTGGACTTGTTAGATTGATTAAAAAAGCAATTTCACCCTATGTTAATGTGCATCTGTTTTGTAAAATATATATCACTTATCCTGACAGCATTTCTACTGTTAATTAGGCTTTGTACATGTAGCACTTTCTTAATATACAGCAGTGGAGAAACACAAAAATATTATTAGTTGCTCTGTTCTGGAGACTTGTGGGTATCAATGTGCCATTTGCTTATTCAGTGAACATATATATAGAGAACAAAAGCATGTGCTTCCTTTTATACGGCATAAGATGGATCTGCTTTTATGACTTACCAGGACAAGGCCTCTTAACTTTGACAGCTGTTCCTTCTCTTATTTCACCAATTGGTGTCAGACAATTAAAAAAAAAAAAATGACAATAAAGTTTTCTAGAGAATAAAGTCCCCTTTTACAAGCAGGGCACAAGTAATTTATAACCTTATCTTTCAAAGATACTCAGCTCTTCAAAAATACATGTGGTTACTTTGTGGGACTTCAAAGAACATTCCATGCTTATTGAGAATTTTAGGAGGTTTTTTTAGGCATCCAAATGTATTTAAATTGCAGGTATAAAATGTCAGTTTCTTTTAAATGAGAGCAGCTCCTGGAGCTTTTTATTAATTTATTTATTGTATTTGTTTAGGAAAGGTGCCATTTTGTGATGTCATTTGCATAATCTTTGTAGTTTCTTCATGAAGGAAAACAAAACTTGACAAGTTAGCCACCTATTTCAGTTTCTGTCTTCATGCTGTGTTGTTTAGGGCTACAAAATAATTATTGTTAAGATGTTGCAGGTTGGTTTATATATATACTTGTAACTCAGTCAAGTGAAATTGAAATCTGATCTTCTTTGTTGTTTTATTAGCACTCCTGAAACAAATTTCCACTTTTTCAAATGTCCTTTTTGCGTTTCCAGGATAAACTGAGCATGGAATGTTTTTCTCAGTTAAAAGTTCTCAGCAAACCACTTAACATCTTGGAGCTAAGATTGGTCTTTGGAGAAAGCAGATGGCAGGAAAAAATGTGCTGTATGAAAATTGTTGCCACTGGATGGAAGATGAAGAAAGCCTTGCTGCAAGCTGATGGCCTGATAATAAGAGCTAATAATTTAGAAGATGTTTGTCTGGGTAGGTAACACTTGAAGAGCCTAACAGGATGTTTTCTGCCATTTCCATTCTTGTTGTGTATTACTCTGCTCTAGTGAGACTGCACCTGAAGTACTGCTTACAACTCCTGGAGCCCTCAGCACAGGGAGGACATGGAGATGTTGGAAGGGGTCTAGAGGAGGGCCATGAAGATGATCAGAGGGCTGGAGCACCTCTGCTATGAAGACAGGCTGAGAGAGTTGGGGAAGCTGTTCAGCCTGGGGAAGAGAAGGCTCTGGGGAGACCTTAGAGCACCTTCTGGTACCTGAAGGGGCTACAGGAAAGCTGGGGAGGGACTTTTCACCAGAGAGAAGGCAGTGATAGGACAAGGGGTACTGGTTTTAAGCTGAAAGAGGGTTAGACATGAGCAAAAAATTATTTACCATGAGGGTAGTAAGGTGCTGGAATATGTTCCCTAGGGAGGTTGTAGAAGCCCCCTCCTTCAAGGTGTTTAAGGCCAGGCTGGATGAGGCTTTGTGCAGCCTGGTTTAGTGTGAGGTGTCCCTGCTCGTAGCAGGGGGATTGGAACATGATGATCTTTAAGGTCCTTTCCAGCCTTAACCATTTTATGATTCTATGAAATGGGAAGGATGTGAAATGTTCACTGGTAAGAAAAATAGTGCATGTATTTATGTGCCTCTTGTGCTTTGTCAAACAGATCAACTAAAGATGTTTTTGAAAGCTGTGCATTCACAGCTGAGAGCAGAAGGAGTTGTATATAGTCATTCAGAAGAGAGGTTTACTGAAGATACAGTCTCCAAACAATTAGACCCTGCCTTGTTAAACCAGCTCTGCAGTCGGGTTCAGCTATGGCCTGCAATGGAATACATAGGCATGCTCTGGCAGTACAAACTGACTGCAGATTACGTGGCCAAGGCTTGTGCAAGAAGGTAAGAAAAAGGTTGGAGAAAGACTTTCCATATTCCCTTAATGAGATTCAGAATCCCTAACTAAAATATGTTACTTTGGTATTTTACCTTTGTATGTAAATCTGAGTGTGTGTGTGTACATGTATATTAATATATATGACTGTGTGTATATGCATATATATGGCTGCTGTGTACACATACATTTATGTGTATAAATGCATATGCACTCCTTGTCTGCATGCAGAATTGCACTTAAGCAGCTGTAATAAGTATCAGCAAAGGGGAGTAGTTGAGTGTTACAAGGAAGTAGTTTTCTAACTTACTTTATTGATGCAAATACAGCAATGATGATGTCCAAGTCCCTTGGAGTAAACACGTTAGACTCCAGAAACTGCTTTATTAATGGTAGAATGGTTTACATCTGGAGGAAAACAAAAACCTTTTATGTAGTAAATGGTATTTTCCTTTTGGAAAAACATGGTATTTGCATTTTAATGACATAAAAACATCTTTCATATTAGGAAATAACATGCAGATGTTTACTGCCATGTTGCTGGGGGCCACTGCAGAAAGACTGAATTAGACCTGGTGAGGGAGATGATACCCTAGCATGCTTGCTTGCTTTTCTGTAAACTACACACATAAGCTCATAGTTTAACGTTATTACTTTAAGAAGTGTTAGTGTTGTTTTAAAGGGCCAAATGTATCTATTTTTTGACTGGTTTACCATTTCTTAGAAATAAGCTCTTAATTTGTAGATTACAGCGAAAGTAATTTTTGGTGCAACAGGGCTCCTGGAGTCACTGATTCACTCTTGACTTCAGCAGAGTTCTGATTTTCACAAGAACTGGAAAGCTGGAAGACAGCTTGTCTACAAGTGTGCTGCATATCGTGCTGAACATGTTGCTTATAGCTACAGAAGTGCTGCTTCTTCCCCCTGTTTTTGTATTTATATTTTGCCAACTTCTAAGGATTCAAGTGTTCTGAGTATTGAGTACTTGTTCTTCTCCAACTTTTAAAATGCTGTCATTTTGACCTTCCAGGGAGTCTTCGTTATCATGACTTCACCTGCCATGCTCAGTTTGTTTTACTAGCTCAATTATTTATTTCATGTGCCCTGTGATTACTTAGGTCGATTTTCTTTTATCTGCTACAGGGAGAACTGCAGTCAAGAGCTAAGCACGTGTTCAGATCTAGTTCAGCTTCTAGCTTTTTCCCTGAAGTTGACCCCAGCTGCTTCTCACCAGCTGTCTGGATTGTGGCATTTGTTACACCTTCATGAAGTAAGAACAAGTTTTAGTTTAATTACTTTTGCAGAAGTTCTCAACAGACTTTTCAAAATAGGTACATCTCTTAAGATCTTCGACATGCATTTTTTTCTACCCTGACAGTAACTGTTCCTTCTTGTAATAAGAAAAGTTATTAACTGAGCCTGCAAAAAACATAATTAAAACACAATGAAGTCTTAAATAATATCCTTTTCTACATAATCTAGTTTGGTACTATTGTCCTGTTCATCCTTCTGTGACCTAATGAAAACCAGGAAATTGAAT
Organism: Apus apus; assembly: GCF_020740795.1. Lineage (NCBI taxonomy): Eukaryota > Metazoa > Chordata > Aves > Apodiformes > Apodidae > Apus > Apus apus. The sequence goes on from NC_067284.1 coordinate 11,269,775, forward strand.
GCCAAGTGCCAGCCAGGTTGTATCCACGTATTCAAAGTAATTTTATGCTGAAAAATACTTGCCTCTGTTCCTGTGCCTCTGAATTGGTTTTGGGTTCATGTTTTCTGTAGAGTGTTTAATGCATCAGAGAGATTCTGATCCATTAAACTTAAATATGATACAATGGTGACTGTGTTTCCAGAGTTCAGTAAACAAGTAAGTTCACTTTAAATGCTTCAGAAGAGAATATTGGGAAGCTTTATCTGTTTCATACCTATGCAGTCTGGTGTATTGTAACTAAAAGTTACACAGTTGGTAGACTAGAGGCTGTACTCTGAAGACACACTGCATATTCCACAGACAGAAGGAGGCAGTGCAGACCTCCAGAAGTGTGCTCTTTTGCTTAAGAGATGCAAGCAAGCACTGTCTGAATTCCAAAAGGATCTTGAGGAATATCTTGTACTATCCCTACTGAAAAAGAGCATCATAGCTGTCTTGTTTTGGTGTGTGCATGCTTTATTCTGTTTTGCTCACTGTAAATTATTCTCAGCTCTAGGTTTTTCTCTCTCCTTAGATGTCCCCTGAAGACATGGCTATTCTGTCATCTCAACTAGTTGATGCTGCCTTAGCATCCTTTTGGAATAGTACTTTCAGCACGGATCCTGACTACTGGTTGACTTGGAGGCCACTACCTGCAACAGATGAAAAGAACTTTCCTAAAACCCATGTGAACTGTTCTATGAAGGTTTGTGTCTTCTGACCTAATAAAAGAAAATAGGCTGAATAGTGTTTTGTTAGATACTTCAACAGCTTTGTAAAGTAATACTGTAAGTTCTAGCATAGTCAGTGCAAGCTGCATCTAAACAATCTAACTCTTAATCTCTTAATTTAGGGCCCAGGTATTTTGACCCGAGCCGTTTTCTCAAAGTGCTTCTTTGAAATTCTAACTAGCAGCTGCAAGGCAAGCCAGTGGGATGTGAGTGGGCTTCCTGTTCTGTCATCATCCCATGTGACACTGGGAGAATGGATGGAGAGAGCACAGCAGCTTCATGAAGTCAGCACAGCACTGTGGACCAACCTGGCTGTCTCTTCAATAGCAGATTTTAGGTATTAAGACCTCTTTTCCACACTATATGTTGTTTAAATCAGGCATGTTACAGAAGTTTGCCTACTGTGTAAACTTGTTTAATTCCTTTGGCTGCAGGTACACAGATGCTAGACTACAGGGAATAATGCTAGGCAGACAACTCTCTGCTCTAGTAGATCTGGTTCCAGTGGATCTTCAAGAGGAATTTTTGGAGTGCTGTGGGAAGCTTTACCTCAAGGATCCTGTTGCATATGAGTACCTTTTCAAGATACTTAGAAGCATCACTGATCAGGAGTTACTTCCTAAAGAATTCCTGTTTCTCCTGCTCACTTGCTTGCAGCAGTTCTTTGGGGAAGGGCTTGAGGAGTTACCAGAGACAGCTTGGCGAGGAAGCCTCTGGGTGAATATTGGTTTGGTGCAGATCCAGGTGTGGCTTCCACAGACCAGGTTTGATCCGGCTGTTAAAAGAGAATACAAGCTGAAGTATTCAAAAGAAGAGGTGAGTGTGGAGTGGAGTTGGCTTTTACTTCTGTAACGTATAAAATCAGTGTAAAGGACTTTGTCTTGGGTGTCCTTGAACAAATCTTTAGTCATAATTTTTAAAGCATATAGTTACAACTTCTTTTAATGTCCTCTGTGAATCACATGTTCAAAAATTTGTATTAAAATACACATGTATCACACAAACTTCATTCATGTCAACAAAAAGAATTCCCCACGCCAAAATCAAATAACATCACAACACCAAACAGAAATGGACAATTTACATGCAATCCACCCCTCGTCCCTTCACCACAGTTACAGCAGCAGGGGGTCCCCACAATCATTCTGCTCTTGGCTTTCTAGCTGTTCAGTCCATGTTCTGCCCATTACCTCTTCCAATTACTATCCATATCTTGCATTCCTCCTGCCCCATGTTGGGTGCCAAAAAGGACTACGGTTGGTTGGCCCTGGCAGGATATCTTTGGTGCCTGAAGCACCTCCTGTCCCTCCTCCACTGACTTTGGTGTCTGCAGAGTTGTTTCTCTCTCAGATTCTCATACTTCTGGCTGCTGTTGCACAGCAGCTCTTTTTCCCTTCTTAAATACGTTCTAGCAGAGGCACTACCACTGTTGCTAATGACCAGCAGTGGGTCCATCTTGGAGCCAGCTGTCATTGTCTCTAGCATTTGTAGGGGCAGCTTCTCACAGAAGTCACCCTTGTAGCCCTCCCACTACCAAAACCTTGCCCCCCAAAATCAATACTACCTTTCTGGTTACCAAAACCAGAACCTCAGAGAACAGCTTGTTCTTTCCTTTTTAGTTATACCAGCTGGAGTGTGAATGGAAAACAAATGATTTGTCATCCCAGCTGCATACAGGAAAAAGTATTGAAGATGAAGCAGTCAGCAACTATATTCATCCCCATCTCAGGTAACATCTCATACATGCTCAGGCTCCAAAGCTCTTCTTCACAGCTTAACAATTTTTCAGTTTTTCTGTAGATATAAGGGTTGCTGATTTAAAAGTATCAGTTTACATACTGAGGTGGTAAAGAAAAATACAGAAGCTGTTCTGTTTACTCCACTGACTAAAGAATTGTCTGCACACACTTTGTACTGCTGTAAATATAACAGTTAGAGCAGTGGCCTTTCGTAGCTTGATCAAATTGAAGCTGTGCCCTTAAGTGAAAATAAAGCTATACATCTAAAGTATGGTAGGTTCATTAAAATGTGACAATGTTCTCAACAAATTGAAATGAGATTAAATATGTGTCAGTCACTGTAGCTCTTCAAGGGCATGATAGATGCAAGTGCTATTCTGAAGAGTTCTTGAACTGATTGGTGCTGGATAGAGATTTCCACGTGTATTTTAGCAACAGCCTTTGCCTGTGGTGCTGTGGATGAATTAAATATCTTACCATGTAGAGTCCACTGTTGACATTTAGAATCTGTAGCCATTGTTCTGTTCTTGGGTTTATTCTTTTTACCCGAAAAACTTGAAGTTTTAAGTGAACAGAAATTTCTCCCTTGTGCGTATTTTCTGGGGTTCCTTGTACATGGAGATAAAAACTGAGTATTATTCATAATTTCCTGCTATTAATGGGAGTTTTCATTTTCATTATACACCTAGAGGATCCCATAGTTCTGCACTATTGCTTAAAGAGAATGAGAGTCATTGAAAGAAAGTTCTGAGTGCCTGAGTTTTACCAGTTGCTTCCAGTAATACTACTCTCTCCTTAGTGCTCACAGAACTGTTAGGTAGCAAGCAAAGAAGTTATTCACCTTTATTCAAGTGTGGTGGAAGAGACATGCATATGCATGTTAGACAGGTGTCACTTCCTGCAACAACCTACCAGAATATTTCTGATTAATCTCTGTGTGAATCTACTCTGTTATTTCGTATCAAGATGTTTATATATCTATGTTTCTAGGTCTAAACTGGTCAATGTTATTTCTCAACAGGTTGTTGCATGAGAGAATGCAAAGGCTGAAGGAGCAAATAAGCAGTCTTTCCAGAAAAAAGGCCTTCAGACCTCCAGCTCCACCCTATGACTGCTTGTACCAGGAGGCTCACCAGTACATCAACAGCATAGCACGGGTTTCTGCAGTCCAAGATCTCTTAGCCCGCCTTCTGCAGTTCCTCCGTGGGGAAAGACCTAAATCACTCCAGGCAATACAAAACCTGTTAAATGAAGAAGCATCTTGGCAACAATCACACCATCAGTTTAGGAAACACCTAGCAGAGGAGTATGCTGTATTCCCTGATGCCATCATCCCTCTGCAAGCTGCCATCCTGCAGTTGCAACATGGCATGAGATTAGTGGCTTCTGAAGCTTATGCAGTGCTGAAAAGTTCCGTGCATCCAGCTGACCTGAACAACCTTCTCACTTCTCTGTTGACATTTCCTTCTGTTGGCCGTGCCTTCCCCACTTACTTTGCTCGTGCAGAAATGTTGTGTTCAGTTAATTCAGTTGAGGTCCTTCATGGACTTAAGAAGTTCTCTCTGAAGCACTCTGAAGTAGAGTCTGAGGGGGCAGAGCAGCCTTGCCCAACTCTGGAACAGCTCTTAGTGAATGCTTTATTGCATCTTCGATGCCACGTACTGTCCAGAGGAGAGATGGACAGGAAATCTCTGCAGCTTTTTAGACATCTGTGTCAGGTAGGAGCTGGATGTGGCCACGATCCTTGCACTAAACTGCCTTTTGCTAGTACAAGAAAGATGTGGGTCTAGAGGACCACAAAAATTGTCAGGGGGCTAGAACACCTCTCTTGTGAAGGAAGGCTGACAGAACTGGAGTTGTTCAGCCTAGAGAAGAGAAGGCTATGGGGAGTCCTGACCTTATTGTGACTCTTCAATACATGAAGGGGGCTTGTAAGGACAAAGAGACTTCTTACCAAGCTTTGTAGAAATAGGACAAGGCACAATGATTTTAAATGGACGAGGGTAGATGTAGATTGAACGTTAAACAATTTTTTACAATGAGGTTGGTGAGACACTGGAATGGGTTGTCCGGGGAAGTTGTGGATGCCTTATCCCTGGAATTGTTGAAGGCCAGGTTAGAAAAGGCTTTGAGTAACCTCATTGAGTGGAAGATATCCCTGTCCATGGCCAAGGGGTTGGACTAGAGGATCTTCCAACCCTTCCAAGTCAAACAGTTCCATGATTCTACCTTGATAGTTGTCAGTATAATGTTCTTAGGTTTGGGTTTGTTTCTTTTCCATTGAATTAATAAAACATAATTTTAACATAATAAAAAATACTGGATTAACTTGCTTGGATATATTAAGACAAATCATAACCTGTGATGGCTTCCAAAGATTTTCTTTATTAAAAAAAACCCAACCAAAACAACAAAACCCAAAAGCACACACAAAAAATCAACACCAAGGCCTGTAGAAAGTTTTGTTGTTTTTGTTGGTTTTTTTTATATAAAATGGTTAAGAAAGGAGACTAGAACTGGGCCAAGCACTCTGTTGCATACTGTTTTCTGTGTTTTTTTTCCTGATTGGTTTGTTGAGAGGGCACTTTACAAATCTTTGTTCAAGTTAGATGGCTTTGATTTATACTGTTGTAGACTGTAGAGGAAGGAAGAGCCAAACAAGACAGATGCTGCTCCTTTGTTTAAAATCGCCTTGAATTTAATCATTAACTTCTGTAAAGTGTGCTATTTTGTGTTTCTTCAGGCAATTGTAAATGAATGGGATGAACAGGAACGCCGTGCCCAAGAGAAGGAGGCAATGGAACACAGTCTGTACAGATACAGAAGTAAAAGTCATGGGAAAGGACGGAGTGAGGAAGAGGAGGAGGAAGAAGAATTTAGGAGGAGATTTCCCCTTCATGAAAAGGTAGCAACTGTAAAAGACAAAAATTGTGTCTGAGGTGTTGCTATAAGTAAAATGAGGAATGAAACAGTTTTTACTTCAGCCAAAAGAAAAGTGTGTGGTGGATTTTGATAGATAAGTTGTTAAGTACTGTGTTTATTTTCCCTTCTGCTTGTTAGAAAGTTTCTTGAATTAACTTCTGGACTTAGGCTGTACTGTGGTTCAGCTGAATGATTCCAAGTTGCCGAATGTCAACATCATTAGTTACTTGTTGTAGAATTCTGGAGTTTTATTCATTGAGCAAGTTAAGGTCTGCTGTGGTGTAATTACCTTGGAAGAAGGCTCATCTCCTTGATTAAATAAAGCTGTGAGATTTTTTCAAATTTAAGTGGCATAACTGAATGATTTTTGAAATGTCTGCAGTGCAGAAATGCCCACATCAGTTCTGTGTGTCAGTGTGTTGTTGGGGTGTAATAGTTCAGATCTTCAAGTGACCAAACACTGAGGAGGTTTATCAGCAGATAATGACTGCTGCTGCTTTTTCTGAAAAGAGCTTAGTTGGCAGCAGCTCAGGGCTCGCTGTGCTGCACCCTTGCCCTTAATTGTTCCATTCACCTGTATTCTGTTTCAGACTGACATCTGAGTGGTGAGGTAGGCAGTGTGGATCAAGTGCCCGCTCCAAATCATTAGCATATTGTTGTAATGCCAAAAAACTGCAAGAAGGGAGGTGGGGAGGGGAGTCATTAAAGGAAAAAAATTCAGTTGACCTTCAGTTATCATGTAATTTGCAGGACTTTGAAGATATCACAGCTCAACCAAGCCTAGAAGAAAAGATGGAAACTGGAGATCCATTGGAAGACCACCTGGAAGTTGATAGAGGCCTTTTGTCCAAGAGCTCAATGCAAGCAGTAATGATGGTTCATCAACAGTTGTGCTTAAACTTTGCTCGATCCCTGTGGTACCAACAGAGTCTGCCTTCCCATCAAGCCAAACATTATTTCAGTACATTTATTTCCTGCTATCAGACTGGTGCATGTCTGGTGTCACAATTCTATCCTTTAATTGGTAAGATAGCAAGCAATATTTCAGTATGTGTTTTCTCTTCCATTCTCTCATCTCATTGCTTATGTGTGCCATATTCTTATGTCCTTGTAATACATAACATGCTAAGGGCTTGGGATACAGGGAAGAAAAATAATTTAAAAAACAGCTTTTTCTGTTCCACTGAAAAAATTAATGAAAAGCACATGTGATGTCTGCCTTGTATTGCTTCCTAGGTGCTGAAATGAATGATAGTCTTCTGGGAAGCCAACTTCTGGTTAGCACTCTTCTTCACAATACCTTTTTTGAGGAATTAACTTCAGACCTTGTGCTGCAGCAGGACGGCCCATATGACTTCTACCAGCATCCTAACATCCAGCAGGTCCGACAGTGCCAACCTGTGCTGGATAGTTTTGCTAAAGAAGTAACTAGGCTGCTGCAGGAATGGCCAGAGCATCCCGTGCTTGTGCAGGTAAAGGCACCTCAAAACTGGATTGGGGAAACTGGAGCATTTTAGAGTTGCATTTGTGTGTAAATATGTGTATAGATATGCCTAGACATAGGCACATGTACACTTGCCTAGAGGTTGTCTGTGTTACTTATACAGATGTTTTGAAGTCTCATCTGCTTCTTCTTAAGAGATTTTAGCTGTTCTGTTTTAGTTATGAAATGTTAAGTAATATTTGCTACCTACTTTGATCTTACAGCTTTAAGCCATCTTGAACCTGCTGTAGCTCAGTTTCATGAGGTCTTTTGCTATTCAAACTCCTGTTTTTTCCAAAATGTTTTATGTTTCATGGTGCTTTACAATTAATATCTTCGATCCCACTTATGAGGCCTGTGTGGCCCTCAGGTTACATTTCTTAGATTATTACAGAAAGTCATAATCAACTGGACTTCTTTACATAATCTGTGCTCCTTTCCTGAGTGCACTGGCCTTCACTGAACCCCTTGTGAACTTACAGTAAAATGAGGAAGCAGTTTGAAATTAAAATTTTGAAAAATGTTTATACTCCGCAGAGGAGGGTTATGCTAATAAAAATCAGCTTAGCTTTATGACTGCTGCTGCTGAAGATCAATTGCTGTAGGTTGAACACTTGTTTTTTTTTATGCTGCAGCTGTTAGTGGTGATGGACAGAATCCAGAGTTTTCCACTCTCTAGTCCTCTCTCGAAGTTCCTGAATGGCTTGGAAATTCTTCTTGCAAAGGCACAGGTAAGAAAAGAGTTAAGGGAAAGTTTTATGTTGTCTTTTATGCTTCCTTATTTATATTGGTACCATAATAAAAAGAGCTGAAAGCTGTCTGCTTGCCAGGATTTGGGGAAGTGAACTTGATCCATGCTAGAAGTTTGAGTAGGAATGTAATCCACAGTGCTACGTGAGTCTTGCTACGAAAAGACTTAATTTCTGGCTTTGTATAAAGGGAATCTTTTTTTTTCCAGGACTGGGAGGAAAATGCTAGTCGAGCCTTGTCCTTGCGGAAACATCTTGATTTGGTCACACAACTGATTATTCAGTGGCGTAGGCTGGAGCTGAAGTAAGAACTGTCCTTCCCTACTGCTTTATCTTAGACATTCTAAGCTTCCGTCTCCATATGCAGACACTTTCCAGTGCTGAACTGGAAGTAGCAGAAGCAGGACAGATAATTACACTCCCTCATCCTAATATTTAGCAGCCTTCTCCTGTTTTCATCCCAGGGTTCATGGAGCCTGTAGCGTTTTGTCTATTTAACAATCCCCATTAAATTTTCCTTAAAACTTACTGTCCCATCTTCTCTTAAGACCATGTAAAATTCTTATACCAACAGTGTGCCATGATCAGGAATTCCACAAGTCTACCTCAAATTTTGTGAAAAGAGGCTTTTGAACCTGGCTCTTACTGGTTTTGTTTTATCATCCCTAGTTCCTGCGTTTCTTCTGACACATCTAATAATAGGGGCAAAACAGTGATCCTCAAGAGTTCATTGTGCATATTAAGCATGTGTGCAGATGATTCTATCCTGTAAAATTTTCCTTTAGTTTAGTAGAAATAGAGAATAAAGTTTGTGTTGTTTTGGAGCCCAAACTGCCTACAATATTTATGCCTTATTTTTTAATTCTACTTCCTTTCTGTTTCCAGTTGTTGGTCAGTAAGTTTGGACAATATTATGAAGCAGCATGGAGAGAAATCCACAAAGCACTGGTTCTCAATCTATCAGATGGTTGAGAAGTATATTCAAGAACAGACAGAAGCAAACACAGAAGGTAAGTGCTGTTCTTGTAGAAATGTGTGATGCAATTCCAGCAATCACTAAGGATGCATAATTAAGGTCCTAAATGTCAAAGTCTGACCATGTGCTTTCAGGTGTGGTTCTTGTACCCTTTGCTCTACAGTAAATGCCATGACTGCACAGGGTCTTCCATATAAAGTGAAGTTTGCTTGGTATTTATTTCTGGAACTGCCTGTGTCTCTGATAGGGTGGACGTTGTAGATCATTTAGAAAAAAGCTGTCTGTAAAAAGCATCCAAAAGAAAGGAGAACTGTGCTAACCATATGTCATGCACTTAGAAACATCTCAAACAGATTTGGAGGGCAGGAGGCCTCCATCTGCAGCTGGAAAAGGCACCTCATTTTTTTAACTGCACAAAGCATAATTCATACTCCAGCTGAACAATTTTTAACATTCTGTATCAAGCCTAAAGAATTCTTACAGTAAGTACGTTCTGGTTTATGCTGTTCTTAGCAAATCTGTCTGCCCATGTTCACAAAATGTAAAACAGAGCAAAGAATATAGCTGTCAGTCCCTTGCCTCCCCAAAATTTAATGAAATTATAAAGATGAAAGTTAACATCCTCTGACATGAGGCAAGGTTCTTCCATCTCATGGCTAATTAATGTACTTACTTGACGAGCTTCAGATCCTTGGGTTATTTTACATTTCCCAGGTGGGCAGCGTGTCTTCATCCATAGGTAATGTTCTAAAGATACTGTATTCTCTACCAGATTTTTCCAAGATCTGTTTCTGTCTTGATGATTTTGAGGAGTTAAGGAACTGGCAATGAGTAATTCATGACTGAAAAAGCCATTAATTGCTAGAGAATGGCAAGTATTCTTTAAATACTTGATAGACAATTAAATGGAACATGTAGCTAGCCTCCTCAGTCACTATCTTACTGTTGCCTCTTTTGTCTCCTCTCCTTTTTTCCAGTGTTGTGTTTTTTTGGTTTTACGTATTATTAAATTGGAATTAATCCCCCCCATGCTTCCTTGCTCTTTTGTTTTGAACCTTTCCTAATAGAGGCTTGATATTTAGTACGAACTTAACAAAGAGCAGGCAGCAATTTTCATGTAGAGGTTTTTTTCCCCCCTTCTAAATTTCTGGTGCAATGTTCAGAAACAGAGCGAATGGATCTGAAGACATTGGTCAGCACGCTACAGGCCTTCATTGAAGGATCCACACTGGGAGGGTTCCACACACGACTTGAAGCACTGCTGGTTTTCCACTGCCATGTCTTGCTGATGCCTCAAGCAGCAGAAAAGGGTAAGTTGTTGTTGGCATTGTGTGTTTTGGGTCTTCACTACAAGAACCTGACCATCAGCTGTCCAAGCCTTAACACACAGATCACTAAGGTCATAAATACAACATTGGTGAAGAACACTGTTGGTCAGCTTACCCTGTCTTTTGGTGTTGCTAAGCTACCTGATTACATTTGTCCTCTTGATACCTAAGAATATCCACTTTTAAAAGAAGCTTGTCATTTTCTGTCCCTTCCAGATGTTCTGTGCAGCATCTTGTGGAATCTACACAATTATTATAAGCAGTTTTCAGAGTGTGTTGAGGCCAGAATCACTGAACTTCGCCAACCTATAGAAAAGGAACTTAAGGTAAAAGGAGGCTTTGCTCAAGCAATATACTGATCAAATCAAAGGAACAGTGGAGCAGATATTATTTGAATTTGCATATAATAGCTCTGTTGGCCACTGAAATCCCTACTATACTTTACATTTTCTTTGGCAAGAATTAATTTTTGAGGTGGGGGGTTGGTTGAAGTCTTCAATGTTTGGTCATTCCCGTTTAGCCATGGAGGTTTCTATCCAGTGGTGAAGCCCCTTTGGATTTCACAACATTTGGCTGCTGTGCAGCAGTTTTAATGTAAACATAGATATTAATAGAATATCTATGCAGTAATTTGCTCACTTACTAAAATGTTTTGCATTTTAAGACTCTCAGATCATCATAGCTAATCAGCCTTTAAGGACCATATTTTATAAGCAAATACTTCATTTCATTTCTAGAAATAATCCCATTGATTGTTTGTTTTCCTGATAGGAATTTGTGAAGATTTCAAAATGGAATGATGTCAGCTTCTGGGCTATAAAACAGTCGGTTGAAAAAATACGCAGGTAATCCAAAGTTTGGGATTAATTATGGAATTCTGTATTTGGAACCGTCCTTCTAGATGATTTCTCTATGATGTTAAATTTGAAGGCAAGAATGTTTATTCTGCTCCTAACGGTGAAAACATTTATTTCCAGCAGCTGAATGATTTCCAGAATTATAAAACCCAGTAACATTTTTACTTGCCTTTGGTAATTAGGAACCTCTTTAAATTCATGAAGAAGTTTGAAGTTGTTCTGGATGAACCGTGTCGACCTGCCTTGGTGGAAATTGGTAAGGAGGAGCAGCTGGACTGCTTGGAAAAGCAGGAGGAATCTGAGAACAAAGAGACCAAAGTTCAGAGGCTAAACAACACATTAAGGAAAATTCTGGCTGCTAGAACAGATGTTGCCAAGGTGATTTTATTCTTTATTCTAAGTTTGGGAAGGATGTTTTCTCTGTTCTCATCTATATGTTTCTTTTCACTGATTCATGCAGAAAAATCTTATGTGTCAAATCTGTTGAATATATCATCAACTTTTTGGTCTTACTTGTATTCAGTGTTACAAAACACTGCAGATGGGTGGGAATGCAGTGTGGAAAGACAAGCATGTTCTCTATTGATTTGGCACAATATCTGTGCTCTGATACAGAGATGCTAGCAGTTACTAATCTCCAAGTTGCCTGTATATTGTCTGCAGCAATTTGTTACCTCCCTACTAGTGTAGTAATACAGGAGTTGGAATTATTATTACCCTTTTTTTTTTCCTAAACAAGGACCCAGACAAATTATCACGTAGCTGTAGGATTTGTGCGTGTATAAACTTCTATTAAATATAAAACTACTCTGAGCTTGGATCCTGTTGGAGGAATGCACTACATTATTATGTTTGCTGCTGGCTGACAGCTTGTGCACTGTGAATATTTATCTTAGAGTAGCTGATAGGTTGTAAATCCTATTCCATAGTGCCACAGTTCAGTGTGTCTCTAAAGATGTCTGGCTCAGAGAGGAATTACATTTATTTTCTTCCTGAAATAGGTTCCTTTTCACATCCATGAGTTTTTATTAGTAAGATGCAAGGACACAACCAAAACTCATCAGAATTTGGGAGTGAGTGGGAAATGCTCAGTTACTTCCCACTTACAAGACTTTGTTCAGGTTCTTCAGCTCAGGAGGATGGCTGATCTTGCTCTTGTCCTGTGACAGCAAAGAGGGTAGAGTGAGGAGGCAGAAATCTGATGCAAATCTAATGTGTTTGATTGTGGGTTTGTTTTGTTGGTTGGTTGGTTGCAAGCCTGTTACTGATAATCAACAGTTGTTGGTTTTGCTTGTTGCAGTTGTATCTTGTCTTTGTTCCTTAAACAAGATCAGTGCAAACTGAACAAAGCCTGGGGATTAGCTTTGGATATGCTGGTGGATTACTTCTGTTATTTAGTATTTTCTATTTGCATACTGACTTTGTTATTGTTTAGCAGTGCAATTAAATTTATTTACTTATGGAAAGTAAGTGATGGGTTTCTTATCTAATACCCTGAGGGCATTAGTGGTTTTGGTTAATATGCCTTTGAGCTTGGAAGGCTGAGGGAGCTGACCTGAAGCAGTGGTAGTCTCTATGAAAGAGGTAATGATAAACACCTAAGAGAGCAGGATCAGAGCATCTTCCATTTGTTTTTCTGTTTTCAAAACCACTGGATACCTGACATGCTTGTACTGTGATTTTCCTCAAGTGCTGATGCTGAGCTGTTCAAAGCATCACATAAGCATGTTTTGGGGTTTCAGATAAATGCAGAATTTAGCCCTTGTTTTTGCAGTGATTCACTCTCAGCGGTCTAATAAAACAACTTCGAGTGTGTGTATAATTTGACTGGATTTTTTCATTTATTTTTTTTCCTCAGGGGGCACTTCCAGAAGAATGCCAGGATGTCATGACTTTTCATACAGAATCACTTCAGTACCGTCTGCCTAAGCTTACTAAAAAAATGAAGAAAATGTGTACAACAGTTACAGAAAATACTTCATTCTTAAGTCTGGTGGAGAATCTTGACCAGTTCACAGGTTAAGTATTGTTGTAATTTCCCTACCATAGTTCACCTCTGGAATATAAATGGAACAAATCAGAAAAGAAGTGTAAATATATAGTTCCCTTTCCAGATTATCTTCCCCTGGCTGGTTTGTGTATGTTACATTTTCACATCTCTCACCTTTCCATTCTGTCTTCTGTTCAGGTGGTATCATTGATTCTGTAGCTGAGCTGCAAAATCTAACAATTGATCAGACAGCAGACAAGGAGAAGCAGAAATCAGAGGCAAAGCATATTCAGATGCAAAAGCAACGGGCTTTGTCAGATCTCTTTAAAAGCCTTGCTAAAACAGGTGAGCTTTGACCAAAAATATGCTTGGTTTAAAACTCCTAAGTTCTTAAGCATTTTACTAATTTGCCACATCTAAACTCACAATGATACTATGTTCTTGAACTCATTGAGACTTACAAGCATTTAAGTCTCTTTCTTATCATCTGTTCACTATGAGGCCTGATGTGTCAGCTCTTTCAAATACCTTCTCTTTTTCCTTCATTCTATTAGCTGTACAACAGTAGCTTTTCTGAAGCAGAAATCTACTTTATCTCCAGTCAGAAGTCACTGCCCAGCTTTTAGAAGCAAGAGGGAAGCTCATGATCTTGTATTCATTCTCTGATCTAGAAATAAAATTAAGTTAGCTCATTAGAATGAGAGCCCATCTCTCAATTGAAAGACTGGCAGAGGTGTGGTTGAACCATGGAGACTGAATGGTCTACAGATGGAAAAAGGAAAAAACTTCTTCCTTTGATGTTAAGTTATTGATGTTAAGCTGTTGTAGAAATTAATGTAACTGCCAATATTTTTCTTCTTTTTGAAGAGAGTTTAGTGGTTTGGTGCTCATCTTGGAAACCATAGTGTCTGGCCTGCAGGGATCCCAAGAACCTCTGGAAAAAAAAATATTAAAAACTGTTCCTCAGGTTGCAGAAGGAGGGTGGAAACATGAAGTTAAGGGTTCCAAGGAGGCATGATTTTGATCCCTAACTCAGTGTCATGAGACTTGGAAAGTAAACGAAAACAAAAACATCCTAAAGGCTTTCTCAGAGCTGGGAGGAGGCTGCAGTTATAGGTTTGAGTGTTTGTCGTTCATGCTGCTGAAATGAGTTGTGTGTACTGAGTAAATAGTTCCCAGAATATTGAAATCCTTTTGTGTTCAGATGACTGCAAATACAGGTGAATCCAAGTGGGAGGTTTCCATCTGTAACTTTCTCAGGCTGTACCCTGCCTTACAGGTTTAAGGTTTCTTGTTTTTTCTCTTGGCCACTACCACCAGCCTCCTTTATACACACAGGTCTACATGTTTCTTGCTTCAGCTGTGTTCAGCTGAGCATGGCTAAGCTACGATACGTTCTTACAAAACTTGCAGCACATTCAAAGACCTGTCGGAGCAGCACGAGTCAAAAAATACATCAGATTTCATACCTTAATACCAACTGTATGAGTGACATTTTTCATATAAAAGAATGAGGGCAAAAAAAAAAAAGCATGTGTGCTCAAATGTCATTCCAGGTTTGTCCTACCGGAAAGGTCTGTCTTGGTCCCGTTCCAAAGACTACCAGGAAATCCTCTGCCTGCGTCCGCTGGACTTGCGGTGTGCGTTAGGTGCAGTAAGCTGCACACCTGAACTGGGTGCCACGTATGTACACAGCATTTCTAACCCTTAGACTTGATGAATTGCACCTGTAAGAAGTAGAATTTATTGCACGTGGATTTAGACGGGAGTTTCTGGCCTGTAGTTTGTTCAGGATTTTATATATTCCCTTCCCTTTCTCCCATTACTTCTCAGTTTGAAAATCCTGCACATACTGACGTGGCACGTACCACTGAGTGAGGGTTTTGGTTTTAATTTGCACTTTTGACAACTCTATCCTCTTTTTAATTGTTTCTGTGAACTAGATTTCAATTAGACCTCCACTTTCCAGCTTTGCCTGGGATGCTTTGCTAGCATCATATTAGACTGCTAAAATGCACAGTGCTAATGATTTTATTAAAGATTATTTGTGATTTATAGGGATTACTTTAATTGTTTGGTCTTCATTGAACAATGGGATATTTTAGGAGAAAAGACAGAGACTTCAAAGTAGGCATTTCTGGGAAAAGTGACCTAGAGGAAAGACTTTCAGGTGTTTCTCTGTTTGTCTGGCAGCAAGTGATTTTTGTCATTGAGACCTGGTGGTTATTGTCCTCCTCAGATTTAAGGGTTTAGTTTAGTTTAATATTGTTAAGACCACAATAAAGGCTTCCCTATATATAGTTTATTTTTTAAATTAAATGTTTTCTTAAGACTAGAGTACTTGGGAGAAAATGAAGAATTACAATACCAATGCATTTGCAAAATAAATTGTACGCAGATTTGTTAGCTTGAAGAACTGACTTGGTGTACTGAAGTAGTGAAATATATAATTTCTAATATCAAACTATTTCTGTGCCCTGTCAGGTTGTTGACAGAGATTTCTTCTGCCTGGGATGGATGCCAGAAGTACTTCTATCGGTCACTTGCACGCCACTCTAGACTTCAGTCAGTATTTTTAGCACCTGCCAAGGTAAAAACACCAAAGTAAAAATAGAAATTCTGCTTCTGTTAACTTCATTTTGTCAGCTTGGACTGAACTTACCTAGTAGTAAAAAGGTGATGTGAGATAATGCCATGTTCTCCAATATGATGCAGTATCTTGGGACCAATCATTACATGCAGCATCTTAAAACCTGCTGAATGAATGAACAATATGAGTGAAGGAACCGTATCAGTTCAGTGAATTAAGTTAATGAACTGTTCCATGTGCAGTATCTTTCAACCCAGCAAATCCCAAATTGCTACTTTTTTGTGCATGAAGGAAACTTGTGAAATGCTGAATGAAAACTTGTTAGGAAGACAAAAGGATTAGCTGGTATGAATGAAAAAATCAGTTGAGATTTATAATTGGGCATAACTGGAGCCTGCATCTGGCACAAAAAGTGTCCATATAGTTCCTTGTTTACAAATTGGTCTAAAATCAGTAGTAGGAACAAATAAGCTCTGGCAAATCAGTACCACTTTTCCAATACTCCAGGAAAGAGAATTCCATCTCTTCTTGCTGCCCTTCCTCTCTCTGTGCTTCACCCTTATTTTTACAACATAAGCTTGTCATACACCAGAGCTGGTAATAGCCACAAATAATATAAAGTATTTGTGATCAGTTTTGCTCTGTGTCATGAACATCTGTTCTAAGCTTTAAAATGGGATTGCTTCTAATGAAAGTAGTGAAAGTAAGTGTTGATAAATTTGGGAAAGTGAATTATGGAAATGGTTTTAGCAGAGGTCATGAATGTAAAATTTAGGCTGATACCTCTTCAGATTTTAATCATCATTTATGTAAAGTAGCTTTACTGTTGGAACTAAATTCCTCATAGAGTTGCTGCAGAGGAGTGCAATTTAATATGGGTGTTGTTGCAGAAGCTACTTGAAAATCAAATTTGTGTGCAGGATACATGCAAGATGCAGATACATCAAGATGGGGAAACTGTAATAACTGTAATTTATGTTTGCATTTTAAGACTTGTTCCATTAAATCATAACCTTTCAGCCTGCTCAGTGGAATGAAATGGGGGCATAGATAATGTCATTGTCTGCTTATTCATCTAACTGTTCTCTTCCTCTTTTTCTGTTTTCTTTAGGATATTGGACTGGGTAGCATTGAGCGATGCAAAGGGTTCAGTGCACACCTCCTGCAGATGCTTGTCAGACAGAGACAATCTCTTACTGCACTGACAGAACAGTGGATCTTACTGAGGTATTTTGCATTTTCTGTTGGCAAAGAGCTTGACAGTAAGCAATTCAGTTTAAGAAAAATGGAAAATAAGGTAGAAGAAAATAAAATTCTTCCCCCTACCTTCCCCATTTCTCTCCTCCCTTCAGTTAAGCCTGGATAGAAAAGATTTTAAAAGGGGGATGGAGGGTTTAGATATTATTTATCCTGTCATTGCAGCCAGTATTTTGGAATAAAAATAATTTGGGAAAACAAGGTAGGCATACATTAAGACTATGAAATAATTACTGTAGTTAATTAATACAGTTAAACCTGTAGATTGTTAAATCTCTTTAATTTTGGTGTTGGCCCAAGTTTATTTTGGCTATGTTCAACTTGATTTAAACTGCAGCAAGTAAATGATGTGGATGGCAATTTGAGCCAAAAGGGACAAAAAAACCCAGCTTACAAAGAAAAATGATAGAAATGTGGGAGGTACTAGATCTTGTGTCAAAACTGTAAAAGTAAAAGTGCATAGAAAATCTTTCTTACTGGGTGTGATTTTTCTCTCCATTGCATGATTCATCAGTTTCACTGCAAACTCCACTGTTCTTTGGCATATTTGTGCTCATCACTAATCTAATCCATAATACTTTTTGAAGTTACATCAGGAGATACTTCCTTTGTACAGGGAATGGAATCTAGACTGGAGAGTAATGGTACAAAAATTACATCAGCCCTAGGAAACTTGGAAAAACAAACAAAACAAAACCAACAATCCAAATGCAACAAACCAAAGAAAATCCCCAAACACAAACTCCTCAGCTTTGCAGTTACAGGAACAGTAAAACTTCTAAGGCAATTACCTGCATTGCTGTGACTTCTGATTGTAAATCAGATTAATTTTTTGTTAGGAGCTGGCTGTTACACAGCACTTTGGGGAATGAAGGTGGGTTAGAATCTAATTTGCTTTTATAATGGCAGAGAATGAAGAATATTTTCATGTCTGGCTGAAGTTTAAGGACTGTTTGAGAAGATGGTGTCAATTCTGAGAAATCTCACAAAGCCCCATTTTCAGGACAACTCAAACACGCTCAATGGAGAGAGAAATTCACTAATTAAACAACTTTTTTTAAAAAAAGACTAATTTTAGTTTTTTCAGAAAAAGTTTGACTTCCACTCAATCCAGATTATCTAGTTCTTTTATTAATTTAGTCTGAAGGTTGATGTTTCAAAAGGGAACTATAACATAAAACTCGGTGATTGTAACTTTTCCTTCTTTCTTCTTAACCAGGAACCTTCTGAGTTGTATCCAAGAGATAGATTCTAGGTTGACTGCTGACAGAGAATATACTGTAGCATTTCCTCCTCAAGACAGTATTCAACACTGGACTGACAAGCTGCAGCAACTTTCCATGCAGTGCACGATGGTTCTCGAGGAGCTGTCTTGGTTTATACAATGCTGCCCAAAAGAAGAGTTGACAAAGTGCAGTGACAGTCAGAGGACAGATGCCAATACAAACATTTTTCAGAGTTCAGGATCTGAAATGAGAAATGTTTACGCGGGAATACCTGACCTAATTCCCTCAGAGCTAAAATATTTGTCTCCAGTAACAACTGAGCAACTGCCTCCTGGATGCAGGATGCGAAGTAAGGATCAGTTATGGGTGCAGCTGTCTGCACAACTGACTGCCATGCTGGCAGATGTGAAGGCCAGGAAAGCAGAGGTGGACAGAATTAGACAACAGTCAAGTGAGACCCTGTTTTATTCCTGGTGAGTTCTACATGTGCATGAAATTTAATATCTATGTGGTTTATGTTTGTATTAGATGTGTGAAGTCATCTTGAAAACGTTTGCCTTTGCATATTTTGGAAAGTGTGTTCAGGTGCTCTTGAAGCTTGTTTCCTTCATTTTTCTTGCAAAATGCAGTGCCTGGCTTTTCCAACAAATGTACGTGCCTTCTGCTCCCCTGGCAAGTCAGAAAACAATTGGTCCATCTCAGCTTCTCACTTTGTCTTTGGTCTCCTGGGATTTCATCCCCATAGCTCCTTAATGAGTGAAATTTCAGAGTCCACTTAAGGAGGAAATTTTTATTATAAAAGAAATCTGTAGCCTATTTAATAATAATAATAATAACAATGATAATAATACATCTCCTTTTCTTTCCATTTCAAACAATGTGAGTATAAGTGGCTCATCTGCTTGTTGTCATACTTTTTATTTAGTATGTTCATGTTGGAGATCAGCTGCCTCCCCCTCATCCATGTCCCAAGAATGGGTTTAATCTTATGTTGAACTGTTTGTTGTTCTTTCAGAATTATGGTATTTCTTGTTGCAGGAGAGATTTTGAAGTTTGCACATCAGCTGTGAGTTGTTTGCTGGAAGTCTCAGCTCAGTTACAAGGCATAGAGTCCCTTTTTCTTCCAAGTGGAGAAGATGGGCAAGCTGCAAAGCAGATTACCCTTATCAAGAGCCTAAAATATATCCAAGAAGAAGTTAATAAAACCTCTGCAGATTTCACAACTTGGAGAACACAGCTTCTTGCTTCCATGTCACATTGCAGTGGTAAGGACAGTTTTTCTCTGCCTGTTTTGTAATTTAGATAAAGGTAGGAGGATTCATTAGTTTGATTACTGCAGAAGCTGGCTCCGTGTTCATTCAGATATCCAGAAACAGCTGATGAAATTCAAGCTTGAAAAATTTAGTCCAGACTTGATTTCTCCAGTAGTACTTTTTCCCCCTTCACCACGGTTGATGACAGATCTTGTACCATAGTTGTAGGTCAGGATTAGCAAGGACATTTTTGTAGAACTGTGTGGTAAAAATTGCATAGTGCTTAGGAGAAACACATTAGGCTGTAATTTAATGTGTTTTTGTATAAAACTGCCTGTGTTATGGTTCAAAAGGAAATCAACAGTCAGATGAAGACCTTGTGGAACAATTCTCAGCAAAAGTGGAAGCTGTTATCCGTGTTGTTCTGTATGCCATTCAGTGTTTGGTAGAGAGAAAACAGGAAAATGGAAAAGAGGAAGAAAAATCTCCAGAGGAAAGTGGTAAGTTTGTTAATTTACTTAAGGGGGAGGAGGAGAGTGTTAACCTAAAAATTCCTTAAACTGTGTGTCTAGCAGAGGTACCAATATACAAGGGAATTATAATTTTATTTGAAGTTTTCTGTTTAAGCAGATAGGACAGATATTTCTAGATTGCTTTCTATAACATTTTTAGAATGTCTGACTTGATTTCCATATTTTTAATGTACTTCAAGCAGAGGATGCAGCCTCATTTGACGTGATTAAAGCAGGACACATAACTAAGCTTTTGGATGAAGATCTCTCTGCTGATTTGAATTCTTTGCACGTGCAGAAAGCAATTGTGGCGGTTTCAGAACTCCTAGAAAACCTGAAATCTTATCAGGAAGATTACACTTCAGATAAATACAAGGTAAAGCTGTACTTGTCAAGAGTTTTTGGCTTAGGAGATCCTAAAGATTTGAAATTGTGAACTTTGGATGTTAAAAGTCCATTGCTTCTTACTGTCCCAATACCATAGAGCTAGGATCTTGTGAGAAATTTTGGCCAAATACAGGTGCTCTTCTGTAGTGCAAAAGCCAGATGTTCCCTTAGTAAGGAGGAAAAGTTTCCATTTTTGTGAAAACCTAGAAGAAGCTCTGGAAAGTTTAGAAATTGTAATTACCTTCATATTTCTGGTTTAAGAATCTGTTTTCCATCTCTGTCATCACCCTCTCTGTTTGTCCATGACCATGCTTGACAGCTGTTCTTTGGTTTTAACTGCAGTTCTTCAACCAGTTCTGCTATTTGCTGGTGCGCCTGAAGCCCATGCTCTGCAAGTATTCTGACCTTATCCTGTTCTACCTCACTGTTTCACTGGCATCTCACAGGAGCACTGGAAAACTGCTTTCTGTTCTGGCTAGCATTTTTACAGAGCTTGCCCAAAAGGTAAGTTGTTAGAGATAACAGTGGGTAGATGGTAAGCTTATATTTAATGTGTACAAAAAGTCTTAAGTAGAAACTAAGCTGGAAGGTGTGCTTACTGCTACAGAAAGTTGTGAGTTTCTGTTTGCCTTTGTAGGGGTTTTGTCTGCCTAAAGAATTACTTGAAGATGATGCTGGAGAGGGAGCAACACAGTTTCACGATTACGAGGATGGGGGTATTGGAGATGGGGAAGGCAAGAAGGATGTGAGCGACAAAATAGAAAGTGAAGATCAGGCAAGTGTTTGGGGTTGTTCTTGTTCAAATAAAACTGAAAAAGCCCTTGAAATCCATGTTGTGGATGTTTCAGGTAACAGGAATATGAAGCTGCCTGCAGCTGCTATTTAGGATGACTTTTATCTTTGCACATAAGCTTATAAATATTGCTGTGGTACTTTAAGTAAGCTTTAATATATAGGCAAGATCCATTGTAACTTTTGGCTTTACCAACAATTCAGATAGAAGACAGTTTTCAAAAGGGTGAACAGAAGGAGAAAGAGGATCAAGATTCAAAACCAGACATTGAAGGGGAAGAGAATGCAATTGAAATGTCAGAAGACTTTGAAGGAAAAATGCATGATGGAGAACTGGAGAAAAAAGGTTTGGTCCTTCCCCTACAGCAAGCTTACAACAAATGTTATAGATTAATTCAGTAATGGTTGACACTTGTATATCATAGAATCGTTAAGGTTGGAAGGGACCTCAAAGATCATCAAGTTCCAACACCCCTGCCATGAGCGCTAGAACCACTAGATCAGGTTGCACAAAACCTCATCCAACTTGGCCTTAAAAACCTCCAGGGATGGGCATGGGCAACCCATCCCAGTTCCTCACCACCCTTAGAGTGAAGAACTTCTTCCTAATACCTAACCTAAATCTCCCCTCTCTCAGTTTAAAACCACTACTCCTTGTCCTATCACTGTCTTCTCTGGTGAAAATCCCCTTCCCAGCTTTCCAGTAGGCCCTTTTCAAGTACTGGAGGGCAGCTATAAGGTCTCCCTGGAGCCTTCTCTTCTCCAGGCTGAACAGCCCCAACTCTCTCAGCCTGTCTTCATAGGAGAGGTGCCAGCCCTTTGATCATCCTGGTGGCCCTTCTCTGAAACTACTGCAACAGGTCTATATCTTTCCTGTGCTGAGGGCACCAGAACTGGACACAGTACTCTAGGTGGGGTCTCACCAGAGCAGAGCAGAGGGGCAGAATCACCTCCCTGGCCCTGCTGGCCACACTTCTTTTGATGCAGCCCAGGATGCAGTTGCTCTCTGGGCTCCAGCACACACTGGCGGCTCATGTCGAGCTTCTCATCAACTACCACCCTCAAGCCCTTCTCCTCAGGGCTGCTCTCCAGCCATTCTTCCCCCAGCCTGTAATTGTGCCTGGGGTCGTGCCAACCCAGGTGCAGGACCCTGCACTTGGCCTTGTTGAACTTCATGAGGTTGGCACTGGCCCACCTCTCCAGCCTGTCAAGGTCCTTCTGGATGGCATCCCTTCCCTCTGGGGTGTCAACCACACCACACAGCTTGGAATCATCAGCAAACTTGCTGAGGATACACTCAATCTCACTGTCCATGTCTCCCAACAAATGAAGCACATACTGAAAAATCAGTGTTCAACAACAGAGTAGTGCCATTTGGATATGAATACTGACAAGTATTAACATGAAAGCTAAAGAAGCGTACAAAGGAAACAGTGTCTCTTCTTTCACTGTGATGGTTTTGGAATGAAGGGAGCCAGTTTCTTTCTTACTATTGTGAGCTGACCTACAGATACATTTTAAGTTTAGTCTCTAACTGTGGAGCTGTTGAAGAGCAACAGAACACTGGAGAATATGGCTGTAGTTAACTTCAAAGTATGACTAATGTGTATGTCCATACATGAGAGAGAACACTATGAACTACATAACTAGGACCCTGCTCTTCTGGGTGCTAGTGCATGTGGGGTTTTTGTCTGCATCACTCAATTAACTGCATTAGGGGACTAAATGAAGGTGCTAATTATTGTCTGCTTGCTTGTTTTTAAAATTAAGAAAAAAGTTAGCTTTGTCTCTTATGTACTGAAACACATGCTGAACCGTACACAGAAAATGGTGACAATTCAGATGAAGAGGAGGAGCTGGATAAGCAGATGGGAGATCTTGGTGATGCTGAAGCTGATGATAAACTGGATGAGAGGCTCTGGGGGGATGAAGATGATGAAGATGATGATGAAGATTCCAGTAGTAAACCAGAAGAAACTGGACCAGGAATGGATGAGGTAAACAAAAAAGGGGTGGGAAGAAGAACATCAAAGGAATTAAACTCTGTTAACTAGATGTGACCCAGACCATGAACTCCCTTGCATAGCTCTTGGTCTGTCACAAGTTTTACTTAGTGTTGGTTTTTTTCTGTAGGAGATGAAGTCTTATCACTGAGACTTTGAGAAGCATAATTGAATTTATTTTGGATTTGTTGGTTAATAGGAGGATTCAGAGCTTGTTGCCAAAGATGACAATTTGGGCTCAGGAAACAAGGATAATAAAAAACAGCCTCCCAAGGATGAGGAAAAACAGCAACAAGAAGAGGACAGTGGAAACAAAGAGAAAATCCATGAACAAATTGATGAGGTAAAAATTATTTGGACTACATAGAGTATCTTGCTGATAAACCATATTTTCTTGCTCATATAATGTGTTTCTGAGAATTTGTAATGCTCCTTATTGAATAGTGAAGGGCACGAAAAAAGTTCATTTCAGAGCTAAAAGTAAATCATATTGTACCCATTATATTATATTTCCTGATCCAGAAAGAATTTTTGTTTGCACTAACCTAAACCTGTAGTGGCTGCCAAAACAGGCTCTGCACTGAATCGATGTTTTGATGGACAGTGCTTTAAAATTCTTGTTCTGTTGTGTTGTGCAACAGAAACACATTAAGTCAGTGGCACTCACCTCAAAAATCTGTATACAGGATGCTTGAAATCTGCATAGCATGCAAGAATGCACTGATCATCTGCAAGGGTGCATGTTCTGTTTGGAATCTTTCAGCCAGAAAACTGGATTCTGAACATAAAACGTGCTGGTTTTAAGTATGAATTTATGTAAATGCATTTGCCAAAATTAATCTTCTGCTCCTTATACATGGGGACTTGTACCATTGGTACCATTTGCTTTTAGCTGATCAGAATTTTGCATTGGATCCAGTATTTCTGTCATAGGGAATTGAGTAGTATCTTATTTCTCATTCTTGCCTTTCCTCTCACTTATTACTTAAATTCTTTTTATTTTTCTGCCCCATTCTTTTGCTGATAGCGGGAGTATGATGAGAATGAAATAGATCCTTATCATGGCAAGCAAGAAAAGGAGCCTGAAGTTGAACCTTTGGATCTTCCTGATAATTTGAACCTGGAAAATGATGGGAAGAGTGATGAGGAGGAAGAGGATGAAGGTATAGCTGAAAGTCTCTCTACAGATTACTAGATGAAAGCCAAATGGAAACGGGGGGGAGCAGTCAGAGAGAGAATTCTTTTTCTTCATAGAAAGAAGAGAGGTAGTGTGAGGATTCTGTGTAACAAGAAGCTGCAAATTCACTTCTTGGTATTAAAATATCAAGATACCAAATGTAGGCCAGATAATAACTCAACATTACAGCATTTTCCTTCACCTCCCTCTCCCACACACTGTAGAGCAGGCATTCTCATGTTACCCAAGTGATACACCCTGACTTAGGCTAGAAGCATATTTATTTACTTGTCCAGTTGCTTTTGTGGTTTCAGTTTGTTCTGATGCTTACAAGCATTTGTACTTGTAGTTGGACAAAGTCAACTAACCCTCAGGAATATTAGGCTAAAGGAGGTTAAGAGGAATTGAATTGGGAGTTACAATCCAATTGTGACTTAAAGGAATTACTTCCTATAGAAAATCATAGATGCTATGTATAGAATTCCCGGTATTTTCTGTAAGATTTTTTGATAGGCTGGGCAGTTTTATTCCAAATATCTGTAATATTCTCTGTCTCTCTATTTCACTGAAAGTTTTGTATACCTTACTGATTTTTTTTAATCCAGAAGAAAACCCCTTTGAAGTAGATGAGAAACCTGTTGATAAAAATGAGGCAGAGAAGACAGAAGAACAGAATGAAGAGGATACTGGTGACACAGAAAGAAATGATCAAGATACAGAACCAGCTGAAGAAGGCATTTCTGAAGATAAAGAGGAGAAAGAAGATGAAGGGGACAAAGATGCTGATGGTCAAGAAGAAAATGCAGGGAACAGTGAGGATGCAGAAGCAGATGAAGAGGAAGAGTCACAACTACCTGAGGAGGAAAAAAGTGAATCTGCTGAAGATAAGGGAATCCCTGCTGCTGACCAAGGCCTTCAACCTCAGGTAGAGAGTAAGAAATAAAAGCCTGATTTGCATTTTTTTTTAAATTACCTTATACAAGACTTAAATGGATGTGCTCGATGATACTCTGCAACAAATTTGACATTGAGTAGGTATAATGTTAGTGAGACTCTTCATCAAGATAACAGAGATGTGCTTACTATTCAACTGGTGTATTTCTGTCATCTGTGTTTCTGTTATCTCCTTGGGCTCCTGTTAGAATAGAATAGACTATTTCAGTGGGAAGGGACCTGCAACAATCATCTAGACCAATACACGGCTGACCAAAAGTTAAAGCTTGGTAAGACCATTGTCCAAATGCCTTTTAAACATTGACAGGCTTGGGGAATTCATCAACTCTTTTGGAAGCCTGTTGCAGTGTCTCACCACCCTCTCAGTAAATAAATGCTTCCTAATGTCCAGTCTAAACCTCCCCTATTGCAGCTTTGAACTGTTCCCCCGTGTCCCATCACTGGTTACTAGGGAGGAGAGTTCAGCACCTCTGTGTCTCCTCCTCAAAAAGCTGTAGAGAGCAATGAGGTTCCCCCTCAGCCTCCTTTTCTCCAAACTAGACAAGCCCAAAGTCCTTAGCTGCTCCTCACAGGACATTCATTCCAGCCCTGTCACCAGCTTGGTTGCCTTCCTCTGGACACATTCAAGGTCCTTCATGTTGTTAAATTTTGGGACCCAGAACTGCACACAGCACTCCAGCTGAGGCCTTGCCAATGCTGAATACAGTGTGATGGATGATCACCTCTTTCGACTGGCTGGTCATGCTGTGTTTGATGCACCCCAGGATGTGGTTTGTCCCCTTGGCTGCCAGGGCACACAGCTGACTTCTACTGACCCTGATTCAATCAGAAACCCTAGATCCCTTTCTGTAGGGCTGCTCTCCAGACACTCCCCATTTATCCTTGTGCCCAGTGTTACTCTGTCCTAAGTGCAGAATCTGGCATTTGGACTTGTTAAACTTCCTCCCATTAATCATTGCACAGTGCTCCAGTCTATCTAGATCCCTCTGCAAGGCCTCTTGTCCCTCGGGAGCATGAACAGCACCTCCCAGTTTGTTATCATCAGCAAACTTGTTGGTGCATTCAACTCCTGTATCCAGACTGTTGATAAATATATTGGACAGAACTGGCCCTAGAACTGAGCCCTAAGGGACACCACTGGTGACTGGTTACCAGGCAGATGTAGCCCCATTCACTACAACCTTCAGCCAGTTCTTCACCCAGCACACTGTGCACCCACTACAGCAGGACAACTTGTCCAGAAGGATGCTGTGAGGGACAGTGTCACAAGCTTTACTGAAATCCAGAAAAACTGCATCCACCTCTTCCCCTTCATCCACTAGACAGGGAGTTTATCACTGAGGGATATAAAATTAAACAGGACTTGTAGTTTGTGAACCTGTGTTGACTGTGCCTGATGATGGTATCACTCCTTAATTCATTTCAATAGTGCCCAGTTCCAAATGGTTTCTTGAATGTTAAAATAAACTGGTGTGATTTCAGGAAGAAGAGGCTAAAGATAATTCAGAGATGGATGAACAGGTCCCTGAGCCTGAGGAAAGAATGGAGCATGAAACACAAGGGCAGACTGGGCAAGAAAACCTGCAGAGTGAGAGTGCTGTTGAGCTGGCTGGGGAGGCCTCGGAAAGAGACCAGTCTAAAGAGGTAAGTTACATGGAAGTGTCTGAGTTAAAAATGCTGAATTTGTGAATAAGTTTTCAAGTTACAACCAAGAAATTGCTGCCATATTTTGAAGAACTATGTATGAGATGAGATTTTTAGAACACCAATTATAAATTCACTGACAAAAACAACCCTGAAGACCATGTAGATACCACACAGTTTTCACTGCTGTGAAGGTGAGCGTAGGCTCATTGTTGAGCTGCAGAGCTGTCTTGTCTGCTTTCCAGAAGAATAAAACTTGCAGTTGTGAGCCATTTGTCATTCGTAACAGAAGGTAACACAGCATTGGAGGTTTAACTTCTGAAATTTGTCTACGACAGTGCTATTTTCAGTTACAGTTGGGATTTTCTTTCCCTTGGTGTCTCAGGAATATGGAAGCGGAGCTGCAAGTGCAAATCAATCGGAAGGCCACGAGTCCACGCGCATGGCCCGGATGGCTTCTCAGAAGCAAAGCAGAAAAAATACCCAGGTTCATTTTTTGGTGTCTTAATATTAACCAGCAAATAGGGAGGAACCATTTTCCCTTTGTCTAGAACTCTTGTTCTAATCAGTGTTTGGTTGCACCTCCTTTTGTGGTTCATGGGGTTCATTTGTTCTGTTTCAGAGTTTCAAGAGGAAGCCTGGCCAGGCAGACAACGAGCGCTCAATGGGGGATCACAACGAACGTGTCCACAAGCGACTGAGGACCATCGAGTCCAGCAGTGAGGCAAAGCAGAACACAGCTGAGCCCAAACAAAACATGGATGAGGCTGATGCGTTTGAACATATCAAACAAGGCTCCGAATGCTACGATGCACAGACGTATGGTATGGTGGTATTTCTGGGTGCAAAGAGTTGTCGTTGAAGAATCAAATCCTGATTGTATGTTTAACAATTCTTGCTTTGGTTTAAGGTGTAGCATCATTTCACTGTAATAAATGCTACTCTCTGGAGCCCTCAGCACAGGAAAGACATGGACCTGTTGGAAAAGGGTCCAGAGGAGGGACACAAAGATGACCAAAGGGCTGGAGCAGCTCTGCTATGAAGACAGGCTGAGAGAGTTGGGGCTGTTCAGCCTAGAGAAGAGAAGGCTCTGGGGAGACCTTATGGTGGCCTTCCAATACGTGAAAGGGACCTACAGGAAAGCTGGGGAGAAAGCTTTCACTAGAGAGGGAAGTGATAGAACAGAGGGCTAATGGTTTTAAACTTAAAGAGGTTTCTTTTTAAAACTGCATTGACTCATAAAAATTGGTTGTAGTTCAATAAACCTGTTTAAAATCTATTCTCTCCAAGTCTTCAAATCCTTTGAAGGCCAAACTGCTACTCCACATGCAGGTTATTTACAAAGACACAACAGGTTCTTTATTCAAACAAATTGGTATATCTTAAAATATTCCACTAATCTAAATTGAATTAAATAATTTGCTTTCTCTTAAAGTAACTAGTCTTATTTTTACTCAGCAGATTTTCAGAGCAGTAGCTTATTGACACAACATGGTACAGCACAATGAGAGATAAAACTGAGGTTTGAGACAATAGCTCAGATCTCTCGGAAAGTTCACCAAAACTGATACGCAGCGGGCTCAGAATGCAACATATTTTTTGCAACTTCACTACTTTTTCTTCCTCTTTTCCCTTAAGAAGTATTGTTGCCTTTGTACAGATGTAGCTAGCAAGGAGCAGGAGAAACCTGTTATGCCTCTTGAAGAAAAGGAAGAGGGAGATTCTGAAGATGCAGCTATGGAAACAGAAATGCAGAACGATGAGGATCTCACAGCAGTAGACACAGAGGAGCTGAAACCAGAAAAGAAGAAGTCTACTGCCACTAAAACTCCTGGTACATTTACTTAAAAAACATTCTTAACATACAGTGATGTGCATTTCTAAATGTCTATGTAGGTATTTGTGTTTACAAGTAATGGATGTGTATATATTTTATGACTAAAACTTTTGCTCTTAATTGACTGCAGCAGTGTTCTTACTCCTGCCTAGTAACCAGCCTTTGCTAAATTGGTGGAGGGGCAGAGGGGTTTGCTGCTTTCTTTGAAATAAATGGTCTCTAATCCTTACCTACTTCTTTGAAGAAGTAAAAAGCACTTTCCTGCTGTTAGATATTATGCAAATTTACTTAATTAATTGGCATGTAACAATGGATTCCAGTGTCATCAGCATCACATAACTCAGTTTTTTTGTGTGTAACTTCTGACAAAACATCAAGAAGTTGAGGAGTTGATCTGAATATCATCAGCTGAGGGAGCACCCAAGTGCCACTGTCTGACTGCTTGCTTTCTTGAGTGGAAATGAAACAACACTGAGCTGACTAACAGACTGGCTGCCGGGTGCAAGTGGTTGGTAGATGAGAAGATAGGTCTCATTTGTCAGCCACACAGCCTGCACAAACAAAATAAGCTACATACAAAAAAAATCTATTCCCAGTTGCAACAGAAGTATTAAACTTTGATGAATCTAAGTAAATGTGGAACACAGAATGGTTTTCTTATCAAATAACACCAAGGTTGCCTGGAGAGGGAAGATGAGTTCCACCTGACTGAATTCACCTTCTGGCCTCCCACTCCCTTAGGGTTAATCTCTTCACTTAAATCTCCTCCTAGACTGATTAGCTTTATGGTACAGGGATGCATGTAGTCAGTTGTTTTTCTGCATAATTCTCTAACAGTATATTCTGAAAGCTTAGGATCTTTGAAACATCTCCTACAATGTCATAATTTTTTTCTCAGAATAATTATTCAAAAATTAGTGGCTAAACAGTGTAGTATAACAGAAACAATAATAAAATAAAATCTTTAGTCCATTTCTTTATTTGTAAATTGATTTCTGATTTATAGGAAACTGTTCCATCACAAAAGGAGAGAGTAAAAGATGAGATAAGATTGCCATTATTGGGTTTTTTTAATGATTATTTTCTGAATGTTCTCAAATGGTTTTACACCTCCTGTCACTCTGCGAGAGAGGCTATGAAGCTCAAAAAAATGTACTTCACCTATGGAATTTTCAAGTGCTAAAGATCTGTTTGCTAATATTTTGTTCATTTAAGAGGTACATTTAAGAGGTATTCATTTAAGAGAGGAACAATATTTTGTTCATGTTTAAGAAGGCTGCAAGAGAGAAAAACTGTTTGCATAAGGAAATGCATATTTATCTGCTCCAGTGAGTTGCAAGGCCTTGTATTCATCATATTCCTAGAATTGATTGTCTTAAAATTTGTGTGTTTTTTCTTAAAATATTGTCTGGTTTACACTACAAAGCATGTGAGACACTTCATGAAAGAGTCAAGATGCAATATTGCTTCTTGTCTTACATGTGTGATCCAGGAGGTTACTAATTAATTTTGTGATTGTAGGACCAGGTGAAGTGGAGCCAGAAATCCAGACTTTTGAATCCGAGGATGCCAGTGACTCTACAGCAGAAAAGCTACCAAAGGTGACTGAAGAGAAGCCAGAGAGAAGCAAGGACTCAACCATACATACAGCCCATCAGTTTTTGATCGACACTCCCCAGGTATGACACCCAATATGTCTTTTTACAACTACAGCAGTAGAAACAGGCTGGGTTTTTTGACCTGAGTTAATGAAACTCGAATGCAAAAGTTTAACGTTGCTTTTATTGAGACAACTCTATAAGTAGGTTGCTGTTCTTTAATAGCAGAATGAAAAGTGCATGTTGTATATGCAGCTGAATTATTACTTTAAAATGACAATTCCTCTCTAGCCTTGCTTTTTAAAAAAAAAAAAGTTGATTTTTCTCACTGTCCAGATCAGTCTGCTGATCAAATTCTTGGGGAGACTGGAAAGTGATGGGCAATGAAGTG
Source organism: Apus apus (assembly GCF_020740795.1). Classification (NCBI taxonomy): domain Eukaryota; kingdom Metazoa; phylum Chordata; class Aves; order Apodiformes; family Apodidae; genus Apus; species Apus apus. Next base: position 11,300,189 of record NC_067284.1, read on the forward strand.
TGGCTTCAAGATAAAAAAGAGGTTCAGAGTGATGAGAGGCCATCAGTGACCTTAAAATACCATTGTGGACAAAGAATTCAGTTCAGTTCATTCATCAAAATGCACTGCTTTCTCAAAAAAGCTGATTGCTAGTATTACAGAACTTTTGTGAGCCTTTTATGAATGTCTAATTAAAAACACATTATAGCTTAGAAAAATCTTAGAGCTTCATGGATAACTCAGTTTCCCAAGGCAAACTGTTACGTGTGGAAAAGCATGTTTTATCATAAAGAACTATGGCATAGAAGCAGTTGATGGTGGATAACGAGTTGAAAAAGTGAGAATATTTTCAGTGTCTGTTTTTCAGGGTTACTGACCTTTCATGGTTATAAAACTATGTCCTGAGTAACATGAGTTGTGAGGGATATTTTATTGTTTCTACACACAGCACAGAAAGAATAAAATACCAGATATACTTGATATTTCCATCTGAACGCTAAATGTGGCAGCTCTTTGGAAAAGGGCTGCTGAATGCACGGGTGTTCTCCTATAGTCAGAAGTGTTAGGCGCGGATTGTTTTGGTTGGTTGAGGGGTTTTTCCCCCCCCCAGTTGACGCGCAAAAGCGGAAACAGGAGGGGGAGCTCTTGCATCACCAGTTGAAGAGGAAGGGAGAAACGTTACAGACGGAAAAAGTGCTCTCCTCTTTCAGCAAAAGGAAGAGGGAAGAAGCCCCCTCCATTCTTCCCCCCTTCCTTAAACCTGCAGTCAGTGCCCAGAGGGCCTGCTGCTGCTTCTTGAGGAACCAGAAGTTATTGGTACTGCTGAATTTGCATTCATAGGCTTGTGTTCCTTAACCCCTAAACCTGCAGGTTCTGCAGACCATGAACTACTGCTTGGATAAACTGTGGTTTTGCAAGGCAGGAACAGAAGTTATCACTGAAAGTGCAATAAAGTCAATGAAGTGTAATAAAGCTTCAGTGTCTCTTAACAAAATGGCTTAGCTAATAGTTTTTGCTGGCAGGCAAAGAGGAAAATGTCATTCACTTCTGAAAGTGGTTTCAATGAAGCTTTTAAAAAACTATAATGAAGTGAAGCACATTATATTTTGGAAGATATCAGGTAGTATTCAGTGGTTTGATCTCCATTATACTGTCATTAAGGCTTTTGTTTGTCAAGATCATTTCATGGAAATTACCTTGAAGTTCTGTATTTGATTATTTCAGTATCTGTATCATAGATGTTTCTAGCTCTTTTGCTGTGTTGATTGTGTCACAGATGTAGCTATTTGTGAGGAAGTATTTATCCTTCCTGTACATGGAGGCTATTAAAAAAATGGAGAATTAGAATATTTATTTAAGTTTTTTCAGGTATTTTTGTGCTAAAGTAATAAGAACAATGTATTTTTACTTTTTTATAGTTTGCTATATAGTCTGGGGACCACCAGGTGTGTGAACTAACTTTTCTGTCTCCTAAATCTCATAACTGCAATTCTAGCACATCGTTAGAGATCCTGAAGAGCTAAGAAAACAACTTGAAAGGCAACTGGAGGCTTGGCACACACAGCAGTCTGGAACTCCAGAGGAGGTCTGTGATCTCATTTTACTATAAAACTGTCATAAGAACCCTTCATTGCATTATTTTAGCTTGTTTTACTGCTGAAACATTGAGGAAGCCAAGCAGGCTACGATCTAAATATTCAAAATCACACTATTCAGATGGTGGTTTTGTTTTTATCTTTAACTTATTCTGAAAAAAAAACCAAACCACAAACCATTCTGTTTTAAGGCAGGATGATGTTTCATATCATGTTTTAAACGTGTTGTGTGCTTCTTGCAGAAAGCTTTTTTGCTGATAATGACTTCTAAAACTTGCACAGTTAGAAACATTTTTCTCAGTCCTGCCAGACTCCTTCCATTTTGAGCTGCCACCTGCAGTGGAGTGGTGGGCACCACTTTCACAACATTATGATGGACAGAAGCTGTCTCCTTCAGTTGCAGTGGTGGAGTTTGAGCTAACCAGCTGCAGAACCAGAACATGATACTTCCTCTGACTGTCTTAGTCAGGAATTGTAAACCATATTTGGAAATAATTCCTGTATTAAATTGCCAGTGTAGAGGCTTAACAGTTTCAATTAATTTTAATTAATGTAGGTAATACTATTTTTGATGACCAACAGAGAACCTAGTAGACTTTAGGGCTTGCCCTGAGGTAATGCCAACCATCAGATGCTGGCCATTACAGGATTTTCCTGCATCAACAGCAATGCCAGAATTGCTTTGTTTAACCCCTGGAATGGTCACTGCACACTGCAGCTCTGTAGCAGCAAGGAGCATCCTAAGTTGAGTGCGAACTGTCATCTTGATAGAGTGCTCACAAGACACTCCCACAGTTCCAGCTGATAGGTACCTACCTGCCCCTTGGGTATATTGAGGTTTGGTTTATTTTTTTCAGGGTGTGCTTCCCAATTCCTTGTTTTTTCATAATTAACATTTATTTCTGTGATGTTTCAGGAGAAGGAAGCAGCACAGTTGTGGCAGAGGTATCTAGTACTGACAGCTCCTCTATCACAGCAGCTTTGTGAACAGCTACGGCTTATACTGGAACCCACTCAGGCAGCCAAACTGAAGTAAGTTGGAACTTTGAGGCTTTTAGTTTTTTTAAACTCTTGGCTTTGGAGGGCTTTCACCTCTGTACAACTACAGTTCTATATTGTTCTTGCTTTAAAGCACTTATTTGTGTTTGCAAATGCATCCATTTTACTGTTGTATGGAAACACAAGGTTATTTTATGAAATTCAAATGATATAGTTGTAGATACCCATCCTGATGATACTGCCCCTTGCTTTTTCTCCTGTAGAACAAGGTGATCAAACCAGCACAAACCCATGAAGGGCTGTTGATTCAAAGATTGTATTAAATGCCAAAATGTTCTGTCTATGTTGGTTTAAACATTTATTATTTTTTTTTAAGAGATGTAGAATTGTTTCAAATTGTGTAAGTGTAAATTCAAGGTTTTCCTTCCATTTTCAGCACCTAGATTTAAGAACTTCTTTTTAAAACACTGAATATCTTATCTTGCATTAAAAATATATTTAGGTAGAGATGATTTTTAATGTATGATTGTTAGAGTTACTAATTTGACTGTGTTTTGCAGAAATTGAAGGGTTTTGTTGCATATGCTGCATAGACCAGGATTTCCAGAATGAGGTATTTGCTGATAACCTCTGTCATTGTCTTTTTCTCAACCTCCAGAGGAGACTACAGAACGGGGAAGAGACTGAACATGCGCAAAGTGATTCCATATATTGCCAGTCAGTTCCGAAAGGATAAGATCTGGCTGCGAAGGACCAAGCCCAGTAAACGCCAGTACCAGATTTGCTTGGCTATTGATGACTCCTCTAGTATGATAGACAATCACTCTAAACAGGTAGAAACCTTGGAAAAAGCATGAAGGGCCGTTGCATCTAAACCATGTTCCTACCTAGAAAGGTTGGACCAGATGATCCTTGAGGTCCCTTCCAAGAAACTACCCATTGTTGATGAGTGTGTCACTGCTGACGTGTTGCACATGGACCTGGTGGCTGTTAGAAAGTCTGGCTCAGATTCTAAAGCAGTTATTTTACTGGTCCATGCACCTGAACTCTTGTCATTTCATACCTAGGAGATTTGTCTCTGAAAGATGAGTGAAAGTTAGCTGAAAGATGTTAAATTTGTTAGAGGTGTACATATCCACTGGGAGACTACTTTTTGTAGCCGATAAAAGGCTGAAATTTGCTTAGCTGTGCAGTTTGTTGGGGGATATTAGTTCATCACAGCTCACTTGTAGGGTTTTTATTCATTAGAAATGTTTCCTTCTAAACAGTTACTTCAGTGTTTACTTCATTAGCCTGCCTAAAGTGCTTTCTCTAAACCAATCAGCTGAAGCCCTCAAGTAGAACTAGTGTATCTTCACTGCCATTATTATGTAGCATAACTGTAACAAGGGGGAAAAGGTAGGAAGTCTCTTAATTTTCTAGACTATGAAAATTAATTCCAGTAATATTCTTCATATTTATTACTGAGCTGTGAGTAAAAGTTGGCATTTCCAATTTTTGATGTAACTTTTTTTCTTCCATAGCTTGCATATGAATCCCTGGCAGTTATTGGAAATGCACTGACTCTTCTAGAAGTGGGACAAATTGCTGTCTGTAGGTGAGGTTATCCGAAATCTTGACTCTTCTTCATGACTTGAGAGCAGAATGTAATTACTGGTTTTACACTGTGTTTATTTTTCTTCTTTTCCAAAGCTTTGGAGAGACTGTGCAGCTGCTGCACCCATTCCATGAGCAGTTCAGTGACCAGTCAGGGACACGGATCTTGCGTCTTTGCAAATTTCAGCAGAAGAAAACAAAAATAGCCCAGGTACACAAGAATACCTCTAGGTCAACAGGTTTGCAAATCTTTTCCAGACAAGACATCTGCAGCTTGGTGGTTTCAAGATCACTTGGTAACATTTGCTGGTTGTTAGAATTTGAGAGTGTTGATGGCTAGTTAGAGATAAATGGTCACAATCTGGTAACAGTAAGAGTGTTCTTTCACCTCTAGTTCTGATGTGTGGCACTTCTAAGCATTCACCTTTCTCTCCTTGTTTGGGGTCTTAAACAGTATTTTGGGTACAAGCTATTGGGTACCCCGATGCCAAATCACATCAGTTTGTGGGAGTTCAGGAGGTGTTCATGCCATGGATTCCACACTGTAGTAGGAAGAAGAGCTTTGTATGTTTGTCAGGGTGGAAGTTTGTCAGATTTGACTTGATTCCTGAAGAAAATAATTTTCTGTAGTAATACCTCCTGGACAGCTGCAAAGTTTTCTTCTTTTAGGAATGTTTTTGCACTCTTAACTTCCCCAGCTTGAATAAGATTTGACATTAATATTGAATGGAAAAAGGGAGGGAGACCTAAATAGTTTCACAGCAATGCCAATTCTGGGAGGACTTGACAGATGATGTCCTTAATTTTAATGTAGCTAGATGCTTCTGCTGCAATTTGAAGGCAAGGAAGCTCAACCAAGAAACAGGATAGATATTTTCAATGATGCTGTTAATCACTTGAACAATTTACTGAGGTTCAGATAGCTCTGTTAGCATTGGAAAAGTTTTCAATCCAGATTGAAAGCTTTTCTGAAGATTTTGTAGTTCAAAAATACTTACTTAATTTGAAGCAAGGGTTAATACAGGAAAATGCCAAGGACTGCATCTGTGTGGATGGTCAGACTAAACTACCTTGGCATTTAAATTATAAAAATGTATTCTTTAAAAATGTTATCGTTATTAAAATTAGTATTTTATTATGAGATAACTTGATCTTATTTGTTTCCTCTGCAGTTTCTAGAATCATCAGCAAACATGTTTGCTGCAGCACAGCAGTTGTCTCAAAATATTAATCCGGGTAAGCTTTTTCTGTTTCTGTACTTGTTGCCATGGCAGCAGAATGCTCACTGCAGTTCTAAAGCAATATCCTGGCAGAAAGACTCCTTGCACTGAGACATCACTTGCATTAGGTCTTTGGGCTTTGCTTTGTCAAAAGGCATCTTTGGCTGACATTAGCTCAGAACTTACAAGATCCCTACTTCATATTGGTCAGGAATTCACTGAAATTTTGTTTGAGGCTTTTAAAAAAGGCAGGCCTTTCGTGCCTCCCTCTACATCTTGTTTCCAGATGGTGCTGAAGTCCTAGGCACTGCCTGCCTTGGAGCATCATCCAGCTTCCTAGTGACCTTGACTCCCTGGGTACTTCTGCTCTTGCTTGAAAGCCTGATCTCTGTAGCTATCCAGAAGCACACTGTTCTGAGGAGGATAAATGTTTGCCTCCTACCTGCGTTTCACTCTGGTGCAAGTTTAGGTTATGGAGGTGCTTGAATTCCTCAGAAATGCAGGAATGCTTCTTACCTCATGGCTGACCTATGGTTTGTCTTAAAGGCTGCTCTGTGCTAGTTAAAAGCTTGTTAGGGCAACACTCATATTTTTTAAAAGTTCTTGTTGTTAAAGTATTAAAAAAAATTTACAATCTGGGATTTATAATCCATAACTGTTTTGCCACAGGGTGCCAGGTTGTCAGAGTATTCTGAGGGGGAGCAGCATCCAATTCTGTTGGGATGCGGCAGCAATCAGGGAGCAGCATCTGGCTCCCTAGCATCAGGGAGCTAGCAAGAGAAAAGTTAGCAGGATACATCCTCCCTTTCTGTAAAGAGACAAAGCACTGTCACATTTGGGGCCTGTTTGCAGAAAAGGAGGAGGAGTTCTGCATCCCTCCCTCACCATTATGCTGCAGGGGGAACAGGAGAGAGGGGCTTGCATTCCTGACTCTAATTACTTTGATTTCCCTTGTAATTAAAACATGATACATAACTTCCTTAGAATGTCCCTGTAGAGGGATACATCTCTGACTCTGGGGGTAACTGGGTCAAGTAACACATCTTCAGGAAATGGTCAGTGCTGAGGAACCCAGCATCTGTTTGCATCTTCTCTTTCAGGAGGTTCACTTCAGACTAGCACGTCTGGTCCCAAGGGCTGAATGCCCCGTAGTGGTTGAACTGCCTTGACTACCTCTGAACAGGAAAATGTTTCTAAAGCACAGTCTTAGTCCAAAGTGAAATGCCAGTAGGGATGCACCAGTAGTTACCTTCTTTTGGAGGAGCAGATTTCAACTCTCCATTTCATTGCAGCAGCTCCTGCTCTACTGAGGGTAGTGATCAAGTGGCTGGACTCTTGTAATTCAGCCAATATTTAACTTACCAGGCATGAGAAGCAAGGTCGTGACTCAGTTCATTAGGTGTTTTTCATGCCTTTTATCCTTGATTATGGGCTTGATTATGGACTGGGATCTTTCCCCTCCTCCCGTTTATTCTCAATGGTTTTAAACAGTGGAAAAAACAGTCTTTCTTTACCCACTCATAACTGCAGCCTAATGTTAAGTACCAGATTTATATTTGATAAAGACCCAGTTTCCTTAGGAACACTCTTGAGGGTTTTCCTGTTATACCCACAGGACTACCAACAAATAGTCTGCTTGCTTTTTAAATCAATTACTCTAACTTACTGGAATTTAAAACGTTCTTTGTGCCCAGAAACGGCGCAGCTGCTTTTGATTGTCTCTGATGGAAGAGGCCTCTTCTTGGAAGGCAAGGAACGAGTGACAGCAGCAGTTCAAGCAGCTCAGAATGCCAACATCTTTGTCATTTTTGTGGTGTTGGACAATCCTAATTCCCGGGTAAGTAAGTGAACATGGGAGAAGTATTCATATGCAGTGAATGAGAAACTGTTACGGATCCTTTGCTTGTCTTTCATAGTGCTTTACAGCTATTTTATCTTTGGCAGAGGTCAAAGATACTTAGCTCAGTTCCAGTTTTTCATAATGTCTGTCAGATTTTCTGTGATTTCTCCCTCCTGTGATACTTATCCTCTTTTCTATTAAAAAAAAATAAACTGGCTTTTATACCACAGAAAGTCTGAAGTAAGAGCTCCTGTCTTCAGATGTAATGGTTGTAGATTTTGGCCCCTAGAGAAGTAGCAGGCTTATAAATTCAGATGTTGAGAAATGCTTTGTTCATCTCAATTCTCATTCACATTGATCATTTCTGACAGCAGTCTCCATTGGATATGGCAGCTGGAGCCAATATGAGATGAACATTAGACAGAAAGGAGTATATGAGAGTTTGGTGCCTGAATTGAGAAAGCTGGGGATTGTATTTGGTAGCTGTGAAAGGAAACTGTTAGGTTTCCTTGATTGGGAAGCTGAAATACCTGGGAGCTTTTTAGGGAGACTCTGGAGTGCAATAATTGAGCAAACTTAAGTGTTACTTTGAATTACGTGAGGACTAATTATGTGGTGAAGACTTTTTTTTGTAGTTCTTGTTTTCTAACTATATCTTTATTTCTCCATACAAACCTCATCTGCTATATTTATTGTTGAAAAATTAACAATTATTTGTCATCAAGTTCTGATGAAACCTAGCTATAATATCAAGTGAAAATTCTGGGCAGTGAAATGCATTTTTATAACCTGTATTAATTTTCTGAGCTGCTGCACTGAGCAGCTAATAAATTACTTAACGAGAAGCTGAACTGGTGTTTAATCTGATTTTTGTCTGTCGTATTTATTGAGATACTATAAAAAAATTTGCTGAAGAATCTTGTTGTATTAGATGACTGCACAAGTTGAACTTAGCCCTAAATGTGATAGTGTGCCCTGAAGGCATCAAATGTATAAAGCAGTAAACTTAAACCATAAACTACTGAGGAAAAACAGGATTTCTTTATAGAATTTGATATTACAGGAGCTGAAGCTTAGTCTTTTCTAGCCTATAATTTGTTGACTTGAGCACTTGTAGATAAAAGGGCAAAATGATTTAACTGCTTTCTGTTCAGCTTTTGATTTACCATTGAGCACTCATGGCTTTTAAACTTAAAACTCTATTAACTTAATTTAACAGAGGAGGAATTGTAAGTATGTGAAAAATAGGATAAGGAGAAGATGCGTTTAGTAATAACATTGATTCTTTTTTACAGGACTCCATTTTGGACATTAAAGTACCTATATTCAAAGGACCTGGAGAACTGCCTGAAATCAGATCTTACATGGAAGAATTCCCATTCCCGTTCTACATGATCCTTCGGGATGTGAACGCGCTTCCAGAAACTCTCAGTGATGCCCTCAGACAGTGGTTTGAACTAGTGACGGCCTCAGACACTTTGTAGACTTTGTAGACAAAGTCAGTACCTGATTGCTGCTAAATGCCTGGAACAGATGAAGCCCCATTTTATTCCACGGGAGAGTTCCTAAGATCCCTTTCTAGCTAGGATTATGTGCAGGAGCTGCCCTCTGGCAGCCAGACTGCCTGAGGACAAAATGGTTTAGGTGCCACCCTCCCACGTTTTCAGGGGAGAATTATGCAATGGTGAGACTGTTTTCTGTCATTGCCTATTTCCACAAGTAAAACTGCCTTCCAGCTTATCTTGTAATAACTTATTACTTTAAAAAAGAAAATGTTCATAGAAGTAAAAATATTCCTGCTGCTGTCTGTTCCAAGAGCTAAAATCAGTCTTGCTTCTGGGGAGGAATTTCTGCATTAGAAGAACTTTGGGTGTCTCACAAAAAAGCAACCTTTAGCTTCCCCCATGTGGCAGGTGCCTTTGGGAAGGAGATAGGGCAGCAGCAGAAGCAGATGTGTTGGGTTTTTTTTTTAACCAACCAAAAAAATTAAGTATTTGAATACTTGATTCTGCAGTTAAATCCTATGTAATGATTGCTGATCTTTGTCTAACAACGAGTTTTATGAATAATGCCATATGATCATCCCTGTATTACCAGTTTACACTGTGAAGTTTTTCCCTCTGTCCAAGGCAGACATTGAGGATGTTTCATTAATCCAATGTCTGGGAGCATGGACATGATTTTTCATTGCAAAAGCTATGCATCTTATATTGCCTGTTCTAATAAAAAGAAGTACCACTGTTTGTAATTATGATGCCAGTTCTTCCAGTTGATCAAAGCTTGGGTAAATTAACCAAACTGCCACATGGAAATCCTGTGCATTCTCTAGCTGTGCACAAATACGAATTTTCATGTGAAAATGTATTGTTGTTTATGTAACTTCCAACATATCCAACTGTCCTGCTATTATGAGGATAATAGCAGCAGAGTTTTGGTTAGGGGTTCAGTATTTTGATTTCTAACAATGAAAATTCAAAGGGAACTTGGCTCTAAACTCTCCTTGAAGATTTTCTTTGCATATAGAAATTGAAGGTGTCTCATTCTAAGTGTGGTGCAGGAGTTGATCAGAAAGTGGCTGGAAAGGTGGGTGCATTCCTAAAAATGCCGTAATTCTCTCTTGCTTCTGGATACAAAAATCTAACTTCAAGTAATTGATGTAGCTGTTCTGAGATGCAGCACTGGCAAGAGTTAGAGTGTGAAATGGCCCAGCAAGGTTGTTTCTCATATTTGTGTGGCTTTGCCACAGCTAGGTCATGCTAAGTGCATTTCCAAACTGAAAACAGAGGAACTCTATCCCATCAGAATTTACATGTCTGGTACTAGGTAATACTTTTCCAGGGTTCTTTTAGATCTCTCATACATGTATGCAAATACTTGCATGCTTTGGGAAATACAACCGTGGAAATAGGTGGGTTTAGTTAATTAGATGATTCTCCAGGCTGTACTTCCATTTCTGACTTGTACTGAGGATTTGCAGGAGCAAACTTGGAGAAAGTATTTTTAAAAACTTTTCTTACAATTGCAGTTACACACTTCCAGCATAAGTTTGTTGCGGGGTTGTTGTTGTTAGAGCCCGAGACACAATTGTATCAACAGTGCTTACTGCAAAAATGTTGGAACAGTTTTTCTCTATCTGTAATCAAGAAAGGGTAGTTGGTACCAGCAAACACTGAGTGGCACGTAAGTGGGTTAACTCTTCTTGTTTCTCTGCAGGCCAGGGCTCCATTTGGGTCTGACATTCCTTGACACATCTGTGGGAAAGAAATGGACAGTGTCTTGCCCTGTCACCAACAATTGTATGTTTGGACAGAGCTGCAAGTATTTAAAAGGATGCAAAAGAAGGTAGCTGAGTGTGCTGCTACTGCTTGGGCAACTTCTAGATCTTACTGTGTTGTTTCAGTTTGATCCTGTGGCTCAGTTTATGGGTCCCAGGACTACACGAGTCTCCGAAGCACAAGCCTCTTCCACCAGCCCCTCCACGAGACGCACGTCCATCGTGTATTACTTAGCTGCTCCGGTTGTTGCTGGACCTTGTCAGCAGTTGAGGAGGCGAAACGCAGAAGAGGACCACGCACGCACACCCTCACCCCTGCCCACACGCGCTCTGGTAGCACTCCTGGTGCCTCAGGCTGCCGCAGCCCGGGCCCTGGGCTCTGTCCTGAGCCCCGCGGCTGCGCTGGGCCCTGAGCCCTGGCGGCGGAGAGGAGGGGCCGCCGCCAGCCCGGGCGGAACGAGCCCCGCCGCGCCGCGCTGCCTCCCAACGCCTCCCGCCGCCGCAGGAAATGGCGGCCGTTAAGGCCGTTGCGGCCGTTGCGGCCGTTGCGCCCCGCGCGGGGGGCGCAGCGGGAGGGGCGGGGCCGCGCCATGGCCGCCAGCCGCGTCCCGCCGGGCGCCCTCAGCCTGCGGCAGGTACGGGCGGCTCGGGGCTGCTTCCCCCGTGGGGCGGGGGGTCCGCGGGGCCGTGTCCCGCGGGGGGAGCAGGCAGCGCGGCCGCAGCCCCCTCGGGAGCCCCTCGCGGCCGCGCTGCGGGCCGCGGCGGGCGGGCCGGCCCGCGGGGCCGGGCGGGCACTCGGCCGTGTGGCGCTGTGTGCGTGCGGGGCACCCGCCTTCGGCCCCCTCGTGTGCGCCTTTCCGTGGAGCTTGCCTGGCGCTGGGGTCCCAGGCAGTTTTGCAAGTTTCGGAGAAAACGCCGGGGAGCTTCGTGTCCGCTGAAAGGCCGCTCGCAGCCGGCCAGGCCGAGCCCCCGGCGGGGCGCTCTGACCGCCCTCTCCCCTCCCCAGTTCCTCAGGCGGCAGCAGGTTCTGCAGTTATACAGGAAGATTCTGCGGGCGATTCGCCAGGTCCCGGCTGAAGCAGATCGGCGGTATTTGAAGGACTGGGCCAGGGAGGAATTCAGGAGAAACAAGGGTGCGACGGAGGAGGTGAGGCTCGGGAAGGCGCAGCCCCAGCGCCTGCCCTGGGCACCGCAGGGCCCTGTCCTGCCCTTGTTTCTGGCACTTCTAGACTGGTGAGAGGGCTGCTGGTATGTTCTCTTAAGGAGCATTTATGTGAAGAAGTAATTCAGCATCTCCAACGATGATCCTGTTTTGGCATTGGTGAAGTTTCTCTTGATTTTCCTAATTACCTAAAAAGCTCAAACCTAAACAAATCCTGCTTGCTTAAAACATGAATCAGAAAAAAAAAAAAAAAGTATTGAATAATATTAGATAATTAACATGAACTTACTAACACATTTGCTTTATTACAGCTTCTTTTTTTCATCTTTAATTCCAACTGTATTCCATGATACTCACCCAAAATGAAATCAGATGCTTGTTGGGTAGGAAGCATGTATGAAATGCAGTAACCTTGACACTTCTTGTGTGTCTCCTGTCCTTTGCTTTCTTGTTGGTTCCTTTTTCCAGCCAGTGCTCAAGGAATGGGTGGCTGAATTATGCAGGCAAAGGTACTTTACTTAGATAAAAATAACACTGAGGGAAACATCCACTTGCCTTCATGCTGGCTCTGTGCAGGTGTCACTACTTGCAAAGGCAGGAGACACAGAGGTGTAAACAAAACATTATTAGGAGTTTGAATCCAGTTCAAAACTGAGTTCTAAAGCAAAGATACAACTAGTGCCCAAACATACGACAAACGTATGATTAAGGAATTGGAGAAGGTGAATAAATGAATTTATAGCATTACTTCACAAAAAGAAATAGATCACAGCAGTGCTGGTAGGAATTGTATGTATTTTAATGTGTTAAAATCTGTGTGCTTGTGTAAACCTGTGCTGTGTGCAGGCATTCAGCTGATTCCATTTTTTTACAGGATGCAGTCAGGATGATGATTACTCAAGGCAACATGCAACTTCAGGAACTTGAAAGAACACTTAAGCTGGCAAAATCCTGATCTTAGTTTTGTTGACAGATCGACTTTCATCTGCTGTGAACAAAACCAGTATTTTTTCCAGAATATAGTTGTAATAGAGGCTTTTCCTGACAACCTGGTAATGTTTGAAGGTGGAATCTACTGCAGTGGGACTTTTTATTTGGTTTTTTTTTTCCCCTTCCTCTTCTTGGTTTGGTTACCCTCCCATGTGGAGATGGGTCAGACACAAAGGCCTTTAAACAACTGAATGGATGATGTAACATGTGCTGTGGGAAAAGCAGAAAGTATCAGACGTTACAACTGCAGTGTTACGCCAGGGAAATGGAAAATAAACGTAAATCAGATTATTTTGTTTGTTTTCTATTGTGGCAACTCCTAAGTGTTAACATTCATAGTGGTAACTCCTCTTCCTCTACTGTGCGGATTTAAAAGGCGAGTCTGGGATTTTCTCAACGAGGAGCCAGAGAACAGCAGACAGACACTGCCTGTACAGCAGCTGAGTTGGTGGTGGTTGCAGTTGAGGTGGTGGTTTCCAGAGATGCAGGAAGCCTCCCCTCTCCCTCCTTGCTATTGCAGTTCATGGAGGGAGCCACCTCCACAAGGGAGTGGACAGGGCAGAATACCCTCCAGCCAGGCTGCAGGAGGGGTGAAAGCCCCCACTCTGGAGCAGGAGGGAGGCTTCTTGCTGGAGCCAAACAAAGGGTCTTCAAAGCTACAGATTTCAGCAAAGCTGCTTTGCAGAAAAAAACTGCTGCTTGACAAGAAAAAATGCTGGAGGGTTTGGGTTTTATTCCCTAATTCTTCTGAAAGTCAGTGTAGAAATGTTTCCTATGATGTTTATTTAACTTTGCAGTAAAGGATGTGTGGCTCAGGCACCCAGGGAGGCTGTTAAAGAGTTCAGGTTTGTGTAGTCAGAAGCCTTTGAGCTTCTAATCAGTAAATTAAATATATGTATTTCTAAATATGTTATTAAAAATCTATACTTTGTTTACATTTTCTGGTAGAATGCACCAACAGAACATTTGTGTGCTGGGGCTGGTTTGTCACTTTACCAGAAAATACTGCTTAGAAGGGAATTCCACCCAACAAAGCCATGATCTGTGTTGGCTTGTTCTTACCATGTATCCTTTGCTTTCCCTTCAGCCAGTGGTTCGATTTCTGCTCCCTAAGGAGGAGGCTTACCCTGCCACCTCATCACACTGCTCTCCATTCAGACCCCAGTCTGGGTTACTCCTGTGACTCCAGTTCATGCATTTCCAGGTTGTGCCCACGCAAGCCAGGACAGGCCTTGACAGGCAGTGTCCTGAGTGCTGCTCTGGGGGGCTATAAGTCAAAGTCCAATTTTCTGCTCCCCTTTTCTGAGTCAAACAAGGGGATTGTGTCCATTTTCTCTGGCTAGAGAACACACCACCACAGGCTTCTGAGCAACACTTATTTTAATCACTTGGCAAAACATTTGACTTTATCAAGATGATACAAAACTTAAATAGCATGCCTCTGCATTCCTACAGTAGCTTAAACAAACCTGTAAACATATTAAAAGGGTCTATATTAGACTAGAGAAGTCAGAGCAATAAAAGTAATATTTCCATAACTGCAGATATACCTTTCTGTTCTTGATAGTGCATTAATAGGAACTTTAAAAATATTGTTATATAATACAATTTTCTTTGCTTTATACATCTGCTAAGAAGACAAAAGCTTAATTACTAATTACTTAATGGTGTTTTCAATACTGTAAAGAATTTTGAATTTATTTTAGGGCAGTACAGAAGAAAAAAAAATCTTTGTCCTTGGCATAACAGTACTATTCTGTATTTCAGTTGGTTTTGAACAATTGTTTTATCATGATCTTTTAAGTAAACTTATTTTTTAACCAGGATCTGATGGAGCCTTCTCAGAGGTATAAGGAGGAAGCCATAAATGGCTGCAGATGGAACAAGGAGTTATGGTGCCTCTAGTTTATGTGGAGTCCATCAGCCTGGACAACACCAGTCATTTTAAGTTTTGTAACAAAACACATGCATAAAAACTTTTAAATGGTGTTGAGTTCTGTTTTGTGGGTCTGTTGGTGAAACCAGTCCTGAGACCAGTAAACTCGCCAGGGCCCAGCCTCTTTTTTGAGATACAAGGGAAAATAGAGAGGAATCATTCAGATCAATGAAGAGACAGTGTGGACAAGGTGTCTGGGAGAAAATCCAGGGAACCTGTGTGTTTAGATAAAGGACTTTTTCAAGCTTCTTCAGTAGTAGAGAATTCAGACATTTGCTGCTTGAGGGGAAAGAGATTTATATAAACAATTACACTTAACAAGTAGAGCATGGTTATGGTAAAATACTTGCCATCCATGCCCTAAACAAAACTCAGATTACTCAAGTATGGCCCTGGCAAGCATGTAACCACAAGCTTTGCCATCAAGACAGCATTAAAAAAAGACAAATCTAATGTAGCATTTGTTATAATAACGTGAAACCAAAAGAAGAGCAAAGTGGCAACTGCAGCCTCTGTACCTCATGGGTAACTCACCTCAGCACCTCACTCATGGCAGCCTGGCCTCTCCCAGCTGGAAGCCTCCATCTGTCACCTGCCTGGGCTTGTAGTTGGAGTTGGTTCTGTAGCTTCTCTCTCCTGACTAAAGAGAGGCCATGGGGTGCACCTAAAATAGTATCAATAGCCCTTCATCACTGAGGAATTCCTGTCAAAAGCTCTCAAGCATCCCGGATTTACTTCAGTTCAGTATTGGTACAGCCACATGTTTATGTGTAGCACACAGTGGAAGCCGCTAGCCACACATGACCTATGTGGAAATAAGGAAATTCCCTTTTCAGAAAGCAGTTTTGGTTTCTAATGCAATGTGTCTTCAGGCAGCACCTGGAATGGAGAGTGCAATATTTAACAGACTCCTGGAAATAACAAAGAAAGGATCTAATCTGCAGCATCTCATTGTCATCAGTAGTCTGCATATGAATTCTCCTTGGTTCTGGAGTTTCCAAAATTATTTCTACTCCTGAAAAAGAGCATTGTTTGGATGTAACAGACACTACAAATGTATATAACAATATTCCAGATCCCTATACAACAGGTTCCAAAATGAGTCCCATGGTTGGACTCAAAGTTCTTAAAGGTCTTTTCCAACCAGAATGATTCTGTGAGTCTGCTCATCTGTACCTGCTTGGTAGGTGCTAGCTCTCCTTCTGCACCTTAGTCCTTAATTTGCTGAGCTCCTCTTCTAAGCTTTTGATGTGTTCCTTGAGCGCAGCTTTGTCTTGCTGTGCTTTCTGATTAGCTTGGCATCGGGCTTCTTCTATCTTCCGTTCATACCACTTCTCCATCTGGGTGGAAACAGCCTCGAAGAAGTACTGTGTTATCTCCAGAGCCTGGGAGGTGTCTCTGAGTGCTGGGGCAGGCTGTCCTGCAGGTGGGGCACAGGGCTGCTGCTCCTGGCTCTGATGTGCCCCCGGGTGGTGCAGAGCTTTGTGCCTTGACTGACTGCTTCTGACGGACTTCTTTGTCTGAGTTCCCTTGTCGATGAAGTGGCCACTCTGTGGTTCAGTCTTCGAAGGTTCACTCAAAGGCTGCAAAGCAGCTTGAACCTTAACGTGTCTTAATTTGGAGGCCAAAACCTCAGAGGAGGGCAACTCCTGCTGGAACCTGTGGAACGTGCTGGCACTAGCAGCTTTGTCCTTTGGCCTGACATCTTGAGCAAGGGCAGAAGAAGAGACTGGACCACCAACGATTAACTGCTGCTCTGTACCTACAGAAGAAAATATATACAAACATATTTAGAAAAGCTCTGAGCATTAATTTTAGCCTTCAGAAGTCCTCATTGTTGGATGAGTGATAATAATAAAAGTCATCAAAAGGGAAAAGCTGGCTCAGGCAGAGAGGCACTGCATTGTGCCTGTGGGACTTCCAGACTGACAACAATCAAAGGAGTTCACCAGAAGAATGTGCATCAAAGATCAGGCTAGATTCCCAAAGTAGTTTATGTCTGCTGATAATTATGAATGCCCTGCTTCTACAAAAACTGAAGCCCCACGAATTTTGCAAAGGTAACACATTTTAGTACTTCTGAAGTGTCCAATGCAGTACTTACAGCTCACACTCATGCTGCCATAAGATCTCCTGAGTGGTCTTCTGCCTTTCTAGTCTGATGGGGTATGCATATCTATGTGTGTTCACTCTGCATAGAGTTTTGGGGGCATATACAATGTATTTTATAGAAGCCCAGGGCTCTGATAGTTCTCTCCTTGGCTGTGGAGACCTGGGCATGCTGCCTGCTTTTTTTTTCCTCAAAAGCTTCCACAGCCAAGCACAGAGAAGTGGCTTGAACCAAGGTCTCCCGTATCTTCAGATCACTGAATGGGCTTGAATGTTCTCAGCTGGTTTTGTTCTTGTCAAATGAACAGACTTTGGTTTAAAAAAAGAGGAAAAAGTGAGAGGTTTATTCTACATCCTAGCAGTATGAATACTACGAAGGGAAATGAGAATTTTAGGTTCATGTCCCTGCATTCTGCCATTTTAGGATCCATACATCTGAAAAGCACTAAAAACATACACTTTCTTCACCAGTCTTTGGATAATTTCTACACTTTCCTGACCAACAACGGAGTGGGAGCAGTTCCGACTGGGAAGCTGGATAACTTTCAGAAAACAGAGTTATTCAGAGCATCAAAGGACTTGGCTTCAAAGGCACAGTGACACGGAAGCATCAGGAAGAGCCACTGGAATACCACCCAACCATGATTACAATATTCCCAGTGGCTGCCTTGAAGTATATTCTAATCCCAAGACATTACGCGTATGCAGGGGGGAAAGCACACAGCCCAAATTAGTATCTGTGGTATTAATACAAGTATCCCAGCGTTAATTAGCTTGCCTTTGAATGAGTATAACATCTAAGTACCTGACACACCATCTTGCTGAACGCAAAAATGTTGCCCAAAGCTCTGTTCTGGCATTTGGACTCTGCTCCTTCCCCCGTCGTCCGAGAGGCTATTTGGGAGCGCGATGTAGGAATGCTGGTGGGAGCCCTCTGGCTGCAGTGCAGGCTGGGTGGCTTTGCAGTCCTTGGCACTGTGGGGGTTGTTCTCAGTATCCAGGGTCTCTGTGAGAGACTCACAAGTGGACAAAGTTGATTTTGGTCTCGATGACCTGGAGTCTCCAGAAAGCTTGAGCTCCAGATTCTGAATCTTCAACATGCACCAAGTCTTCAGCTCATCAACCAAGGACGTCTATGAGAAAGAGATTGAATTAGATGATCCTATGATGAGATCCTATGGTTCCCAGGCTGCTGAAAACATGTGGCAGGGACAAAGAGAAGCAAGCCTGGGATGTGTGGGCTTAGACTCTCTTTACAGATATGTGTGCTGCCACTGGGAATATTTAAAGGACTGCAAATCAGAAAAGATTAAGAATTATGCATTAGCTAATGAAAGGCTACCCTTTAGTCCAACCTACCACCTCTTAGAATTGAATGTGCTACTTCAAATGCAACTCTTAAGTCCTCTAATCAAAGCTGACTTTGTTTACCCATACAGTCCAACGGTACTTTCTAAGTACAAGGAACATCACATGCAGTTAAAGCTGCCATTTTTTAAGAGTGAAATTCAAATTAAGGAACCTCTGGGACACAGCTTTATACCATTACCAACCTCTTCTCCTCTGTCCGCTCAGTGATAAAGTCGAATCTGCCACTAAATGATAAATTACAAAGGTGCTCAATAAGCATCAGTCATGGAGGCATTTGCCCGTAATAACTTAAAATATCAGTAGCTCTTTTACCCCCTTGTTTAAATTACATGAATTTAGGTCAGGCCCTTCCAAGCACATGGATGTTTAGTCCCTGTATTTCATAAAGCCAAAGTCAATCTGCCAAAGTCAGAGGGAACAACCGCAGCCTTTTAATACATGGACAAAATAACCTATCAGAAAGAGAAGGGAGAGATTCCCAGGGCACACAACCAAGAAGATGAGAAGTAAAAGGAGTAACACAGATCTTGGCCTTTGTTACTATTTGCAGATGTTCCTGCAGATTTCCTTTAGTGAAGCAAAAGCTGAAAGGAGAACTGTTAAAAACTTAGCAGGTGGAATTTTTGCAAAGCACTGTGTTAGAAAAAAGGTATTTTGTTACAGATCCCACACTTTGGACCCACCAAATTAAATTACAACAGTGGGACTGGATTTCACATTCCCCATTTCTAATGCAGAAGTGTTATGAATTTGGGTTAGAGATTAAGGGGGTGGGTAGGAACAATTTGGTCTTTGAAGCTCTTTTGTCTGTTTCAACAGACAAGATAAATCTCGAACCTCTTCACAGAAAGGGTAATTAAAAACTGGAATAGGCTGCCCAGGAGGTGGTTGAATCACCATCCCTGGAGGTGTTTAAAAGGCGTGTAGATGTGGTGCTTAGGAACATGGTTTAAGCATGGGACTTGGTAGAGTTAGGTTGATGGTTGGCTGAGTTAGGTTGATGGCTGGTAGAGTTAGGTTACGGTTGGTAGAGTTAGGTTACGGTTGGTAGAGTTAGGTTACGGTTGGTAGAGTTAGGTTACGGTTGGTAGAGTTAGGTTATGGTCGGGCTCGATGATCTTGAAGGTCTCTTCCAACCAGAACGATTCTGTGATACTCTGCCTGCTGGAACTGAACTCTTGGACTGATCCATCTGAGCTACCAGGCAGTAGGTGTTTGCAGCCCTACCTGCCGTTTCTCCCCCTCGTTTTTCTCCAGCTCAGCATGCTGTTGCAGGCGGTGCAGGCACTCTGCTCTCTCTGCAGACAGCCGCTCAGCCATCAGCTTGTCCAAAACACGGAGCTGCAGAAAAAAACCCCCACACTTTAGCTGAGATGATCATGGTAAAAACCAAACAAAACCCCCACCTGTGAACCTTGTCAAAGCACAGTCTGTCTCTCAGCCTTCATTTCTAGGAATGCTGCCAACCACAAAAATATCAATTCATATCAATAACAATTACATTAAAAATTAAAAAATAATTTAGAGGATCTTCAATCTCAGTGCAAACAGAATTCAGCAAGAGGGATTTTTACAATTATGAACTGACCATCTGTAGGACTGCCTTCTGGCTTTAAGTTTCCCTCTTAGGGCCTCAAGCAATTTAGATTCATTGTCTAAAGCAGCACCTGAAGCCACTTAACACATTACATGTGTTTTTCTCAAGTCCCTGGTTTGCAACATTAGATCCCTGTGGAATGTCACAGTTTCCTGATCTTAAATATTAGATTTCAGGTTCGTTTTTACAACACAAGAAGCAATAAAAGCATCCTGACAATGAAAATATTCAGTAAGCATAGGACAGGTTTCTAAGAGTCATGTGGGTCTATATATGACCTCAGGGTCATACTCTTACTTGATGCTGAGTTTTGCTTTCCATCTGGCCCAGCTTAACATTCATCTTATCTTGTACTGTTCCGAACTCAGCTTTTATCTCTTCCACTGTTGCCTCCAACTGATTCTCCAGTTTATTTATCAGGGGCTCACAACGACATCCATTTATTGGTGCCTGAAAGGAAGTAATACATTTACTTGCTACAACCCTCTGTCCTCGCAGTGCACTTGGAACATGATTGCAGCCTCCTTGAGTCTGTCTGGGGCTCTCTTGTACCATGTTCTGTATTTCACCCTCCAGGTAACATCTTACAGTAGCTCAGCCAACAGGCTAGTAGCTGGAAAAGCACAGAGTAGGGGAAAGGACTGATCTGATTTATGTGGACACATCCTAACAAACAGCAGTGCTGACTTTGCTGGGGCTACAAGCAGCAATGAGCTCAGATCACACATGCCATGGCACTCTGTGCCCTGTGAGATACACCACATTTCAGATTGATACCTTGTGTCTTGAAGCTGTAATTCTGAATTGTACAAAAAAAACATCTGAGGATGTGTGTGGTTTTGTGTGTATCTGTTTTTTAACTTAATGCAGATAATCTGCTCTTTTTTGTACTGTTTGGCAAGGTCTCACTGTTGTTGGTGTCTACCTTCACCCTGCTGGCATGCAGCTGACCCTTACCTGCTGAGCACACCCGATGCCTTCCTTTGACATGACAAAGGCTCCTCTGCAAGGGGATCTGCACTGACAACATTTAAATGGTCACAAAAAACTCCCTTAAGTGAGGACAATCCTCATCAGCTTCCTCTGCAGTCCACAGGCAGAAATTGTCTCCTTCAGGGGGGTGAGTGAGGAGCGTGAAATGGCTGCTCTGAATCGGTCTGCAGAGGAACCTCCCTCTCTCCTTTGGCCCTGCAGCACCATTGCACAAACTGGGGGTTACTCCCTTGGCAGGGAAGGTGGGTGGCTCGTGGAGCACTAGAGAACACTTCAGAAATACATTTACTTAAGAAATCGTTTGCTCTTCAGGGCCTGAGGGCATCCAAGTTGACAGACAAGCAAAAAAAAGAAGGGGAGAGAGGAGTGTCGTGTATTTCAGGAAATACCATGACAGTCTAGCTCTATTAAACTAATCTTTGTAACTATATTACATTTGTACATGAATCCTGTCTGTTCTCTGCATCTTTCTTCCTCCCCCCCAAGTCCTTCCAACTGGCCCACCCTCCTACCATCAGATCCTTGGGGCAGGGAGATATTTTTTTTAACATATGAAAGGCCCTCCATCCTCCTGATGCCTGCTATTAGGATAATCCCCTAGTGCCCCTGTCTAAAAATTTCCTGAGCTTTACACAGATGTTGGAAAACATGGACAGTAAAACCTTTGAAGTCTGACTTGAGTGATCTTCAGAATCTGCTGAATTTCTTATCTACATCAAGGGACTGAGCAGAGCTGGTGGATGGAGGTGAGAAGCTAAGGAAATGAAGGACTGACCTCCCAGAGGTACAGGAGGGCAGTATTAAGAAAACAACAATACAGACGTTTACAGTGTCTCCAGGGTAATCTGCTGATTGTTTTCATGCTTTTATATAAATGTGTACTGGTAAATACTTGCATAAGAAAATGAGTAAAATATCAGCCTCTAAACTGGAATAAACGCACATGAGCTGGTAACTCTGTTTACTTGTGAACCAATTTCTGTACAGCTCCTGCCTCCAGTCATCCTTGAATCCCCAAAGACATGTTGCAAATAAACAGGAAGAATTGAACCAAATCTATCAAGCGTTCTCAGGAACTTGGTTTAGGTAGTAAGCTTCAGTGCTCACACACTGCTCTCACTAATTTTCCTTGGAAAAGCTCTTTGCATTTCCTGTCAGAAATCTTCATATTTCAAGGTGTATCTTCAGTGTCATTTCCAATCACTGTTCACACCTTATCTCCAAAAAGGGAATACTCTCTGGACCAAAACTAGTTAATGTGTCTTCTTTAACATGCACAAAAGCAGCTTCTTGCCTGCCAGACCTCAGCCAAAATGCAGCTGAACAAGGAGAAGGAACACAAATCCAGAGGCATGACTTCATACCCCTGAGAGAGCACTTAATCATGTGCAGCTCCCACCCGTGAGCTACCTGCCCCAGCCGCAGGTGCTGCTCCCTGTGCCTCCCCCCAGCAGGGCAGCAGCCAGCTCACCTGCATCACCTTCCCATCCTTCCCCCGGTAGAGCGTGTAGAGCTGGTAGGCTCGGACCTGGTGGGGCGGGGGCGGGGAGGGGCAGTGGTGTTTGCTCCGGCGCTTCGCCGCGTTCTGCTGGGGCTGCGGCAGCGTCTGCTGATCCGCTGGGGAGATGGGGTCCGAGAGGGCTGACACCTGCACGAAGCACACACAATGTTTTCCCCTCCTTACGAGCCCCCCGGTAAAACTGCTCCTGGTGGGAACGGGACAAATCCGTTGTGACAGAGCACAGGGAAAACCGGATTAAAACACTGATCCAGCTGCAGTGGCTGGGCACAACCTTACCGTGTCAGCACGATAATGAGATTTCTGCACAAACCTGGTTTGTGTGACCCTCCAGAGCAGAACGTACCCACCAGAAACGGGTTTTGTCTGAAGACTACCTCTGCTTCATGAGCAGGGTGGGCCTGGTGCCCTGACAGCCCCTCAGCGACATGCCAAGGGGATACCTGTACTATTGCTCAACAGCTATCGCTCCTCTCACTTCTCTTTTAAACCTACTGATACCTTTTCCTTCGGCTTTTTCTTTTTGCTCTTCTTCCCCTTGGGGTCTGGTGAGGTTGACCGGGGCTCATCCTTCGGATCACTCTTCCTCTGTGGCGGCTGGTCACTGCTCGGTGTGTCGTCAGCAGCTGAGACACTGCCCTGCTTGAAGCAAAGACAAGGAGTTCAGAGCCGCTGCAGTGATGGGGAAAAGGTGCCTCTTCTGCCGTCTCCCAGTTTTAAGCCATTCTTTAAGCAGCAAAGTACATCAGACTGCCTCAGACAGCTGCTGTGGTTACGCACAAGCAACAGTTCCAAATAGGTTTAGTCCTGATGGGTTTTATTTATGCTCCCTCCTCACAGCAGTTGCAGCAGGTAATGCTGGGCTGTACCTTGCTCTGTACCACTTCATCCCGTGGCACCGACTGAGCTCGCCTTTCCTCCTTCAGCCTCTCTCTTTTCTTCCTCAGGCTTCTTCCACGATTAAAGCGTGAGACCTGAAGGCAGACCACACTGTTACTCAGTGACGTCGTGCTCTCTCCTACCACAGAAGCCAAGCAACAGAGCAGACCTTTTTCAGCTCTATCGGAAAGGCAATGGATAAAGGAGAGCGCACTGCCAGATGCATACAGATGGGCCAAGCAATGTCAGTGTTTATAGCCGTGAGAACACACCACCACTGAAGTCCCCTTGCTGTCCCCTGGAGGGGTGAGAACCTCCTGTGTCCTTGGGCCTGTTGCCAAGCCAAGCCCTTCTCACGCAGAGGTGACAACGAGGAGCAGGACAGGATCACACCTGGTCTCAGAATACAAAGCCCTCCCACGTGCCTTCTGGCTTGAAGAGCATTGTAGCACACACACAGCAGCAGAGTATGAACAGGATATTTTGTCCCCATTTCAAAGAACCTTCCAGTGAAAGCAAGCACCTTGGGGATGTCTGAGGCAGTCAGCAGAGGGACACAACCTGGGACCTTCTGGGTACAGGGCAGCTTTCTAACCCCTGGGCCACCACAGGAAAAAGTGCCTCTGGCTGCTCCACCATCTACCAGTCAGGAGAACCAGGACCTCTGCCAATGCTAAATGCTGAGGCTTACTCTGCATACCTTGTGAGGCTTGGGGCTGAAAGGCTCCATGTCAGTAGACCTGAGGCCAGCACACAATGCCAGCAGAAACAGAGGCACCTTTCCCAGCAGAATGTTATGGACCAGGAGTCGTGGCCTCTCAAGGTTAACTGGCCTCAGCTCCATGTGTATGTGTGTGTTAGGGAGAGATTTGTAACGTACCTGCGATGCTTTTGTGAGAAGAAGTGCAACCTCAGGGTTATTGTGCTGCCTGGCAACTTCTAGAGGGGTCTGACCTGCCTGAGAGGAAAAAGTAAATGGCATTTCCTTCAAAACACAAGCTGCTGGAAATGTGGAATTTTTCCACCCAATGTTAGTGTATATACTCTTGTGTACAAGAGTAAAGTGACTAACTGCTTTTATTTACCCAGATTTAATTCAATTCTAACACCCAAATATTTTCTACCAACACTATAAAGAGTATTGAAGGGAGTCTGCCTAAATGCAAAACACCAAAGAAACTCCACATCCTGCTTACATTGTTGACAACAGATGCATCAGCCCCTGCCTCCAGCAACAGCTTAACCACCTTCCTGTGATTCAGAGCAGCAGCTACGTGGAGTGCAGTATCCCCTGCCTGCAAGTTAGAAAGCAGAAAACAAGTGTGTAACACAAGTCCCTTGCAGAAATCACACAGAAAGGATGCTCAGAGGTGAAAAGGCCTACACTTACTGATGGAACAACTAAGCTTAAATAAGACCTGATCAATAACAAAAAGTTGGGAGGAAGGAGACAGGAAGGGGCAAGGAGCCACCTCAACCTGGTTTTGAGAAACACGGCTGGGGTGCTGGTGGTGTGGTTTGACTCAGCCAAGTGACACATGACACAGCTTGCTGGCAGACTAGCTCTACTGCCAGCAAATGGATATGACACCTGAGGCCAAAACCAGTTTTCCCACCACAACCTTCCTTTTTTAATTTTTTTTTTTCTTTTTTTTACAGTCTTGATTGCTTGGTGGGCAGGTGGCCACGTATCACGTTACTCAGAAATGATCAGGAAAGTACCACCAGCAAGATGGTTGGTGTTCTCTTTATGAGCTTCCTCAAGAAAAATAGGTTTTGGACCAAAGCCAGAGGTGATCCAGGTCCAGCACTAACACACTGCCCTGCCCTTGTCCTGGTGCAGTGAGGTGGAGACAGCTGTGATCAGATTCAGGCACTGGCAGCTGTTCAAGGGAGACCAAACACGTGTATCTACTGCCCTCCTCTCCCCTTTGCCTTGCATTTTGCCTTCAGAAAATTAAATCTCCAGAATAGTGGGAAACTACCACCTGTTGCTAACTTGGATGAGGCATATTCATAAATAAAATCATTATATGTGCAAATATGGAACAACTCACAGTAGTACTGGGGAATGAAGAAAAAGGGTTGTCCTTCTGGGACAGGTTCACATCAGTTAGTATTAATATTCAGTAGCTCATTTTGTAAGTTAAAAAACTCATTTCCAAATAAAATTACATAGTAAATTTAGCATGCTGAAACCCATTTTGTTTGCTGTAATATCTCATATCTAAGAAACAAGATTAAATGTACAGATCAGAAAACATCTTAATGATCCTCACGTACACAAGGAAAATTTCCCAGGAACAGAAGACAGTGTGGTTAAGCACCACATAATCTGTTTATTTAGCAGATTTAACATATTCCAATATACTAAATCCACTCCTTTCTACCACCCAACTAGGATATAGTTGCAAAGGAAAATGAGCCCCCAGAAACGACCGAGACTCTCACCCAGTCCTATTCTGGACAGAACTGGTAAGGACCCAGGATTGCCAACTCCTAGCCCTATTACTACGCCTGTCCCAACCCCCCTTTATATACCAACATGCAATTGCAGAACCAGTATAAATAGGCAATGCTTTAAAGAAATGATGCAAAAGTGATGGCAAAATAATAAACCACTGATACGCCATTGTTTTCAGGCTACTCTTAAAAGCTCAGGCATTTGGTGGCACAGTTAAACACAGAGTAAAGCAGGATTACTTGGGTAGGAATCCCTCTTCCCAACAACCAGCCATATGCCAAGGGTGCAGAGTCACAATGAGGTTCATGCACTGACCTGGTTCTTTTCATGGACAGAACAGAAAGCACTGAGCAGCACCCTAATGATGGGCAAGTGATTATAACGAGCAGCCACATGCAGACAGGTATCTCCTGCCTGCAAACAGAAACAAAGCTCTGAGCATGTAATCGCAGTAAGGAAGCTTGCACTTGTCATGATGTTCAGGGATGAAATAATCCTATTAAACCAAAAGGAGCAGTAAATGCCACACATCTCCACTTAACAGCAACGCTGTCTTCTCTGCAGTACAAAAACTACTACCATGGGTGGGAGGGTTTAGCAAGAGCTGAGGTCAGGCAAGGTGGGTGTACAAATTCTTTAACCACTGATGGGAAATACCAGAATTATAAAGTGCTGCTTTACTGCACTCCAAAAACTGATTTACATTTTTACATTAAATCTATTCTTCTGACCCAGACCCATGTGGTTTAAACCTCACTTGGTGTCACACATCATGGAGAAAAGAGGTGGAGTGGGGGCCAGAGCAGCACCCCCCCCAAGGGGTGGCACATGCACAGCTGGGACTGGAAGCAGAGCCCCACAGGTTTCCATTTCTGTGTGTCTCTGTCCACCTTGCTATCAAGTAGGGAGAAAAACATCTGGCTTCCTTTTGTAGTTGTTTGTTGTTTTTTTTTTTTCCTTTGTCATACCAGATGCATTATAAAATACAAGGAAAGCTGTTTGAAATTGAAGTCACCTTGACTCTACCTCATTTGGCAGACCAACACACAGTGTATATTATCTGTCTCAGTAATGGCTGGTCTGCAGACTTTCACCACCCTGGCATAAAACCTGTTCAGGATTTCCATCTTTTGGAGAGAGCCCTCCTGCAGAACTGCATGACAGTATATGAGTCAGGCCACCAGGGCCACAAAAAACAGTAAAGGACCAGCTGCAACCCCAAACCTCCCTTCTGCTCCTTCCATCCCCACTGAAGAGATGGGTACAAGCAGTGTGTTGCCCAGTCCTATCCAAAGCATTCCTGCAGCCAACATATACAGTGGTTTGTTACATGTTTTTTCAGTAGCATTTATAATAAAAGTCACAGCTAAAAGCATTTCTGAGTCTTTCTACAAGTTAAAAAAATATATCTAAAACAAAGGCACACAAAATGAACTCATTCTTTTCAAAACTCACATTATTTTTAAGGTCTGCTCGAGATCCTCCAAGTAACAAAACACGAGTACTCTGGGAATGGCTGTTCTGGCAAGCCAGGTGAAGAGGTGTGTTACCTGCCTTAGAGAAATACAAGAAAATACAAAAGCCATATTTAGAAATTGGACATATGCATTAAAAAATTAAATCTCACAGATCTTCCCATAAGAAGATCCACCCAAGGGTGAGAAACCATCACTGCTATTTTCCCAGATATATGAGCTGAATGAACCAAAGGAACAAAACACCCTCTCCATGCTGGAAATTATTTATCTGGGATATAGTCAAGGCAGAAATTGGACAGTATAACAACACTTGCATTGCTCAAGTCTGTTTGCAGGAAGCAAAAACTCTAGAAACTGTCTGGTTCATTAATATCTAACAGCACTATCAAGTATTTAACATAAAGAAATTATAATTCTTGTGTTGCACGTTTCCCCCCCTCCACACACACACACACACAAAGAAACAGGCTGCCATGGCACAGCATCTCTGCAGAGCCAGTCACCACTGCTGCAGGGTGTCAGGCAGAGGAGGGCCACAACAATTTCTGTTTCCTTACTAACATAACACAAACCAGCTCCAAGTCTGGCTGGCTCTGTAGGTGCTCCCACAGGGCAGGATGCAGATTTTAGGCTATGGGAAGCTTCATTGCTCAGAGAGCATGACAGCCTCCAGGCAAGATGAGAGGGGGGAAAAATAAGCCACTCAAACCCCAGAGAATGGCATGCTAAGGTTCCTGAAAGAAGCAAGCATGCCATTTTTTACAGAGAGAGCTCAAAAAAAGAGTTTATCTGTATATTCTCTTTTTAAAACTGTGAAGGATTTTCTTGGTCTGACAAGTTTTTTTCTGGCAGCGCTTGGATTTTGCTGGCCTGAAAATGTGTGGGGGTTTTGGCTTTTGGGAGCTAGCAATGAAATCAGCTCAGGTAAAAAGGTTTCACATGCTTACTAGGCTGCCTGTTCACTTTGATTATATCCTTTAATTTGTCCCCTGTGCTTTCAAGACAGAGATCAAAGCTGCAGTGTTTGAATTACAAAAGGTCAACTCATAGGTGGTGGTCTTAGGTCTTCAGTTCCATGTTACAGACTATTTCAGGCCTGAATTAAGTTTCCAAGCTGTGGCAGACACAAGCATTCTCTTTCTTGACTAAACTGCATTTAAGAGGTTTTTTCCCCTCCTGGTTTTATCTCTGAACAGCCTCTGCAATGTCCTTATCATTTGCTGTTTGGACGGTTGGCCCTGGTGGGAAGGAAGAGAGGTCCTGTGCAGTAAGTGATGGATGAGAATGTCAATGCTCAGAGAAGTCATGATGCTGGTGCCTGGGGTCAGGGGTCACAGAGCAGGCTCATCTAGCTCATCTCCCACAGGGTGATAAACCTGTCACCAGCTTCTGTGAGAGAGTGGATGTGAGTTGTACTGATCTGACAATCCACTGAATCTTCACTGAAATGTACAGTCTGATGGAGGATCTAAAAAGAAAGGCTACAACCCATCTCATGGGATGATCTATCATAGCAGAAGAGTTTTTATTAAGCCAACTTGATCAAAAATTAACTGCATCTCCAGGGTGATTCCTGCATGGGATTGTTGTGTTTCACTTAATAAATAAGTAATCTTCAGCTGCATTGCTCTTTTATATACAACTGTGCTCAAGATGCTGTGCAGTGAGAGGTGCATCTCTACAAGCATTCCCCAAGCAGTCCCAGGAGTTATTAACCAGGAGCTACAGAAAATACAGAGTAAAATCCCTCCTGACTTAGCAGGGTTGGGCAAATCCATGAGCCTGTACCTATCCCATCCAGCCAAAATCACACAACAGCCAAGGTGTAAGACAACAGCCCATAAGGTGCTCCTGCACATGGTTCTCAGCCCTGTCTACCAGAAAAGCTGTCAGAAAGATTATGCCTTGTCATCAGTAACATAAATAGTTGAGAGACCAGAGAAACCATTTGGAGATTAAGGAGACTCAAGCTCTTTGTTTTTCTTGAAATCAAAAGGGGTGAAAAAGCCTATTTGTGTGTGCAAGCATGCACAATTCCCGTGTTTTTCAGGAGCTCCTGAGAAAAGATCCTGTCCATTAAAAAACACCCAAGCAGCAGAATGCAAAGGGAGGGGATTGTATGGGTAAGACATCAAAGACCAGGGCAGGAGCTGCAGTATTAAAATCTGCCAGTCACATTTCAGACATCAGCCTCGCTGTGCTACTCTGTAGACATGCTTTCCAAGAGAGGTTGTCTCCAGTTGACATACACTTTATTCTAAGCTAAATCTGCTAACACCCTGAGGCATCCAAGCATGTAAGGCAACCAGACTTGCATCTTAGGCCCATCCATACCTTTGTACAGAAATATAAGTATATACATAGACAAGCATTTCCAGGATAGGAGTTTAATGGTTCAAGCATGGGAAGTTGTCTAAAGTCTCTTTGATACAAATCTAGGTGAATATGACAGCAAAAATAATTACAGAAAGTAGAAACTGAAAGTTGGAACAAAATAAAAGGAGGAATACACACAAAATATTATCAAAGATGATGAAATTACAGAGCACAAAGTGACCATGACTGCACAAACACATGCATACATACCACATATCTACATGTGTACCTACAGAAACACTGCCTTTTCACCAAAAATTTTGGACTCATCAGTTGCCTCCCTTCTTCCCTTTCTTTGCTAGCCCCTTTCAGCTGTCATTTTAGAAACACGTTTACCAAAAAATGCCCTGAGATCCCAAACAGCCATCACAAATCCCTCTCGCCTGTAACGAAGGAGATGGTCCCAGCCACGTGATCTGACTGATCCATCGGCACCAGGGTCCAAGCCCTGGCTCAGCCCACAGCACAGGCTGCTGCCATCCTTTCCTAGGCTATTTCATTAACTTTTGAATTAGTCACTTGAAGACAAGCCTCCCACAGACATTACTATTAGAGTGGAACTAAAACCCCCTGCTTTGTTGTTCTTTCCTCTAAACTGCTCTCCAGGTATAATAAATATGAAAAGGAAGATAATCCAGGTTCATGACAAGATTTTGTTAAGAGCCTACACTCCTGCATTAGGAATAACTTTCTAACAAAAGACACACTATTTTTTCCCCACTGTGGCTTACATTCACTTGGCTGCTTAAGTTCTGGGGAAAAAATGGATTTTGAATGCCATTATCCCATTAGTACAATTCATTTTCATTTCAAATTTCACCAATCACAAAGAATCTGCTCAGTATAAATTAGAGCACCATGGAGATTTCCACAGGAATTGCAGTGTTTCTCAGCTGTAATTAATGTATCATTCAATGTGCTATTGAGTTCCTTCTGCATCAGCTGTCAAAATCTGCATTTCCTAATGCCTGTGGAGAAACCATCCAGGCATAATAAATGCAAAAGAAGAAGATAAAACAAATCCCACCAGGAGCTGGTCCCTCACCCACTGAGAAATGCCATGGCCAGAAATCCCCAGTGATGAGAATCAACCACCTTACAGGAGAACAGAAAGCTCCTCCTGCATGGGCCTCACCTTGTTCTTGGCAAGAACGTTGGCTCCAGCTTTAACGAGCACTTTGGCAGACTGACTGAATCCATGCCAACAAGCTTCATGAAGAGCAGTGTTCCCATCCTGAAGAGCACACACACAAGAGCAGAAGGTTAGTGCACTGTGCCCACATACAGAGCAGTATTACATTCAGAACTCAGCAGCTGCACCCCCCACTTGCTCAGTTAAAAAATAAAACATTTTCCTTTCCTACTAGCTTATTTTCTATTTTATTTTTACCAGAGGCAGATGTACACCTGACTAAAACATAAAATAACTTCCACTGACACTTTATGTACTTTAGTCTCTCTCATGTTTATATTTTCTTTCTTCCCACATCTCCTAGAAAGCAGAGAACAGCACTAAAGTTGCTGTTTGGATCTTGGAATTAGTTGTTTCCTCCCAAACTAAATTTACAGTCTGGGATTCTCAGCTTCAGGGATAACCAAGGGAAAGTGCAGTGTTTTGCATAGGGCAGAGTACGGTTGTACATTTCTTTAATTCCTCTCTTACTGAGCTGAGACCAGACTCTTAAATCAAAAACCATCAGCCGGATATAAAAAAAAACCTAACTCAGTACTTTGTATTAGAGACAGTACAGCTTTTTTTTCCAATTTAACT
This sequence comes from Apus apus, assembly GCF_020740795.1. Lineage (NCBI taxonomy): Eukaryota > Metazoa > Chordata > Aves > Apodiformes > Apodidae > Apus > Apus apus. The sequence continues at coordinate 11,331,337 of NC_067284.1, forward strand.
GTTCCAATTACTTTCAAAGCATCATATACTTACTTGTGATTATAAACCATAACTCTCTCTGAGACCTTAATATTACTGGCTGGCAAGCCTGTTATCCCACAGGGCTCTGCTTTTGCCTGTTACCTTGTCTTGTCTGTCCAAAGCACAGCCCTCTTGAATCAGAGCTGCTATAACATCAGTGTTCCCTACAACAGCAGCCCGGTGCAACGCTGTCTGATCACCCTGCAAAAAAAAACCAAATTTGTGATTGGTACCATTCCCGCCTCATTTTGACCCAAAGCAAACGCATTATCACACACAAGGGCTGCATCTTCAACACACCGACTGTTTACATCCCAGCTGCCTTTGCAAACAGCTCCCATAAACAACTCTAATTAAAGTCTCCAAGATTAATGAAGATATTGAAAGCATCAGAGAGCTAAAACCAACTGATCCTAGAAGTATTCAAGTCATCACAAGCCCATATACAGCGCTGAAGCGTTCTAAAAATCTGGTAGTGTTAGAAGGCAGCGAATCTAACGTATTTGGCACTAGGTATCTAACAATCAACAGTGTCTGTAGGGGACTAAAGGGAATTACAGGCTCTTGTAATTCATCGTTGTGATCCTCCAGTACTTACACTAACTGGATGAAGCCTCTCCTGTTTTGGCTCTGATTGCTCCATCAGCCCTGCTTAGGATAAGGAGCATGAGATGAGATCAGTCTCTTCAGCACCTCTCATGAATTTACTAATTAGAGGCACTTATTTATGATGAGGACCACAACTGCAAGACCATCAACTTAAGTCCACTCAGGCAACTGAGTGATCTTGAGGTCCAAATGACTTCCATTTACCATTGACTTGCCACATAGCAGCAACAAGCAAGTTTCTTACATCAGTTTATTTCATTTATGGCCAAGTTTCCAAAAGAAATTAAGCTGATGTGGTCAGTCTTGTCTGACTGCCCATCTAATCTCCCCTCTAACAACTGTTGTGCTAATTTGCTAAGCTAGGGAGGCCAAGATTAATTTTCTGCAAGCCTTCCAGAAACTGAAGACTAGGGAGATGCAAACTACTGACCCAGTCCATCAGGGGTTACCTACATATTTTTGTGTGCACGTTGGTGACACTGTGATAAAAGAGGGGGAACAGGAGGATTTATGCAGCAGTATGTAGGGATGTAAGACACTGACTGATGGGAAAATGAGCTGCAACAGCTCCACTGCTGCCACAAAAACTGGTCTTGGCTTTCCTTTGAAGTTGCTTTGAACCCACAATGCTGAAGCACAGACTGAGTCCAGACACAAAGACTAGCTTCAAAGCTGCACACAGCCTTTTTGGGGGATGAATAAACAGAGTGGGAATTCAATCCACTTCTGCTTATCTAGATAACAGTCACCAAAAACACACACAGAGCAGAGATATGGGGTGTATCTTGAAGCAAAAAAAAAGCTTGCAGAGGAAGCTTGTCCTAAATAGATGCAAAATTTCTCTGTTACAAATTTTTATCAGGTAATACTACATCATATCAAGTACAAAAACTAGAAGACTTTTTGTATTTTCTGTCCTACAGTCTACAAGTCTTTAGATAACTGGATAATTTTAATAATTTGTTCTCAAAGGCAATTAGCAGCTGACTTAAAAATTGCTCTTAGTGGGGTTGTTTTGTGCTAATGACAGCAAAATATTTATTAATCCATAAGTGAAAAATGAGCATTGCCAACCACAACCTGTCAGTAACTCCTGTTATGCCAACTGCCTCCACCAGTAAGTCATTATATTGGTATAAACCATTAAGGTGATTTTTAAAAATTGTGTTGAGGGTTGGTTTTTTCTCATTTGCAAACTATGTTTTGTCTTTAGAGGTCACACATTATTCCTTGTGTTCTTGTCTCTACTAAGACTGGAAATGTATTTTAAGAGATTTTGAGCAAAGACAGTAATGGTTCCAGGAACAGAGACTTGGAGACAAACATGAAATATTGGAAAATTGACAGCACTGCAAGTTCGGAGTTATTCTTAATTTAAAGATAACAAAAACTTTATGGAAAACGTCTGAAATATACCATCTCACAAGTGCAAGTTTCAGGTAGTTTCCAGTAACTATTATTGCACAGAAATCTGGTCCCTAACAGGCCAGGGAAGAAATTAACACCCTCTGTTGCACGTGCATGGTACCGATGACTGGCACAGCTACTCCAGCTGCAGCAATGGGTCATGTGGACAGTGCAAAGGTCACTTTATCTGACTACCACGAAGTGGAAAGTAATCTGTCAGCCTCTCACCCCCAACTGGTATTGTTGCACCAACAAAACTATGGAACGTATGATAATAAAGACTAAAAGAAAATGACATCTGCCATTGTGATGGATGGAGCTTTAACAATGAATGGCTGGTTCCTACTTCTTTACAGTCTGGAAAATTGATTGTTGAGAAGACCAAATTGGGAGCAGGAGTGCATTGTATTAGATTTAGTTTGCAATTAAGGATCTTCTTGCTGGGCCAGTTTAAAACACAGCTGTTCTTGTCATTAACCCAACCCCATCACAGTAATTGCAGCAAGGTCAAAGGCCGTTCAGCTTTTTGGGGTTTGTAGATATATGACAGCTACTTCTAATGGCTCCTCAGTTAAACTAAAAACAAACACTTTTGGGAAGAAGGAAGCATATCTGACTGCTGCAGGAGCAGGTGTCTCTTGGAGAGCCTGGCCGAAGTGCTGGGGGGCCATTGGCTGTGGCTGCAGAGTGGCCCTGGGATGGTTTCAGCCATGCCCAGGCTTTGTTCTGTACTATCTTCTTGTCCCCAAAATGGAAACCTGGGTAGGTGAAGTGACACAAGTCCTGCAGATGGCAGGAACCTCCTGCCCAAGGTGTGGGCTTTGGTGCTGACACCCTCCCTACACAAGCATGGGGAGAGACAAGTATCTTAGAGTAAGGTCCAACCATCACCCTGACCAGGTAAATAAACACCTCACCCATGTAACAGAGTGTCAAAGGACATCTCAAACCTGCTTCACCTGGACTGAGGCACCTCCCAATGAGCAGATGGCAGGTATCAATGTCCTGGTGAAGGTCCTTACTCCCCCCAGGCCGATCAGCCAGC